>NC_085841.1:87348376-87975459 GCF_035594765.1 Anolis carolinensis
TCTGTACATGGTATTAATTTTCCTCGCAAAAGCATTTGAATCGCAGTGCTCTCTGGACCATCCTCCCAAAAATTGGATGCCCTGACAAATTTGTGAACATTCTGCAGCTCCTCCATGATGACATGATGGCAACAGTCTTGGACAGCAATGGCTCCCAAAGTGACTAATTTAAGGTGGAATCAGGCATCAAACAGGGATGTGTTATTGCCCCAACCTTATTCTCCATCTTCATCACTATGATACTGCAGCTTTTGATGAGAAGCTTCCTACCGGCATGGAAATCATTTATCGGACAGATGGCAAGCTATTTAATCTCAGCAGACTAAAATCCAAAACCAAGGTCATAACAACATCTGTTATATAACTCCAATATGCTGATGATAATGTCACCTATGCTTATTCAGAAGAAGACCTACAAGCTACTCTAAATGCCTTTGCAGAAGCATATGAAAAACTTGGCCTCTCACTGAATATCGAGAAAACCAAAGTGCTCTTTCAACAGGCACCAGCCAATTCCTCTGCAATGACAGAAATACATCTTAATGGTGTAACGTTAGAAAATGTTAATAATTTCCGCCACCTCTCCACAAAAATCAACATCAACACTGAAATACAACACAATCTGAGCTCTGCAAGTGCAGCATTCTTCCAAATGAAGCAGAGAGTGTTTGAGGATTGGGACATTCGTAGGGAGACCAAGATGCTTGTATATAAAGTTATTGTCCTCCTACCCCTGTTATATGCCAGAAAAATGTGGACAGTCTACAGATGTCACCCTCGACTCCTGGAACAATTCCATTAGCGTTTCCTCCAAAAAAAATCCTGCAAATCACTTGGGAAGACAGGCAGACAAATGTCAGCATGCTGGAAGAAGCAAAGACCACCAGCACTGAAGTGACAATCCTCCGCTATCAACACATTGTCCAAATGCCCAGTCACCATTTCCCAAAGCAGTTACTATACTCCCAACTGAAGAATGAAAAATGAAAAGTTGGTGGACAGGAAAAGAAATTTAAAGATGGGCTCAAAGTCAACCTTAAAAACTGACCTAGACACTGAGAGCTGACCCTTGAGCAGGTCAGCTCTGACCAACAGTGCTGTGGAATTCGAAGCTGCATAAATTGAGGGCAAAAGGGAGAAATGCATCAAGAGGAAGGCGCGTCAAGCCAACCCTGACTGGGACCGTCTTCCATTTGGAAAACAATGTCCTCACTGTTGAAGAACATGCGGGTCAAGAATAGGTCTCCACAGCCACCTAAGGACCCATCACCAAGACCCTACGCTTGGAAGGCCATCCTACTCGGACACGAGTGATTGCCAATGATGATGACAACTTCATAATTGTTATCCTTACTGTTAGGAGTTGTGGTGGCACAATGGGTTAAGCCCAGCTTTCCATGAGGGGATTTGAGAGAAGCCTCCCACAGAATGGTAAAACATCCAGGGTGTCCCTTGGGCAACATCCCTGCAGATGGCCAATTCTCTCACACCAGAAATGACTTGCAGTTTCTCAAATCACTTCTGGCACAATAAAAAAAATTCTTATTGTCCTTGTTTTGTCCTATAAGGCAAAAAGGATATCCTTTGATTGGAAAAAGAAAGTATTACTAATCCCTCCAAAGAGAGACCAGGATGTCCCCATCCCTGCTGGCCTTCCGCAAGTAGGTCAAGTCCTTCTTCTGCCAACAGGCATTTAGGGAAGGATAAGGAGTAGACTTTCAGGATGTGAGGGGGGATATGAGTTTTAAAGGCCATTTTAAGTGTATTTATTCTATTTAAATTCTGATTTTTTTACCACA
Source organism: Anolis carolinensis (assembly GCF_035594765.1). NCBI lineage: Eukaryota > Metazoa > Chordata > Lepidosauria > Squamata > Anolidae > Anolis > Anolis carolinensis. The sequence goes on from NC_085841.1 coordinate 87,350,176, forward strand.
TTGTTACTATTTGTTTGTTTTTTTAACTTTTGTATTGCAGTTTTTAAACTTGTCTGGTGTGAGATTGTTAGCCGCTTTGAGTCCCCACAGGGAGAAAGATGGGGTATAAATAAAGTAAATAATGATGATAATAATAATTTTTTTTTCAGATTCCACCAATACAAGAAAAAAATGGCCATTGTTTGACTTACAGTAATATCATCATGGGTTCAAATGACTGGAAAAGAGATTCCACCTAAACATTAGGAAGAACTTTCTGATGGTAAGAGCTTTACAGCAGTGGAATATGCGGCCTCTGAGCATGTTGGAGTCTCCTTCTTGGGGGGGGGGGGTTAAGCAGAAACTGGCCATCTGTCAGGAGAACTTGATTGTGTGTTTCCTGCATGGCTGAATGGTGTTGGACTGGATGGCCCCCGGGCCGCTTCCAACTCTAAGATTCTATTATTCTTCTGACAGAGCAAAAAAGGTCATCCATTTATTTGAATGAGAGGATATGCTTGTTGTTACTATTAGTAGTCATTTTATTCTCCTTAGGACAGCTTGGGGTAGTTCAACTTTAGTGCCAAATTACCAGTTCCTCCACTGGTAATTCACAATACTTCAAAAATCTCTCTCAAATAAAAAAAGTTTGAATTGAGGGATAGACCTTTTGATTACCATTGCTATTGTTATTGCTGCTTTTGTTGTTATTGCCGTCATTATCGATTTTGCCAAAGGAGCAAAAAGTGTCACTGCTTGATTCAAGTGAGATAATTCCGTTTCAGCCAAGTGAGTAGGGCTGTTTACAAGAGAGAGTGAGGTGATGGTTTCCTCTGTGGTGTTTTTCTTTGTAGGGCAGTGGGAAGGATGGGAGGGGGAGAGAAATCCTGCTTGGCTTTCTGTTTACACAGTTTTTCCTCAGAACTCCCGTCAAGCTCTCCAGGACAAATTGGAACAAGATGCTGAAAAATTCAAACACTGAAGGACACCGTCTTCCAAATGTATCAGTTATGGGAAGTATTATTTATCACAGTGGCTTAGCAAACGCTTCTGCAACTGAACACACATTATCGCCTTTCTTTGCATTCGGTTGGAATCAGTCTTGAAAGACAGACTCCATTTCCTTGAATTTTAGCTACAATCTTAACCCATAGTTTTGAACTCTGTTATACCGCCAAGGAGACTAGTTGCCTGTGTTAGATCAAGCAATTCCCTCTTAAATACGTATAGTACCAGTAGGCACAAAGACAACTCCTTTAAAATATCCCAACTCCAAAAGAATTGCCTTAAATACAGAAAGTGACACAGATTTTCATTTATCCCTTTCCTCTGCTGTACACATCTAACATGACTTGATTTGACTTAATTTGTTCTTTATTTTCTGTTCTGTAACTTCTTTAATTGATTTTGGCTGTAAGTCTATATATATTACCCTGGGAATAAGTTTCATAGAACTGAGTGAGGATTATGTATGAGTAAAGCCATGTAACACAGTACTGTTTGTTGCAGTACCATTTACTTATTCAATGATTACAGTGCAAACAAGAAAAAGTGCTAAAAGTAGTGTCAGTTCTCTTCCACCTTCCAGTTCTCATATTTCTACAAGCTGTTACTTTTCCCCCCTGTGCATGCATTTCCCCCTTTTGTGTGATGTCTTTTAGATTGTAAATCTGAAGGAAGGAACTGCCTTGTTTTAATCTGTATTCAGCACTTAATTTTTAGCTGCTTTATAAATAATTTCAAGAAGAATAAAAAAGAATAATTGCATTGGCAATGGCCCATTCTTTCCTTTTTGTATGATCTTCCACTATCACCTGTACCCAAACTGTAATGTAAGCTCCATAAGGCCTTTTGATTATGTGATGCTTTAGTTGGTCATGCACCTTCGGGGATGCATATACGTTGTTCCACTTCATAATCAAATAAGCATTCTCTTGGCAGGTTAACAGGGTATCTTGCAGCAAACTACTTACTTAGAACACCTGTTTGAGTGCCTCCTTCACTCTTGTCCTTCATGGGCTAGCAGACCAGTTGGAAGTTAAACTTTTAAACAGAAGAAAGGAAGCTGTTCTCTCAAACTTACCCTTTCTAACATTATTGCTCTTCAGGAATACTCAACATGCTGGTCATATCCTTCCCAGCCCAACAAGTCAGTGCTGACTGGATGAAAAGGATGTCCCAACAATACCACGGAAACATTAATGTAGCCGTCTATTTCACAATACTTCTAGTGTTTTGAAGAGCAAAACTGCTGTGAAATCCTAGTAATTCCAGATGTTATTTTTCCATTTGTCTAAAGCCAATCAAGCATTAAATTTGTGGCACTCATCCTGGCTCAAGTTGTGTTTTAAAAGATCCAGCCACCACCAGTTTACTTGTCTCTACCTCAATAGGAAAGGGAGAAAAGGTGTTTGTTCAAGCCTACAACCTTCAACAGCAAACCTATTCTCTGAGAAGTGATGAATAGCACATTCCACTGATGGGATGATGAGAATAGGCCTAAATCCAACATGATGCTTGTAAACATCATAAAAATTCATTTCATCCCGTACAGTCTGTAGAGCTCCCTATAAATCAAATCTGGATGGTATTTGGGGCACAGAATTAGTAGAAGAGTAAACTTTGGGTTTGATTGGAGGACAGCAGAAGTGGAGATCTCCCCTCCCACTCCTATGCTGGATTCTGTGGTTGAGCATGTAGATACCCAGCACTAGATACAGCCAATAATATATATTTCCATGCTACACATAAAGAGCATGCTATTATATTTAGATCCCGTGTATCTCTAATGTTTTGCAATGATACCTGCCATTATCAGTTAGTTGGTGATTTTTTTCTTGGTTTTAGACTACACTTCAAAGGAGCTCTCTGTGGTGCTGAAATTATTGAAGCTAGGGTTCATTGACAAAGTTCAATCAATACTCCACTGACATGAAAACTGCTAATCACCACTTCTAGCAAGATCAGTGATACAGAATGATGAGCAGTGAGGTCTAAAACATACAGAGGACACAAGCTATCAATAGCAATCCCTTCTCTACCATATATTTGTGTTGTCCAATTTGATGTAATTTTTAATATATGGACATGTATGTGAGTTTATGTGTGTGTATATAGAGAGACTTTCTGCAAGAATAAATAAGATTTTTATTTTTTGAACTCTGGTAGAAGTGCAAAATTATTTAGATAGGTGTTATCACCACATTATAGAGTGAGACATACAATTTTAAACAAATGTACATTAATCTTAGCCATCTTTACTTAAAAGTAAATCTAACTGTAATTAATGGGTAAATGAGCAGCCCATTCTTATGGATGTACACCAATCAGAGCTGACATTAGGATCGATGCAACATTTTAGCCATTAGATACATTTAGAGTCATTATTAAATGTTCATACATTTCTAAAATAAATATGATTGAAGGTCACTAATAATTTCTGGAGGATGTTACCATGATATCAAGCGCTGAAGCCTCGTGTTCATTCCTAGAGGTTTCATATGGAAATTTGCATATGTATTGCTTGGCCTTTATACCAACATCTGTGGTTTTCACCTTGGCCAAAAGTACTCTTTTCTGAAACTAGCCAATTTAATTTTAGCTATAGCTGGTCAAATGGAGTAACATCATTTTTAAAAAACACAGTTCAAAAGTTGAAAAGAGCTCCTGCAGTGTCCAGTATCTCAAAGATCTTGGACATTTTGACATTTACATGGGCTTTGTTTTTAAAGGAAGCTAACTATAGCCTTCTCCCAGACATGCACTTTCATTTGCATTATGTCACTAGTTTTCCATTTTTATTTTATTTTTATTTTGTTTGCAGAGCTACAGTGCAGCTAGGGCTGTGAAACTGGTTTGACTGAATACAACGTAACAATTGGGCTGATTAAGACTTCTTTGTGCCAGCTTGATACAAACAGCATGATATTGGCTAAGTTCCATTTCAGAATGAAATGGCACTGAAAATTTGGAATTGAAAGTGAATGGGAAGAAGCCAGACAGTTTGGCTGGAATTCTGCATCAGCTACAAAGTACACATAATTAAGTACACTGAATTAAGTAACCTCTCTTGAGCCACCCTGCCCAAACCTAAGGGAAATATAGTTCAGCTGTACTTCAGACACCAGCAGAATGGCTCTCCTTTTCCTAATGCAACTTCTGTTTGGTAAAGCAGATTTGAAGAAGAATTACAATTGTGGCAATAGTGTCAGAATCATGATTGAGTAGCAGGCATGAATGTAAAACATTTACCAATGAATACATCTAGGTAATAGTGTGCGTTTACAGCAATTTAGTTGACTATACTAGGGGTGAGGACACCAAAGCATGCACAACTCCAGCTTAGGCAGCTTAGGCCATCTTGCTGTTCCACTGTTCTACTTTCAGGTGGATTTAGTTGGCAATCTCTGCCTTTTTCCAATCCTCAAAAGCAAAACATCCATCCTGCGTCCTAGTTGCTTAAATTTAAAAACAATACTATCCCCCTTCTCACCTCTCTTTGTCAACTCTGTAGTGTGTTCTCCAGACACTGTGCAGGAGACCTGCTGCTTCTGGGCTATGCTTGCTTTTGTTGCCACCTGTTTGTTAGCTTCACCTTATGTACATATATCCAGAGATTCCCTTTTCATTGTTTGTACAACAATCTTTTCTGAAACTAGTTGGGGCAGTGGGGAGTGTCAGGCCAAGTATATTTAGAAAGTCACCTCATTGTTGTTTGACCAGAACAGTAGCTATACATTTTGGTCCATATCTCAACTTGTATAAGAGCTAAAAACTTACTTTTTTAAAAAAGGGAAAGAGCATGGAATCCATGCCAGCTGATGGTACAAGTGGACACCTGTTGACACACCTAGATTCCAGATAAAAGCTGACTAATCAGGTAATATGACAATCCTCCTCTCACCCCAGCTTCCTGAAAAAAGCAAATGTATAATGCTTCTATTCAGTAACATTTAGCTGTACTTCACCTAGATAGCTATTTTTTTCTAAAACTGGGGCTTGTGACAGCTTACAAGATTAAGGCATTTACAGTTAAAAAGACACAGAGAAAGCACAGGGAGACACACATTACATATCATACACACAATTAACATTATAAATATTCAATTAAATGAACTATAATATCAAAACATTAATGAATGAAAAACAAATTTAAAACACATCTGAGTAATGTAAGAAATAAAAGGTCCTTTCCTTAAAACAACCTGGTTGTGACACTGGGCCAATCATCCTCTCTCAGCCATAAATCATGACAAACCTCCCCTGAATAGGAAAATCCTATAATAACATTTCCATAAATTGCAGTTGACTTACGACCTCATCAGATGCAGTCTTTTTTATCTCTTCTTGTTTATGCTGTCGAAAGAGTCCTATGGAGTCCATCATATGATGCAAGGCAACTTCTAACGGGACCCCATGTTTCGTCAGCCTTTTGAGGAGTCAAGTGTTTCCTGACCCCTAACTGGAGAACATGAAAAGGAAGTGGGGAAAGGACAGGAAACAATGTGGAGGGGAGGCCATCCCAGAAGATAGGGAAAGACAGTAGTGAACGAAGGAGGACAGTTCCCTTTGTTTTCCCCTGCTTTCCCCCTCTTTCTCCCTGCCCATCTGATGAGGACCTTAAAGGCACACAGCAAAGTTGCTGGAAGCCTACTGGAATAATTAAGAATAATGTTTGCCCGTTGGGAGAAGAACAACAGAGAGGAGACCAACATAATCCCTCTTGGGAGTTCTAGTTTCAGAGCAGCCACTGAAAAGGCCATCAATAATTTGTTCATCAGATATGTCTTAAGTGTAGCAGGACTAATGGAAAGCCTTCCCCCAAAGCCTTTAGAGCCACTGTTTGGCTTTATGGAAGAATGAGGATATTTTCCCAGTGATGGTCTGGGTTTTTATTCTAAAACCTCCTTGGCAAAACCTCACATTGACCATCACTAGACCTTTTAACAGAAGCACAGAGTTGAGACACATAAAGGTATTATTATTTACTTTATTTATACCCCACCTTTGTCCCAGTGGAGACTCAAGGTGGCTAACAATCTTGCATTTTGGTCATAATTTTAAAAGTGCAATACAAACATTAAAAACAGTTAAATAATACAGTGTAGTTTAAGGTTTAAAAAAGATTAAAATATAAGAAAGACACTTAAAATAGTCTTCAAAACTCACAACCCTCCTCCAAATCCCACCCACGCTTCCCTACCAGTGTGCCTCTCATCCTCCCCCAAATACCTGATAGCAAAAATAGTCTTTACCAGCTTGCAAAAGGCAAGCAGGGACAGGGCTGTCCTGGTCTCTCTTGGAAGGGAGTTCCAAAGTCTGGGAGCAGCCACCAAAAAGGACCTCTCTTGTGTTCCCACCAAACGCGCTTGAGTGTGTGGTGGGACTGAGAGAAGCCCCCACTATTGTTCATAGATGTCTACCAGCTTCATAGAAAGAGATATGGTCCTTCAGATAACCTGGACTAGAGCCATGCAGGACTTTATAGGTCAAAACCAGCACTTTGAATTGTGCCCAGAATCATGTTTGCAGTGGAGCTGCTGCAACAGAGGAGTTGTCCGCTCCTAGTAGCCAAAATGGCATCAGATAATTCAAGCATAGGTTCTCTTTTTTTAATGAAAACTTTGCTGCCAGCACAGGAAGTTTATAGTCAAAGGGGTTGACGTTTCCAGGGTAAGAAGGTAAACTCAGCACACCATGTTTCCATCAATTCAAGTTATAGAACAAAAAGGATTTTTCTCTCTAAATTCAGCAATAAGGACTTTACAAACTCAGGACTCAGGACCTCACAATACAACCAAAAACAAACTCAGCCACCACTACAGCATCTGATCACATAAAAATTCCTCGATCGATCAAAGTTTGGGTTCCTGGTTTTCAAACCACCAGACAATTTCCTTTTTTGCAGTTTGCAGACTTCCGCACAGCTCAGAGAGTTTAAAAAGCAAAGAGGAACATGGCTAATAAACCACTTCCTGCCACCAGCAGATTACAGCCCAGCCACAAGAATAACTTCATAAATTAATGCCAGATGGTTGTTGTATGTCTTTCGGGCTGTGTGGCCATGTTCCAGAAGTATTCTCTCCTGATGTTTTGCCCACATCTATGGCAGGCATCCTCAGAGGTTGTGAGGTATGGATAAACTAAGTAAGGAAAGGAAATGATTTGGCTATGACCCCAGATGATCTGGATATTATATTTGGTCACCCTATTCATTTCCAGGATTCACTGGTTAGGCTGTTGTCTCCCTTCCTCCTTCACTGCTTCATGTGCGTCCTTCCTGAACCTGTTCACTTGATGGAAGAGGGCAAACAATCCAAGGGCTTTACCATTCTTTGGTCTAGGGCAGGGGTCCTCAAACTTTTTAAGCCGAGGGCCGGTACACAATCCTTCAGACTGTTGAGGGGCCGGATTATCATTTGAAAAAAAATACAAATTCCGATGCACACTGCATATGTCTTATTTGTAGTGCAAAAACAACAACAACAACAACAACAACAATAAAAGAACAATACAATATTTAAAAATAAAAACAATTTTAACCAACATACATTTATCAGGATTTCAATGGGAAGTGTGGTCCTGCTTCTGGCCAATGAGATAGTCAAGTTAATTAGGGTTGTTGTTGTTGTTGTTGTTGTTGTTGTTGTGTGCCTTCAAGTCATTTCAGACTTTGGGTGAGCCTAAGTCTAAAATTTATTTATTTATTTATTTATTTATTATTTACTGCATTTATTTACTACATTTGTATCACACCCTTCTCACCCCAAAGGGGACAGAGTGGCTTACAAATTATATGTACATACAATATATTATATTATTAGCATAGCACAATATTAGCATTATATATTACTATATTGAACTATACCATTATACTGTAATATTATTAGTAATATTATATGTAATATAGAATATATAATTAATATTATTATATGGTATTATTATTAGTGTTATATTGTATTACATTATAATATTATTATCAATATTATATGTATATACAATATATTATATTATAAAACTGAGGGCGGGGGCCAGGTAAATGACCTCGGAGGGCCACATCCGGCCTCCGGGCCTTAGTTTGGGGACCCCTGGTCTAGGGTATGTGATAGCTACACTCTCCTACTAGAATTTCCATGCTCCATTCTCCCTTGTCCCAGAATTAAAGGACATGTTGAGTTGCAGCCAAGAGCACAAGACTAACATTCTTCACATTTTCTTCATAAGCCATCTGGGAGAAGTCTAGGGTAATATGTGTAAATTCAACCAATTTGTCGTGGGGAATGCTGGATACCTACAAACTTTGAGGATTCTGTATGTGGGCATCTAGACTGTAAAATTAATGCAGTCTGACAACACTTTAACGGCTATGGATCAGTGCTATGAAATCCTGTGATAGTCTGATGAGGCACCAGCACTTTTTGACAGAGAAGGCTAAAGACCTTGTGAAAATACAGCTCCTATGATTTCATACCATTGAATCGTGCCATTTAAATTGCTGCCAAACTGCATTAATTCTCCAGTATAGATACAATAGAGTCTCACTTATCCAACACTCACTTATCCAATGTTCTGGATTATCCAACACATTTCCACACATTCTTTTGAGAAAGGAGAACCTTTTGCTCTCAGTGCATGTTATCCCTGTAGGAAATTCCTCCATTTCTCCGAACTTATTTGTGTACTACCCATGTTATTTTCCAGCTCCCAGATATATGCTCAGGGTTGGGATAGAGGATTGCTTGAGCAGTCACAGAAAGAGGGCCCTCCACAAAGTTTCCATCTAGCTCATCTGAAACCCAGACATGTTGAGAGTCATTCAGAGTGACTAGACAGGTTTGTGGAATTTAGTAGGGAGGGTGTTTTGCCATGATGGTCAATGAATATAAACTTAGGAAAGCCCATGGTTTCAAAAAGAGTCATAGAGAGTGTTAAATGTACCTGTGTTTTTGGGCAATAATGTCACAGTCCAGAAAATGTGTAGTTTGGTCCTGATGTCTATCTGTTTGTCATTCAGTCAGTCAGTCAAGCTATCATCTATACAAAGTAAAAAATGGCAATCTTTCTAGGTGAGAGTTCCTATTAATAGATTTTATTAACTGGGCTCCATTACTGGGCATGTGAGTTGTCCTTCTCTTTTCTTTCTGAAACACATGACATCTTCTGAACTTTACTTGACCATCCACCAATAATGCTTTTAAGATCCACTGGCAAACTTTGGTGGATAATTTGGAAGTGAGTTCACTACATGTGTTTTTTTTTATTTTTAGACCTGGAATATTTTTGAAGATCTCATCAAAAGGCAGGACATAAATATAAATAATAAATAAAACTCCAAAACTCGGGATGACCTCCCCCAATGATTTCCTATACAGTAGAGTCTCACTTATACAACCTTCACTTATTTGACATTCTGTCTTATCTAATGCTTTTATCCAGCACCCCCCTTTTCCTCCAGCATTTCCCCTTCAATTAAAGGAGCGCTCTCCAACTCTCTCTCCATTCCTAATAAGTGAAAAGGGCAAGACGAGGAGGAGGAGGAGGAGGGGGGGGAGGAAAGGGAAAAAGAGGCAGGTCCGGAAGCAGAAGCGTCCTCCCTCCTTCCCTCTGTGATTTCCATGCTCCTTTTCTGCATCTGGGCACTTCCTGCTGGGCCTCTCTATGCCTTGCCTTAGCCCTTTGAGTCCCTGTTATTAGTATTCTAGGTGTCCAGCACGGCGCAGGATGGATAACAGTAGGAGACTCTGTATTATCCAACATTTTCATTTATCTGATGATCTGCCAGCCCCATTTATGTCGGATAAGCGAGACTCTACTGTAGATTTTAAGTATCAAGGGGGATAAAATCGAGCCTTGTGGGACTCCACAAGCCAATGGCCAGGGGTCCAAGCATCCCCCCAGCACCACCTTCTGGGTCAGGCCCTCCAGGAACGAGCAGAGCCACTGTAGAATGGTGTCCCAAGTCCCATCCCTGAGACTGGTACCCAGAAGGATACCATGCTTGATGGTATCAAAAGCCACTGTGAGGTACAGGAGAACCAACAGGGACACACTCCGCCTGTCAAAACACAAGGCAGCATTTATGTCCAATTTTGTGATAAAATAGCGCAGACTGGGACCTAATCAGGAAATACCCAAATGTTCCATAGAAACTAATTGGCAAGATAATCTAGCAGCAACATGTTAATAGGTTTTACAAACGGTTGCTTTACATAAGGAAACAGGTGCACAAAAAGACTGTCAACTGGAAATTCCCAGATTTTTATTTCAAGTTGCAAAGCCATATGCATCCACTCACACACACACACCTAAGAGAAAAAACACAATGAAAAATACTTCTAAGTAGGAAAACCTAGGATTAAATTGCAAATCACAAAAATTTCTGTCTGAATGTGTTGTTGTTTGTCTTCAAATAATTTCTGATTCATGGAGATTCCATCATGAAGTTTTCTTGGCAGAATTTGTTTGGAAGGGGTTTGTCTTTGCTTTTCTCTGGGGCTCAAGATCACCCAGTGGGTTTCTGTGGATTTGAACCCTAGTCTCCAATCACAGTGCAATGCTCAAACCACGGCACCATGCTGGCTCTCAAAAATCTGCTAATCCCCCAAAATGTGAGAGTTTTAAAAGGAGACAACAATTACACATCAGCTATGCCATTCTGAATAATGGTGATTTAAATTACACTTATTTATTACTCAATGCCATTGAGGTACTCAGGAACACAAAATAGTTTGTGATGACACAGGTACATGGATTACACTTTTCTTGGTGTTTTGGTTTTTAGACTTGTTCTGGGGTTATTGGGGGCACTGATTCAGAAAATTGCACTGGATAGATGGTATCAATTCTAGTTTCTTAGATATGGTTGAATTTATAATGGAAGGTTTGTAGCATAAATCTGTGCTTTTGGTATGAAATAAGCAAATTTTCATATAGTACACTGTTCTTTTAATGTGTGATATGTCTTCTTCGCTCTGAGTCCCCTCGGGTGAGAAGGGTGGGATAGAAATGATGGAAAAAAAAAATAAAAGATATAAATTTAAACACCGCATGAAAATATCCTGTTTTTTTATGAGTGAGCTTAGGAAAGAGTTCTACGGCAAATGTTCTATATATTACAAAGTAGAGCTGATAGGGCAGTGGTTCTCAATCTGTGGATCCCCAGATGTTTTGGCCATCAACTCCCAGAAATCCTAAGAACTAGTAAACTGGCTGGGATTCCTAGGAGTTGTAGGCCAAAACAACTTAGGAATCCCACAGGTTGAGAACCACTGTGATAGAGGCTGGTGCCATTTCTGGAACCAGCAAGTCAAATATACCCAGAAGCAGGTCTAACATTTGAAGCACCAAAATGTATGTTGGCAATGTTGGCTTGTTTGTGAAATAATATGGTCCAAAACAATTCTTCAATCTATAAAGCAGTGGAGCCAAAGGTTATCCACAAAACAATAAAGACAAAAAATCAAAACATTTTACATACTTTAAACTGTATTATCTGCAGTGTGAGAAGCCACCAAATTTATTGAGTACGTACCAATCACATGTCCTTTTTCAAACTGAGATACAATAGTTATGGGTGGCTTGTGCCCAGATGTTGGATTGCAATTGCCATCCTTCCGTGTCTCCTAGGCTATACCATCTACAGCCAATGTGGCTTGTAGTCTGAATATATCTGGAGGACTGCCTGAATCCTTCCTTTCTTTTAGACTCAGCAGAGTTCAGGAGCTTGGGATGTGTGATCCAACAATACACATCTAAGCCATCATACTTGTGCCATACCTGTGACAGAATACACATCTAAGCCATCATACTTGTGCTATACCTGTGGAAGCTGCTCCCTCTTTTCCACTTCCTCCCTGGGTATGACAGAACAGCTGGAAAGTGACTCATTGATACATCTCCTTCCCTATGACCATTGATTAGATGCACAGCTTTGCCTGGGCACATGCTGGCAGTCTTTAAAAACCCCAGAAAGAAGAAACAGCTTCAGTCTCCAGCATGAATTGCAGAATGATGATGATGATGTGATGATGCAAAGATGTAAAAATGCACAAGCATTTATTATTGTTTGTAATTCCAGCTGTCTTTATTATATTATGAACTTTTAAAAAATTGTACAGCAGTCTTATGATCTTCGTGTTAGATTGTATTTAGATTAGTAGTTGCATGTGGTCAGAAGTCCTGGTATTGTGAAACAGAGGAAGCAGGGATGGAAAGAGAGAGGGAGAGAGGCAGGAATGAGAAAGAGACAAACTGGATGAAACTTGAAGAATGTAGGAATTTGGAAATGACTTTTTCCCCTTGGGAGAAGAATTTTTCTTCTGTATTTGTTTATTTTTCTTAATCAGCTAATGATCAGAAATTGATTTATGAGTCCAGTAGGTTTAGTGAGTGAGCAAAGAGGGAGCTTTTTTGGTGCTGGGTGTCTCCAGATGATGGTTTTATTGTTTGAATGTTTTCCACATTCATTCCACAGACATCACTATCTTCTCCTTGTAAAATCTCCCATAACTTCTATTTTTTCTCTTTCCACAAAAATAAATTAAAAAGAAAAAGATGGAATGATTTGACAATGTCTTTTGATTGATAGCACCAGCAGATACCTATCAATAAGTATTCAAAATGTTGCTTTCAAGTAAACTACATGTGCACATGGACACACATATTCAGTAAATTAGGGTTTCAAATGTTGGCAGAAATGTCTTCAGTTGCAGAATTTCAGGGAGAGATTGGTTTCTCTCTTGGTAAAAATCCAAACCTGTTAGAAGCTCTATATCACGGACGCGGGCTGCATGGGCTTGCATTCTCTCTTCAACCCACAGATACTCTGGCAGATATTCCTGATAAAGCAAATAAGCGTGGAATTCAATCAAGTATGTTTAAGAGTAGTGTAAAGACTTTCAGCATTTGGCTACCCTTCATTATTTTTCCTAGGAAATTGCAGTAGCTCTGTAATGCAACATCTGAGCACTAGACCACCACTGGTTATTGCTTTCATTCCCAGACTTTGCTCATTACTTCACAGGAATAGTCAATGACTTCCATGCGAAAGGCACAAGGAATATACTCTGGGTTATAGGAGACATCTACGTTGACCAAGTAATGTAGGATGAAAATGGCAGAGGAAGAAGTGAATCGAATGTGCACCTAGTCACACGTAAAGCTCAGTAACGAGATCGAGGTCTGGGTGGTGCATTGGAGAGCTTGGCTCTGACCCAGTTCCAGGAGCTGCAGTATCCACAGATTCAGGAGTTTTTTCCAACTCCCCCCCCCCCCCAATGTGCATGTGTTGATTTCTGCAATGCGATCCCTTACTTGGTTTCACCATGTGATATGGTTTACACCTATGTGCATTGACTTACATTATGGGGTCTCTTTTGAAGTATCCCATGAATTTTGCTTATCTTGGTTTAAAGCCTGTAATGCATGTTCCTACGTATGCTTTCACTGTGTGTCATTAAAATACCACATCTTTGAGATGCCTTCAACCCATGCTAAGTGATCGGTGTAGATGTGCCCTTAGACTGAACATTAAAGGAACTCTACAAAGTTCTGAACAGGATTCAACACTCTGATAGCTCCTTTAAAGTTAAAGCTAAGGCCCCTTCTACACTACCATATAAAATCCAGATTATCTGCTTTGAACTGAATTATAGAGCAGTATAGACTCATATAATCCAGTTCAAAGCAAATAATATGGATTATCTGTTTTGATAATCTGAATTATATGGCAGTGTAGAAGGGGCCTAAATTATAGCACAGATTAGCCAACATAATGATATCACTTCTGCTAGTTCATTTCCCTTGCAGTGAATAGGGGTGGTAAGCTAAATTTTCCCAATTTCTACCATTGAGAACAACTGAGACATTTTTCATCCTGGAACACAGTAATTTGCAATGGTGAGACAATTGCACAGAATGGAGGATCCACATTCAATCACACTTCCAGGAAAAATAAACCTTCTGCCAAGTTCATTAAAGTAGATGAACAACTGTACTCCAACAGGGCAGCATCTAGGTCCAATTTTTGACTGAACAGCCCAGACTGAGATCTAATTAGGAAATACCTACGCATTTCATGGAAACGAACCGCTAAGGCTATCCAGCAACAAAAATGTATTTGTTTCACATAAGAAACACATACACAAGACTGTCAACTGGAAATCCCTAGATATCTATCTAACATTACAAACTAACATCTGTATATGTACACCCAGAAACAATAACATAACAAAACTTATTTCTAAGTAGGAAAATACAGGATTATATTGTAAATTACAGTTTGTATGAGTTTGTTGCCGTTGTTGTTCGCCTCCAAGTGGTTTCTGACCTTTTGCACCTCAAGGCAAATGTATCATAAGGTTTTCTTGGCAATGTTTTCTTGGCAAAAAATGAGTTGCCTTTGCCTTCCACTGAGAGTGTGTGACTTGTCCAGGGTGACCTCAGGTGACTGGCACTCCCTTACCAATTACTGTCTTTTAAAATTAAAATCCAGGAATAGATGGGATCATTTTTCCCATCACCATTCAATGTGTATCTCTTTCCAAGCATTTCAGCTGAACACAAAAGGAACAACTTATTGGTGTAAAACTTGTGTGATCTAATAATACTTTTCTGTGGCCTTTTTGGGAAGCCAGACCTGTAGAAATCACATAATGCGTAAGAAGAAGTAGGTTCCCTGATAGAAATGTTGTCATACTTACAGCACAGCTTTCAGAGTTGTCCGGCCGATGAGGAAGAACAAATGACAGGACCTTCAGTGAGCCCGAACAGTTCAGTGGCGTGTTGGTCTGATTCTCACAACTCGTCAGCACAACAAAATAATGGGTTGGGATGGGAATCTGCAGGTTGGTCATGTTCCTGCAAAAGAACATTGTTAAAAATTCTATTAAAAAATCCACACCTCTCAGGATTCTACTTTGGGCAGGACAGAGGTAAGACGATTTACTGTTGCTCTTTCCTTGTTGATCTTTCTACGTTGTTCTTTGTGCTAACCCAAAATGGATAAATGGATGGACAAATGGAAAATGAGATAGCCCCCCATCAGCTTGAACTGAAAAAAATGTCATGGAGATCCATTCCAAGGGTTTCCTATCCCATAATGCATGGGGTCATTCCTCTTTGAACTCTCCATTCAGTCAATGGACAGGGTTATCTTGCCATGACCAAGTCTGTACATATTTTGACATGTTTGTAAATGCTTGTAAACAGCACTATGTGGCTAAAAGGATATTAAAGTCCTGTGACTGGAAGGAAGCTCTGGTCTGTCATCTCATCCAACCTCCTACATTGTGGCAGAAATTCTTTTCCTCCCTCCAAACCAATCCATTAAAAATGTGGCATCAGGTCTGTCCAGAAAAGACAGCAAATCCAAGAATATCAATGCCACAAACCTTCAAGCTTATTATTTTCCTAGGCAAACTGTTCAAAACTTGCAAAGTTTCTTGCTTCCTTCATTGGATCAGTGTTTAGTACTGTCCTCTGTCATTAATTCACTGCTCAGCTTATTCTTCATCATTCAAAATGTACAACAGATTATCTGTGAGATAACACATACATGTTTTATTCATCTATTTCAATTTACAACATGGATTTGTACTGCCTATCATGGGGAAATGTAGTATCTCGTTACGTCTGATCTTGTTTCAATACATATGAAGAATATATAATGGATTGAGTGTCCTGAGTTGGTCATCCATGATGCTATTACTCATGTTGGTTGTTTTTTAACAACACGTAAACCTTACCAACATTATTTCTAAAAAATATTGGTTTTTTTTGAGGAAAGTAAAATCTTCCAATGGTAGACTCCTCCTTGTCCATATCTGATATCATAAATTCATTCTAGAATGATGAAATGATCCCATCTCTCTCTTATATTATAGAAACATCTATTTAGTGTGATGGTATTGCTTGCTAAAAAGTTGGTGGGGAATCATTTGGAAATCACTCAAGGTTCATTGGGGAAAATTAAAAGACATAAATTTAAAGATATATGTATTTCCTAACATCTTACTTACTGTGTAATAATATCTAATGAATCAAAATGTCCATCAGCATTATAATCAAAAATAGGCCCACTGATCACATTCAGTCCATTCCTCTCCATAACATACTTTGGAAGTAAAGTATTATGGAAATAATCCCATATTCCTGTGGGTAAGAGCAGAGAGCAAGACACAATCAGTTGCAGGTGACCAATTCCTGCTTGTATTTGGTACATTGTCAAGTGATGAGAATATTTCTCAGCATCTCTTCACAGAAAACAAGTCCTTTTTATTTCTTCTTGGGGCCCCTGGTGGCACAGTGTGTTAAAGAGCTGAGCTGCTGACCTTGCGGACCAAAAGGTGCCAGGTTCAAATCCCGGGAGCGGAATGAGCGCCTGCTGTTAGCCCCAGCTCCTGTCAACCTAGCAGTTTGAAAACATGCAAATGTGAGTACATCAATAGGTACTGCTCCGGTGGGAAGGTAACGGCGCTCCATGCAGTCATGCTGGCCATATGACCTTGGAGGTGTCTATGGACAACGCTGGCTATTCGGCTTAGAAATGGAGATGAGCACCAACCCCCAGAGTCGGTCACGACTGGACTTAACGTCAGGGGAAAACCTTTACCTTTACCTTACCTTGAAGAACACACTGAAAACCTCTGATTTCCCCAGTACAGATTGTAACTGTTGAACACATAGCTACAGCAGCCAAATCATGACTAGGGAAATGTAGCATCAACTTTCCAGTCACTTCAAGTGGGGAAAGAAGCTCCCCTCCTCACTGACCATTCATGGGGAAAGACCTGGCAAGGAGACTGCTGAGTGCGGAATTACAAAACTCCTACAGCCAGACAGGATCAGTCAGTTTCCTGCTGGGCAAAATTTCTAACCTTTATATATAAAAAAGAGAGATGTCACTAAAGATTTAGAAAACAAGGAATTACTAATAGTTAAGAAGATGGGATGTGGGAGATCACACACTTTTTCCTACAAGGGTTTTGAAGCAAACTGTTCTACCAATTCCAAAGGTCCCGTGGCATATCTGCCAAAACAATGAGTCTCCAAGAAGCCACTCCTATTACTTTCCTACAAGTGAAGTTCCTAACTTGAGAAGTCAGCAGGCTTCATGTTCTATAGCCAGGATTTTATTTCTTTTCCTCCCCTCTCTACCTTCCCCTCATTGGTTATTTAGAAGGAGGCCTCTATTTGAAAGGGCAATTTCCCTCTAAAGAAAGAGTATTTCAAGTAAGGCAAGGTGATCACTTTGGAAAGCAAAAAGAGACTGCTTTATTTTAAAAAGGTCCTTTACTCCAGACAGAACAATGTGATAGCCAGGGAATTATTTAAAAAAGGAAGACCACAGAAAGGCTTACTCGCATATTTAATTTTCAAAAGAGAGTCCCCAACACCCTGTGTGACATAGTAGTTGCCTTTTGTTTTTCCAACTCAAAAAAGCACTTGAGGTGAAGGAAACACTTCCATGGCATCCAAGACCAACCTGATGAAGTAAACACTGCACCGCCTGGGGAACAGGAAGATTGTGTGTCTCTCCTTGCAAAGACAGGCCAGCCAAAGATGCCATTAGAGCTGAGATGGATAACCACTCTTTCTTGCCATTGGAAATACTGGTTAATGTTGATGGGATGTACAGTCCAATAACATCTACAAAGACACATGTTACCTAGTCCTGCATTCTAACAATGAAACAGTAAACAATTTGCTTATCTCTTAGCCACACAAGACAACAGATGTGAATGCAACACCCTGGTGGCTGCTATCCACTGGCTTTGATGTAAATTAAGTTCAGTTTTAAAGTTCAGTTTTACTCTGAAGTTTAAAGGACCAAAGTAGCTTCAGAACTCTGAGTATTCCTTTAAAAGACAGGGTAAACCCATAGCCACCAACCACCACAGTCTCCCTGTATATGCATGAAAAGACAAAGCAACAAAAATTCATATTGAAGTGTAGGTCAATATGATCAGAACTTACTTTTGAATTCTTTATACATGGGGACAATATTGCTCGTGAGTAAAGCATCATATTGTTCAAAATTAGATGAATTGAAGTCTGTGGGAGATAAAAATATGTTCAGGGTGGTGTGCAGTCAAAATCATGTATTATTTTAAAATTAATACAGTTTAATTCAAAAGAATACAATCACTGAAGCGTTACTTAAATATTATGACTTAGAGATCCTTCCTATGATTTCAGCAGAGTATCATGGCATGAAACCAATAAAGAGATAACAAATAGAGCTGCAACAAAATATTGCAAAATGGAGTTGTGCAAAATATTGCAAAATGGAGCCAGCTATAATCTACACTTTGGCCAGATCTCTCAGTTTCCTGCACATTGGGACTATTGGGGAAGGTACCCCATGTTTCAGATCAGTAAAATATGTACAATATTAGCATAAGACATGTGGTGCCATATCATGCCCTCTTTTTTCTGGGAGCAATTCTTGCTCTTCCGGTTCACTGAAATGATATCACAGGAAGCTTCCTGGCATCATCAAGATAGGAGGTGAGAGCTTTGTGCCTATTGGTTCTTGCTCTGTGGCAAAAAAAATATTCTCAATCTTATAATATGATCCAATGGTGCCATCAGACTAAACCATTGAGGTAGATATCCAGGGCCCTTATTTAACAAAATGGTCAACATGGGCCCTGAGCACAACAGGGCAGGCTTAGCACCTGTTGAAGTAACTACAGCAATACACGTTTGCCATCTTACAAAAGGAATAAGGAAAATAACCATGTCTATTTTCTAATTTTCCTAATGGCAACATTGGCCAAATGGATTCAAGAGGTAATGCTGAACCATCCTAAGAATGAATTCAAAGCTTGGAGATTTATTTTTTGTGGATAGCATTCAAAAACATACCCATTTTAGTCTGGAATATCAGTACACAACTGAAGAAGTAGGCTATGTTTGCAAAAGCTTATGTTACAAGATCTTTCTCTCAGTTAGTCTCAAGGTGTTATAATATCCCTCTGCATAAGTTTTCTGGAATACAACTCTGCACTCCAACACCAACTCTACACTCCTTTTGGTGTTACCTTTAAATAAAATTCTCCAGTCTGTGAAATAAATATTCCATAAAACAGATTTTTTTTTTTACTCATTGGGAGGGCTACTTTCATATATCCTTATTCAATATAGATCTAAAGCTATGAAATAAAAGTATTTTGAAATAAGAAAGAGGTAACAGATTTGTTTTTTGCTGTCCTAGAGACTAGTACTCAGAGCAATTGGTACAAATTACAGGAAAGGAGATTCCACTTGAACGTTAGGAAGAACTTCCTGACCATAAAAGCTATTCAACAGTGGAACTCACTGCCTCAGAGTGTGATGGAAGCTCCTTCTTTGGAGGCTTATAAACAAAAACTGGATGGCCATCTGTCAAGGGTGCTTTGATGGTGCTTTTTCTGAATGGCAGGGGGTTGGATTAGATGACCCATGTGGTCTCTTCCAACTCTATGATTCTATGTCCTTAAGGACTCCATGGTCCGGTACTACAAAATGTGACAACAACTATAAAACTTTTTTATTTCAAAAAATGCCTCCCTTCACTCTCCCCTTGAATGCTAGCTAACACACTTATCCCAAGTGGGCTGTTCTAGTGCTGGGTATATGTTTAAATGCTTGGCCACATCCAGATGATTAAAATGTTATGCCCTTTCTATATAAAGAGTGCTACAAACTGGGAGGGTAGAGGAAGCCGTGGGTGATGTTGTTCAGGTCTGGCTGGTAGTTGGAGCACTTTTGGCTCTGAGCTGCACGGATTCGAACATCAGGCCGCAGACAGTCTGGAGCAGTGGGAGGGAGAGAAGGTGCATTGACCGGCTGGAGGAGAAAAGGGGGAAGAGAGAGAGTAGCATTACGCCCACAGCTGTGGCTAACCTAAAGTTTTGCAACTTCCTAGCTGAGCTTTCATTGATTCTTTCTTTTCCTATTTTGATAATGAATCATGACAGTGTTAAAAATAGAATGGATGTGAGACACATCACAGCTTGTTTATTCCTTGAATCTTCAGGGTTTGTAAAATGTGTAGCTGAAGAAGGGAGAAAGGAAGGAATCTCGCCCTGATACAAAGTAGTATGATCAAAGCAACTGCCCCGAGAGATCAATCATTACTTGATCCTTGTGGTTTTTCTCAAAATCAAAACATGCCAAAGTTTAACTAACAAGTTAAAATGGGTGACTCATGCCAGGACCTCATAGAGATTACTTGGTTTTGTAATGCATATGTTATTTTCTGATAGGGACTGAGGAGGTAGGTAACTGATAAGGAAAGAAAGGGCTTCTACTATTCCTAAAATGGAAGAGATAAGCCCATTACTCTTGGAAATAGGAACAGACAACGGCAGCTGATGTCTCATATAACAGAGAGGCAACGAAGGTACTCTGGTATACAACCTTAATTTTAAAACAGCTGTCTAAGGCCCTAAACCCCTTGGTGATAACGTTCAGCACTTTGTATATCTCTACAGGCTACATGCAGCCCTTGGTATCCATTTGTATGGCCCTTGGGACTCACCCAGATTATCAGAATTGTTTTTCAAAGAATGTGAGTTGATTCTGGGGTAATTATTTAAGGGAGAATCTCCTAAACCCATTTTAAAAGGCAACAGTGTGCTCACGTAACACGTCCCCTTTCAACATCTATTCCAAATATCCCCAAAACATACAAAGAGAGAAAAGCAATCAGCCAAAATTGTGACTGGAAATCATGCCACTTGGAGCACAGTGAAATGCACTGCTTTGGCTCACTAGGCAAGCTCAGGAAGGAGAAACAGCCCCTGCCTTATTTGCAATAGTCAATCCCTATGTTTACTATGTTTACAATGTTTACTATCTTTAGATATGCAGATATCCATTGCCACTTTTGTGCCAGTCATCATAAATACAAGCCTTTTTTAAAAAAAATTCCCCCTTTTTTCATTCATCATGAAATCATGTTATGCTTTCTTGAAGCAGTTATTAAACCTATCATCCTGGTGCATTAAAACTGTCTGCACAATATTTTATCCGCACTGCCTACACAAACTCCACCAGGATCCAATCACTGAAACAGATAAGGAATTAAAACAAATAATCCAAGCAAGGGCTATAAACAGCAGTGAATTATTTAATTTTTCTATCCTCAATTGGCAACAAAGGTATTTCTAGGTGGTTAAAAATGTATTTCAGTCGACAACATGTTTATTCATCAATACCAAGTTGTTCTTATTATATGCTGTCAAGTTGCCTCCATTTTATGGCAAGCTTATCTTAGCATTTTCTTAAAAATATTTTTTCAGAAGTAGTTTACTATTGCCTTCTTTTGAGGCTGATAATGTGTGACTTGTACAAAGCCACTCAATGACACTCTATGGCTGAGCGGGGATTTGAACTCTGGTCTCCCAAAGTCATGGTCCAACACTCACAACTACTCTGAAATTGTGATGTTTCTTTCTGGTCTATTTCAAACCAGGGATCTTTTGCATGTTATGTGAATATCATAACCATTACATCACAGAAACGAACAATTTTTCAATAGGATAGACTGACATATGTTTTAAATGCACAAGATCCTGTCTGACCTTGGAAGCTAAGCAGAGTCAGCTTTGGTTAGTACTAGAATGGGAGACTGCCAAAAAATACCAGGTGCTGTAGGCTATTTTTCAGACAAATGGGCTGGCAAAACACTTCTGAATATTCTTTGCCTATGAAAACTGTATGAAATTCATAGGTTCACAGGTGACCTAAAGGCACACACATACATGTGCACACACTTATATCTTCCCAAGAGCTGCAGGAGGTATAAATGGGTTCTCTTACTCCAACACAGCAACCCTATGACACAACTCCAGTGGCAAAGTAATAAGTTTCATAGCTCACTGCAGATGTTAAACAAGCTCCCTTAAGTTCGAGGCCAAGAGTCTCACCATTCTCCTCCATTAGCAAGGGACGAAGCCTCCATAAACCCAGTGGCACTTTATTTTTTAATAGACATATGTATCCCATGCACAAGGACTGGGCTCTACTAGGCAATCCTGTCAGACATACATAAAAGATTCTGTTCTGCTTCTCTTTCTCCCTCTCAACCTTCTGGCTTGTTTGTTTTAACTTTAACTAGGGGTTGGCTCTGCCTTGTCCTCCCTGCATAACCAACAGCTAATGATGTGCAGCATAATCTGGCAACCTAAATCAAGCCTTCTGCAACTCAATGTCTCTTATAATTCTTAGTTCAACCTACAGTTAGGCTCAAAGGAAAACTACAGTCATTGACTACCTTTGGCAACAAGAAGTTGTTCTAAAAGGAAAGCCATAATCAATGTGTCAAGAGGTATAATTTATCTGTGTTTTGTAGGACTTTAGCTACAACATTCGGAAACAGTTGCTTTGGTTTACGAGGCCATCTCTTAGCCACTTCCAGGCTTGCTGTTGATGGCAGTATTTTTAAAAGTGATATAAGTAAATAAAACATATGTACATATAAATAAGCTATAAAAAGGAAAGATCCCACAAACTCATTGAACCTGAGATGAGATTATTACATTCCAAAATTCTATTAAGGTATCAAATCCCTAAACAGTTCAGGACCTGCTTATCTCCATGATTGTCTCCTATGAACCCACGCAGGCCTTGAGATCTTCCGGGGAGGCCCTTCCCTCGCTCCCACCTCTGTCTCAAGTGTGGATGGTGAGGACGAGGGAAAGGGCCTTCTCGGCGGTGGCCCCCCGGCTCTGGAACTCTCTCCCCAGAGAGATCAGACTGGCATCTTTGCTGTCCACCTTCCATAAGGAACTAAAAACGTGGATGTTCCGGTACGTGTTTGAGTAAATTGCCCTGTTAGATAGTAATTTTGTTTATAAACTTTATTGCACTTTATTACTACTTCTCACCTTGTTAAGTCTCCAGTGTTTTGTTAAGACCGTCCCTCCGCCCTATCTCTGATTATCCCAATACTATCCATGAACCCTGCTCAGAGTCCTGTGCAAGTCTCCCTCCGCTTATGCAGTATCTATGATCAGGTTTTAAAGAAATGGCTGTGCTTTATGTTGTTTTATGTATATTTCTTGTTTGCATTGTTTTTATTCATGGATCATGTTTTAACTGATGTTATTGTAGGGCTCATCCCCATGTAAGCTGCCCTGAGTCCCTTTGGGGAGATGGTGGTGGGGTATAAGAATAAAGTTATTATATTTCTCATCTTTGTGTGATCTTGACTACACTCTTCATGAATGAAGGTTCAGATTTCATGAATAAGTAACCCAATCAAATGAGCATTTGCATTTTTGAAAAGCTGTGTATGCCTCATATGAGAATATGCCAATTAAGTGAAATGTTGTGTTTGCACAACACAGAATACACTCACTTCAGAATCAATGGCACATGCAGTGCATTTTCAGTGAAGCCAGTAGCCAGTTTGAGCTGAAATTTATGAAGCAATGGGAACTCAAGTGTAAGCAAGCGCATATGTGACAGGCCCAGTATAAAGCTCTACTTGTGAACAGCAGATTGTCCATGGAACAATGGGATCATCAGTATTGTGGGATCACCGCAGGCATTCACAAGAAATCAATGTAATTTTTTCTGTCTTGCAGCAAACATAAAGTGTGGCCTGTGTATGGAAAGTTGTACCTGCATATGGCTCACCCATCCTGTTGTGGAATGATGGAGCATGAAGTTTCCTTAACTTTCAGTTTGATTCCTATTCCAAATAAAATGTAGCAAATTCAAAAAAAAGTAGTATTATTAGAAGTATAAGGAAAGAAAGGAACCAATAGAAGATCAAAATGATAGTGAGCTCAACTTGCTCCATTTCATCCTTGTACTACTTGTCTTTATTAGGCTCACTAGAGTCAGAAAACAGCAGCATTGTGCTAAATGCAGTTATGCTGACCTGCTGTGTTTATTACCTGTTGGACCTCACAACTGAGAATCCAGTGCATAAGTTTGCTTCCCCTCCTTTTCCACTCAACATCCTTTCCTTTTGGGTCATGTTTTCTGGAATAAATTCCTACAGGCAGAAATGGTCATATTTATGATATTCTGAGAACTCTATGTAGTATTTGTTGCTGTTATATGATATCCAGATGACTTTGACTTATGGTGACCCAATGAATGGGAGATCTCCAAGATCCTTGATCAGCAAGAGCACTGCTCAGATCTGCCTTCTGTTTTAACAAGCATTATTGTTCTCTATTAAGTCATGCCATTTCATATCAGGTTTTAAATAAATAAATAAATAAATAAATAAATAAATAAAGTGAACTACATTCTGTTACATATGCACCAATATCATTTCTTTTCTTTTCTTTTGAAAAGGACAATTTAGCAGTGTAGCAAGAGAAGGAAAGGGCCAGGACAATCGTACAACTGGAAGGGTGGTTGGTCAAGTGGAGATCCAGGTTCTAGGTGCCACTGAATCATAAAACGCACTGGATGACTTGGGTCAATCATTCTTACTCAACTTAACCTATCCCACAGGATTATTGTGAAAATAAAATGTGGAGGAAGAAACTATGTATGGCACCTTGATCTTATTAAAGCAAAGGAAGAATATAAATAACAAACATCACAACATATTTGAGGGAAATTTAGAGAAAACAATGGTGGATGGAGGAACTGTGAGACCAACATCTCTACTCTCGATTTCCTTCCCCCAGAGTGGATTTTCATTATAAAAGAGACATTGCAGATGGGGCCCTAGTTGAAGTTAGCCACTTAATGCCATACATTCCAGATGTTAACAGTACAGAAGTTTACATTCTTTTTAAGCAGAAGCAGGAAACAGTCACATTTCTGTAAGATTATGTTATATTTCTGGAAGTCTCTTTGTGTGAGAGTGTGTATGGGTATGAGCGTGTATGAGAAAGAGACAGAGAGAGAGTCCTTCCACACAGACATATAACCCAGAATATCAAGACAGATAATCCACAATATCGACTTTGAACTGGGTTATCTGAGTCCACACTGCCATAATCCAATTCAATGTGGATTTTAAACAGCTGTGTGGAAGGGAGTGTGTGTGAGTGAATGTGAGAGAGGGGGGGAGGGAGAGCAGGAGCATGTGCAGATCTCGTGTGGGAGGAATCAAAGGCTTACTGCAACCAATTCCTTCCTCTCCAGGAGATGAATGTTTTTCCTTATAATTTTCCCCACAGCCAGAGGTATTTTTTCCCTTCTAAAGCATAGTTTCCTTCTAAAGCATAGTTGAAAACCTTGGGAAATCTGGCTACTGTCGCTGCTGCTATGTCTCTGACTCATCTTACAGTGCTTGAGAACTAATTCTGCATAGCGTGAAGATCACTTATTTAAGTTCTAAGAACTTCTGCAATGTTGACCTGCCTTTCTAGGTGTCCCATGCTATTGTTGTGTGCCTTCAGATCATTCTTGTTACTACCAAGAGGTGAACCTATCATGGGTTTTTTTGGCAAGATTAATTCAGAGAGGGTTGCCATTGCCTTACTCTGAGACTGAAAGAGAATGTGAATTGCTTACGTCACCCAGTGGGTTTCCATAGCTGAGCAGGAATCTAAATCCTAGTCTCCAGAGTCATAGTCTAAAGGCCAAACCACCAGAGCATACTGGCCCTCTGATATCCCAAAGGTTTTCACATAAGGTCAAGATTCAATAAAAACAGTATGCAATAGGTAGAAAAATAGATATTTTGATAATAAGGATGATAAACATGTCACCTTTGAGGCACATGGAGACCCCCAGAGCCATTTCTGGGTCCCTTTGGACTTGTCAAGACCCAACCACCACCACCAAATGTGGAGCATATCAGGGGAAATACATCATAAACACTATGTGATGGTTGTTCTCTGTTCTTCATTCACATATTGTTGTTCTTATAAAGCAGAAGTGAGCATCACTCCCACCCACCACTTTCAGGGGAATGTGGAGATCCATTCAGTCACATTTCAGCTCCCCTGGGCTAGTTTGGGCCCAAGGAAGGCCCTTTTTTCCAGTAGGAAGTGACACATACATTGATCTTCTCATAACTTCTTGTTTAGAAAATTTAGCTCCTGGGCCCAAAACAATCTGGTGGACAT
The DNA here is from genome assembly GCF_035594765.1 of Anolis carolinensis. Classification (NCBI taxonomy): domain Eukaryota; kingdom Metazoa; phylum Chordata; class Lepidosauria; order Squamata; family Anolidae; genus Anolis; species Anolis carolinensis. Next base: position 87,376,188 of record NC_085841.1, read on the forward strand.
ACTGTGGTGAAATACCTTCACATTTAGGGGATAACAGAATGAATTTGCAGGTAAAAACATCTTTATAGATTTTTTTTCAGAAGCTATGGACAAATAACAGGGAAAACCAACTTGTGATTATATTTCTTCCATACAAATCGATTGTAAAAAGAACTGTTAGGTGGTCTAGTTTTGATCTATTTTGGGCTCAGTCAGGCCACCTGCATAAGTTTGACTGCCTTATGAGGTTTGGCCTCACTACCTTCTGTTCAACCACTGAATTTCATTTCCTAAACAAATAAACAAAATACAACAGGAGACACAAATCATTAGCAAATAACCTTCCATGACAGAGAAAACTGCAACTGTATTTGAAGGCTATCACTCTTCTAACCTTGAAACATGCCAAGAAGTATTGTTGTTGTTGTTGTTGTTGTTGTTATCATCATCATCATCATCATCATCATTTAATACACAACAAGATTAGTACAGAGCAAACAAGATCACTATGCTGGTTGTTGTATTGGATCACACGTTGGACACTTCCCATGTGTCTAGGACTATGTGATGTATTGACAAATAACGTGTGCAGATGCAAGTAAGATGGCCTTTTGCAACTGACAGATCGTAATTTTGTTAGTGCTGATTGTTTTTAAGTGCTGGCCAAGGTCTCTAGGCACTGTACCCAGTGTGCCGATCACCATGGCCATAGAACAGAAAAAAATCGGGGGGTGGGGAAGAGAGCCTTTGCAGTTCGATCTTTAAATCCTCGTATTGCACCAGCTTTTCCATTTGCTTCTCGTCAATTCTGCTGTCACCTAGGATTGCAACATCAATGATTCATACTTTTTTTTTCTACTATCGTGAGGTCAGGAGTAATATGCTCCAAAACTCTGTCAGATGATGATGATGATGATGATGATGATGATGATTTGATACACAGCAAAGAAGATCACTATTCTGGCTTCTGTATTAGATCACAAGTCAGACACTTCTCAAGTGTCTAGGACTATGTGAGGTATTTATTATTATTATTATTATTATTATTATTATTATTATTATTATTATTATTATTATTATTATTATTATGTTTATATTCCGCTTTTTCTTTCCACAAGGAGACAAATAGCAGTCTTTCTGGCATTGTAATTACCCTGCTGGATCAGATCAAACTTTCCTCTAGTCCTGCATTCTGTTTCCACTAGATTCCAACGGGAAGGTAATGAGCAAGGTGTGAACACAATCACACTCTCCTCCTGTTCCTCTTCCCCAACAATTGGTATTGAAAGGCAGCATCAATGTTCTTGTGCTCTTGTGCTGGGCTAGATTTATGGGCCTGTATCCAGCAGAGCTTTTCTTATAATCACAGTTTGCTGAAATGATGCTGTTGACTTTTTCTGCATCAGCTCAGCCTTTCCATGAGTGTCTGCATTGCCCACTGTAGTTTCCCTAGAATGAGACAATGGCTGCTTTATGATGTGGAACTGCTCTCCTGTCTACATGCTCACTGACGTCAGAAAAGCTCCCTTGGCAATGAAATCTCTGTCTTTGGGATTAAAATGAAAACAACCCAAATGAAATGCTACCAGAGATGAGAAGCCACAGAAACCGACACACGTCCTTTGGCCAACTGTGTCATATGTAAACATAATTTGAACAATGAAAAACAGTAAGAAGTTTTTTAAAAGACAAAAGAGGAATTGCATATAACATTTCCTCTCTTTATGTAGGTTCTGTATAAATATAAACTTTCACTAGGTTAATTCATAATAAACATCAGGTGGAAGCTCAGGCTGTGGCGCAGGCTGGAGAGCAGCTGCAATGAATCACTGCAATGAATCACTCTGACCAGGAGGCCATGAGTTCGAGGTCCGCTCGGAGCCATGTTTGTCTTGTCTTTGTTCTATGTTAAAAGGCACTGAATGTTTGCCTATATGTATAATGTGATCCGCCCTGAGAAGGGCGGAATATAAATGCTGTAAATAAATAAATAAATACAAGTCCCTGTCACTGAATGGGAATAGTGGGAGCTGTAGTGTAGTCTATGGGTAAAGTGCCACAACATTTGGCTTGTTAAAGACTGACTTCCTGGATTTTTGTAACTAACTCTATCCCTTGTCCGAGCAGGCAAATATAGGGACAATAATGGTATCTAGGTTGATTGCAGAACCTGGTTCCTGTGTTTCTATTTGTCTTTGTAGTTTGTTTTGGTTGTTATAGATTATAGGGGTAGGCCTATCAGCTATGGCTGCTGCCAGCCAACATCATTGATAAAGAAGGGCTACAGTTGGCTATAGCTGGTTTCTTGAAGACACTGTGCCCTCAATAGGATCCCAGTTCATTCTCTGCATTTTGGAGTTAGAAAAAGACAACCCAAGAAGAACCTTAATGAAGAAGACCAAAGGCCTCTCTGTTCCCTGCATTATCCAGCCACAGGCATGTAGGAATCACACAAGAAGTTCATGAAACATGAATCCTTCTCTCACACTTTTGCCTCACATTTCCCACAAATACTATTCACTGAGTTGCTGTGAGTTTTCTGGGCTGCATGGCCATGTTCCAGAAGCATTCTCTCCTGACATTATCCTCCCTCTGAACATGGAGACTATATACCAGGGCTTGCCAACCTGATATGGTAACACCTAGATGGGATTGTCTAATTTCTTCTTTTTAAAAATGATTTAAACCTATGGTCTTCTGCAAACATCTTTTATGACAACAAGTTCCATGTATTAAATGTACACTGTGTCAGTATTTTCTTGTCCTCCTTGAATCTCTTCTTGATGAGTGTCACAGGGGATTAAAAATGGTTTGCCATCTGAAAAAGCCACTTCCGTTCCCTGACATCTTAAATCCTTTCCTTTTTTTAGGCACCAAGTAAAAGAATGGCTCTTTAATAAAGTTTTTGAGATTGCTGATTTATTTGATATACTATGGACAGGGTTTTTTAAATTGTTTTCATCATATAAACCTGTTTAACTTGCTAGTGTGTTTAATATGCTGAATTATGTTTACTGTGTTAAATTGTTTTTATCCTGTTAGTATTGATTTTGCCTCTACATTATTCTTAGATTTTTCAATATAGAGTAGGAATATGTGCATAACTAAGATTGATGATAGATGGATGGATGGAAGGACACATACAATTCTTCCTATAGTTGTTTCACTGTCTCCCTGCCTGGGAGAACTTTTGATAATTTCCCAACAATCTAGGTTTCTCTCAACAGTTTAAAAACACTTCAGAGAAGCAAAAAAAGGGGTCCTTTAAAAGATTCACCCATCATTAGCCTTTATTTGTAAACACCCACAGATTTTTGTTCTTTGAAAGAGGAAGGCAGCACAGAAATGTCAGCAGAATAATCAGTGTCAAAGATTTGTGTACAAAGAATGGAGCTAATGTCAACAGAGAAAATTAGTATTGCCGGCATCCCAAACCAGCGCATAAGCACAAGAAAGAGAAATGGGTCTTCAGCTGGCGTTCCCCTTGATTTCCTTATTCTTACAGATTTGACAAAAAGCAAACTGCTGCCTAGATTTGAAGTGGATGTTCGTATCTTCTGCAGTAGGAATCGAGGCAGCAAAAATAGCAAGAATAGCCATAGACTCCCTGTACTATGAACATCTTCCTTTTTTGAGATTAAAAGCACTTCATCAAAATATGCAATCGTGTTATAATTATATAAGCCACCCTGAGTCCTCCCGGGGAGAAGGGCGGGGTAGAAATATCGGAAATAATAATTATGGGCACAGTTGGAAACACTTGTTTTTGGACTACAACCCACATAATCCCTCATGTTGCCTAGCCAATGACTATGCTAGCTGGGGCTGGCTGGGGGCTTTAGGAAGTTGTAACACAATTTTTTACAAAGATCTGGTCATAGTGCTACACAGAAACAAGCTTTGGTCTGATTGCAATAAGTCTTGAGATTAATACCCTATTTCATTGCTTAATAGTTGCACTTTCCCTCCTTACACCCCCCTGGATCTCATTAGAATCAAATTCATGTCAAAATAGGCTTTCAGTGCAAGGTACAATATACATGAATATTTTTCTGGATATATTTTGTCATGTCAATGCATTGAATAATTTTTATAGCGGCTATAAAGATGTAGGTTTTTCCATTACATTTTCATCACATTAATTGGAACTTCCAATGGCACAATGGGTTAAACCCCTGTGCTGACAGGACTGCTGACCGAAAGGTTGGCGGTTCGAATCTGGAGAGCTCCCCATGCGGGGACAGGAGTGAAGCCTCCTACAGGATGGTAAAAACATCAAAACATCCAGGCGTCCCCTGGGCAATGTCCTTGCAGACAGCCAATTCTCTCACACCAGAAGCGACTTGCAATTTCTCAAGTCGTTCCTGACATGAAAAAAACCACACATTATTTCAGTAAATTGTAACATGTCTTCTTTTAAGGGAGTATATTGCAGCTCATCTTAATCACAATGTTGTGTCACTGCTTCCACCACATAGAAAATTTCATGCAATAAGCGGTACGTGACCTGCACAACTCTTGACTCACCCGGCTGAACAGAACCTTTGCTTCTTGGTGTCTGTATCCACAAAGCAAAAACGGTGTAAGTGTGAATGATGTGTAAGTGAGAGTCAGGGTGTGTTAAGTAAGAGTGTATGTTTGTGAGCAAAGGAAAGACTGAAATGTGTGGTTCAGGAGCAGTGCAATCAGATATACAGACCACTTTTATAAAAATCCTGCTTACTCTTAAGACTTTCCAGAACTCACTCTTTCTAAATTCACTGGCAATATGAAAAGTGCCCTAGATACTGAAGGTCAAAATTGTGAGGATGGCAAACCAGCTTGACTTTGAAACAAAAACTTTGTGTACAAAAGAGTAATTAAAACTGCAAACTTACTGATTTGCTAACTGTATATGAACTCCATAGTGGCATCAGGATATTTTGACTGTAGCCATTCACATATTTATTCTGGTAAAGTAGGCAATAAGAACTCTCCTTCTGTAGAACACGGGGCCTACCATAAGGCAAATTATAAGATTCGGAGTCTGCTTCTAAAAAATAAATAAAACCATAATTACTGTCTTTTACATTCATATGATCCTGTTGGGAGATCATGGAATAATACATTTTAACATTTTTTTAAAAAAATAAATGTATATACTTATTCAGGAGTTTTGCTTTTTATCTGTGCCTTAGAAAGAGAAGGACACAATCTTATACTTTAATGACTAAACAAGTCTACCTAACAAACCTAAGGTTTGATTTTTCCTGTCAAGTTCAACCCAAATCTGCTTATGATTCAAAATTTAGAGTCCAACTATGCATGATTTCAAATTCATCATTTGATGTTGTGTGGGTTTAGAAAAAATATGTAACAAAGTTGAACCATCAACTTCTTGGGAACTTGATCAGGATTAAGATAATGACACTCAAATAGGGGCAGAGAGTTCAATTTTTCCTCCTGCGTTGATCTTTTTTATATTTATCCCAGCAACCAGCCAAATGGCTCTCTGGCTTAGGAAAGCAGTTGACTTCAGTATCAATGGTCAATGCAAATATAAAGGGGGAAAACATACAAATTGGGGTGAAATAGTTTGAGTTGGGCTACAATAATAAACTGGAAGGAAAAATGGTTCTCACGATGGGGGACAAAAAACTTCTTTAATGTTCAAGTGCTGGTCCTAACATCAGGCTAAGTGAGGCACCAGCCTCAGGCCCTCAGGCTCCCAGTAAAGACTGGGGAGCAATAGAAGCCATCGCTAAATCTTTCTTCCAGAGGAGACTCATACCTCATCAGTTTCCTCTGCTAGATGAAAGTCTTGTTTAAGACACACAGCCTGTATGCTTATCATAATACACAGAAATAGCGCTGCATTCCACTATAACTTGATTCATAGGCAATATCTTATTCAATAGACCTATAGAATCAAGTATTTGAAATTTAAGGGAAGAACACTTAAAATTCTTAGATGAAGAGCTCTTGGGCTATGATCAACTTCATCCAGTTATGCTGGAAGACACAGAGATTTCTAAAAAGAACATCTCTCTTGGAATCTCTTGATTCTCCAAAGCAATTCTATGGTCAGCTTCCAGTGTAAATTGAGTCATGCTGGAAGTCAGAAATTTTTAGAGATGTTTTTTCAAGTTAAAAAAAGCATTTTTATTTGTAGTTTTTCACTTTGTGGTGCTTCTAATCTCAGTGAGAGTGGAGGGGTGACTGTATTTAGATTAGATATCATCATCTTTCCCCTTAACCGAAACTAAAGATATATGCTAAAAATGATTATTCCTTGTCTTTTCGTTTCCTATACTCACTTGCTTCATTGATGAGGTTTAGTCTTTGATTCACTGCTTCTAAATCTGTTATCTACAAATAAACAAACAGAAATCCAAGAGAATGGTCAGGCATAAATAGTTCATATTAAAATAAATTGGATTTTTTTAAAAAGAAAAATCTTAAGCTGCTGGACTTACGGATTTGCAATTGCATCCTAGGGTTTCAGAAGGTACAGAGGAGGTAAAGGGGCAAGAAGATGGAGGTGACACTTCTCTTTCATGTGATGGACTGTAGAAAGGGACCTTTAGAAGGTGATTCAGGCTTCCATGTGTTCCATTGTTTGGAGCCGGTTTAATTTTAAGCAAATCTGTGAAGGGAGAAAAACAGTTAAAGGCCGAACTAGAAGCAGATATCAGGCCATGCCATGCCATGCAGCATTACAGTGTAGATCAGGCTTTCAAAAACTGGTTTCAATAACAACAAGAAGACATTTTATTTCTTACCTAATGGCACATTTTAATTGTGATTATAATGTTTTAGGGTTTTATAGTTTTTTAACAAATATTAATGTTTTTCTTTTTATACACAGTTTAATGGTTTCATAAATAACGTTTTATGTATACTTCTATTCAGGGCCGGTCGGAGATAAATTTAAATATTAAGCGGGGGCGCTGAAAAGTGCCCCCCGCCGGCCCCGCCTCCTGCGCCCTGGCCCCGCCTCCCAACCAGCGTGCCCTGGCCCCGCCTCCCGCGCTGCGTGGGAGGCGGGGCCAGGGCACGCTGGGTGGAAGGCGGGGCCAGGGTTGGCCCCGCCTCCCATGCTATTCGCCCTGGCCCCGCCTCCCACGCACCGTGGGAGGCGCGGCCAGGGTTGGAAAGAGGGAGGCTTCGCCGCCCGGGGAGGGGAGGAGGGATCGCCTCCTCCCCTCCCCGGGCGGCGAAAGAAGCAGGCTTCGCCGCCCGGGGAGGGGAGGAGGCGATCCCTCCTCCCCTCCCCGGGCGGCGAAAGAAGCAGGCTTCGCCGCCCGGGGAGGGGAGGAGGCGATCCCTCCTCCCCTCCCCGGGCGGCGAAAGAAGCAGGCTTCGCCGCCGGGGGAGGGAAGGAGGCGATCCCTCCTCCCCTCCCCGGGCGGCGAAAGAAGCAGGCTTCGCCGCCGGGGGAGGGGAGGAGGCGATCCCTCCTCCCCTCCCCGGGCGGCGAAAGAAGCAGGCTTCGCCGCCCCGGGAGGGAAGGAGGCGATCCCTCCTCCCCTCCCCGGGCGGCGAAAGAGGGAGCCACAAGGCCAGGGCGCACTGGTCGGGCGGCGGGGCACCGTCAGAGCGGTGCCCCGCCTCCCTCCCAGCCTGACGGCGCCCCCCGGGACCTGCGCCCGAGGCGGCGGCGTCACTGGCCTCTATGGTGGGGCCGGCCCTGCTTCTATTGAAGTTTTCATAGAATCATAGAATAGTAGAGTTGGAAGAGACCACATGGGCCATCTAGTCCAACCCCCAACTTTTTAATCTTAATAGTTTTGAAATACATTATAAGCTGCCTTAAGTCCTGTTACTGGAAGAAAGAGGTGATATAAATGAATCAAATAAATAAAATGAATTTTCCTCTGAAGAAATATCATTTCCCAGTCATATTTTTTTTGTAGAAATGTCCTATGTATCGAAAGTGGACAATAGTAGGGAGTATAGGTATCTTGTAAACATATCCCACCTGCATGTACTGCTCAGGGCCCACAGTAGACTTCACTGGACATTTGGGAATGAAATTCAACTTCAAAAAGCACCCAGAAATTACTGGAATTTAACTACTGGCTTCTGTCTCTTGGGTATCACTCAATTTCTGACCGATTTGAGGAATTTGAGATTTGGTGGGTGAATTACAAGTAAACCGGATATTGCAATGGTAATACACCGTTGAGGGTGGAGGAGGTTGCACAAATTTGGGGAAATCTAAGGGATTTGAGGAGGTTGGGGGAATATGTAGTCCATGAGCAGCACTTTCCTCATCTCTGATTTATAATAATAGAATAGATCAGTGTTTCTCAAACTGTGCTCCTTCAGATGTTTTGGACTTCAGCTCCCAAAATTAATAACAGCTGTGTGGAAGGGTTACAGGGCCCTTCCACACAGCCCTATAACCCAGAATATCAAGGAAGAAAATCCTACAATGTCTGCTTTGAACTGGATTGCCTGAATCCACACTGGATATTCCAGTTCAATGCAGATAATGTGGGATTTTATTCAGCTGTGTGGAAGGGGCCTGGGAGCTGAAGTCCAAAACACCTGAAGGAGCAGAGTTTGAGAAACATTGGAATTGATTATTAAACAGTGCAAAACAAACAGGTTCTTCTTTGTACTCACCACACATTAAATTATAAACCTCAATATTTTCAAAAGGCTGCACTTCAGTTTCTTCTTTAAATCCTGGTCCATGGGCTACAAAGATGGCCTAGAGAGTCAACATAAAATGGTTTCAGGAGGATTCTTGTTGTTTGTAAATGAAGTCAGCTGAGAGAAGTCTTAACTCAAGCCATGTATAGGAAATATATATTGTTACTGATTTGAGTCAGTGGACTTGTTACAGGGGGAAAACCAAGGCACTTCTAACACGATTTTTAAAAATGCCATCACTGCACATGAGATGCTGAGGCAAACTTTTTTGGCAAGTACTTCAAATGGGAATGCTGGGATTCATCTTGTAATAGAATTGACTAAATATTGAAGTGGGCAGCTTCTCCAGGCATCAAGGGAAGGAGCAGCACAGAAATTTCCATTGCCGATTTACCATCGACCATATGGTGCAAAGCTCCAAATGGTGCAACTGAACCAGGTTTCACAAAAGGGGGCACCCATAATTTAAAAAAATTGCAATTAGAAAAAATAGGAGAAAACTTTTCAAATACAAATATACTGAAAGTTTACAAAAATAAACATTTTCCATCTAAGTGTAAATTCTGTTTCATTTTGAGAAATAGCAATTTTATTGTACAGTTTATTAGTGTTCATATTAGATACATCTGGGACACGAAAAGTGGTTAGGTTTTCAAAAAGTCTTTATCCATCTTCTCTATATCTATATATCTTCAAATCTTCATTCTAGGGCTTCTCACTTACCTCCATACTTTTGAATTCATTGTCATAGCCATGGTTTCCACCATCACAAAATGTATACTGTTTAGACCTAGAAAAAAATCCAGCATTAGTGAATTTATAAATAACTCTTATCAAGAGATGTTAATTTCTCAAAATTAGGCTAGAATAAAAAGAAGGACTATTTTTGCAATCAGTGTCAAGCTCTTCGAGTGGTTTTTTAATAGTTTCAAAATAATAATTTCACTCTGGCAGAATGAAATTCCATCTCAATTATTTCATCAAAATGTAGTTAAAGAATGAGGAACCTCTGGATTTGGTCAAACTGCTGTTCCACCATCTTTTAGCATTGGCTGTGCGTCCTCCACTCCAACAGCATAAAAAGGGGCAGAAGATGTGCACATCTAACATAGGCAAATCTTAATATAGCAATTATAATTTTATCTTCCTGCCAATAGATTCTGAGTGGAAATCCTGCTGACCTCCAAGTTTTGTTGAACTGCAACTCTCAAGATTATGCACCATTGGTTATGCTAGCAGGGACTTGTGGGAGTTGAAGTTCAGTAACATCTGCATGATTCTCACCTCTGGCAAAATGCATTCACCTTCTCTTTGCAGCCCTCAATACAAACATATACTAGAACCACAAGTATGAGAGAAATCTCTATCCCACGCTGTTGCAAGCCCCTACCATTAAATAATGTGAACCGGGCACTTCAGGAAGTTGATACACCCTCCAACATTTTGCTGATAAAAACCGGGACACTTGTGTCCAAGCAGTATCAAAGTGTGGATAAGATGCAAAATCATTAATGAGGGAAGAACACACAGCGATGAGAGGCTGCCCTCTTTTGCTTTTTGCTTGAATCTAATGAGAGGAACAAGGCTCCCTCCTCCTCCTCTCTTCTTCCCACCCCCTGGCTGAGTTAACTGTGCATGAGATACTTTTTCTGAAGTTAGCTGAGGACAAATGGGGAATGTGAAAGCAAGAGAGAAAAACTGGGGCATTTAGGAGCAATTTTTTTAAAAGTGTGACAACAGAGGATTTATGCAGACTGTTGCAGCCAAACTAGGACAATAGAAAGGCAGGAGGTGGTTAGGTGTGCCATGCAGAGACTGTATTTTTTATTGTTTTTACAAGTCTCTGTAAATTGTACCATTACAGTTTTTTACGATTACTGTTCTATTTTAACTTCCAGAAAAAGGAATGCTTACGATTTCCTATCACATGTGGAAAAATAGACTACATGGTTATGATTCCTCTTCATCTTGAGCTGAGGGTTTCTTGTTTTGCTTTATGCAATGAAAGCCTTTCACCAGTCCTGTCCCTGGAGCTAATTTGGAGAAGGGGGGGGGGGGGGGAGAAGAAGAAGAGGAGGAGGAGGAGGAGGAGGAGGAGGAGGAGGAGGAGGAGGAGGAGGAGGAGGAGGTGGTGAAATATAAAAGGTAATGGTTTCCCCTTCACATTAAGTCTAGTCGTGTCTGACTCTGGGGGTTGGTGTTCATCTCCATTTCTAAGCTGAAGAGATCTGTAGACGCCTCCAAGGTCATGTGGTCGGCATGACTGCATGGAGCGCCGTTACCTTCCCGCCAAAGCAGTACCAATTGATCTACTCACATTTGCATGATTTTGAACTGCTAGGTTGGCAGAAGGGAAATATACTTGTAAAATATTGTATGTTAATCATCAGTCCTGATTAATAGTTTCACTATAGAAGAAGGGCACACTCCATCCAGAAAGGCTTGCTTCTTGCCATATTCATATTACATATATGGGTTTTCTCTTTATCTGTCTATTCTTTATCACCCTTTTAAAAAATTTAACTTAGAACATTAGTGGTTTTAAATAGCAAAGTACCATGGCATTTATTATTTTGTGACTGTCATTTACTTTACTTCATTACTTTAATTCTGTTGTTGACTTGTCAAGTGCCTTGGAAACTGTAAAACTGAAATATGGGATTATTTAATCAAGTACAGAAAGAATGATGGCTTTATACATAAGCATCATCTTCTTTCAGACTATTAGTAAGCATATCAGGATACTGCTATTTAGAGTTAGTGCTTTATCTCATTAGAAGTGAAGACAACTAAACAGGTTGCCATACTTTGGATATATTATGAGATGATATTTCTCACTGCAAAGACCAGTAATCCTCAGCACAGTGAACAGCAGTGAGAAAACTGCATTACAGGTGAATTACTTCAATCAAAGACTTTGCAAGACTTTCGCAGGGAAGTTGGCGACCAGGGTTCTTGTGGGTCTCTTATTCATAGGGTTGCAATAAGTTGAAGTTGGCTGAATAACAATAGTAACTTGTGAAAAAATAAAGCCAGAGTTATGGCATCATTTTCTGCTCTGTGAAATATGTACAAAAGTTGCACATCTTTGGACTCTGTCCACTAATTGTATGTATTGTATTTTAACTGTATTTTTAACCTAACACACAGTATTGTTTAATTGTTTTTTTAATTTGCATTTGCTTTTTTTTAAAAAAAAAATGATCAAAGTGTGTGGCTGTTAGCCGTCTTGAGTCTTCTTGTGGAGAAAGGTGGGGTACAAATAAAGTAAATGAAAATGATGATAATGATGATGATGATGATGATGATGATAGAGATAGGTGAGAATTTTTCATCTCTATCATGGATAAGCACTGGGAGCCATAAAATCAACTAAGGTACTCAGGCTCATGTACATAAAACTCTGTAGTTCTGCTAGTCACTCTGATAAGAATGGTGCAATTTATAGAAACATGATCAGCACATAAAGCATAAAATTACTCTAAGTGTTCTTGGACTATGTTTAACAAACATGTCTCAGATTACAGGAAGAGTTCATTTACCTGTTTTAAAATTAATCGCTTTTCCAACTAGTCATTTTAATGCTTTGCCTTAGAGCTACATTTCCTGCTATTTTGACTAATAATGACTGCATTTGCCTGGAAATTCTTGCTTACTCACTCCTGTAATATTTGGAACACATAGACGAAATGGGGATGCCTGCCAAACTAAGAAAGTTAGTTAGGGGAAATATTTAATGTTTGTGCAACTATACTGGAAACCAAACAGTGCTCCTGTGTTGTGGAATTTCTTACAGAGGCGAGGCTGGTTCCTTCCCTGAGGTCCTTTCACCAACAGGTCAAGACCTTTTCATTTGGACAGGTCTTCGGCAGTTTTGCTGAGCTGCAATAAAGGAAACTTTCCAATTGGATGGGTGCAGAGTAGGTTTCCTCCTTTACTAATGTTTTTAAATCCCACGATTGTATTATATTCCATTAATAATATGCCATATGTTTTAACTACGCTTGCTTCATTTGGTGCCTGAACTTGTTATCCAGAAAGCTGGGATAGAGACCTAATAAATAAAAATAATAAACAAGTGGGTAATAATCTTTGCTTGACTCTAAAAAAGTTTAAACATTGAGCTATGGTTCTCAGGTTCCATGTTTAGCATCCCAGCTTTATAGGCAATTTAAGGAACTGTAGCCAAAAAAGAAAAAAATTAATTTTTAGATCAGATGCAAGCAACTTTCAGACACTAGGAGATGACGCAGGCTCCCCAGAAAATCCTGGAAGGGTGTACTCCCTGTCCTACAACCCCTACAAGAATAAAATAAAAATATCCTTCCACTGCCCTCTAGGTGGTGTGGAAGGCATCCCTGTCACGTTTTGAGCCATCTACACAGAAGAATTGTGTGTTTAAATGTCTTTATAACAAATGAAAAAGTCATGTTCTTCCCCACATGTTAGTATCCACCTACATATAATTTCTCTTCCAGTAGGAGTAAAGACACTTTGTTGGCTTTGAAAGATAAACACTTGGGTTTATTCTTCTGGGAACAATCTTTAAGTATCCCGTTTCTAGGGCTTTAAAAAAAGACTGACGGAAGAGATATTGTCATCTGGAAAGAATCTGGTCCTTATCCCCACTTACCTCTATTGCAGGCAAATGCACATCCACACACACTTCTCCAATGATGCATCATGCAATAATTTAAAATGTGGGGTTCATGTGCATACATATTGGCGAAAATGTTAATTATTCTTAATGAGGGTACTAGGGTACTGTGGCTAAATTAGGGCTTCCAAATCAGGACTATCCCAGATCCTGAGAGTTCAGGATCTGACACCTACAGATGACCCATGGGAAATCACAGAAGGCAGGCCTTTAAAATGTCTTTAAACATTATTAAGCATCAACTGCCTCTGTGCAGTATACATAATTCAAATAAGGAACATCAAACCTAACAAATGGCAAATATATATATCTTGTACAAAAAAAGAAAGATTTGTCCTATTCATTTTTGTCCAGAGATTACTTCCCTCACCCTGAAAACTGGAGAAGGTTTACATTCTGAGTCTCAAGGCCAAGCTTCGAGATTTTGCAACCATATGTGACCTAAGGGGAACGTTCACCCGGGTTCACACTTCAATTATACAGAATCTGGCTTTCAACTCAAGTCATGGAATAATACTCAACTCTCTCTCCACACATCTGTCTGTTAGGAGTGAGAAGGAAATAAAAAAAAGTGTGCATAAAGATGACATATAAATCATGGTGATCAGTTGCATCATCCTATGAGGCCACTCATTTTTGGGAAACATTACATACTTCTTGGCTGCAATTTCCAAAAGATTCTGCCAACACAACAACTGGGAACTGCAACCCAACATCTAGATTGCCTCATATTTCCAATCCCTGCTCAAGAACTACAAGCAGCAGCATAGTAAGAAAAATGAAAGCAACGGTTGTATGAAAAATGTGTTAAAACCTTAAGATGCCAAAAACCTATGATTTTAAAGGGTTGGCTGCATGAAAAGGCCATCAACTGAGGCAAAAAATATATGAGAAAACCAAAATAAAAATAGTTTGATCCACTCAGCTATTGGATTTAGCTCCAGTAAAGCTGTACTTCAAACATTTGAACTGTAACCCAGAATTCTGTGTTTTCACATATATCCAGGGAATTCCTTGTCCTTTAATTTCTTTTAACTATCCTTTTGTATATAGGTTACATATTGTTCATTTGGTTTTAAAATGGTAACCTGCTTTGAAGGCATACTCCTCATGCATATCACTTCTTGGATGAATAATGGGCCCAATTTTAAAGTCTATAGGGAAATAAGTTGTACACCTGCACATTGGAGCCTTTGTGCAGATGTGGTACCTCTTGATTTGGGCATTTATCTAGATTATCATTAAAGAAAGATAAAACAGTTTTTAAAAATAATATAAAAAATGGCATCACACAGAGACCTCTAGGAGAAACCAATGCAAGAAGACCACTGAATGACATTTGATAGCTCCCAAATCAGCAGGGCAATGGATCTGCTCTGTGGTTTAGACCAAACCTTAAGCGAGATATCCAAAATTCTGAAACTATTTGGGGCAGAGAGTTGAAGTTCTTGGATTGATACTTTAAAATTCAGACTAAAATCTAGAGCAGTGATACAGAAGCCACCATCAGACACTGGAACCACTACAACATAAAGGTCCATTTGTTTATTTATCATATATCTGAAAGGTCAGGGGAAAGATACTTTAGAATTTGTCACCATCTACACACAAAAAATAACGGACTGGTGTCAATTTCTGCAAGAATACACCAAAGAGAAAGAGACTTCTTAGGGATATTCCCCTGCTCCCATTTTAATGTAGAATGTTAAATATTAATATTAAAGTTCCTAGAGCATTGACAGTAGAGCTGGTTATAGAGTGAAATTAATAAATGGGTGTGTGTATGTCTATACATATATATATATATTACTATTTGTTGTCCCTAAATTGTAACCCCCAAATCTGAGCAATCCTATCCCAACAACCAACCCTGGCTATATGTCCACTTATTAATCCCATAGCTCATACCTCACAGCCAACCATTGCCGATCCACCATAAGATGAACTTTGTCAATACGAATGTTGTTGACATAATGTAATCGTTTTGGTAAGTCTCGAGTCAAGTAGGCTTTGAAGTGCTGATCTGGTTTTCGGCACTGAAAATAGTAAAGTGCATATGTGGGATTTCCAGAATGGAAGACTGCATACAGTTATCAAAATGTAAACAGAAGACAATGTAGCTACATGCATTATTTATTGAGTCTGCTTGCTTGGGTTTTAGAAAGATTTCTAATGGTAAGTTCTTTCATAAACCCTTTTCATTTCAGATTCAGAACATTCATTTATGCAAACGGGATCTCTCTGATTTTAATCTACATAATGGTACCCATTACATGTTTATATAACTGTAGCTTAGGTTTTTCTGCCTCAAACTGGAAGTTCAAGAAAGCTTTATCTACTTGAAATAAATTCTAGAGGCACGGGTCTTTTGTGCATAAAAGACAGCAGACCATTTCCTTAACTGTGAGGGCACGGTGCTAGAATCTTCAGACACTTTGACATTTTCCCTAAACCCATTAAAAGGTTTGTTCCAATAGTTATACAAGTAGTACATAACACATCTCACAAAAGAAACAATGTGGACCTACTGCAAAAATGACACACTTTAGGAGCAATAACTCAGCAATAAAATGATTGCTGCTAAGGGGAAGAGATATCTTAAAAGCTTACTCACTGTAAGGTTTTTAACTATTCCTTCTGAATCAACTGTTTGGAAGAAAATAAAAATTGGTTATACTCAAGATAGCATCACCAGGCACATATTTTAGGTATGTATAATAGAACTCTATCAATTCCAGGTGCACTCCATCATGTCTATGAGATTCAACCTCTTCTATAGACTCCTTTAGAAAGATGAGTTATTAAGGTGTTACTAGCAGCAGAGAAAGTGGAAAACACATACAAAAAACGTATCTGTTCCCATTTTTTTCCTGTCTCACAGCTAATTGTAACCCTGAAGGATGAGGGAAGAGTGATTTGGATTCAATAATCAATGCTGGAGTAAAATATTCTCTTTCCGTAGCATGGGCTTCATCTAAAATCTCTTGTTGTAGTTTTGACAGGAAGGAAAACTTACATATTTCAGACATCACATCTATTTTGGTTCTTACTGGGCTTATATTCAACATGAATGGTAAAATACCATACAGTCTATGGGTTGGATCAAGAGCCTGCCCTCCATCAATGGCAGAGTTCCACGGATGAAAAACACATTAGCCCAGTTAAGGAGGATTTTCTCTCTCCCTACATTATGCCTCACAATGTTCCTACAACTCTGTTGAGAGGAAGAGATAGGGAATTCCTTTCCAGTCAGCATAGTTACAGGTATCAAAATTTGGATTCAGCATGTATCTCCTAGATTACGAACAAGCAATTATATCTAAAAATGGATATGTCACTTGATTAATTAATATGGGTTTCCTTTGTTCATGAAAACTCATATTAATTATGAGTTTCCATGAATTGCATCCAATGGACATAATTGTGTTTCCATTTCCTGTCCCACTTGCCGACCCCCATGTCGGATTGCTTAAGATTGTCCAGACCTATAAAATTGTCTCAATCGCCAGGAATCCAAGAATCTATGATCCAGACTTACAGGTAAAGAAGTCTTTTGGAATATTTCTTGTTCGGATACGAGGTGCTGGTCCTTCATACATATAAAAATTAATTTTATCAAAATAATCTGTCATATATTCCATCTTGTTGCAGAATGTCTTATCCATGCCTAAATAAAGGAAAAAGAAATATTAAAATGAGTACATATTTAATTTTTAAGATCAACAGCAAAGCATTCAAGATACAACATAATAAAACATTTATACCATGATCAGCCAGAATTATGAGGTTGACACAGTTGTGGAGGTTTCTCTGTTTTAGACCTTCCATTAACATTCCCAGGGTCCGGTCTGCCAATTGCAAGGCCTGAATGGTCTACACAGAAGAAGAAAAGATACAATTCACAGTTTTAACTGAGTGGGAGACAAACAACTTTCTCAAATAACAACTTCAATGGTTCTAATGGTAAATTCAGTGCACAGATTCCTCATACTCAAAACCTATGGTCTAATTCTGAGCTCAAAGAGCTTAGTTCAGTTTACAAATTCTGTCATATTCATACCCCAGTAAGGGATGAAAATGAATGCATATAAAAGACAGGACTTATCTATTAAGGAAGGACAATGTTTTGTTGCCAACTTTTCATCAAATAACACTGTTCAGATTGTACAACAGCTCTTTCTAAACAATAACTATTGTTGATATTACTCTGTTATTTCAGGAAATCCAAAAACCTTTTCACTAGGCAGCACTTCTGGAATATTGCATTTCCTTACTGTCTGAATTTCAGTATTCCATCTCTAGAAAAATTACAGTTGCTCCTCTTCACTTTTACAAGACAATACAGCCAGAAAGTATTAATTCATCTTTATAGTAAAATATGTAATATAATTATAACATCATGCAAATAAATAAGAAATAAGTAGAATGAAAAGAAAACAAGAATCAAGGCTTACTCCTCCACTAACTGGTCCATATTTGTGTCCAGCTTTGTCAGGTTCCTCAATATACAATGTATAGAAATCGGGCCTATGGTTCAAAGGGAAAGAACATTGTGACCACATGAAAGAGGACCCCACTAGCCATTCTGCAAAAGAAGTGGCAGAATTGTGCATTCTCAGTTAAGATTTATTGTTTTCTTTAAACCTGTAGCCCTAGCCACCAGCAGGAGAGCAGAGGCCTCTCAGTGCAATCTGGACAATTTTAACACAGGAGACCCTTTGCTTTTCAGAAAATAACTTTCTCCATGTCTGGTGACAGAAGAATGTAATTTGGATTACAATTCTTGGTTCAAGTTTTCAAACCTTTGGATTATAGTTTTGTACAGGTTTTCAAGCCTTTGGCTATAGTTTTGGTTTAATTGTTGAAACCCCTGGATTACAGTTTTTTGTTTTTACCTTTTGAGATTTTGGATTCATATTCAGAGTTTTTGTGTTTTTGTGAGACTTCAAGTCATTTCTGACTTATGGCAACTCTATGACAAGGTTTTTTTTTAAGATTTCTTCAGAATGGGTTTTGCCTTTCTTCCTCTGAGGCTGAGAGTGTGACTTGGTCAAAATCACTTGGTGGGTTTCCATGCTGAGTGGGGATTCAAATCATGGTTCCCAGAGCCATGGGTCAACCCTCCAACTACTACACTGCATTTGCTTTGGCTAGGATTAATTATGTTCCTAAAGGAAGTCAGGTGAGTATCAAAGGTCTGGCTGAGAGACAAAACAGGAAGGAAACAGGGAAATGCAGTCTTTGATTGGAATTGATTGACATCTCATGAGAACAGAAGCAACACTTTGAGTCAAATTTCAAAGTTTCCTTGGCAGTTACCTCTCAGACTTGGGCCTATCAAGCCATCTCAGCAATTCTGAAACTCTTGCTTCAAATGCAACTGATCTATATGAAAGAAAATAAAAAATTAGGCAATTTTTAAAAAATCCAGTGCAATAGATCAATGGCATTGACAAAAAATCTTTGGGTAAATTAATGGATTAAAACTGTTTCTATTTTGGGCAAAATGAGGATCAGCATTAAGTTTATCGCAGGTGCCTTGTGTGTGTCAATAAAGGCAAGTGATTTCTCTTACTACAATCAGTATGGTACAACAACAGAGGTCACAATATACCATTTGGAGCTCTTTATAAACTCTTCCTGTGAGTGCAGAACTCTCTTTTTCCTGCAGGTGCTATGCGCTCTGGGAAGGATCACTTGTTCTGTACGTAAGTTTGCAAAGCTGAATTAAGCTGTATTTTCTTTTGCATACTGAATGATTGTATTTTCTGCTGTATTTGGAGAATGCTGTTTATTTCATCTACTGGAAAGAGTAAAGTATTTTCTTTTTTGCAAGCCTTCTGCAACCCTGGGGACTGCAGCTGGACTTTAAGTTTAGTACGGACTGTTTTCCTGGCAACACAGCCCCCCAACAGTCAGAGGAACCATGAAACAGCTTTTTGCTTAAAATCTTTGAGGACCCTTGCTTTAGAACATTAAGTTAAATTCATTTTTTGTGTTGGCTATTCTCTGCTTCAGATTAAACCAGAAAGGCAAAATTACATTAGAGGTTGCAATGGCCTCCTGAAAACAAGAATGTCTGTACTTCCCAATGTTGCTGGACTACTTCTCCCATCATTCTCCTCCATTGACTATACTAGAACTGATGGAAATTGCACTCCAAAAAACCTGGAGTGCCCCTTGATTCTGCTTAAGATCATGAGCATTCTGGAGAAAGGATCCCTTTCATTTTTTTAAAACTATTGTCCATCTTCCCCTCCAACAGTCTGAAGGACCACGAATCGGCCCCCTGGTTTAAAAGTTTGAGGATCCTTGCATTACAAGCAAGGTAGATTCTTTAGTCCTGACACCAGCAAGAGCGATGGTTTTCACTAAATATGTTTTAGAGCTTGGAAGAGTTATTTTTTAAAGACTATACTTCCTAAGTCCATTCTGGAAGTTTATTTCAAACGAGCAACTAACGATCTTTTTGCATAGTGTTTGCTAAATAATCACATAC
This sequence comes from Anolis carolinensis, assembly GCF_035594765.1. Taxonomy (NCBI): domain Eukaryota; kingdom Metazoa; phylum Chordata; class Lepidosauria; order Squamata; family Anolidae; genus Anolis; species Anolis carolinensis. The sequence goes on from NC_085841.1 coordinate 87,395,963, forward strand.
CCTACAGCATTTCACAGATGAAAATGGGGACACACAAACTAGGAGAGAATGCAGAAGTTTTATCTTTGTCTGAGCCTACTGGTAAAGGCAAAATTCTGCCCCTCTCCCCAAGTGAATGGAAGCTACTTTTGCACTTTGAACTCAGGGGCAATAGAAGTAAGCCGAGGGAGGAGGAGAGAAAAACTAAGACCCCTTCGACACAGCTGTATAAAATCCAGATTATCTGCTTTGAACTAGATTATATGGCAGCGTAAAATCAGATAGTGTGGATTTTCTGCTTTGATTATCTGACTTCCGGTGGAGCAACGGGAGGAGCAGCGTCAGCCGAGCTCAAGGGCAAGTTCTGAAGCTGTTATCTTATTGCTTTTATATTATCTTAAACTCTCAATTTTAATTGAAGACTGTTGCCCTTGAACTCCTTGCTTCTACTAAAGACTGTTCATATGAAGCTAATGCAGTTTTAAAGATTTTATCGGCAACTGTTTGGAAAACACCTAAGCCTAAGCCTCCCTTGAAGGAGGGAAGGTAAGAAGAGGATCACATTGCTGAATCTCTGCTTGCCTCAAACTGCTTTCTTCCCGGCTGGCTGGAAAGCTTGCAGTGCTCCAGGTTTCCAAAGATTTTTTTATAATTTTTTTTTACTTTTTACTTTTTTTTTCTTATCTGGTCTCCTTTTGTTTGCTGGCTGCTACCCTGGAGTACATACTAGGAAGCAAAGAGCCCTCTACTACTCAAGGCTGCTGACTCAAGGAACACTCTTTGAGCTGTTTTTACTTCAGAGCTCTTTCAAAGCACTAATCTCTACTAAATAGGTACAAACTGCAAGGGAACAAAACAGCAAATGATATAAGGACTGCAGATAAAGGCCAAGTATTAAAACATATCAAGATATATTGGCGTGCTTTATCAAAGTCATTGCAGCAATCTCTATCAAATACCAACTAACAGTTTTTAACTAGTACCTAAAACTTTTGGTTGCTTAAAGACTCTGTGACTCCATTTTAAAAGAACCATGGTAATCAGAACAAGACAGACCTACAGAAACAGTGACAAATCCCTGTCTCCGCTAATCTCATCTCCCCCGTTTGGGAAAAGAAAGAAAACAAAACAAACAGAGATAAAAACTTACTTCTCTCCCATAGTCAAAATGCAGGAGCTGGAGCAAGAACAGAACACCCCCTCAGTTTTGCCTCTCAACTGGACCCTAGATCACTGTCGGGTAATTTTTAATCCTTATGAGAACTCAGGCATAAGTATTGCTGAGGAGTTTGCTTTCGCTACTGACAATTTGGTTAATCTGGATAGTAGGAGAGGGCACAGGAGGCATGTTTTAACATTCCCCCAATGAAGACGTGGTTGAGGTCCCTATGAATATAACAGAAGGCGATCTAGAGACAAATCTAACATCAGAGGCCTTCAAAAAACCACTCATTGCAGAGGATCTGGTCAATCAATTAACCAGTTTGAACGCTGATATTCAGGCTATCAAGATTTACCTTGCAGAAACCAATGCCCTCCTGATTACAATAACACAATTTATGGTCAAACAGGAAGCAAGCAAGGTGAAAACCTTCCCAACTTTAAATCAAGACACGGAGGTCAACGACTCCAGCACAAAAGGGCATCTTGGAAAAAAGGCAAGGAACAAAAACAACAACATAATAAGTTCCCCCAAACACAGCAAGGCTCACAAAAGGATAAAGTACAAATGCAGAAGTTTTCAAAAAGATCAAGAAAGGAAGAAAGTGTCCACATCCACAGTAAAACAATCAAATTTAAACTCTCAAAAGATCCTCAAGTATAAACACACAGATAAGAAGAAAGATCAAGGTACTACTGCGAAGCCCCCTAAAGATAAGAAAGACAAAATAAATCGTAAACCGGAATCTAAAAACGAGACATCAATAAATCAGATCGAGCCAAGAACAGTTCTTGATGTCCTGGAAGTCAATCAAGCGACACCCCTCCTGTGTGACCCAGCAATACTAGCAGACCCACAAGTCATACAGGATCCCTGGGAAACCGTCTTTGCTAAAGGAAAGGAAAACAAGGACAACAATGAAAAGAAATGGGTAAAGAACTTTGATGTTCCAGATGTGGGGGATTGGGAGATGATACTTGTGCCAAACAAGTTGGTGATCTCTAACTACCCTAAGCCCCAGGGCCTCCTCTCACCCACAGAAAGGAAAGGCCACCTTCTAAGGGTTTTAGAAGTTGTGGGGTGCAATGCCATTAGTCTAGCTGAAATAACCCAGATAGAATACCTCTTTTACAACTACTCACATGCAAGGGCAGTTGTAACATGTACAAACAAGCAAGTAACTAACAAACTGTATTGCCTTAAGGAAAAACTTATGGAGCTCGGGATGTCCATCTCTCGGTACTTTATTAACAGCTCCCCTCCCTTCCCACTATTCAAACAGGAACCTAAACAACTCTCCAGGTCTAACCAAATCCATTGCAATGAAGCCAATCTCATAGATCTAACAGATACCCCTAAACCTCTAAAACAGTTCCCTCTAGCAAAGCAGCTGGAATCAGTGCCCAATTGGCTCATCACTGAAACACCCTTTAGTGAGCTATACATAGATGAGGAAAGTGACCTGCTGGAAACATTCCAATGCTTGCCACAATTAAGTCAAAGGGAAATAATAGACAGACTGACTTTGCTACGGGTAGAGCTTCTCAGCAGGATAACCAACGGGGATAAAATTCAACCTGAGCCAGGACATTGCATAGGGGATCTAGCAGAGAGGGACAGGACTTATGGAAGGGCTAGAGGAGGGCGACAAACAAAACCAGTGAGCCATTCTAAGGGTGATCACTGACTAGTCAGGAATATACTAAAAAATGAAACACGTCCCACCCAGTCCATCATTCCGCAACCTCCAACAGTCCCAAAAGTGAAAGGAGTGCAAACAAAATCATCTAACCTGAACTGTCTATTTTGGAACATAGCAGGATGGCAGACCAGAAGTAAAGAGGAAGGGGTAAGCAAATTTTTGAGGAAGTTTGATGTGATCTCGCTTCAGGAGACATGGAGTAAAGGGCGTATAGATTTCAATGGATACACTATAATTGACTCCCCGGCTAAAATGGAAAAAGATAGAGGGCGACCGAAAGCAGGCCTGGCCATTCTGCTGTCTACATCCCTTGGGGCTTTGATTATCTGGCAGTGTAGAAGGGCCCTAAGACATTTTAAAGCAGCTGAAAAGTGGAACAAAAGAGGATTAATTGGGACCATCCCTGTGGAATCAGGGCAGTAGGAAAGTTATGTGATTATAATATGAATGAAGTGCTAATTCACTGTCATCATTCCAGAAATGTAATGCAAACTTCTGCATTTCAAAAATATTTTTAATTTTAAATTATATTCCAGTAACTGTATTCAGGTACATTAATCTGGATCTACGTAATTACAGCACAGGTATAAGTTATTTTTCCATGAAAGACTTCACATTCGACTTACCCATTATATACCATATATATATCAGGGAATGTTTCATTGATTTTTACATCAGATCCAGGCCAAAAGTAGGTGGCAGCTTTCAATCCTTGGTACATTGCTGTATGCCAGATCTGCAAGAACCATAGAGATTCAATATTTGAAGATACTAATTTCAACAATGCAATCCAATAGAAACCCTCTTAAAACCAGAGGGTTTTAGATTATAGCTTTTATTGGTGAAATTGTTATTATTAAATGCTTGTCAAGTTCATCTCAGGCAGTTGGAAACTGGTAAAAGCCTTTTAATATTAAATGGAGTTGGCAGAGGCTAACTACAGACCTGCTTTGAATCATCCCATGATTCTACGAAGCTGTTAATTTTCATAATGTCTGCTTCTGTCTCATTGTTTGGTTTGGGTTTTGGGTATATTAAGAAAGAAACATGCTTCTCAATACTGAAGTAACTAAACACTCAGTGCAAACCACACGATCTATGTTTGTGGTAAAAAATGGAAAATATGGCATGGAATGTAAAAAAGATTAACAAATACTCTAGGCTATAACTCTTCAGTTATCCATATTTTTTCAGTTCTAAGATGCCATCAATTGTAAGATGCACATTGATTTCAACATCACCAACAGATAGATAGATATATAGCACCCTCACTTCTAAAACACATTTTAGAAATGTTTATATGGGTTGGAAAGTGTCTTAGAATCAATGAAACACAGTATTTTAACTCTAGTATCTAAAAAAGAAGTCTGACGTGAACAACACTGTCCTAAATGGGAAACCTTATTCCACCGATCTTAACCACTAGTACCAGATACAAGTTAACAATGTTTGGAGAACTTTAGCAGTGCTGTTGCTTAAATCCTAGCACTTCTTTTTCCTGATACCACACACCCTCCAACTGTTTTGATTTGCCAAGAACAGTTGTGATTAATCCTCTTTTGTCCCACTTTTCTAATTGCTTTTAACATGTCCAGATTATTTCCCTCCTTCTTCTGATCTGCAAACTGGATTCAAAGTCCAAAGTGAGTTCAGAGTCCAAAAGTACTTTGCATTCAGCTGACCCAATATGAGGAAAGGGAAGAAGGCAAGCAGGATCTTGTTCTTCCCCGTAGGTTCAAGGTAAAAACAAACTACAGCAGCCTTTCTTAGCTTGTCTCATCAATACCTTTTGTTATGTTGACCGAACTCTGATGTTGTTTGGCTAAACGAGTCCCCGTTTTCATCTGTGAAATGTTGGAAGGCATGAAATAATTTTATAAAAGCTGTTTGATGGTGCAGTTTAGCCTTATATTTCCAACTTCCTTGCCCTTACTGACAATACTCAATAGCCAAATCTGCTTTATTCTGAGCCATGCTAGACTATTCCACATAGGTCTATCTAGATTCAAAGACTACTTACAGGTTGTCCACTCCACCAGGCAGGATTTGACTTTGCAGTCCCAGAAAGTGAGAAATTCTGGTTTAACTTTACATCATACATATTGTTGTCAATTATGCCATGGGATTCTGGATATAAACCCTGTACAGTGGGAGAAAGAACACACATTGAAGTAAGGAGAATCACTTGCGCTAATCTTAAAGGGTATAAGTACTCTAGGATCTATTATGTGCACTGCTATAAGAAGTTAATAGCAGTGGTAAATAGAAAAACGACTTACTGTAACTATTGTGTAGTGATTTGTGAAAGTTTTGGTCGGGTAAGAAGCTCTCATGTACTTTGTATATATTCCACATTTTTCTGCAACAGAATATGCTTAATTATTATAAAACTTCAATTTGGTATTATTATTCTGGCAGTTATAGTTTAGGGGTGTGTGATTCTCATACACATCCCTTAAAAGAATACAATTACTTACTGAGTCTTTCAATGTTTGGCAGTAAAGCACTCCATGTTTCCAAGTATTCTGCCCTAAAGCCATCCATGGAAAAAAGAATAAGTGGCGATTGATCATATCTGAAACATCAAAGAAATAAATATGGTATGAATCACGTGGTGTAAGTTCTTGCTGAAAACTATCCACATGTGAATTGGAAACAAACGCAGGCAATTATAGGATAATAAACACCTAAAGTGAAGTTTAGAAGGTTAGCTTTTAAAAACATTTCATTCATATTACTTGTTACAATGTTTTATAAAAGCCAAATCATGACTGTTGTTACTCATTACACTGTTATAAAAATAACCTATTGTGTTACTAACTATATTTAAAAGCTCATAAAACTAAGGGCAGTCCAATCAGAAATAAGGCTGTTATTACAATGCTTGAAATAAGCCACGTCAAATCAAACTTTTTTTTGATAGAGTTACAAGTTTGTAGATCAGGAATGTGCAGTAGATGTAGCATATCTTGATTTCAGTATGGTCTCCCATAATATTGTTAGAAACAAGCAGACATAATGTGGGCTAGATAGTGTTACCATCAGTTGGATTGAGCCCAAAGAGTACTTGCTCATTGCTGTTCATCCTGAAGACAAGTGACTAGCATTCTGTCCTGGCCCTAATGTTGTTCTACATCTTTAGAAATGCCTTGGATGATGAAACAAAAAACATACTTCTTAAATTTGCAGATGACATCAAAGCAGATCTGGAAGTCTTCGAATATTACGAGATAAACATGAGTCAATTGTGTGGTGTGACAGCTAAAATGGCAATGCAACTATGGGCTGCATCAGCAAGAATCCAGACAGAAGAAGGTAGTATTGCCAAATTCAGCTTTGGTTATCCCTCAGCTACAGTAATATGTCTAGTTTTGGGCACCAGAGTTCAAGAAAAAGATTGACAAATTAGAATGTGTCCAGAGGATGATAGTCACAGCCAGAAATCAAGATCTATATAGAATAACTAGCTGTGCCCGGCCACGCGTTGCTGTGGCATAGTCTGGTGGTATTGGTAAAAAAATGTTGTGGATTTTTTATTTTAAATTTTTTATTAGTTTTATTTTATTGTATTGTATTATTTTATGTATTATATTTTATTATTATTTATTATTATTTTTAGTTATTTTATTTTATTACAGTATTTTATTGTATTAATTTTGTTATTATTTATTGTTAGTTTTTTTCATTTTTTATTTCATTATTTGTATTTATTGTATTGTTTTTGTTATTCTTTTTTATTATTTGTTTTTGTATTCTTTTATTGGCCATGGTGGAAGAAAGAACTGTTGTTTGCTTTAGGCAAGTGTGAATGTTGGCAATGGCACTGAATAACCTTTTAGCTTCAAAGGCTGGATGCTTCCTGTCTGCCTGGAATGAACAAAATGTGGCTCCCAGTATTAAAAAAAAATCTGTGAAATCAGGACAGTTAAATAAAGAATAGCAGTGAGGAATCAGGGAATTCCAGACATGATGTAATGAGGGCCAGCTAACATCTCCGAACAAATGATTCCCCCTCCCAAGCAGGAAGTAGTCAGGCCTTGAAGGTGCAAGGCCATTCAATGCTAATCAAGGTGGCCAAGTGGAACATTCACAGTTGCCTCAGACAGATAAGAGTTGTCCCATCCTGAATATAATTGCTGAGATAGATAGAAATAAATATCCCACTTGTCTGTTTTTAAACTGATCTCATAATCTGTGAGGATGCCTGGCATAGACATGTATGGCAGTTTGGCAGTGGATAGGGTCATAAGGGCCGCAGTTTTGAGGATGGTGCGTCCGTCAGCACCATTTTCAGTCCCTCGTGTGGGTGCGGGCTTTTGTCACCTGAGAGGTGCCCGCCACCCCCTTTCCTCCCTCCCTCCCCCACAGGGTCTTGAAGCCTGCAGTTTGGGAGGCTACCTTGCTCTCCTGGCCCCTTCCCTCCCTCCCCTCCCCGCACAGGGTCCACCTTGTTGAGCCGCAATCGCCGCTTTCGCCGCACTTGCTGTCTTCCCGGGTGGTGTGTCATTCCCTCCGCCTTCCAAAGGACGCGGTGGTTTTGACGAAACCGCGAAGAAAAGCACCAAAGAATCAGTGAGAGTAACGCGCCGCTTTATTCGTCTTCTCTATTTTCTCGCATGGGTTGTGAGGATGGCTGTGGCGGCAGGAATAGGCGAGCGCGCATGCAACTGTTGGGGGGGCGCGTGATGGCCACACGCCGCCACGGCGGCATAGGCGCAGATGGCTTTTTCCTGTTTTTGGGATTTTTGGGGTCCTGGTTCCGTTCCAGATGTTGGGTTTTGTTGTAGGAACCTAGCAGCAAGGTTGTTGTGTTGTGTTGTGAAGTTTCGTGGTTCTGGGTCGTGTAGTTTTGTTGCCTACTTCTAGGCCAAAAGTACATAACATTTATATATATATATATAGATTAAGGGGGCTATATATGATTAATTTGCAGAAGAAGAGACTTAAAAGACAATAGGACTGATGTCTTTAATCTGATGCTGGAACAAATTAATTTATTGCTGCCTCAGACATGAACCAAAGGACTCAAATTTCAAGAAAAAGGATTCTGCCTAAATACTGGAATAATGTTTTTACTATAACAGCTGTTTAGTCATAGAATAGATAACCTCAAAGGATGATTAGCCCTTCTTTGGTGTTTTTTAAAATTCTTAACAAAGAGTTGGATTGCCTTTTTTTCAGGAATGTTTTAGTTGTAGATTCCTACATGGCAGGGAGATGGACTAAAAGCATGTTGTGATCCCTTTCATCTGTGATTCAATATTAGTATAAACACAGAGGCAGCCATGTTGACCATAAGCTAAATTACCAAGTCCTTATTGCGGTACTATCTTGATGGATTAACCAAAAAGGCACAAAATTATTTGTGCAAACCTTCAGAAACAAAGGTTTTTTCCATATGATAAAAATGGCTTTAAAAGTATGCAGGGGCTGAGGGAGAAGAAAGTGACACTGTTTACAATTAGATTATCTGTTTGTTGTTTTGAGGTGATACAGAGAAAGAATGCATAAACTATCAGATTATACCCCAATGGCCCTGAGCTCACTGAGAACAATAAATGCAGTACAGAAAGAGCAATAAAAGTCAGTTCTCCATTTGAAAAAATGCCTCGCCTTGAAAACCCAAACCTGACTCTATCCAGTACAAAGCTCATAGAACTCTTAATTATGAATTCCTCTAAAGTTCCCTATATCATCAGGGATGGAGTTAATTTTTAAACATCCCTTTAAACTATCTTTAACTTTTTAAAATATGGTTTTCAAAGTTTTCATAGAGAAACTAATAAAGGAGCTAACTAGTACAAATAATCAAACAGCCACTAGTTTATAAAAACATATCTAAAGAATTTGTATATTCTGGTGATTTAAATGTGTGTAGCGTGGCAGATAGGAAATCTGGACTTTTATATCCTAAAGTGTTACGATCTAGAAAGAAAAACAATCCATTCACAAGTTACACTATGATATGAACATATTTCTACTATTTTATCTTTTCATAATACATTAACTTATTCAAAAGCTATAATTACAAGTTATCGATGTAAAATGTGACCATTGGATTGTGACCTCTGGTTAAGGGGCAATAAACCATTTAAATACATACTGAAAACACACACATAGATAACATGCATACGTTTAAACTTCAAAGCTCATGATCCATAAACATGCATATTTTTAGAGTTGCTACTCTCCCCCCCACCACCATTTAATTATTTTTTATTCTTTTATAATGAGTTTTCCATTGAATTCCAGCTAACTTCTCTTATCACAAAAGCTGACAGTACATCACACAGGTTTAAATGTTTATTTTTCCATCCATGTTTGTGTGGATTGATGTTGTTTGGACCAGACTATAAGGGTACAATTTTAATTGGCCAAAATGGTCAAGAGCCAGACTACTTGAAGCTACATCACCAGAAGCTCTGCTGAAATCAAACTCCTCTTATGCTAAGGATGCTTGATTTTTTTTAAAGAGTACCCTCACCCTGGCCTCTGTCCCAGCATTGTGACTGTGATCTTAGGACTGACAATTTGGTTTAGCAAAACTTAGTTCTTCCCACAGTCCAAGGCCCCATCTGCACCAGATCTTGGAAGCTAAGCAGGGTTAGATCTGATTGGTACTTAGATGGGGAACCACAAAGAATACCAGGTGTTGCAGGCTACATTTCAAAGGAATACAATGGCAAAGCAACTCTTACCCATTGTCTAAGGGCCCTTCCACACAGATATATAAAATTCACATTGAACTGGATTACGGTTCACTTTTCACGGATTCGTTGTTTCATGGTTTTTCAATAAGCTCTAAAAGACTATTATAAATTAGAAAAAATTACAATTTACAGCCCAAGGAAGGGAGGAAGGAGAAGCTGAAGGAAGAGAAAAGGAGCCCAAGCGGCAACAGGAGGAGAAGGAGGCAATTTTTCAACACACAATTGGTTGATACAGACTTAAAATAGTGTATAACTACTAAAATAAAGTATAAATATTAAAATAAATATAGCGTCCCTACTTCACAGATTTTCACTTATTGCGGGTGGTCCTGGAACCTAACCCCCGTGATAAGTGAGGGAACACTGTATATGGCAGATAATCCAGCGTGGAGCCCCCCGTGGCACAGTAGGTTAAACTGCTGAGCTACTGAACTTGCTGACCAAAAGGTTGGCAGTTCAAACCCGGAGAGCAGGATGAGCTCCCACTGTTAGCCCCAGTTTCTGCCAACCTAGCATTTCGAAAACATGCAAATGTGAGTAGATCAATAGGTACTGCTCTGGCGGGAAGGTAACGGTGCTCCATGCAGTCATGCTGGCCACATGACCTTGGAGGTGTCTACAGACAATGCTGGCTCTTTGGCTTAGAAATGGAGATGAGCACCACTCCCCAGAATTGGACTCGACTAGACTTTATATCAGGGGGAAACCTTTACCTTTACCTTAATCCAGCTCAGATAATCAAGTTTAGCAAATATTGCTAAAGCAGATATTGTGGATTATCTGCCTTGATATTCTTTGTTATATGGCTGTATGGAAGGGCCCTGAATCCACACTGCCATATAATCCAGTTCAATATGGATGTTATGCAGCTGTGTGGAGGGGGCCTACGAAAATTGCTTAAGTCCACAGGTGATATGCAGATGGATAAAGTGAGTTAAGGATTAATGAGGGGCCAAACTGCTATTGAACATTTTTAATGATTTCTGGTTGAAAGACATCTAAAATTAGGTTTGGAGAGTTTGGAGTCTCCTTAGGAGCTTTGTGGACTACCAAAAAAAGAGAGAGAATGAAACTTAATGAAATGCACTTTTTCCATCCTGTTTTAGATGCAGGGAAAGTGGATGGATTGCTTCGTGACTAGAAAGAAGAGTTTACCTGATTTCCTAGTTTGCAGAGGAAGCATCCATAACTACGGCAGCAGATAAAACATTTGTTTCTACCCACACATATCAAATGGCAAATCAAAGCTATTTTGGGCACAGAGGTTAAAAAAAACTGGAGCAACCCACAAGCTGCTCTCCATATACTTGGTCGTAAATTCCTTACGAAGAACATAAATAAATAATTAACAATCTGGTTCCCTTTCATCATCCCCAACATAGTTGCTTGAGGTAGCTACCTAACTCTTCCTATTGATAGAGCTGGCCATTGAAAATAAGATATCATGGTAGCACAATAGTGACAAATCCGTGTTGAAAGAAAAGAAGCTAACAGTACAGTTAAGAATTCTGTAAACGATCAACATTCACTGAAACTTTTCATTGACTTGGACAAGCTGGCCTTCCCCATATATGGTCCTCTTCACTGCTATTTCTGCTTAGAGTGCCATTTCTCACCTGTTGTTTACAATGCCTCTTTGTGTGAGGAGACAATAAAGAATACATCCTTCTTTTATAACTTATTTACCAAACTTAACTGTGAAATCCTTACCCTGATGGGCAATGAGCAGCATTTAAAGACGCACATGCTTCATTTTGCCAAGGTGTTTCTCCTGCAAAATAAAACAGACATGTAACATTTATATTTTAAATGCAGACATTTAAATTGGGTGGAGATATAGGAGGCTTCCCAGTGCATTTATATAGGAGGCTTCCAGGTGCATTTAAGGCCCTTCCACACAGCCATATAATCCAGAATATCAAGGCAGATAATCCACAATATCGGCTGGGTTATCTAAGTACACACTGCCATATAATCTGGTTCAATGTGGATTTCATGGGGCCCCAGTTTCTCTCTACATCTGGAGGGTGATAAGATTGGTGAAAAAGGGAAGGCATAACTGGTACACTAATCCCAATTCTTATCCTCAGATACAGAGTCTACGCTCTTTCCCCAAAGAAGGCCAAACATTATCTTTCCATGTTTCTAATTAACTGTCTGATACAAAACTCCCTCCTATATGGTCAGACTTACACATTTGCAAATTGGAAGTAGATTCATTTTCACAAACAAGTTATAGTATGACTCCCATATCCACAGAGAATATATTCCAGAACTTTGCACGGATATGTAAAACCATGGACTTCTGGCCCAAGAATACCATAGAGTTGTTCTGGAGGACTTAGAAAATGCCTACAGGGGATACATTTTGTTGGACATGACTAAATGAAACCATAGGTGCCAGCTCCATGGATATAGGGGTTGTACTGCACTTCCATTTGGGGATTCAGGAACATGACAGAAACGGAGAAAGTGGCTTAAAGCTCTAAATGGCTTGTGGCCTTGATAACTTGAAGTGGCACCTTTGCCTGTAGGTGCCTAACTGAAGATTCAGGTCTACTGCATTGTGTCCCATCAATGAGGTAATACATTACATGGGGACATGGGAGAGAGATTTCTCAGGCATGGCACTCAAACTGTGGAACGTTCTTCTCTTGGAAGCCATATTGACTCCAAGAGTCATTTCATCTAGATTAGTGGTTCTCAAACTGTGGGTCCCCAGATGTTTTGGCCTTCAGCTCCCAGAAATCCTAACAGCTGGTAAACTGGCTGGTATTTCTGGGAGTTGTAGGTCAAAACATCTGGGGATCCAAACGTTGAGAACCACTGATCTAGATGCAGATTCCTCAGGGTCTTTAGGCCTCATTAATTCATCTATGAGATTGATGTACAGACTTTAAAAAACCTTTAAGTCTGATTTGAACTCATGAACAGGAGAATTCTTTGTACAGGCAGTCCAACTTGCAAATAACTCATAGTTAAGAATGGGGGTGAGACAACAGGAATCTACCCTTTCATCTACCCATGAAAGTTTTATCATGAGGAAAAGGTGTCTCCACTGAAGCCTTATCACCAATCCTTGTTTCCACAACAAGACAACTTTTTCAAAATCCAATTATCCCAGGGACAGAAAGTGAGTTAAAATCTTCTAAACAGGGGCACAGACAATAAAGCAAACACCACAGAGGTGTTGATTCCTCCCTATGCTACAAAGATAAAGAATATATATATTTTTGGCTGGAGTTACACTTGAACAATGTACCTGTTCAACTTAATACCAAACCTACAGAGCCTATGTTGTTCATAACATGAGGACTGCCTGCATAAGTCAAAGCTTCCATGTTTATATATTGCTAGATAGGGGCAATTACAGTCATATTTTGTAATATTTTGCTTTCATGCCACAAGATTATTCAGATGTTTAAACAACATAGGGCTGTTGTTGTTTTTTAAGTACACAGAAATGACAATCACACAGTTCTTCAACTGGAAATCCCAGCAGCTCTAGGAAGTATAGGAAATCATGGGGACACTGGGAGTTACAGTTCCTCAATATTCTATCCTGTAATATATTGGAGGACACCTTTCTAATAGTAAACTCAGGCCCCTTCGACACTGCCATATAATCCAGATTATCAAATCAGATAATCAACATTATCTGCTTTGAACTGGATGATATGAGTCTACACTGGCGTATAATGCCATTCAAAGCAGATAATCTGGATTTTTTATGGTACTGAAGAAGGGACCTAAGTAGGCCTATCCAGACTGGCCCATATCTTAGAACCTGTCTCGGCTTTATTGGAGGTGTCTAAACAATGCCTCTGGTAAAACCAAAATAATTCAGAACAAAGCAGGTTTAATATTTTTTTAAGGATTTTAACTTTTTACTTTTTAATACTGTTAATATTTAATTATATTTTAATATTTGTATATTTCCAGGGGGGGTTGTTTGTTTGTTTTTTTGTTTTTGAGGAGGGCATAAAGAATAAAAATATTTCCCCACTAAAGTTTTAAAATAACTTTTACTTAATTCAGCCAATGCCTTTTTTCTGGAATAGGAAAATACAAAAGAAATCCTTTTGGACACCTTTGCAAATGCTTTGGTAGTCTGTGCAACAATCTTTTTTCTGCAAGCAGTCTTCAGAACAGGAGCAGAGGGTTCTGGGCATCCGTGTCTCACCACAGCGTGCTTTAGAGCAAGACCAACTCTGAACTTTAAAAAAGCAGATAGTGATTACTTTAGGCATGACTCGGGATAGACATCTGCAAAGATTTTCTGATGGGACTAATGGGAAGAGAATTCCCAGTAAAAAAACATAAACACATATAGAAACATTTTCCCATGTGCTGGTCAAAATGAAGTGTGTATTTTTCACATATGCTGAATGCACATGTGGGCTTAAGTTTTTCTGGTACAAAGTCTTCAGTAGTGGTGGTAATATATGCCATATGTCTAATATTTTGCTTTATTTTGGGGCTAATGTGCATTACAAGCTCTGTTTTGGAGCATCCCCAGTTTTGCTCATCCCAGTTCATAGCCTTTAATTCACATTGCTGTATACTTTCACACTGTGCATCATTTCAATACTGCATTTCCAAGCTGCCTTCAATCTATGTGTGATATATATAATTCAGAAGTCACTGATTAACCAGTTTCCCCTTGCATCCAAACTGGAAAAGAACCAGTTTTTAAACAAATAAGGATCTTATGTCATGATTTAAAAGATTCTAGCTTTTTCTGAAGTTAGAAAACATAATTTTTCATCTTGGATACATTAAGAAACTATTAACTGGTGAATTCTGCATTGCTTTCAGGCATATCAAGGAAGGGAAACAGCTGCTTGTACTGTATAACCAAAAGGATTGTTCTTATTTTCTAAAAAAATTTCCACTCATGATCCCTTTCTGCCCAAGAAATTCTTACCCTGGATATAAAGTATAAAAATCAAACATTTCCTGATAATAAAACAGTATTTGCAAGGCTTGCTAAACAAGCTGATTTTCCTTTTTCTGGCACACAGCTGAAATCCACTGTAAACACAGCATTTTGTTGTTAACAGATTTGTGTAAATGAGTGATGTTCAGAAACCTTTTACTGTTGCCATTTTTTGTGACTTCCAACATTAGGCTAAAGGAACCTCATTTGGGATCAGGATCCAAGCTATGATTTAGATAATCATCTGAACTGAAGCAGTAAATACATGGAAAACTTGGGGACGCTTCAAGACAGCAACCAAATTCACGCCAAAGCAGGTTTTTAAAACCCACTTTAGCGTGGATTTAGGTCTACCCCCCTCCCACAAAAAAGGGCTTTCCCAGTGGGATGTCCAACCCCCCCCCCCCCCACCACCACCACCACCACCACCATCCCCACCACCACCACCCCCAAAGCCCTTAAAACAGTGGTTCCCAACCTTTGGGCCTCCAGGTGTTTTGGCCTTCAGCTCCCACACTTCCTAACAGCTGGTAAGCTGGCTGGGATTTCGGGGACTTGAAGTCCAAAACACCTGGAGGCCCAAAGGTGGGGAACAACTGCCTTAAAAGAAGAAATTACTTACCTGGCCACTCTTAAGGTACTCCTGGATTCCTCCTGGTGCATAGAAATGACGCATCAGGAGGCCCCCCCACACATCATGGCATTTCATTTCTACATGCCAGAAGGACTCCAGAAGTATTTTAATGGTAGCTGTGTAAATTATTTCTTATTTTAAGGGCTTTGGCGGGGGCGGAAGGTGCTCATGGAGTTCGAAAAATCGAGAGATGTGTGGATTGGGCCTGGGGATCACATGACAGAGTCCCTGGGCTCAATCCGCACTAGTCCCACACCTGGTAAGGCCCAGATCTTATGAAAGATCCGGGTGTTACCAGGTATCTAATTAATTTGGGACAAAGCAGAGTTTACCTGCTTTGTCCTGAATTAATTCACCTTTACCGGAGGTGTCATTTGGATACCTCCTGGAAAAGCACAACAGGCCCTGCATTTGGGGGCCTGTTTGGAAGGGTCCTGGGACTGTTCTCTGTGAAGAAGCTGCAATTCTAGAGGCTCTGGGCATCACTACACTCAGGGTGAGTTTAGACTGATCAGTTAATACACAGCCAATCCAGAGCAGAAATGGCTTAGAAATGGCCACATCCATGTTGTACATCTTACATTGACATCCACATGGCCCAGTCTTGCTGGACCGTCACCTCATCTTCCATGTTGTCATTCCCAGCCAGCCATAGAGCTCCTGGCCATCACAGGTGCCCCATTGTGATATCAGCTGAGACATCCACATAACTAGGAAGAATGGATGGATTGATGTGCACACTGTGCTGATGAGCCTGTGTAAATTCATCCTAAATCTTAGGGAAGCCACTAGTTCAAATCAGGTTTGTGTATAGAGTCTACCATGCAACATCAGTGAACTGTTGTTTGGTTTACCTGGGGACTGAAGTAACCATTTTAACAAACAGGATTAACAGAGTAAAATGGTTTAATTACTATTCGGATGGCTTGGCTTGCTTTCTCTTTCAAGAACATTGGTTCAATCTAGAATGAAATCATCTGAGGCTGGATCTATCAGTATGGATCTACACAGTCATATAATGCAGTTTCAGAATACAAATTAACTGCATTGAACTGGATTATATGAGTCTACACTGCCTTAACCCAGTTCAATGCAGTTAATCTGCATTCTGAAACTGGCAGTGTAGATCCAGTCTGAGTCAACAACCACACTTACTTGGCATAACACAGGCTTCCTCGTAATCCCAGCAGCAGGCCTGACGTTCTTTACATCTGTCATCACAGCTACAGCCAGCGGTCGATGTATCTGATTTTTCAAAGCATCTGAATCTACAACTCACTTGAGTTAAAACACAGAAAATTAACTATAAAACTATCGTGTACAAATATTTCCAGATCTCTTAGAAATGTGCACATTGATATAGGTCCCAAGTATATATATGGCATTTCATCCAGTTTTAAGCAAATGGATAGCTAGTGTACCACAAGTGGAGAAATAAGCTTTCCAGAGGTTGCTGGGATGCTACTCCTGTGGACCCTCAACATTAGCTCTAATGTACGACAATTAGAGATCAGCATTATCACAGTGGTAAAAGTACTTTCACTCCTTTCCAATACATAAACACACCCCTTGTGTTTTGTTTTTATTTTTATTTTTATTTTGGAAAGCTGTGCAACCATATTAAAACCCATGCATTGTTTCTGACTAGCTTCCATTTTAGTTCTAGTCCTGCTTGTGTTCCCCATCTATGGCCTTATTACGTATTATTATTGACACAACAACATCGTATGACACAGCAAACAAGATAGATATGCTGGATTTCATATCACAAAATCACAAGTCAAACACTTCCCAAGCGTCTAGGACTGTGTGATGTATTTTTGGATGATGCACGCAGATCCCAGTAGGGTGGCCTTTTGCAGTTGGCAGATCGTAATTTTGTCTATGTCTATTGTTTCCAAATGCCGGGTGAAATCTTTTGGCATGGCACCCAATGTGCCGATCACCACCAGGACCACCTGTACTGGTTTCTGTCAGAGTCTTTGAAGTTCAATCTTGAGGTCCTGATAGCAGCTGAGTTTTTCCTGTTGTTTTTCGTCAATGCGACTGTCACCTGGGATGGCAACATCAATGATCCAAACCTTTTTTCTTTTCCACAACTGTGATGTCTGGTGTGTTGTGTTCCAGAACTTTGTCAGTTCCGAACTGGATTCGGAAGTCCCACAGTATCTATTATTATTATTATTATTATTATTATTATTATTATTATTATTATTATTATTATTATTACGTTTATTTATACCCTGCCTTTTCTCTCCAGAAGAAGACTGCATCACATGGTAGTGTAGATGGGGCCTGAGTTTACTGTTAGGATATCACTTTTAATCTGAAGACATATCTCTGGGAACATCAAAAGGTCAAGAGTGAGAACTCAGAATGGGTGTTTTTTTACTCAGAGGAATACAAGAGTAACGGGATGTTCTTGGTCATAATATTTGGTAATGTAAGAACACTAGCATTTCAAGGAGTATTTCATTTCATTTCACTTTTACATTTAATTTGGCATAAAGTGCTATGAACAGAACATTCTGTATTTCTTTTTTTAGGCTTCTGTTTTTAGTAGTATTTTGCTTGAGATTTTCAATCACTGTTGAATGGAAGTGGGATGTGCATAAAAAAATTTTCTTGTACTTTATTGCCTTATCTCCTCACTTCTAGCAACATGAGCTTTCTGAATAGGGTCAAGATATTTTACCCAGATTTAACATTTCAGATAATTCTGAATAATGGGCAACCTAGTGTTCTTTCTTAGTATTATAGTACAATAGAGCCCAGATTAACCAAGCTCCAGTTAACTGAGACTCTGTATTATCCGAGGTGCCGCCAGGGGTGCCCCTCCCTCTCCCTCTCCTTCTCGTGAGCGAAGGGAGCTCGCGAGAAGGAGAGGGAGGAGCAAGCGCCCCGCCTCTTCCTGATCAGATTGCCATGCTTGGAATCAGTTTGAGGCTAGGAAGGTGATTACATTAACCAGGGAACCAGTCTCAAACCTCTTTGCATGTTTTTTCCCCTATTTTGGTGAGAGATGTTCATCAGAAGCATACAAGGTGCAAAAAAGAGAAAGTGGCAGTTAATAATGGAGGTATTAAATGCCTGGGAAGAGGAATTGCCTTTGGGGAATTATGGGAGCCAATTTCATCTTGGATCTGGGACACACTGACATTTGTTGCAGCACATGTTTTGGCTAAATTCAGAATTTCCAGATTTGTTTTTCTTTAGATGCATACTGCATTGCCCATTAAGAGTGTGCATTTTATGGCAACCACAGCCTCAGGTTGGCTTTGAACTGTATTATATGGTCAGTGTAGAAGGGTCCAATATCAGGGATGTTCTGGAATTTGCTTGAAGCTCTGGGGTATCATATCCTGCAGCTTTGGGTCAATGTGGACAGCTGTGTCAGACCTGATTCAGATTGGTCCACTGTCCACATGGGTAACTGCTGCCATCTGTCTTTCCCTGTGCTCATCAGGGCATTCAGCAGGTTGTGTGTGGCCACCTTTAGGGCCTCCCTGGAGCATTTCTGCTCTGGGTTGGCCACAGATTTACTAGTCAGTGCAGATTTTCCCTATCTAGCAGTAGCAATGCTATCTGAGGAATTTTTGGTGTTTTAGTCCAAGCAAGCCTAACTAGGGCCCCTTCTACACTATCATACAATCCAGATTATCAAAGCAGATCATCCACATTATCTGCCTTGAACTGGATTATATAAGTCTACACTACCATATAATCTAGTTCAAAGCAGATCATTTATATTTTATATGGCAATGTAGAAGGGGCCTGGGTGTATTCAGTGTTTATCAAACTGTTCTCCTCCAAGTGTTTTGGACTTCACCTCCCAGAAATTCCAGCCAGCTTGCCAGATGTTAGGAACTGTGAGAGCTGAAGTCCAAAACATCTGAAGGAGCAGAGTTTGAGAAACACTGGTGTATATCCATCCTAGTGCTGCAGAAAATGCAATTGCTTTCCATTAGTCACAAATAATAATCTCTCTATATAAAAATGTAATGTGCCTTTTTCCCATGGAGTAAACAAAACCACTGGACCAAATCACACCAAATTTGGCTGCAAAAGGCATAGTCAGACAATCTATGTCTTTCAAACAAAAAATCCTAGAAAAATAAAAAACCAAACAACATAGACCAAATAAACCCCAATTGCTTACTATGCAAGTGCAGAGTCCCCCCCCCCCCCGAACTGAAACAACTACATTACCCAGAGGACCTTGCACCTGCAAACATAGCTGTCATGTCTCCTTTCAACTTTCTTTTCTACAGATAAAGAGACCCAGTACTTTAAAATGCTCCTTAGAGTGATTATTCATCCTTTTAGGTGCCCTCTTTCTCTGGACATCTCCCACCTCAGAGTCATTATTATTGCTATTCTTCTTCTTATTTTTATTATCCAGGGAGGAAACAGCCAGGCTTTGAAACTACAAGACCATTCAATGCTGTTCTCCTTGACCTTGGGCCAGGCCTGGGTCAAGCCCAGATAAAAATAATAACAAAGTAAAACACATCAAATGAAAAAAGACATGTGCAATTATAAAATTTTAAACATCAGCATATAAAGATAAAATAGCAAACTTAATAAAAACATGATTGAAACACAGAAACGTTATAAAAAACGAGATGGGTAAAGTGCACCATATAAATTTGTAAACATGAGGTAGCTGCAAATTCGTGAAAACATGAGTGCTGCAAAATCATGAAAGAGCAGCTTGAGATGGGAATAGGCCCTGTGGCTATATCAAATTAACAAAGTGAGAAAAATGCAATCGATGAGAAAATGGTCACAGATGCAAGATTTATCATGGAGATGGGCAATCCTTATCCAAAGACCTGTGTGAAGAGCCAGGTTTTCAAGCTCTTCCTGAATGCTACCAGGGTGGGGGCTTGCCTAATCTCCCTGGGGAGCGAGTTCCAGAGCCGGGGGGGCCACATGGAGAAGGCCCTCTCTCTCGTCCCCACCAACCACACTTGCAATGGAGGCAGAAGTGAGAGGAGGGCCACCCCCAACAAGTGAAGAGATAGTACAGGTTCATAGGGGGAAAGGCGGTCCCAAAGGTAGGATGGTCTCTTTCTCTGCACACCCTCCACTTCAGAGGCATTATTATTATTATTATTATTATTATTATTATTATTATTATTATTATTATTATTATTATTATTATGGTGCTGTGGACCATGAAAATGAATAAAACCAGGCATCCAGCATTACAAAACTCTACAACCAGGACAGTAAATAAAGAACAACACTCTGAAAACAGGGGAATTCCAGAAAGGAAACAATCAGGGCCAGGCTTTGAAGCAGCAATACTACTCTGTACTACTGAAACTGACCAACCAAAGATTCCCCTAGGTAGCAAGCAGACAGGCTTTGAAGTAGTGAGGCTATTCATTGCAATTCTAGTAGCCCAAAAAACCATTCCCCGAGAACGCAAGTACCCAGCCTTCCAAGCAGCAAGCCATTCCTTTGTATTCCAGCTCACCAAACAGGGATTCCCATAAGAAGAAAACAGCCAGGCTTTGAGGCTGCAAGGCTATTCACTGCTATTCCACCTGGCCAACAAAGCATTCACATAAGCCACAGCAACGCGTGGCCGGGCACAGGTAGTTAATGTATAAATCCCTACACAACCCTGGATGACATGCAATGTTGGCTATGGGATTCTAGGAACTGTAGTCCAAAAAGGTAATTCTTTCAAGCACTATTTTCTATCATTTTACCCAAAGAACTGTCTTCTCCCTTACAAACTTGTAAAAACAGAAGGTTTGTCTAGAGAGATCTCATTAAGGATACTATATTCCACTTATCTTCTAGCAGTGACCTATGGATTTTTTTTCTTATAGCAATTGTACCGTGGATTCTCCTTATCCTTATTCAGGACACAGAATCTCTTACATAGTTTAGACACATTGTACATTAATATGTACAAAATTACTTACTATGGGGACATGTGTTGTGTTTTCTTTTCAAAATCTATATATGTATACATTAGCCCATGCCAAACACTTTTAAAACTGCTTAATTTCTTTTCATTGGTAAAGCATAAGGGACACTTAGTTTAAGTCTGCAAATCTACTCCCTAAACCCGGGCTTTCCTGGGGGCCTGTCCACATTTCAGCATGGTAACTACCACACTGGAATGGGGCAACTCCAACCCCCAATGAAGAAAACTTACCGGGCTGCTATTAGGCCTCTCTGGAGCTTCCTGGAATGTGCCAATAACCCGACAGGAAGTGGGGGAACCAATAAGGTTTTCTTTATTTTTAAAGCTTTTGGGGGGTTGGGAAGGGGGTGGGTGCCATCTTGCATCTTTGAGCTCCAGAAACATGTGGGTGTGTGGACTGACCCCTGGTAGTCAAGAGACCATGGGTCTGTCTCCAAGGGCCCATAGCTCATTAGATCCGGGTCTTTCAGAAAGGCCCAGATCTAATGGGGTATCTAATTAATTTGGGGCAAAGCAGGGATTTTGCTTTTCCCGGAGGCGTCATTTGGCATGAGAGCTCTCGCATTTTGGACCCTGTCTGGATGGGCTCCTAGAGGATTATGGCCCACACTCGGATCTACCATTTCAGTGAAAAGTAGGCTAGAGATATACCATGTATTCAACAGTTTTCATCCATTTTATGTGACATTGAAGCCATTTTAAATGTACCTTGTACCGGTTTCTTTAGTCCAAGTCCCAATCCTAGTCCAAGTGCCACAATCACAAGACAAGCCAAAAGAACCTGTAACACAAAAGAAAAAGAAAGGGAAATTACATATTCAAAATATGTTGCCAAGGAATGGTCTACACCAGTGGTTCTCAACCTATGATGGGGGCTCTTGGGGAGCAGAGATTCTGGGGGTTCTGCAAAAGCATGAAGAAATATTATGATTTTTTGCAGTTAAATCTGAATGAACAAATGAATGGACAAATGGAAGCAAACCAAACAAAGGAAATGGAACAAAATCTTAATTTTCTATGCTTCTTTTGGAAAACCTGGCATTTTTAACCTATTGTCTTTATTAAAACCAATCAGAAGTGGAAATTGGCTACGAGAGTAGCTGGGTTGGAAATGTACCATATTTATTTGAGTCTAATGCACACTTTTGTTTTTACTAAATTAAGTCTCCAAAATTAATGTGTGCATTTGAATTGGTTTTGTATAAGAGGCCCCCCCCCTCCTTGCCTGCAATGTTGCCAGAAGGGCATCGCCCCTTTAAGGTGCTGCTTATTCCTATACTATTATTTTAAATTCATATGAAATCATTATAATCAAGATATTATATATATTATATTATAATATAAGTATGTGTGTTAACTTATATCTCCTTCTCTCTAAATTTGAAATACTTTCATGAGATAATTGAAATAATTATTTGATGCAATCTAATGCCTTGAATCTTAAGTCTTTGGTGATGAAGGTGTATTGGAAAATATAATACTTGTATTGGAAACTATATATTGAATGTAATCATATTAGAAATGGGAATAGAATATATATATATATATATATATATATATATATATATATATATATATATATACACACACACACACACACACACACACACACACACACACACAAGCAGAATGTGTGCATATAGCTCAAAATACACTCTGCCTAGCAAATAACTGTCTCCCCATAGCAGAGACCAAAAGTTCACCCTAAGTTCCAGAGACATATGTCAAGTGTCAACAAGAATAGATAAGGTAATGGACAAAAGACAAATTAAGGCTTTTGGGATGTCAAGATAAGACCTGGCACCATGCAGGAGTGCTAATGACTCCCTGAAAGCTTGGATAAGGGGGAATTCCTCAATTAATGGGAACCCCAGAAAGCCTAGATAGGAATTCCTTAGATAAAGCCTAATGGAGGGTCAGAGGTCTTGAAAGTAGCCTATATTTTAGGAAAATGCAAAAGTAGCTTTTAGAAAAGTGCAAAGTAAGACTTTTTTTGACACTAATTGGTGATGGATAATGCCTATATGACGTAGGTAGATGAAGGCAAAAATAGTATATAAGGACCCGTGTTTCTTTGTTCTATACCCTTGCTTTCCTGATTACAGGAGAGGGTCCTTCCTATTGCTTATTCTCTCTGGCCACTGAGAATAAATGTCTTTTTCTACAGCAACCGGAACTCTCTTTGTCTCATTACCTTAAACCTCTGTCTGCCATTTCATTGGGATCCATGGCCACAAAAGGTACTGAAAAGAGAGTTCATGCTGAAAAAAAGATCTGGGCCCCTTCCACACAGCTAAATACAATCCCACATTTTCTGCTTTGAACTGGAATATATGACAGTGTGGACTCAGATAACCCATTCAAGGCAGATATTGTGGATTTTTTTGCCTTGATGTTATGGGTTATATGGCAGTGTGGAAGGGCTCTGAGAACCACTGCATGCTACATCCATGGTATTCAGTATTTCCTGTACAGCAGGCTTTCAGTATCTTCCTTCCAGACTTTATCAACTAGACTTGCTCTTTTAAATCCAGAGTGTTTCTTTGCTCAGAAAAAATATAAATATATTTGATTTGCCTGAACTATTCCTAAAATGAATCTCCTATACAATTTGATGGGGGAAATGCCAACATAAGTACCAGCTAGAGCAATTTCCTAACAGCTGGTAAGCTGGCTGGGATTTCTGGGAGTTGAAGTCCAAAACACCTGGAGGGCCGAAGTTTGCCCATGCCCGGTCTACACTGACCAAGTGACCATATAATACAGTTTCAAACTGCATTATATAACAGTGTAGATGGAGCCACAAGGCAGTTCTCTTCCTGGATCACACCACTCACCCAGCATGCGATGGAGCTTTGCAATGGGGGGGGGGGGGGGCTTCCTGCTCTAAAGCTCCAATATGATCTGAATGACGTGATCCAGGAAGAGGGCAGACTCCTGCGATGAGAAGGGTGAATCGCCATTGTTTTTGTGGGGAATTGGGGTTCAGGGGGGCTCGGGAGGCACTGCTCATGCCCAGCCATCTGAAATGGCGTTGGCATTGCTGGGCTGTGCAGCTGGTCCACCATTGCTGTGATGGGGTATATCAGTCATGTGTAGCCTCCATGCATCTCTGATTCAGCATTTTTAATGCCGGTTCAAACCACATTATGTGGCAGTGTGGCCCACCATTTAAGGAGGAATGCTTTGGGAAATTGTGAAGGGAGAAGTTTTAATTATTTGGGCAAGAGAACAGGAGAAGGCAAAGCAGTGTCTTGGTGTAGCATTCTTAGCTAGAGTGTGAGGGGAAAGTGCCATATCTGGAATAGTAATGATCAAATTAGGACAATTGCAGAAGTTCCTATATACCTTAGGTAAGTCTATGGGTACATCTACATTGTAGAATGAATGCAATTTGACACCACTTTAAATGCCATGGCTCAATGTTTTTGGAAACTATAGGAATCATAGTTTTACAAGGCCTTCTGTCTTCTGGTGCTTCATCAAACTACAAAACCCAGGATAACCATAGCACTGATACATGGCAATTAGTGGTTTCAAGCTGCATTAATTTTATAGAGTAGATGCACCTATGTCTCCAAAAATATTCAGAAAGTTTTATAAAGTTAATTTATAAATAATCTAAATAGGCAACAACTGTCTAGTTCAGACATGTTGGGCATTGGAATAAGGAAAATGTGCAACTGGGCTTATAGAAGTGACACTGCGTCACCAGGAGACAATAGTGATAGAGTCCCCAGGTGTACTCCCTTATTTGTACTGTTTGTTCTGTTCAGTTCTCATCTATAGGCTGAAGATCAAACTAGGCATTAAGAAGAAGCAGAATTTTTATAAATCTATAAATATAAAAGGATAAAGTTGTTTGCACAGTGACTATAACAATAAAATTAAACGTCCCAGAAATACGAAACTTGGCAACACAACGCAAAAGCCTTGCCTCCCGGTTACAACAACACAACCACACCACAAAACCACAATCCAGACCCACAAAACTCACAACAACACATCATGACTATAACAACACAACTAAACGCCTCAGAAATACAAAACTTGGCAACACAACAAAAAAGCCTTGCCTCCCAGTTGTAACAACACAACCACACCATAAAACCACACCGGACCCACAAAACTCACAACAACGCATCATGACTATAACAACACAACTAAATGCCCCAAAAATACGAAATTTGACAACACAACACAAAAGCCTTGCCTCCCGGTTGTAACAACACAACCACACCACAAAACCACAATCTGGACCCACAAAACTCACAACAATGCATCGTGACTATAACAACACAACTAAACGCCCCAGAAATGCGAAACTTGACAACACAACGCAAAAGCCTTGCCTCCCGGTTGTAACAACACAACCACACCACAAAACCACAATCTGGACCCACAAAATTCACAACAACGCATTGTGACTATAACAACACAACTAAACGCCCCAGAAATATGAAACTTGGCACACAACTAAACACCCCAGAAATACAAAACTTGGCAACACAACACAAAAGCCTTCCTTCCCGGTTGTAGCAACACAACCACACCACAAAACCACAATCCAGACCCACAAAACTCACAACAACGCATTGTGACTATAACAACACAACTAAACCGGATGGCCATCTGTCTGAGAGGTTTGGGTGGGTTCTTCCTCCATGATAGAAAGAAAGAAAGAGGTTGGACTGGATGCACCCTACAAATCCCAGCACCCCATGGCATGGAGTCTATGCATTTCAATTAGAGGCCTCTTCCTTCTCCCTTTCCCCGCCATCCAGCCCACTGACCCAGTTCCATAGCTCCGCAGGCAGGAAAGGCTGGGACGGATAGAACGAAGGAAGGAGGGAGGGAAGGGAAGTGAAGGAACGCCAAGGACAAGAGCCCTCCCTCTCTGCCCGGAAGGCCAAGAGCAAAAGGGAGAGAAAGACCATTGATCCGGTTATATTTACCCTCCTTTCTGACCAGTGTGTTCTTATCAGCGAGCTCAGGATCGGAGCAGAGAAAGGGAACAGCATAGGAATAAAGGAAACAAGGAGAGCACCCACTCTATCTATCCATCCACTCATCTATCCATCCACTCACCCACTAATAATAAACACCTACACAGGCAAGAATC
The DNA here is from genome assembly GCF_035594765.1 of Anolis carolinensis. Classification (NCBI taxonomy): domain Eukaryota; kingdom Metazoa; phylum Chordata; class Lepidosauria; order Squamata; family Anolidae; genus Anolis; species Anolis carolinensis. The sequence continues at coordinate 87,422,158 of NC_085841.1, forward strand.
AGCCATGCACTGAGGCTACAAGACCATTCAGTGTTCATCCACCTCCCCAATCCCTACATTCACACTTGGCCTTCAAAAAAACAATTACAATAATAACAATGACAACAATAAGAATCAACACCATCACAGGCAAGAAGCAGCCAGGCACTGAGGCTGAGAGGCCAGTCAGTGCTACACTGGGCCTCCAAAAAACAATACAGTAGCATCTAACTTATCCAACCTTCATGACCACTACAACAAAAATAATAATAAACACCTACACAGGCAAAACAAAAAAAACTATTGTACCACAATAAAAATATAAACCGCACTCAGCAGAATCAGACATCACGATCAACAACAAACCAAAGACAACAGGGATCTCAAGCAATTATCAATCAACACAAAAATTGAAGAAGGTAACAGACTTCAAATACTACTACTAATGTGAGTATAAAGAAGGGTGGAGGTCACAGCATAAATACAACCTAATGTAGACTGACCAACACCACCAGACTAAGCCACAGCAACACGTGGCCGGGCACAGCTAGTTTTTAATAACTGACAAGTGAAAACATTCCAGTACCAAACCATACTATTTTAGACCTAACAGAATCTTAACCATCAGAGTGTGTGTGTGTGTGTGGGGGGGGGGGGGGGTCAAATAATATAGATGACCACAACCAAGCAATGTGTCTGTGTCACATATTTCACCTTTCCTAAGATTATGCCAAGCAAAATTGAGACACAATACAGTATCTATTCTTAAGAGCATATAATTGTAGCTCACCAAACTTCCCATCCATGCAAAACAAAGAAATAGTTATCTTGGTAATGTTGTTACATGCTAGCACTGATCTAAGGCAACAAAGTATTTTTAATTTCTTTTTAACAGAAGAAATTTTCTTTTAAACAGAAGTTTTCTGCTGCCCTGCAGACTAGGACACGGAACAGTGGCTTCAAACTACAGGAAAGGAGGTTCCACCTGAACATTAGGAAGAACTTCCTCACAGTGAGGGCTGTTCGGCAGTGGAACTCTCTTCCCCGGACTGTGGTGAAGGCTCCTTCTTTGGAGGCTTTTAAGCAGAGGCTGGATGGCCATCTGTTGGGGGTGCTTTAAATGCGATTTCCTGCTTCTTGGCAGGGGGTTGGACTGGATGGCCCATGAGGTCTCTTCCAACTCTACTATTCTATGATTCTATGATTCTATGATTCTAGAAGACAACAATACCCACAAATGCAGTTTCTTCTCACATGTTCCATAGTATTTGTTGGAATGTTTAATATGATCCTCCCTTTATGCTCAACTTGTATATTAGTAAATTAATCAAAATATCACAAAATACCACAAGCTTCCAATAAAAAATTTCTAAAGTGAAACAAAATCTGGTCAGTGATGTGTCCATTATGACCAAAAAAGAGACAACTAGTTAGATCAGGGATTCTCAAACTTTTTCAGCTGTGGATCCCTTTTTGAAGTAAATGTCTCTCGTGGAGTCCCAATAAATGCTTATATATACAATAGTAATACACAGCCATGGAATGTATTATATTATATACTATATAATGTTTATATATCAGACATGGGCCAGGCTAGTGTCAGATGAATGGAGACTGTTTGCATAAACTCATTCATACAGTGTAAAAAATAAAATAAATACAATATTTAAAATGAAGAACAATTTTAACCAACATAAACAACAGTATTTCAGTGGAAGACCCCTGGGCCATCCAGTCCAACCCCCTTCTGCCATGCAGGAAAAACACAATCAAAGCACTCTAACAGTTGGCCATCTGGTCTTTGTAATAATAATAACAATAATAACAACAATAATAAGGATAGCAGAAACCGCAGAGGCAATCTAGTCCAGCTCTCTTTTGCCATGCAGGAAAAACACAATCAAAGCACCCCAACTGGCCATCTGACCTTTGTAATGTATTTATTTATTTATTTACGACATTTCTATACTGCCTTTCTCAACTCCTGAAGGGGACTCAAGTATAAGAATAATAGCAGAGACCCCAAAGGCCATCTGATCCAGCTCCCTTTTTGCCATGCAGGAAAAATGAAATGAGAACACCTTCAGCAGCCTTTGTAATTAAAATAAGAACAATAACACCAACAAGAGCATTCCCAGGGGTCATCTAGTCCTACCCCCTTCTGTCATGCAGGAAAAGCACAATCAAAGCATCCCCAGCAGATGGCTGCCCAGCCTTAGTAATAAAAATAATAACAAGAGCAACCCCAGGGGCCATAAAGTCCTACCCCACTCTGTCATGCAAGGCGACAGCAGCAGCGGGGGCTCCCCGGGCCATGTGCCTCCAGGAGGCCCCATAGGCTGCAGCAGTGGGGCTCGCAGGGACAGGGTTTGTTAGGCAGTACGCCCAGTGGGGCTCCGCAGACCGTGAACCACAAATGCGGGGGGGGGGGCAGCACAGGGCCCCTGAAGAGCCCCTAACTGTGCTTCATGGAGCCCTAAGGGCTCTACGGAGCACAGTTTGAAAATCGCTGGGTTACACGGTATAGTAATTTCTTGGTATACAATAGTAATACAAACACCTAGAATGTATGTAAAAGAAGGGAATGCAATGGCAAAACATGTGGAAATCTGTTGCCTAGCCATGCCAAGTTTTTTCAGGTTACACTCAGACCTGAAGAAACTTGGCATGGCTAGGCAACAAATCGGCACTGCTATGAATTTGACTGGCAAAATTGCTGGGAACAAGAGGTCACACACCTGTCTAAAGATGGTTAACATTTCTTACTGTTCTTTACATGGTTTCCTGAATAACTGCATTTTGTAGTCCTAGGAGCTCTGCAGGTGTGTGAAGGAGAGATAAAAAAGTAAAAGAGAGAAGACTTAATAGTTAGCAGTTTGGTCTGAAGAGGGAAATGGGCGTTTATAGCAGGTGGTTTGCTAACATAAAGTACAAAAGTTTCAGGAAGGAACCTGCAGACACTCTTTCCTTGCAAGCTGGAAGAAAGCTGCTTCTTTTATTTGCTTATGGGACTAACTATTGCAATTTCTTCCATTGGACACTGCTTGTGTATTAATTCAATAAAACATCAAAGGCTCAAATACTCATTTTTTCCAGAAAAACAAAACCATTCAGTATGCATGTACTTTATCACCAGTTGGTTCAGTGAGTTGCGTAACAAACTGTATTTTAAAGCTGTAATCCGAAGAATGCTAAATTAGGAAGCAGTATAATGCCAAAAAATGAGAGAAGTCTAGCTCTGGGATCTTTCTTCAGTATAAGAATGAGACATAACTTCACCAGAGGATTGGTGTAAAAACAGGTTTGTGAAATGAGTGAGGGTCCAACCAGACAGGCCCAAAACACGAGTCCTGTCTCAGTTTTACCAGAGGCATTCAAACAACGCTTCCGGTAAAAGCAAATTTATTTATTTATTTATTTCCATCATTTCTATGCCGCCCTTCTCACCCGAAGGGACTCAGGGCGGCTCACAATCTGGCAAAATTCAATGCCGTATACAGTACAAAAAATAAAACATAGGCAATTTAAACAATCAATTTAGCATAATACAATAAATACATTTAAAATAGTACAATAAAAAGACTTAATGCCAAGTAAACTGGGCTTTCCCTGGTTTACTCTGCATTAATTAAACACCTCATTAGATCCAGATCTTTATGAAAGACCTGGGTCTAATGAGGTGCTGGGCCTGTGGGATATTGGTTTGAATAGGACTTTAGGAAATTGGAATTTGAATCCCCACTCAACCACAGAAACCCACTCTGAGTCCCCACAGCCATCTTGCTCCTTTGGGTTTTGAAAAGCCTCAAGGAGTGAGATGATGCCCTTTTCTTCCCCTCCAGCCCCCCATTTGGGTGCCCAAATATATTGGAAAGGCCTTCCAGCAGCACAAGCCTCTCTCTACAGTTGTCCTGGTATGAGAAAATGGGATGTCAGGATGTGGGGGGTTGGGGGTGGAGTGATTTCCTGATGCATCCTTTTCTCATGCCAGGACTGTAGTGAGAGGCCTGTGCTGCTGGCAGGCCTTTCTGGTAAGTTTGGGCACCCAAATGGGTGGCCTTGGGGTAGCTTAATCAAATCCTGATTTGACTCAGGATGACATTTAGCCGCACACGCACACACACACACACACACACCCTGGAAAAGCCTGGGTTTGTGGTGAGGGTGGGGACTAGAACGTGTGCTGAAGCTGGTTACTTTAACCTATTTCGGTGCAGGTTTTAGTTATGTCTGGAAGTGCCTTGAATTGTAGTAATGAGTCTAGACTATTGCTTCTTAAACTGTGGGTCCCAACCCCAAATGGGGCCTCTTTAGATCAATGTTTGGGCCTCATGAAAAATTTGGCAACAGTGAAAGGTTTTTTGGAATGGCATGCATTTACAGAAATCCATTAGCCACAAAATATTGTACAGTATTTACCAAAAAAAATGGTTCAGCTGTACTCCACAAAAGAAGTAAATCAGCCTGCTTAGCATGCCTTGCAAATGCTCATTTATTATGTACCAATGATTCGCCAGGAGCCAGGGGAGAAAATCGTTCCTTCGCCCGCTCACATGCTTTCTGGTGCATCATTGGTATGTTCCAGGAAGCCTGCAGAGGGGCCTAATGGTGACCTGGTAAGTTTTCCTTTATTTTTAATGTATTTTGGAGGGGTGGCCCCATGCCAGTATGGTAGTTACTACGCTGGCATGGGGACAACCCCAGGGAAAGCCCACTTCTTTTGGGGGACTGTGGAGACAGCAACGGAGGCAAAAATGGGTTACTTTAACCCATTTTCGGCCACAACAAATTGCTGTCTGAAAGCGCGCTGACATTTTTTTTGTCTTTTGCTGGGGCAAATAGACAAGGGGCTCCTCCAGACAAGACAAAAGTGTTGAGAGGTTGCGGAATTTGTTGCCGTACTTTATGGGTATGCATGTATATGTATCCCAGTGACACTTCTGTTGTTCAGAACTAATTTCTGGAAATTTCTGGTTCTGTTTGCATCACTTTTTCCCATTCTCAAGATGTTCTTTTTAATTCCAAGACATATTCGAACAATCTATTTGACTTTTTTCTTCTGCTTTTTCTTTGTTTTTTTAAAAAAGGTAATAGTGACATATGGTATCAGTAAACCGACCCCTTCTCCAAAAAAATTTTTAAAAAATATTCAGAGAGGAGAAAAGCAGAAGAGCCCCTTGGCAAATATATATTTTTAAAATTTGGAAGAACCCTAATGCAGGTGGAAAAAATAGTTTCAAAGAGCTTGCACAGAGAATGGAAAAAGTGGAAACAAAATATGACAAAAACGAAAGAAAAAAAAACACAGAACTCTCTCACCAGAATTCACTTTCCATTGCACCAGTTTGGAAGAGCCTATGCTTTGAAAATCTTTTAAGAAAATTGTTGTTGCAAAGCATATTTTTGGAGTGCCAGAAACGGATGGCATATTCCAGCCACTTGGCACCCTTCTCCTCAATAGCCTTCACAAAGCAATCAGTTTCAGATGAAACAGAAATAGATAGAACATAATGCCACATATTTCAAAACCACTTCTAGAGGGCCCTATTTTAGTCTGTTTCAGCAAAATCAACAAAAAATCTTGTGGCTTCATAAGAATCACCAGAACATGCTTTTGGGGGGTGAAGTTAATGTACTCAGTGAAATGAAATGTTATCCTCTGTTGATAGGTGTGTGCAATCCGATAACATACCAGCAGAAACTATAAACAAAAGGCTATAAACATAGGGGCTAAATGTAACCTACAAAGCATTATACATGACACCATCATCAGCTATGAGAAAGATCCTCCAAACTTGGCTTAAAATAAATGTCAGAGTAAAATCTCTAAACAGCAATCCTTATGTAAGTATTTTGTAGTGCTTGCCAAGAATAAACAGAGATAAATTGGTAGAAAATATCTCCAGACTGATGTTTATTATAGTACATAATTTGCACAATGCTCCAATTAGGCTGTTAGGATTAGTGGGGACTGCAATGTGGCAAGCCCAATGCTACATAAGCCTTAACATGAACCTAAGAATCACCAAGGACATATATCTCATAGATTTCCCTACTGTTTGAGCAAATATGCAAAAGACAAATAAGGAGTGTTGCGATCCCTACAGACTTATATAATTTCCAAAGCACTTGTTTTGCAAACTTGCTATTACTATGAGTTTTTTTTCTTCTGCTAGGAATGGGATCTATCTCTGTGATTACCATTATCTGTCCTAACAATTCAGCCTTACCTGATGCAGCATTTCCACCAGGCATCTGCCTGCTCAGGATTTTTCCTTTCCTTTCCTTTCCTTTCCTTTCTGAGGATGTGTGGAATGAGGGACCAGTGATATCTTTCTTCTCCCAAGATATAAATACAGACTAGCACTGGGAGTAGGAGTAGAGGTGATTTGCACATGGATCCAACTCCTCCCTCAGGGATGCATGCATGCCAAAAACTAAGTCCAACTAAACTCAAAAAGCTTACTTTTATAGATGTTGTCATTATTGTGCCCTCAAGTCATTTATGACTTATGGCAACCCTATGGCCAAACTATCACGGGATTTTCTTGATAGGTTTTGTTCAGAGGGAGTTTGCATTTCCTTCCTCTGAGAGAGTGGGTTTCTGTGGCTGAATGGGGATTTGAACCTCAATTTCCTAAAGTCCTATTCAAACCAATACCCCATGCTGTCTCCTAAATAATTATGAGTAATCTATATAGAACTAAGGATATACAAAAATAAAATAATAAAACAGGCAACCAGGCATCCTTGCACATAATCTGTTTTTAACAGTGTATCTTCAGAACCACATTGTTAATTTGTCTTCTTCATTACACCTGTGCCTATAGATTAATTCTTTAGAAGGCAAATTCTCAATCATGTATATCTACTGAACAACATTTTAATAATATTAGGAGAACCTTGTTACAGATTATTCTACCAACCTACCTACCTACCTACTGCCGAACCAAAGAACTTCTCTTCTGAATCAAAGCAGCTTATAGACATTGCTTGCAACAGCATGTGATCACATAAAATAAGATTTCAAAACTGACAAGAAAGAAAGAAAGAAAGAAAGAAAGAAAGAAAGAAAGAAAGAAAGAAAGAAAGAAAGAAAAGGGAAGACTTTGGTCAGGCATTCAATACATTTAAGAATTCAGAATTGCATGGGGGAGAATAGGGATGAACCATCCTTGAGCAGGCAACTAATCTATTCAGTGCAAGGTCAAAGAGAGGCAATTGCCTCATGTGGCAGATACTGGGGGCAGCATCACTAACAAGCATACACAAGTCCATTGGGCATTCCTCTTGTTGACAGAGATGCATCCAGGGACAGTAGAAGAGGGAACAGAAACCCACCTTGAGCCATGTGGAGAGGCAGGTAAGAAACAAAATTGTTGTTATTATTATTGCTCTCTTTTGGATGGTGCTAAATTGGCGGGAGTCTGGAACACATGAATAGGGTTTGTATGGGGGAAGAAAAGCAGCCTAGAAATCCATTGGGATGTAATAGGTAGATACTAAAATATCTACTTAAACAGTTGGACTCAAATCAGGTAAGGACCAAGTTTTATTATGACCTGGAACACTTGGATAAATCAGTTTTAGCTGAATGGTAAGAAAGCCAAAGATAATCAGCTCCTTTATATTTTGTGATAGGCCACTACTGTTTTTAAAAGGAGCCCCCATGGCCTAGTGGATTTAAGCCTTGTGACGTGAAGGTTGGGTGGCTGACCTGAAGGCTGCCAGGTTCGAATCCCACCCGAGGAGAGCGCGGATGAGCTCCCTCTATCAGCTCCAGCTCCGTGCGGGGACATGAGAGAAGCCTCCCACAAGGATGGTAAAAACATCAAAACATCCAGGTGTCCCCTGGGCAACGTCCTTGCAGACGGCCAATTCTCTCAAACCAGAAGCAACTCAGGTTGCTCCTGACACGGAAAAAAAACTGTTTTTAAAAGACTGTGGTGGGGATATGAATTAATTAAAATGGGACAAAATTGTGGTGTAGTTTGTATTTTATCAAGATCTCTGCCATTATTTCAGCAAATTTAAAGTCTGGATCAGAGAGCTTCCTGTATATAAAGTAGAGTCTCGCTTATCCTGGGAGGGATAGCTAACACTCCAGAAGACAGGAGCAGAATTCAAAACGATCTTGACAGACTAGAGAGATGGGCCAAAACTAACAAAATGAAGTTCAACAGGGACAAATGCAAGATACTTCACTTCAGCAGAAAAAATGGAAATCAAAGATACAGAATGGGGGACGCCTGGCTTGACAGCAGTGTGTGCGAAAAAGACCTTGGAGTCCTCGTGGACAACAAGTTAAACATGAGCCAACAATGTGATGCGGCTGCTAAAAAAGCCAATGGGATTCTGGCCTGCATCAATAGGGGAATAGCGTCTAGATCCAGGGAAGTTATGCTCCCCCTCTATTCTGCTTTGGTCAGACCACACCTGGAATACTGTGTCCAATTTTGGGCACCACAGTTGAAGGGAGATGTTGACAAGCTGGAAAGCGTCCAGAGGAGGGCGACTAAAATGATTAAGGGTCTGGAGAACAAGCCCTATGAGGAGCGGCTTAAAGAGCTGGGCATGTTTAGCCTGCAGAAGAGAAGGCTGAGAGGAGACATGATAGCCATGTACAAATATGTGAAGGGAAGCCATAGGGAAGAGGGAGCAAGCTTGTTTTCTGCTGCCCTGCAGACTAGGACACGGAACAATGGCTTCAAACTACAGGAAAGGAGATTCCACCTGAACATCAGGAAGAACTTCCTCACTGTGAGAGCTGTTCGACAGTGGAACTCTCTCCCCGGGGCCGTGGTGGAGGCTCCTTCCTTGGAGGCTTTTAAGCAGAGGCTGGATGGCCATCTGTCGGGGGTGCTTTGAATGCGATTTCCTGCTTCTTAGCAGGGGGTTGGACTAGATGGCCCATGTGGTCTCTTCCAACTCTACTATTCTATGATTCTATGATTCTATGATTATCCAACCTTCGCTCATACAGTGTTCTGTATTATCCAATGCAGTCTGCCTCCAGCCAGATCCACAGCTGTTTCTCTAGGCTGCAACTGTCAAGACCCAGGCTACAGAACACCAATAACCATGCGCAGAGGCCAGATTCTATCTAATATCTTTATTAAGGGAATATATAAAGTCAATAAAAACAAGTGAAGAATATAGTTCAGAAGTAGACCTTTCAGGAAAGGTCAAATATAGTCCAGGAAAATAATGTCCAATATGTGATATTAGAGTCCAAAGTTATAATCCATTAACCGAAACACACACTTTGCCAAGCAATAGTGTGGGGAGATGACAAGGTCTTTTAGTCCATTGAAGCTTGACAACAAGGCTGGAAAACTAACTAGATTCTTGGCAAGACAAGACTTGATACAAGGCAAACAAGAAGCAAGAACAAGGTCCGTGGCGAGGTCCGCGGCAAAACGTGAAACAAGGCAGGCTTGGAACTTGGTCTGGGAAACAAGGAACTGGAGTTACGAAGTCCACACACGATCTCACTCCTCAAGCTGACGAGTTGACTCCGCAAGGTTTCCCTTGCGGCAAAACACCTAAATAGGGTCTCGTTTCCCGCCAGAAGAACACTTTCCCTGGAGAACGAGAAGTGAAACCCAACTCTGTCCAGATGCATGACTCCTTAGAATTTCCCAAGGGAAGCAGACCTAATCAGCTAGTTGTTTGGCTGCGATTCTGAGGCTCCAGCGATTAGCCTCCCTGGCTCCTCTATCTCTATTATAATTGTCCTTTTGGGAAAACGGGGGAGAATTCTGCCCAAGGCTTGTTTGGCTGACTTCTTGTGGGCAAACATCCTCCAGGTGCAGGGGCTCCGATTCTGGCTGAACCGGTGGAAATCCCATGTTTTCCTCCTCGTCTGCCACAATAGTACTAGGAACAGGACTACAAGGCCCATGAGACATCACACTATTCCCCCCCCCCTCAAGGCCCCTCTCCAACATGGGCCCTCTCCTCAGGGCGCGGGGGCGCGGCTTGGCAGGGTAGGCCTGATGGAAGCGGCGGACTAAATCGGGGGCATGGACTGTGGAAGCGTCTTCCCAAGAGCGTTCTTCGGGGCCAAAACCCACCCAGTCAATGAGATACTGAAGGCGGCGGCGATGAAAGCGAGAATCCAAAATGTCCTGAACCTCGAATTCCTCCTCCCCGTCCACCAAAACAGGGGTGGGGGCCGGCCGGCTCGCATCAGGGCGTACACCATCCGCCGGAAGGAGCAGGGAACGATGAAACACTGGATGAATGCGCATGGAGCGCGGAAGTTGGAGTTTGAAAGTCACGGGGTTAAGTTGCGCCACCACTGGGTAGGGACCAATGAAACGGGCATCTAGCTTCCGGCAGGGACGGTGGGAGGGCAAAAAGCGAGTGGACAATAGAACCCGATCTCCTACCTTGATCTCGGGGCCCGGCTGGCGATGACAGTCAGCGTGGCGTTTATAGTCCTCCTTGGCTTGATCCAGTTGCTGGTGCAAGAGTTGTTGCACCGCTGTGAGTTCTTGCAGCCAGTCCTCCGCTGCGGGGACTTCTGAGGTTTCAATGACAGAAGGAAAGAAACGTGGATGGAAACCGTAGTTTGCAAAGAACGGGGTTTCTTTAGTTGAAGCCTGGACACCGTTGTTGTAGGCAAACTCTGACAGAGATAATAGGGACGCCCAATTGTCCTGTTGATAGTTTACATAACAGCGAAGGTATTGTTCCAAAGTGGCATTGGTGCGCCCCGTTTGCCCATCCGTTTGGGGATGGTGAGCTGAAGATAAACGAGAGTCTATGCCCAATAGGTGTTGCAGTGCCTTCCAGAAACGAGAGGTGAATTGAGATCCACGGTCAGTGACTAAACTCTTGGGCAAACCATGTAGGCGGAAGATATGTTGAAGGAATAAATCTGCAGTCTCTTTGGCCGTGGGAAGGCCATCACAGGGAATGAAATGGGCCAACTTGGTGAAAAGGTCCACCACTACTAGAATCGTGGTGTATCCAAGGGAGGGTGGTAAGTCAGTGATAAAATCCGCGGAAATTATCTCCCATGGACGAGAAGGAGTGGGAAGGGGATGAAGTAGCCCTGAGGGCTTCTCCCTTCGTGTCTTGGAGCGCTGACATACAGGACTGGTATTGACATATTTCTCCACATCCTTGCGGATCTTGGGCCACCAGAAATCTCGCAGGATCAAGTGCATGGTTTTAAATAGCCCGAAATGCCCTGCTGGCTTGCTGTCATGACACAGACGAAGTGCCTTTTCTCTGCCGGGGACTGGAGGGATGTAAACATGGTTCCTGTAGCATAGCAGGCCATCTTTAAGTGAGAATGGGAAACGTAGTCCTTGGCGAATCTGTTCTTGAGCCCAGGCATCTGTCTGTTGACTGGCTCTAATTTCTTGAGAGCAAAGGGATTCTGGGTTAGAGGGAGTTGGTTCAGTTGGAGTGGATTTGGTGTTTCCCACTGTGAGCGTGGCAAAGTTTTCGGGTTGCAGCAATCGAGATTCTGAGGTCTCTCTGCGCCCTGCAGCATACTCCGGTTTTCGTGACAGAGCATCTGCTTGCTTGGTCTGAGCCGGGGTCACATAATGGATCTGGAAGTCAAAACGTTCAAAGAACAAAGCCCAGCACTGCTGCCTTTGATTTAGCTTTCGTGCAGTTCTGAGATGCTCCAAATTACGATGATCAGTATGTACCTCAATGGGAAATTTGGCCCCTTCCAACCAATGTCTCCAATTTTCAAAAGCTGCCTTTATGGCCAAAAGTTCTTTCTCCCAAATAGTGTAATTTCTCTCTGGGGCTGTTAGTTGACGGGAGTAATAGGCACAAGGATGAAGATGCTCTCCCACTGGTTGCATGAGTACAGCCCCAATTGCCACATCAGAGGCGTCAGCCTGTACAACAAAAGGGGTTTTAGGATCAGGGTGCTGTAGAATTGGCTGGGTCGTGAATAACTTCTTTAGCTGCTGGAACCCTTTCTCTGCTTGCTCCGTCCAGCGGAAAGGCTGTTTCCCACGGATGCAGCTGGTGATTGGGTCAGACCAGCGAGCGAAGTCTGGGATGAATTTGCGGTAGTAGTTTGCAAACCCCAAGAAGCGCTGCACTTCCTTCTTGTTGGTTGGCGCCCGCCATTCCAATACTGCTGAAACCTTTGCCGGGTCCATGGAGAGCCCCAGTGGCGAGACGCGGTACCTCAGGAAGTCTACTTCTTGCAGATCAAAGGCGCATTTTTCTAACTTGGCATATAGTCCATGATCCCGCAATCATTGTAGCACCATTCTGACATGTTGCTCGTGCTCCGATTGTGATCTAGAAAACACCAAAAAATCGTCCAAGTATATGATCAAGAACCGATCTAGATAATCCTGGAAGATGTCGTTGACAAAATGCTGGAATGTTGCGGGAGCTCCGGATAATCCGTAATTCATGACTAGGGACTCAAATAATCCGAATTTGGTCTGGAAGGCAGTTTTCCATTCGTCTCCTTCTCTGATGCGAACTAGATTGTAAGCCCCCCAGAGATCCAGCTTGGTGTAAACCTTGGCCCCTCGAAGCCGGTCTAATAGGTCCGAGATCAAAGGCAGGGGGTAGCAATTCCGCTTCGTGATATTGTTCAATGCTCTATAGTCCACAACCAAGCATAGGTCCCCTGACTTCTTTTTCACAAACATCACTGGGGAAGCAGCTGGGGATTGAGAGGGTCTGATGAATCCCTTGCGAAGGTTTGACTCTATAAACTCCCTGAGAGCTTCTTGCTCTGGTTCAGTCAGGGAGTAGAGGTGTCCTCGCGGAATCGGGGCCCCCTCCTCCAAGTCAATGGCACAGTCGTAGGGTCTATGTGGGGGTAGTTTCTCGGCTTCCTTTTCATTGAAAACATCCCAAAAGTCTGAATATTTCTTGGGCAAGGTGATGATGGGCTCAGCGTCTGTGGCATGGCAGACCTTGGCTACTAGACAATGGTTCTGGCAATATCTTGAGGCAAACTGTAGTTCTCTGTTGGACCAGGAGATATTTGGGTCGTGGAGCGTCAGCCATGGAATCCCCAAAATCACAGGGAAGTGGGGAACCTCGGTAACGAAGAAGGAAATTTCTTCCATGTGTTCCCTTATCCACATCCTGGTGGGTTCAGTCCATTGGCTTACTGGACCCGTCTTTAGGGGACGACCATCTATGGCCTGCACCACCCGGGCATTTTTGAAATCGTGATATTGTAATCCCAGAGAGTCGGCATACTCTCTATCGATGAAATTGTTTGTTGCCCCTGAGTCTATCATGGCATGGATCATGACGGGTCCCTTTTTCACCGACCACAGCGTAATCACCAGGAGAAATAGGACCCCGGTTTGCGGCTCTTGAGCGGGGGTTTTGACCGGGTTGTCGAGCCTCTCTACGCCCGGTCGCTGGCTTCCCCCGCCGGCTTGATTCCAGTCGCCGCGGCCGCTTCTGGCTCTGCGGAGGACGCCGCCGCCAGGCGGGTGGTGGGCTTTCCCTTGGCTGGGCATCCTTTGGCGAAGTGCCCCCCATTCCCGCAGTACCAACAGAGGTTTAAACGTTGGCGGCGGGCCTTTTCGGCAACATCTAGTCTGGAGCGCACATTGCCCAACTGCATCGGCTCCTCCTCGCCTCCCCTGGGGTTTGGGGCTGGTGGTGGGGGTCTCCACACTGGACGTGGCTGAATACTGGCGGAAGCGGGAGGTTTCACTCCGGCTCTTCCACTCTGGCCTCGGAGCCACTGTTTTTTGTTGGCAAGCAGGACTTCGGCTCGTAAACAATGATTGATAAGTCTCTCAAGGGAATCTGGAGGATCCACCTTAGAGATTTCTTCCTGCATCTCGATGTTGAGACCCTCACGAAACTGTCCTCTGAGGGCTATATCGTTCCAGCCAGTGTTCTGAGCCAGCACCCGGAACTCGGCTATGTACTGGGACAACGGCCTGTCCCCTTGGAAGAGACGCCGGAGTTTATGGCCGGCCGCCTCCTCGTTGTCCTCGATCCCCCATGTCGCTCTAAGGTGATTCAGGAAGTTGTGCGCAGAACTTAGGTGCATGGAACCCGCATCAAATAGCGCCGTCGCCCAATTGGCCACAGGCCCTTCTAGGAGGCTGTAAATCCACGCCACCTTGATTTCTTCTTGGGGAAACTCGGCTTGGCGGGCTTCAATGTACGCCTGGCACTGGCGACGGAAAACATGAACCTTGGAGGCTTCTCCAGAAAACTTGGTTGGAAGCGCTAGGGCAGGGAGCCGGACACCGCGTTCTTTCAAGCCCGGTATTTCTCCCTCCTGCGTACGGAGTGTGTCTCGGATCCTGTCGAATTCTTCCTTGGAAATGGTGTAGCTGAGTGGTTGGGCTTCCGCCCCGGTTCCTGTAGACATTCTGGCCTAGGTTAATTGGTGCTTAGGGTGGCGGAGTCAAACTGTCAAGACCCAGGCTACAGAACACCAATAACCATGCGCAGAGGCCAGATTCTATCTAATATCTTTATTAAGGGAATATATAAAGTCAATAAAAACAAGTGAAGAATATAGTTCAGAAGTAGACCTTTCAGGAAAGGTCAAATATAGTCCAGGAAAATAATGTCCAATATGTGATATTAGAGTCCAAAGTTATAATCCATTAACCGAAACACACACTTTGCCAAGCAATAGTGTGGGGAGATGACATGGTCTTTTAGTCCATTGAAGCTTGACAACGAGGCTGGAAAACTAACTAGATTCTTGGCAAGACAAGACTTGATACAGGGCAAACAAGAAGCAAGAACAAGGTCCGTGGCGAGGTCCGCGGCAAAACGTGAAACAAGGCAGGCTTGGAACTTGGTCTGGGAAACAAGGAACTGGAGTTACGAAGTCCACACACGATCTCACTCCTCAAGCTGACGAGTTGACTCCGCAAGGTTTCCCTTGCGGCAAAAAACCTAAATAGGGTCTCGTTTCCCGCCAGAAGAACACTTTCCCTGGAGAACGAGAAGTGAAACCCAACTCTGTCCAGGTGCATGACTCCTTAGAATTTCCCAAGGGAAGCAGACCTAATCAGCTAGTTGTTTGGCTGCGATTCTGAGGCTCCGGCGATTAGCCTCCCTGGCTCCTCTATCTCTATTATAATTGTCCTTTTGGGAAAACGGGGGAGAATTCTGCCCAAGGCTTGTTTGGCTGACTTCTTGTGGGCAAACATCCTCCAGGTGCAGGGGCTCCGATTCTGGCTGAACCGGTGGAAATCCCATGTTTTCCTCCTCGTCTGCCACAATAGTACTAGGAACAGGACTACAAGGCCCATGAGACATCACAGCAACGCGCAGTGGGCCCCTCCACACACCGGGCACCCTCCGGGAGGGGTGATACGCAGCTGGCACAGACTTTTCCCATTGAGCACAGTGTCTGGCCTGCAAGGAAGGATTAAGGAAAATAGGCTTTTCCTTAATCCCTCCTTATTATCCAACATTTTTGCTTATCCAACGTTCTGTCAGCCCATTTATGTTGGATAAGTGAGACTCTACTGTATGAATGCTCTATGTATTTGGGGGACTCTGTTTTTTTACCAGAGGAGTGACATTAGTTGGAAAGCATCCACAAAAAAATGGGCTAGGTAGTGCCCTCTCTTTCGACATGTAGATTGAACACAATTAGAGCATGGCTACATATGAGGATTATCATCTCTTCCTTTATAGGTCAAATGCAGGTCCGGGTATTGTAACAAAATGGACTAGATAAACATTTGCATTCTATGTACTGAGTTTCCTGTTGTGCTAGAAGGGAGGGTTCCATGAAGTAAAATCTACTTTCCATAAATTAGGTATAATTTCTGTATTCTTTTTATTATGGCAATGTAAACATTTGAACAGGCTTGGTTCAAATACGTACACAAAGAAAACGTGTTTTTCCATTAAGTCAGGGAAATGGTTTGAGGGTCAAGTTTCAGGAAAAGAAGCAAAAAGAGTTTCACTTTAAAACGAGCAATTTGGAGAGGACACATTTTATCCTGAAGCTCAGTGTTGCTTCAGGGAATATGATTTGTGATTAAAAACCAGGCGCATGGTCTTATACACCTTGTTTCAACCTGCCCTGTGAACTGCTGCAAGTTTTGCCACCCCTGCACTCTCTGAATGAGCAAGATTGGGCCTTGGACTCCATGTCATACTCTTTATCTATAATGAACTTGAACAACTGCATTAGTTATCATTTTCCAGCGCAGAACTTTAAAACATACCTATCCTAGAAAGCAAGGAGGGGGAATATAGCGCCCTCTGGGTCAGAGCTTTAAAACAATTCATTAAAGATTCAGTTACCTGAACTCCACTAACATTTTCAATATATTTAAAAGTTAATTTAATTATTAAATTCCATTAATGATAGGCCACAGTGGGCCCAGTGATCCAGTTCAACACAATGTTACTTCTTATATGCCAAGTGCACATTTTCAACCAGTTGGCTAATATTATCAGTCAGCATCCTATTGAATCCCGTTGTACCTTCTACTCACATGAGTAATCTACACTATCAAAACTAGCCATGCCGTTCTTCTGAGACCTCTTCCACACCGCTGAATAAAATCCCAAATTTTCTGCTTTGAACTGGAATATATGACAGTTCAAAGCAAATACTGTGGGATTTTCTGCCTTGATACTCTGGCAGTGTGGAAGGGCACTGAGAATAAAAACCCTGGAATGCTATTTTAGGGGAGAAACATCTGTTCAAATGTACATTTTAGATCAGATATTCTTCATTAGAATCCTTGTCTAATTGGCGCTTTTAATGAGTTATAAAGTAACTGTCAGGATCACTCTTGCAATGTTCCACTTTAGACTATCTCTCCATTGTACATTTATAGAAGCTGAATAGACCAGCAGTTAAAACACATTTGCTTTAGTGCAGTTAGTTTCTACTGCATACTCGCATATGGAATATAGGGATAGTTATACAGCTAGTGATGAAGGCCCTTTCTACACTGCCATTTAAAATCCAGATTATGTTCTTTGAACTTGATGATATAGCAGTGTAGTCTCAGATAATCCAGTTCAAAGCAAATAATATGGATTATCAGCTTTGATATGGCAGTGTAGAAGGGGCCATAGTGGAATCAGGATTCACATGGTCAAAGCCCCTGAACCTTTTGACTAGCAGGATTTATAACATCAACTGCCACTGTTTTTGGAGTCCCATGTTCCTAAGAGTTTAACTGTAATCCCCACACTAGCTGAAGAGCAAATGGATTTTACCAACAATGTTTCCCAACAACTGACTTTGTTGTAATCCAAAGTATTTCAGTGTGGCATGGTTGTGACTAGGCAGGACTCATGGGCTTCACAATACACCTCTTCCTGATGATGATGATGATGATGATGATGATGATGATGATGATGATAACTACTTTATTTTTATACCCCACCTCCATCTCCCCGAAGGGACTCGGGATGGCTTATATGGGGCCAAGCCCAGAAAATTACAGTCAACAAAAAATAAAAACACATCAAATAAAATACAGTTATACATGTTAGACATAATAAAATAGCAATATATCAAATAACATAATTAAAACCTGAACAAAGTTCATAAAAATGAACTGGGCCAAAGTGCATGGAGTGTATATTGCAAACTAGAGAATGAAGTAAATAACCAAAGTGCTAACAGTTTAAGGGGCCTTGGATGAGGTAGATGTTAGAGTTATGTCCAGTTGAAGGAATAGAATAAAGTGCCTCGAACATGATCGTTATCACTGGGACGGGGCCTATCTTAGGGGCGAATATTCATTCTCCAAATCCAAAACTGCTCGAAATTTATTACTTTTATAAAAATTATAGATGTATGTGTTTTTAGGACAGTTCTGAGCAAATGGTTGTGCTATTGGAACTGTCATGAGAGGGAACTAAATTGTCAAAATCTGTCACTAAACTGAATCCATGTGTCCTACTGTGCATACAGTTCTGTCTGCCAGTGTCTGAGTGTCATTCCATCTCTCACTTGAAACAGCTGCTTTTTAGTTCCCAATCCTAGGGCTGGGTCTACTTGATTATGTCATTTTTATCACAAATATACTTTCAATTTCTGAACATTGTTGTGAATTGTGTCCCCCTTCCCAAAGCTCATTGTCATCACCTTCCCTCCTCACTACTGATAGCAGGATGATGTTTTCAGGGAAGATCCTCATTCCCTATCAATACAATTTGAACATCAGCACAATAAACAGTGCAGTTGAATCTGGGTCAGGATGCAGGCATGTAGCCGGGGGGGGGGGGGGGGGGGGGTTGAGGGGCTTCAGCCCCTCCCCCCAAAAAATTCTCAGAGCAGTCTGCGAGAAGGCCTATCATTTATTATTTAAACTGTTATGTTTATTCATATCACCATGCTCAATATATCCCATATGCAAGGGGGTATTGGGATAACAATACAAAAGGTTTGCTAGGATAGATCCTCTCCCACCCAGACTCCCCCCAAGCAAAATCCCAGCACCCCCCAAATCAAAATCCTGGCTACGGGCCTGTCAGGATGTACCAATAATGCTTTGGCATTACATGAATTAGCCTCAGATGCGCATGCTCCCTTTTGTCCTCATATGTTCTGTTTCGTTTTTTTTTTTTAATCCAGGCTAGAACACCATGATTTGCACCTGTCTTCTTGATCAAGATAGCAAACAGGCATAAAATAGTGGTTTACAAATATGGTTTTGGGGGGTAAATGTAAACTCTTGGTTGCCATTTAGTATCTAATAAACTATGGTTTTGCCATGTAGGAAATAACATAACACAGCAAGGGGAAGGTGATCAAACTTGCAGTTCATACTTGCAGTACTAAACTGATAGGGCACTTTTAAAAAATTCTCTACTCTAGCAGTTCTATTTATTTATTTGTGATATTTGTATCCCTCCTTTCTCTACCCTGAAGGGGACTCAAGGTGGCTTTACATAGAAGGCAGCTATTCGATGCCTTGACAACAATACAACATTAAAAGACATTTAAAAATCATAAAATTCAAGTAAAACAATTAAAACATTTAAAATCACAGTCATAATTAGTTTCCAAACCTAGTCCTTTGGGTGTTTTGGATTTCAGTTCCCAGAAGCCCCAGTCAGTTCAGCCAGTAGTCTGGAAGTCTGGTGTCTGAAGTCCAAAACATCTGGGGGGGGGGGGAATCACTGTCCTAGCCATTGATTCCTACATGCCGCCTATGTCAGTCTGGAAGCATTTAGAAGATAGTTATCCATTATCAGAACACAGCAAGATCTAAATGAATTAAATAACAGCCTTGAGTACTGCTTTTAGCTGAAACATAGAATATGCATTTCATTAAAAAAAACAACCGTAGCAAACGTATGCTTCAAAGAGCCAAAAAGGAATACATGCTGAACTGCCTACACTAAAAGACAGGGATTAAAATCCGCAGCTTTCTTCAACTTTGAAAATTCCAGTATTTGTTATTCAGCAGACTGTAAGCTGATGACAATAATAGCCGTTGCACAGTGAAAACTGCTGCTTTGTCATGCTCTCCTACCTTCAAAACCTGCCAGGAAATTTCCAGATGATCAAATGTCAACTGGAACATAAAGAAGAGCTGAGCAGATAAATGAAACAATGTTAGCATTCAAAGTCAAACAGTAAGAACAATACTTACAGCACAAAGTATCTTGTATTTCTTCAGGGTATTCCTCTTAGCCCCGTCTTCTGCTTGCAGGCTCATATGCTCCATCTGGCTGTTTCCCCTCACCTTTGTCTCACTAATAGAATACAATCCAGTTTCTCTGGCTACACTTTACTTTCTTATTCTTTTTGGTTTTTGCCCTTTCGACTCCTCTTTAGCACAGCACAAACTGAGTGACTATCATTCTTAATCCTTGCTTATATATGAGAGCATAGTCCTTGATGACTGCACATGAGGAAATGATAAAACATTTCAGTCAACAAGTTCAAAGGGTGGGAAGCCTTTTTGAGCATGCTTTCCAAAACCATTTTGTGGAAGTTTTTTTAAGGGAAATTCAAGGGGGAGGGGGGTCAGAAAATTGGAATGTTCTTTGGTGGCAAAACACACGCCACTCGTGAATAATGCTAAAAGTATGTTGTGCAATTTAAGTAAGCACAACTAGAAATGAGTTATATGTTCAGGATTATATTTTAAAACAAACATCCCCCACTCCACTTTGCTTATGAATGTTAAATTATGCTTAATATAATTCTTCCAATACAAGAGAGATGGGCAAATTTTACTAGAGACAACATGAAGTCTATCTAAAAACTATCCAAAGCATGTAAAACTCTGGGGTTTGCCCTTTGTCTGGGTGGTATTCACTAGCCCTTGATTGCTTGCTGCCTGGAGGCCTCTAGAAAATAAACACTTCAAAGGGAACAAAGGCTTGGCTGCTTCCAGGCAGATGCACTCATTATTGACTATGCAATCTTCTTAGTTAGTCACATGCTAATGGATGGACACTGAGAACTGGGAAGCCCTGGCCCTTGAGTGCTCTAACTGGAGGTCAGCTGTGACCAGCAGTGTGTTGGAATTCAAAGAGGCACGAACGGAGGGTGAAAGGGAGAAATGTGCCAAGAGGAAGGCGCATCAAGCCAACCCTGACTGGAACCGCCTTCCATCTGGAATCTGATGCCCTCACTGTGGAAGAACGTGCGGGTCAAGAATAGGACTCCACAGTCACCTACGTACACACTGCCAAGACACTACACTTGGAGGACCATCATACTCGGATAATGAGGGATTGCCTAAGTAAATAAGTAAGGATGGATTCCACTCAAACACTTGCAAATCAAGCTTGCTAGTTGCACGCTTCACACGTAGTTAATAGACATTGGTTCTTTCTTCCACCCTGGACATTCCACAGGTATATACTCCACTTGCTTTACCACCATCAGATCCTCTGAAGGTGTCATCCACAGATGCAGGCAAAATGTTAGGAAAAATGCTGCTAGAACATGGCCATACAGCCTGGAAACCATACAACACCCAGTGATTCTGGCTGTGAAAGCCTTCAACAATACAAGTAAAACTCATTTAATGCAAAAGAAGAACATATCCTATTAATAATGGAAGCAATATAGAAACAGAACAGAATGTAACTTTACTTAAAGATATTGGAGGAGCAACTTGGAAGATGGCAGTTTCTTATAAGAAGATCAGTGTGTTTGGGACTGTCCCACAGCTGGGAGCCACCACCCAGAAAGCCCTCTCTCTCTGTGTATATGTAACACCTCTGTAACTCTAGAACCCATATCCAAATATCCAAAAAAATCCAAAAACTAAACCTTGATTTTGCCACACACCAAGCACTATGCTGATATGTAGGCATACTCTGTTGTATCCTCCTTCCATTTCACAGCACCATTTTACTGTGCCACTGTATACAAGGGGACTTGAGCATCCATGGATTTTGGTATCCACAGGGGTGCCCAGCAGACACCAAGACCCCACTATAGATTGCAGTGGTCTAGTTAGAAGGATGATGCAAAGAGCAGTATGATTACTTGTAGGCTTCAGTGAACCATGCAGAATTTTACTTCTGAATAATCATTTGCTGAATTTTGCTGTGTGCCATCCTGTGGCAATGGTAAAACCAGTGGTGCAAAGCCACATTTTGCCTTGGTGGATGACTGATATGTACCTCTTCATTTGTGCCAACAGTTCTAATGTGTCCATGGAAATAGACAGGCAGGAATAGATAGTTTCACTGCTCACTTCAGTGGTTTGTTCATCAGAATGATGTTAACAAGAGAGAAATGTGTACTAACACTGGCTTCCAGTGTGTTTCACTTCATTTCACAAGAGCTGCTGCTGTGACTTATCCAAGCTTACAATACAAAGTGTTTCTTTGTAGTAATTTGTAGGCCACTGATTTCTATCAAGTAAGGACTAAGTCATAAAAATAACTGGACAGCCCACGATATATCTGATAATGTATGTAATAGCATGCTTGTGCTCCACAGAACTACCTGCAGCCTGCCACATAAAGCAGCCACCAAGGGCTTGAGAACATATATACATATGTATACATGTATGTTGTGTGCATATGTAAATGTGCCTACAAGTTGCATGTCCACCTCTTGTTGACCCCATTCAATTCATAGAGTTTAGTCAGGGAAGGAGTGCTCAGGTGATTCGCCTCCCTCTGAAATTCCCTACCAGTCTCCCATATAGGTACTAACCAGGCCTGATCCTGTTTAGCTTCCCTCATATGATGGAATCTGGTGCATTCAGGGTATTTTGTCAAAACAAGAGAACTGTCAAATGCATAGCAGCTCAGAACACCTAGCTAACAAGCAATGGCCAAATTGGTACCTCACATGTGTTGTACAGACTGTAGTACTAAATCAAGGTTGGGTAATTGTTTCAAAGCAAAGTTCTGCCTTGGGACACTCCAGAAGTCACGTGGACTCTAAAGATCCTCCAGTAAAAAGTAACAGTCATCTTGATCTTTATTTACATCCTACCTGGGATTCAAAGCCATTTACATATTTAAAAGACACCAACTGAAGAAGTCAGCACTAAAAGAGAATCAAGATATTCATCATATTAAAGCCTACACATCTCAATGTTGTTGTTTTTTTAAAAAAATTAAGCAGTGCAATTTTAAATTCTACATCCCTTTCCTTAAAAATGTCAAATTCTAAAAGTATGCCTGAATACACACAGAGAACCTGCAACCTATTGGAAAAGGTGAATTGCCATAACTCCTGGGTATATTTGTTTATTTATTTATTGTATCAGAAGCAAATTGAGGGTACAGTTATAATGTATTTAAAAGCACAAACGAAGTTAAACACTTGGCATTATGCTAAATGTCCTTTGACCAGAAGCTGGCCACTTGGAATGCCTCTGGTGTCGCTGTAAGAAGGTCCTCCATTATGTATGTGGCAGGGCTCAGACTCCATTGTAATAGGTGATCTCTGCGCTCACATGTCATGGACTCCACTTTGTAGCCCCATTTCTTATGGTTGGCTCTACATCTCATGGTGCCAGAGCACAGCCTGGTCAGCGCCTTCCAGGTTGCCCAGTCTTCTGTGTGCCCAGGAGGGAGTCTCTCATCTGGTATCAGCCACTGATGGAGGTTCTGGGTTTTAACCTGCCACTTTTGGGCTCTTGCTTGCTGAGGTATTCCTATGAGTATCTCTGTAGATCATAGGAAGCTTTTTCTTGATTTAAGGCACTGACTTGCTGGCTGATATTCAAACAGGGGATGGGCTGGAGATGTCACTGTCTTGGTCCTTTCATTACAGGCTGCTACTTCCCAACATATGACAGGTGGTGCAATACCAGCTAAACAGTATAATTTCTCCAGCGATGTTGGGCATAGGCGTTCTGTGATAATGCGGCATGTCTCATTAAGAGCCACATCCAGTGTTTTAACGTGGTGAGATGTATTCCACACTGGGCATGCGTATTCAGCAGCAGAGTAGCAAAGTGCAAGGGCAGATGTCTTCACTGTGTCTGGTTGTGATCCCCAGGATGTGCCATTCAGCTTTTGTACGGTGTACTTAAGGTGAAAAGCACATGTCTGTGTTTTAGGTGGATTAGGAAATAGCTGGATTTCCCTGTATTAGGCAGTAAGATCACCTAAAGCTTTAGAGAGCTTCTGTTCAACCATTTCAAAACTCCCTGCTTTGGTGGTGATGGCATGATCGTCAGCATAGATGAAACTCTCTGTCCCTTCTGGAAGTAGGTGACCATTTGTGTCCGAACAAGGGATGGGCCGGAGATGTCACTGCCTTGGTCCTTTCACTACAGGCTGCTACTTCCCGACGGATGTCAGGTGGCGCAATACCAGCTAAACAGTATAATTTCTCCAGCGATGTTGGGTGTAGGCATCCTGTGACAATGCGGCATGCCTCCTAAAGAACCACATCCACTGTTTTGGTGACATATTTGGTGAGATTTCCTGCTTCTTAGCGGGGGGTTGGACTGGATGGCCCATGAGGTCTCTTCCAACTCTACTATTCTATGATTCGATATTTGTTGACGTTAAGAAAGATGGCTACCTGGAGCGCCTGGCTTGACCATTGGTCTCCATTCAACTCTGGAGGCATTCTCTGTGCCTCAAAGGCAAACCCTCTCTGAACAAGTCTTGCGAAGAAAACCACTTAGGGTCCCCATATGTCTGAGTACACATATGGAAGATGAGACTGCAACCCCATGCACTTTTAACTATAGATGCATCTACTACATCAGGCACAGGGAAACTTGGGCCCTGCCTCCAGTTGTTTTGGACTTCAACTCCCACCATTCCTAACAGCCTCCGGCCCTTTCCTTTTCCCCCTCGGCCGCTTAAGCGGCCGAGGGGGAAAAGGAAGGGGCCTGAGGCTGTTAGGAATGGTGGGAGTTGAAGTCCAAAACACCTGGAGGCAAGGCCCAAGTTTGCTCATGCCTGCACTACACTGTGGTATGAATGCAGTCCAATATCACTTAAGCTGCCAAGGCCCAATGCGATGCAATCCCGGGAGCTTCACTTCTATTGAGCCTGCCCTGCCAAAGAGTGCGGGTGCCTCTCCACCAAAGTCTGGCTCCCAATAGTCAGTGAGTTCACGTGAGGCCAAGCCTCGTTCACACATTCAACGCAGCACAGAGACTTGCGTTATCCCATTCCTCCTGCAGGGGTCGCTGCCGCACTCCCGCCGCCGCCGCCTCTTTCTAAGGAGACCCGGATGCGGAAAGGGCTCCCGTCAGCGAGGGGCGGGGTGCCTGTGCCGCTCATCATGGCGGTCCCGATGGAGACCCAGCTGCAGAGCATCTTCGAGGAAGTCGTGGTGAGCGCCACCTTCGCCTTTCTTCGGGGAGGGAAGTTAAATCGCCGGGGGAGGAATCATGAGTTGTTGCCTTCCTGATGATGTTGGGCTGCAGCTTACCATCGGCCTGGTTTCCATCATCCAAAGCGATGGGAGTTGTAGTCCAGTAGCAGCAGAAAGGAATCCTATTACACAGCCAAGGTGTCACTCTATCAGCCATTCATGCGGAGAGAGAGTTTCAGATTGTGTTGTCGGAAGGCTTTCATGGCCGGAATCACTGGGTTGCTGTGAGTTTTCCGGCCATGTTCCAGAAGCATTCTCTCCTGACGTTTCGCCCCCATCTATGGCAGGTTTCCTCAGAGGTTGTAAGTTATATTGGAAACTAGGTCAGATAGGTTTTTATATCTATGGAAGGTCCAGGGTGGGAGAAACAACTCTTTTCTGTTTGAGGAAAGTGTGAATTCACCTATTGGCCACCTTGATTAGCATTGAATAGCCTTGCAGCTTCCAAGCCTGACTGATTCTTGCCTGAGAGAATCCTTTGTTTGGAGGTGATTATTTCATGCTTGGAATTACCCTGTTTTCAGAGTGTTCTTTATTTGCTGTCCTGATTTTAGAGTGTTTTAATACTAGTAGCCAGAAGTTGTTCATTTTCATGGTTTCCTTCTTTCTGTTAAAATTGTCCACATGCTTCAGGATTTCAATGGCTTCTCTGTTAGTCTGACATAGTAGTCCCAGATTATCTGGCAGTGGGAACTCATATAATCCAGTTTAAAGCAGAAAACCTGGGATCAGATCCTGGAATATAAGATCTGTCTGGATGGGCCCTAAGAGTCTTGTCCTCCACAGATTTGTCTAATCTTATTACTCCTAATGTTGTGGCCTCCCCCTAGTCTTTTGTGGACCAATCCTGTAGGATACCCAGATAACAGTTTCCTTTTGTTTGGCCTGAATCTCCCACCATTCAACTTCATTTGATTAACTCAGACTCTAATATTCATTGAAAAGAAGTAAAACCTTTCTCTCTGCTTCATCTGTATCAGGCTGGGTCTACACTTTCAGGTGTTTTTGGAAACACCTGAAAACATGGCTTTTTACACATGCTTTTGACCATGTTTAGGGATTGTGCTCACTATATTTGATGACTTAATGAGTGGTCACTGATGCACTTTAAGATGACAGATATTGTATATAGCTATTTTATAGCTTATCAAGTTTTCAGTACTTGTAAATGATAGGGGTTTAATGCTGTATAAGAGGGTTATTTTTATTGTTATTAATTTTACCTCTCTGTAATCTATTATATTTGTATTATGTTGCATTATTGAGTGTGTCCTATGAGCCACCCCAAGTCCCTCTGGGGAGATGGTGGCATGATCCAAATAAAGTATTATTATTATTATATTCCGTATTATCTCATTTTAGCTGGTTTATATGAGTCTAGGGGCCGTGGTGGTACAGCAGATTTAACTGCTGAGCTGCGGAACTTGCTGGCCGAAGGTTAGTGTTTCGAATCCGCAGATCAGTATGAGCTCCCATCATTACCCTCAACTTCTGCTAACCTAGAAATTCGAAAACATTCAGATGTGGGTAGATCAATAGGTACTGCTCTGGCAAGAAGGTAACAGCGCTCCCTGCAGTCATGCTAGCCACATGACCTAAGCTCTTCAACTTAGAAATAGAAATGAGCAAGTGATTCCTGAAAATATTAAATATGATGGAATAATGTTAATGAAACATTTGGTTATAAAAAAGACATTTATAGGGTATGTAAATGCAGAAAGAGCGACCACAACTGTTATTGTCACTACTAGTCATTCCCATCAACAAACGCAAAAGAATACACAATCCCATCATATACAGTTTTCAATGTTTGCAGTGCACTCCTCCCCCCCTTCCCCCGATTCTGCTATCATAGGTTAAACACTTTGTGTGAGGAGAGTGTGAAATAAAGCACACACATTTTCTTACTCATGCATTAATGGCACTCATCCCCTGTGTTTACTCTTCTGAGTTCAGATCATGTGGAACAGAATCCTCAAACTTTTTAAAGCAGAGGACCGGTTCACAATCCTTCAGGCTGTTGAGGGGCCAAATTATTATTTGAAAATAAATATGAACAAATTCCTATGCACAGTGCACATGTCTTATTTGTAGTGCAAAATACCCCACAACAATGAAAGAACAATACAATATTTAAAAATAAAAACAATTTTAACCAACATAAACTTATCAGGATTTCAATGGGAAGCGTGGGCCTGCTTCTGGCTAATGAGATAGTCAAGTTAATTAGGATTGTTGTGTGCCTTCAAGTCATTTCAGACTTTGGGTGAACCTAAGTCAAAAACTGAGGGTGGGGGCCAGATGAATGACTTTGTGTTTATATATTGGCCGATTGTCCTTGCTTGGCTCTCTTGTCCACAGAAGTGGCTAGAGAAATCCATAACAAACAAGGAAGCAAAAAGTATTATGTCCAAACAGCAAATACTGATTTAACTTCCCCAAACAACATGGACTACAAAGCCAACTGCAAACCGAGGCTCCAGATTCTTTGTCAAAGGATCTTTTGAAATTAAAAAGTGAAAGATTTCTACGATCTGAAGAGAAACTTCTTTTTGACCATCCAGTTTACATTTACAGTACATTCACTTCTCCATGACAGCAGACTAAATTTACTAGTTAATAGACTTCTGAATATATCAGATTGCAAAGCTACAAACTTCAGCTGTCAACCACTAAGGGTGTATCTACACCGTAGAATGAATACAGTTTGACACCACTTTTTATGGCTCAATGCTATGGAATCATGGGAGTTGTAGTGTTATAAGGTCTTTAGCCTTCTCTGCCACAGACACTAAGCCATGGCAATTAAATTCACACCATTCATTGTACAGTGTAGATACAGCCTAAGACTGAGAGTTAGACTACTAGTACTACTAATGGGTATTAATGCAGGTTGCTGTTGTGCATTTCATTAGTAATGTTTCAAGATGTCCAGGGCAACCATTACCATCATTACCATCTTTATATACAGTTGGCATTTTTATAGCATTTTACGTGTGCATGATTTTTAATTTTCATCCACTTTGGGTCCCGCTTTTGGCTGGAAAGGAGTTTGTTTATATATCAGAGGAAGGAATTGGCAAAACCATCTCTGAGTGTTTCATTCCTAGGAAAATCCTGTGGAATTCATGGGGTCACCATAGGTCGACAGGTGACTTGAAGGCATATAAACACATGTTTCTATGTTAAACTTTGTTATTGAGTCTTTCAGTGATCTTGTAAGTCATTTTCATCTTCAGAATTATGCTTTGATTTCCTGGACAACTTTGCTTTCCAATTAGAGTGACAGAACATAAGAATGCTAGTGTGCTCTTATCAGTAAAATCATATCATTTTTGTTTATTAATTTTTTTCCTGTGTAGAAAACAGAGGTAATAGAAGAGGCTTTTCCTGGGTAAGTATAGTACTGCTATTTTCTTGTATAGTTGTAAATATTCAGTTGTATTTTCTAGTTGTATGTTTTACAAATAATAGTGGCTTTATTTGCAATAGCATGTTTATGGACACACCTGAAGATGAGAGAACCAAATTAATCAGTTGTTTGGGAGCCTTTCGACAGTTCTGGAGCAATCTTTCCCAAGTAAGTATAGCCAAGGATGTTTTTCAAAGCACCCAAAAATCATAGCCCAGAGCACTTTATAATCTGACAATATAAATCATTTTCTCACAGTATCTAGTGTAGGTTTCTTGTAGGTACAGTAGAGTCTCACTTATCCAAGCTAAACGGGCCAGCAGAAGCTTGGATAAGCGAATATCTTGGATAATAAGGAGGGATTAAGGAAAAGCCTATTAAACATCAAATTAGGTTATGATTTTACAAATTAAGCACCAAAACTTCATGTTATACAACAAATTTGACAGAAAAGTTGTTCAATGCGCAGTAATGTTATGTTGTAATTACTGTATTTACGAATTTAGCACCAAAATATCACGATATATTGAAAACATTGACTACAAAAATGGCTTGGATTATCCAGAGGCTTGGATAAGTGAGGCTTGGATTAGTGAGACTCTACTGTATTTATAAAAGTCTCTGGCAGATATAGAACACCTTATTATGAGGGATCTGATAAAGTTTTTGCTATTAAAATAATTAGCAAATGGTTAGCCTGAGCTGTTCCTCTTTTAAAATGCAGCCATGAGTTCTTTGAATTTTCTCTTGCCTTCTTTTTTCTCCTTTATAAGCTGCTGTTCTTAGCTGCTTCTTGCACATAGGGTCTCAACAATGTCTACCATTACCTTGGGGACCCGGCGATGCCTGGTTTATTTGAAAAAGGCATTATTTGTATTTGAATGTTAGGTATTCTCAATTTAGAGTGGGTGAACTACAATTCCCAGAATCGTGGTTCAATCCTCCCCAAACCCTGCCAGTATTCAAAGTTGGCCATTTTGGGATGCCTTCCTATGGTGCAAGGACAGGAGGCGGGGTCATGCAAATTCCCCAGCAATGGATTTAGATTAGATTAGATTTAGATTAGATTTAGTTTAGATTTAGATTAGATTTAGATTAGGTTTAAATTAGGTTTAAATTAGATTTAAATTAGATTTAGATTAGATTTAGATTAGATAGATTAGATTGTATCACCTTTCACAAAACCCAATGGCAACCCAATAGATTTTAATGACTACATAGCAATGGCTATGTACCTGTTCTGTTTTCTGCCATCTTTGTTGCTTGGTCAGATTCATAGTAGTTGACTGTACTGAACTCTATTACTGTACTTCCAATAGTTGCATCAACTGAGTACTTACCTCATATTACAAAAATTAGAGAATATTGAATATACTTGAGTCTGAGATTTTATCAGTTTTATCATTTTGTCAATAATCTTTAGCATTTAATGACATGAAGAAAGTGCTGAATTTTTGATAAACTTTTCTTTCACAGGAATCTCATGAACAGTGCATCCAGTGGATTGTAAGGTTCATACATAGCCAGCATAGCCCTAAAAGAATTTCTTTTCTGTATGACTGTCTAGCCATGGCAGTGGAGACTGGGCTTCTGCCACCCAGGTATGTCTTTTATTCCAGTTGCTGGAGTACTGTAGTAGACAGCTGATTATAATGGATCAGCTATTTCAAGGTTGTCCTTAGAAAATGCCTCACTCAGTTTTGTTTCTAATTTCTTTAGGATGGTCTGTGAGTCCCTGCTGAATTCTGACAACCTTGAATGGGAAAGAACACAGCTATGGTCTTTAACATTTAAACTGGTCCAGAAAATAATTGGTGGTGTAGACTACAAGGTAATGCTCTTAAAAATCTCAGCCTTGCAATATTTTTGTGTTTTATCCTGCCTGCTAGCAGATTTTAAGGCAACCTCTGTTTAGTTTTCATTTCTTTGTAAAAAGTAAACGGCTGATTTACCCAGTAGCTTAAGAAATGTTTTTGTATCTTGGTCTTATTTCAGAATTGTATAATGTAGAATTTCATGAATGACATATTGTAGTAGCATGATTGATATATAGAGAAATTAATTTGTTTAAGGTTACCTGTGGATTTCATGAACTGAATGCATGTTTTACTCTGCAGATTCCGGTTCGCAGTATTATAGTTAGTAGATGACTCAAATATACTTCTGGAAGTAGACTTGTTGTCATGTCTCTATTCCTATAATAGTTGCATGATATCAAAAATGTTGGGTATGGAGTAGACCTTTTCATCACCATCTTAATGGAGATAGAAGCTGCACTCTAGTCTTTGGTGTGCTGCATTTCATACACATCCCATTTGTTGAACCAGATGCTGAATGGGATAGACAACTGATAGGATTCTCATGTGCAAAGTTCTGAACCCAGTCCAGAGGAGATCATTGCATAGACACCTGTACATAGTTCTCCCAAGCAGGACCTGGGAAACAAATAATACTTCTAATAATAATTTAGAGGAACGGGGAGAGCTGCTAAGTCATTGGGTGATTTATCATATGTGGTATTTATAGTGTTAAAATACAATTCAAAATACAGACTTAGTGAAAATATTTACATGTATATTTTAATCTTAATGTACAATTTTTAAAACGTTTCTCTGTGATTTTTTCTGAATGTTTGTAGGGTGTGCGAGACCTTTTGAAAGGTATATTAGAGAAAATCCTAACTATTCCTAACACTGTCAGCTCTGCTGTTGTACAGCAGCTTCTAGCAGCAAGAGAGGTAAGCTTCTAAAGTGATAGCAAAATAGATTAAGTTAGACACATCTGCATGTTCTTAGTCTAATGATGTTTGAGAGGAGCTTTTGAAGTTTATATTTTAGATTTATCTCCAAAAGGCAGCTGAGAAAGTTAAGTTTATCTGGCACAATCCAAAATCCATACATGTCTACCCCTGAATTTGTCTCCTGGTGCTAATGAAAGTACCTGTTTGTAACATGTAAAATGTAATATTTTATGCTTCTATAGCACTTCTCCTATGTAAAATGTTCCTAAAGGCTCATTGACACACTTACCTAAAATACCCTGCGCTTAAAAAAATCCAGCATTTCAGCGGATGAAAATATTTAATTTGACTTTCCTGTCAATTCATTATGCAGCTGGTCAGAACATTCTTTCTTCAGTCTAAAAAGCTGTCATTGTTTCTGCTGTGCCATTTTAGCATTCTAGATTACAAGACTCTTATCAACAGAATCTTCAAATTGAAACTAGTTGACTGAAGCATTGTAGTCAAATTACCTAATTTCACCTTTGTTTGCAGTGCAAGATATCACTTGCATCCTTTCCATCTTTTTTCTAGTTACAAACTCATGTGCTTAGTACACATACCTTAAAGCCAAATTGAATTAACAAATAATAGAGTAAAGCTATTAAGGAAAGCACAGGATTTCCAGCAATACAGAAGGGGGGGACGAGGACCAAGACTGGCATCTCCTACACTCCACACCTTACAAAACAGTCAGGTTACCAGTATATTTGCTCAAGACCCAAGTATGACAAAGAACTATTCAGTGTAGAATAAAAAATTTAAATCATGAATAAATTGAGAGAGATATCCTAGAACAGTGGTTCTCAACCTGCAGGTCCTCAGATGTTTTTGCCTTTAACTCCTAAAAGTCCTAACAGCTGATAAACTGGCTGGGATTTCTGGGAGTTGTAGGCCAAAACACCTGGGGACCCATAGGTTGAGAACCACTGTCCTAGAAGAAGATATAGAAGGCTGGCTGGAGTTCCAAATAAGACCTTTCTATATGCTAGAAATTCTGTCTGAAGTTTTTATTTTTAAACACTCCTTTTTGTTTTTGTTTTGTTTCTTGCTTAGGTTGTCGCCTATATTTTAGAAAGAAATGCATGTTTATTGCCTGCATATTTTGCAGTTACAGAGATACGAAAGTTGTATCCTGAAGGAAAACTTCCACATTGGGTAAGATTTGAATATAAAACAATAAAAGGTAGTGCTTTTTTAAAAAAAGAAATGGACGGCAAAGTAGAGTCTTCAAGAGCAGAAGAATACGAGAAAATAGTCTGTAACATGCCTTTAACCTTCTAATGTGTAAGTATGCTTTTTATGAACTTGGAGCTTACAAGCATTCACTTAATGTTAATTGGAGGCTGTGTTGGTTACTTTTAACATGAGACTCTCCACACAAATGGTTTTATGAAACTCACACTGGTCAAAGCAGCTGTATAATTTAAGTATAGAGTAACTCCTGTATTTGCAGAACTGGTATCTGTGGCTTCTTTTATCTACATCCAACAAAATATATCCTTTCAAGGCATGTTCTAGATATACCAATGCCACTCTAGTATTCTTGGGCCAGAATTCCTTCATTTCAGTAGATTCACTATTGTCCTCAGTTTTGTGTATCTACACAAAGTCTAGGAAGGTATCCCTCATGTATACAGGGAATGTATTGTTCCTTTCCTTTAGGAGACAAACTAGCTCTTTTTATTACCCAGAGAAAGTTATATTTCATATCTGAACAGACTCTTACAGCTGAAACTATAGCTAAAATATCTTTGTTAATTTTTGAAAGGAATGAGAATATTCTTACTATGAGAACATGACCTACAGTAATTGTATTCACTTGCCCATCAAGGCCAGTTTCCAGCTGCTAGGTCATTTCCATTGCAGGTGCTGGAAAATCAAATACAAGGTTTTTAATTCTCAACTGATTATATTTGAATTTGTTTGATGAGTGAATTTTATTCAACTGATTTTTTTTATTTTATTTAAAGTTGTTGGGCAACCTAGTATCAGATTTTGTGGATTCATTCAGGCCTACAGCAAGAATAAATTCCATTTGTGGTAAGTTTTCCAATAAGGCATATGTTCATGTAATGTATTTGGGAGCTATCATGGTGTAGGGATTTGAATATCAGAATCAGACACTGGAAGCCAGGCTTCAAATCTCCATTCAGCCATGGAAACCCAGTCTGTGATCTTGAGCAAGCCACACTATTCAGCCTCAAAGGAAGGCAGAAGCAACTTCCCTCTGAACAAATCTCTCCAAGATAAGTTTACCTTAGAGTCACTATAGGTCAGAAATGCCTAAAGGCACACAACAACAAAATATAATGTAAACCTGGTAGGAGTAGCTCAAGGAATAAATGCATATAATTTAGGTAACTACAAAATTGGCTTAAAAACTGAAATTTGGTGTATATTTAATTTATGACATCTTGCTTATAAAGGCCTATATCCAATTACGTCTCAGTTGGAATAAACCCATTAAATCATTACATTCCACGAGTTTTACTTACTAAATTTATATTGATTCGGTTAGGACTAAATTGAATTTAGGCCTTCGACATTTGGCCATTTGACAGTCAAGCCCATCAGTAATGGCTACAGAATACTACTTTTTTACTAATCCACATGTGAAGTTGTGTATGTTTATGAAAATATCACTCGTATCTTAGGGCTTTTAATTCTTTAGGGAGTAATGTACTTTGTGAATTGTTTTTTCTCTTTGGTTTCTAACACCTGTAGGTCGGTGTAGTCTTCTTCCTGTAGTAAATAACTCTGGTGCTATTTGCAATTCATGGAAGCTGGATCCCACAACTCTTCGCTTCCCACTGAAAGGCCTTTTGCCATATGATAAGGTAGATGTGCATGTGACAGTTGACTGGTAAATATGGTTACTTCCTAGACTGTAAGCTGTTCTCCATCTCCTTCAGCTACTTCCAGAAGTTCCTTGTGCAGCATGATAATCCTTAACATTGTATTTGTAGCTAGTAAACATTTCAATAAAGCTTGACAGAAAGGGGAATCTTCTGAAGGCAAATGTATTTAGAGTAGACAGTGCTTTAAAAGAAATTACCTTCTCAAAATGATTTATCTTTTGTAATTAGAAAGAAACAGTAGCTTCTTCTGCATTCTGAATTTTAAATAGACTTCATGCCTTGTAATGTTTAAGGGCTTTTTTGAGAAAATAGTAAGTTACATCCCTTTCAAACGTTGATAGCTGTGGATTGTTTAAAGGGATGCAGTATTTATATTTCTAACCTGGAGTGAAAGGTTTATAGGACAAGTTGGCTGTTCTGACTTCAATACCTCAACATTCGCTATGTTTGTCAGTCTGAAAATGTATGGATCCTTTGTGCACTGTCTTCATGGCCGAGGTGAGGATCCAGCCACTTTAGATGCAGCCAGTTACTTTTACTGCATGCCAATGAAGCATCACATGTATAGCATTTTATGCTGAAAAGTGAAAAAAAAATGACTCTGGTTGCATGACATGAAAAACCAGGGAACCCTGGCTTGACCGTTAAGAGCAGCATGCTTGTCAAGCCGCCCAACCATCCCCCCTTCATGTTATAGGCTATGAAACATAACTGTATAATTTTGCACTTCATGGTTTTAGTAAGCTTAAATAAATTTGCTGGTGTTGGTGTGGGCATGGATGGTGCGATCTCAATGAAGATCACACTCAGATCTTTTTCTGTATCAATAAAACTAAAGAATGTATTCATGTTTTGGCCCTCTGGTTTATTGAGAGATAAACCAATGTGGTGTAGTGGCTTGAACATTGGACTATGACTCTGGAGATCAGGATTCAGTTCGCCATTTGGACATAGAAGCCATCTGGGTGACCTTGGCCAAGTTACTTTCAGCTCCAGAAAGCACTATGATAGGGTTCCCTTAGGATCGCCATAAGTAGGAAGTGACTTGAAGGCAAACAACAAAGCAGAAAGCTATCTGGTATCATCTGCCCACCTGCATTAGAACAACATACTGAGCAAATCATGGAGCAAAGCAGTTTACACTGCTTACATGCTCTTGGTATTCCTTGGGAGCCATAGGCTGTCAAGATTTCTAGAGTTCTTGGGCTTAATCATGTCCTGCATCCCAGGCCATGGTGAATACAATGTGAGATACAGATCTTGCATTGTATAGTAGTGACGAGTTTAAGGATATATGAGGTAATAGGTGTTGTGTAATTTCAAAAACAAAAAAGCATGTTTAAATAAAAGCACAACCAGCAATAGCAGCAGTTTAGCACATCTGAAGCTTCTTGAGCATAGCAGTAGCACAAATGAGCTTCAGCAATACAGGAGCAGAGTCAAGCTTTAAGTTATAAAACACTTTATTGAAATAACTACTTTCAGGACCTAACTATTTAACTCTGCAGACATCCTGTCGCTCTCCATGCTCACAGGAGAAGAAACTGGAGGATTCAGGGGCTTGTGCTCAGATACTTTATAGAAAGAGGAATGTTCCTAAGAAGTATCAGTCTAACAAGCAGTAGATAAGAAGAGAGAATAGAGTGGTAGGCAGACCAAGAGGGCAATGGAAGAAAGGCTTTCCTTGCCAGCTAATTCATATGGCTATCTTAGTCCTTGATGAGGACTTGTGCATAATGTGGTAGAATTCCAAAAATAGACTGTTCTGTGTAGAATTCCATGCCTACAAATTCAAAATGTTGCCAAGTATTTTATCAGTAGGTAAAAATTCAGTGCTGTGAAACAAGTTTTCAAATATAATGAAAATGTTGGTCTAAGTTAAAATTTACTCTTAAGTCAAATTGCTAGTCCCATCTCTTGCCTCCTGAAAAGTGCAAGGGGGGGAAAGAGGTCAAGATTCATTGTCTGTCAAGGTGAACGCTTTATTTGAGAGTGACTCTGTTCTGTGTCAATAGGTTGGTATTTGTTTCCTGTTTTGTTTTGTTTTCAAGGATCTGTTTGAGCCCCAGACTGCTTTGTTGCGGTATGTGCTGGAGCAACCCTATTCCAGAGATATGGTCTGCAATATGCTAGGTCTAAACAAGCAGGTACTGTATGGTGCTGTAATGCTTTGTGCTTTGCATAGAACCTGCACTTTTCTTTTCTCTTTTTCTTTGCTATAGCTAACTAAGCAAAACAGTTGAAGTGCAGATCATGATTGTTCCCTCCTTCCTTCAATATTACCGCCTTAGGTGAATTGGGCATGATTATTCTATTATTTACAGATTGCTTAAGGTTTCTAAATTTAAAAAGTAGAGATTTTTAAAAAATAATATTTTTGGCATTGCTTTTTTCCCCCTATAAGGCCAGCCTCAAATATACCCTCGACAGATTCTAACCTGCAGCAGACAATTTTTTACTTGTAGTAGAAACACTTTTTTTACTGTTTTTTTTTTTTTTTTGGTTGTGACACTGGTGGTAGATGTACTGCTTAGATGGTCTCTAGAAGTTGTCTGTTGGATGCCTTGGCATGTTTTCATTACCGTCAGTGGTAATGAATGGTTTAATGTTCAGTGACTTTTTCTTTTTGCCTTACCATGTGGGAGGGCCTGGTCTGACTTGGGGTAACTTGAGGCTGGCCTCATAGTCACTGTTTTGTCTTTTCTTTTTTTCTTCCTTTATTTTTGTTCTGTCCTGTCTTGTCCTGCCCATCCTCCAATGCTCTAGACCTTGAACATTGCTCAGGTATGTTCACAACCTTACTGTTGTATTGTGACTAACGATACGCTGGCTGCTTTGTAGCCACTGATTCCAGTTCGAGAATACGTGTCTGGCCAGGGCTTGAAATTGGTGGGACAGTCACATTCTAATATAAAATCTACGTTCTAGCAAAATATGAGATTTTAGAATGCAGTGTATTTTAAAAAGGACATTAATAGCCAGTTCAGTAGTTGGCTTAAGCTACATACCAAACATACCATATTTTTGTCCAGTTTATAAAATGCCCTTGCCTATAAGAAATAGCTTCTATTAAAATTAGAAAGAAAATCCCTTCTGTCAAATCTTAGCATGCTTGAATTCATAAATGAAAAGTCAACTTGACTACGAAAGGTCAGACTCAGCCTCCATAATAAGCTTCCCTTTTAAATATCTGCAAATGGGCCAAATAAAAATAGGTGAAAAGAAAGAAAGAAAAAAATAAATTGAAACAAATCCACTTTCAATTCACTTTTGTCTACTTATATAGTTAAACATTGGCCTCTTTGCTCTTTTTTGAAGTGATATTTACTCAAAGTACAATAGCGTTGGTGTTTGCAATACTATAGTGAAGGTTGTGTCAGTGTTTTCATTTTATAAAAACTCTTTATTTCAGAGATTGTACTTGACCATAATGTTTGCTTGATGCTGAAAGAGTTCATTGTAGAAGAAATCCCCATTCCCACAGTCAATAAGAGCCTCATACTGATTTTCTTTGCAATGATATAATAAAATAGCATGCCACTTTTATAATATACATTTTAAATATTCTGACCATAAATGCAGAGCCATTCATGACTGTCAGAGCTGTTTGAAGAAAAGGTGCTGATTTCCAGAAGAAGGTACCAATGGGCAAATCCTGCTCACATGTACAATTTGTTTCCAGCAAATCATGGCTCTGTGGGTGTCCTGATTCAGTAACCTCCTGATATAGATCCTTTGTAAATACATCAAGGATACTCAGTAGCATTTTCTTCTTTCCATAAACGAAATAAGGCAAATGCTATGTGCCTGTATCACATCCGCTACCTTGTACTGAGTGAAGAAGCCAATTAAGGCTGTAGCTCCATGTTACGTTAAAGTGCCCACAAAATGTTTCATTGTGGAAAATATATTTTCTGAAGTATAAAAGAATAAAATGATCAAACCAATTAGAATTAAGAAAGTGTAGTGTTGGATTAGAACTGATTTGCATTTTATGGCTGTAAGTATATTGATGTGTGCTTTGCTAAAAAAAAAATAGTGATGAGCAAACATAAATCTAAGTCCTGGAGCCTTAGACTATGTTTTCCTGTGCAAATCATTCAATATTTATTCCAAAAAAGCATGGATCAATCTCAGACGTGGAAGGCATGCTGAACATACTGCTGTGGCATCTTGTTTCTTCACTTCTCTGACTATTAAATAGCAGTCTTTTTTATTGAAGTCTAGAAAAAAAATGGCAACATATGTCACATGTTGCTGTTGTTGTTGTTGTTGTTAAATTTCTTACCTGCCTCTCCCTGTGGTTCAAGGCAGGGCACATCATTATAAAAATTATATAAAATACACACATCAAAATGTATTCCTGTGAAATACATATATTAAAATAAACAGAATAGAAATTAAAATGTAGTAAACACAAGATGTGTGTTTAAAATTCGTAGTTCAAACTGACGAGATCAGAGTGCTGGAAGGGATAGGTCTTTAGTTGTGTTTTCAATGCCGACAACTTCCAGCAGGTCGTTCCACAGTGTTGGGGTGGCTGATGAAAAGGTCCTCTAAGTAATTACCAATTGGATTCTGGCTGGTTGGAGTAGCCCCTCACAGAAGACCTCCATCTCCTAAGGAGCTGATTGTGTGGGAGAAAGCAATCCTGTAGGTAACCTGGACCCAAACCACATATGGCGTTAAAGGTCAAAGCCAACACTTTGTACTTTGTCCAGAAACTAATTGGCAGCCAATGGAGTGACTTTAATATGGGTGTAATATGCTTACTCCTGTCACTAGTCTAATTGGAGTTTCTGACATTGGAACAGATGTTGCCTAATATAAAGTGCATTGCAGAGGTCCAATTAATGCTAACCTCCCCACAAAGCTGTGATCAATAGAAGAATTATACAAATACCACACAAAACATGGGGAGGGTAGAAAAAGTTGGAACAAACTGATAAAAACTATCTTTGCTCCCTGCCTATATACCAAGTTACTCTATTGGAGCGTAATCCACATCTGGGCCACTCTGACTTTGGGGGGGGGGGGGTAGCTGCCAGCCAATGAGCAGGAAGTTGGCAGCTTTAAATCCATTGGCTGACCAGTGTACTCCAATATACTTTCTTCAATATACTTTTTTCATATTCATGAGATACCCATAAATATATTTGTGAGCAAAACTAAAACATCTACAAAGCTTTTTAATTTTAAAGATGTAATTGTAATGCTGTTCAATTCCTTTACTAAAATATTGCTACCTATCTTGCAAAAGTCTCAATATTTTGAAAGAGTTTGACTTCTAACTGAGTTCTGTCTGAGGTTACCTTTTCAAATCCCAGCAAACCTTCATGGCCAAGTTACAAAACTTTGGAATTCATGGTTTTTAATGGAAATGCTGACAAACTATTAATCATAGGTGTGCTGCCATAATAGCAACAGTTTGTGAAATTTTTGTTCATGTGTCACTTTAAAAGCATGAAGGGGTTGTGTGTGATATTGCTTGGTGGGAATTCAGGGTGAGTGATTCAAATTATATCAACTACTCAGTTCTCAAAGGATGTAGGTTAGTTTGATCGCAGATTAATCTCTTGCAAAAGATGTATGTGCACTGCAATATCTGGTAATTACAACTCAATAAAAATGAAATTCATATGACACCGCATATGTAACTCATGAATGATTAAATTGA
This sequence comes from Anolis carolinensis, assembly GCF_035594765.1. Taxonomy (NCBI): domain Eukaryota; kingdom Metazoa; phylum Chordata; class Lepidosauria; order Squamata; family Anolidae; genus Anolis; species Anolis carolinensis. The sequence continues at coordinate 87,461,614 of NC_085841.1, forward strand.
AATTCGCATCAATGCCATGTTTGCCCATCTCATGTGACAATGTGTATTTGACTTCAGCCTATTTGCTCTGAGGCCTGAGTGTGTACAACCCAGTGCACATGTGCCGTATCCAGGTGATCTGCTTACATTGATATTGCTGTAAATAGATGACATGAATATGGCTGAGTAGATGAAATAAGAGCTTGCTTGAACTAGAGAGCAATGAAGCAATAACTCCCCCTTTTCTCCCCCTATTCTCTTTGGTCTCTTTTTGTATCTGGGAAAAAACATAATTCCCCTCTGGGAAATTGCTCTCAGGATTACTTTCCTCTGTTACTCTATAATCTACTCACTTGTACAGCCTCCACACCTACCTAGCTTATCTGAATGGAATAATGGTTCACTTACAGCCCCTTTATTTTCCATATAGGATATAGAGGATATTGGCTTCTTAAACCATACGCTTCTGCATTAAGGGGACTATTCCGTTCATGTAGTCCCGTTGCTAATGTTTCCAGCCCCAAGCTACTTTATGTGAAAGCACATTCAGAAGACAAGTTTTACAAGTTCATGTAAAATCTCTTTCACTGAATTATGTAGGCATTTCTTCTCTTTTTTCCAACCCATCAAAAAGCTACATTGGTTGGTCACAGAAGAAATTATCTGGAAGCTCAATGTTGCCTATCCTGTTGTGCCATCTTATCAGGTTCCAGGGCAGTCAATGTGTATAGATACATGTATTATGTGTATGTTCTGCCCTATGTTTAGAGAACCTAGAACATGGTACAAGCAATAAAACAATGTGAACAGGATAAAATAGTAGTAGGAGTTCTGTAGCCCTCCAGATGTTTTTGGGTTTCAACTCCCATTGGGTGTATCGGTTAGAGTTGCTGGGAGTTGCAGACCCACAACACCTAGAAGATGCTGTTGGTCTGCAACACAGTTCCCAACCCAGATAAAATAATAAGACATAAATCTACAACCTAGTAGATCAAAATCAAGCCATAATCACTTAACCTTTAAAGCTTGAGTAAAGAACTGTAGAGAACGAATATAATAGATGACTAGAAGCATCCAGAACCTAGAAAAAAGAATTTGAATTTCAAAATAATATTAATTTATTTGTGAATACAAGGTGAAGCAGGCTTAGGTACCATGTTGCCCCTCCCCACTACAGAGTAATGTTTCTGCATATTTGTAAACCAGAAGTAAACTAGTTAGTACTTCACAATGCTATCAACACAAAAAAATTCATTGTATAGGCTAACTCAAATACCAGTACAGGATAACTGTTTACTGTTTACTGCATCTTAGTTGGAGTAATGTAAACCACATCACTTGTTTTGTACTATAAACTCTCATGGTGGCTTTATCTGGAAATATCCACATGAGAAAAGTGTTTGAGGCCAACCATGTACTTACTGATGCAGTTCTCCTATGACAGTTCATTGTCATTGTGTAGGCAAACCAGCAATTGGGGTCTCTATGTAGCAAGAAATGGCACTGAGAGAGAGGCATTTCTATGTATGTTTTTTCTTGTTTTTTTTCCCAATCTATCATTGAAAGAGGGAAAGAAAGAGGTGGCAAGCGTAACAAGAACACCATATTCTACCCTATACTTACCACTTTTATGAAGACTATTTCCCCCACACAGTTTAACTGAGCAGAACATTTTAATTCAGAAACATTTCTGAGGCAAAATTATGTTTTATTGTTGAATTTGTCAGCAACCCTGCCTCTTCTTGTGAAGCAACTGAGAAAAACAAAACCCTGCCAGTGAAATGTAATTTTCACTTGTATAAAAAAATAAGAAAGAGAAGGTGCTCTTTAAAGTCCCCAAGAGGCAATAAATGATTGTTCAATTGCCTCATGGCTGGTGCATAAGAAAAGCACTCCAATAAAGTGGCACTATGTGCTCTTATACACGTGAGCACTGGTTCCTTCCAGACCAATGAATATATTGGGATATTTTTATCACCATATTAATATTTTTCAAAGCTCATTCACAGTTCACTCCAGAGGGGCAAACAGTAGACATTGACTTAGAAAAGTACAGGGTCATAGAGTTGGAAAATCCCATGGAGAATATTCTTCTCAAACTCTAGTCAGTACAAGTTGGGCGTTGCAGCTAGAGTTGGAATAGAATGCTGAGGCCCTTCAGATGTTGTTCAACTGCAAGTCACAGCACTCTTCAACATTGGCTGTGTTGGCTATGACTTTGAGGAGTTGCAGTCCAAGAACATTTGGAAAGCCTTGTGATTCTCATCTTCACTGCAGCAATAAACATTGCCCATATACCTTCAGGCTTCACAGTTCATGGCGGGTCAGTTGATGCTGGATCACCAGTAACTCCTCTGTACATTAGATCATTGAATGCTCTCACTAAGCAGAAGAAGCTAACCCTTTCTTCTCACGCTTCTGTCCTGATAAAAGATGCTCCTGTGAGCTTTGGATTAAAATGCTGTCAGTGTAAGGTTTGCTCCTCATCCTCTCACCTAGAGGAATTGGGGCCAGTTTCACTACATTTTTATTTAAGACCCATGAGACCCTTTTCCAAAATCAAGTATTTTCCAGCCTCTTTGGATCTTGAAAGATCTCTCCTATACCAAAAAAAAGTTGTGTGGAGGTGAAAAGATGGTGAAATAGCACATGCCCCTTAGAAGGTGCAGGAAAGTTGTATATAGACTATCCTTAATTGCTCCTGCACATTCTCTAGCGGCCTCAACCTAGTATCTCTTCTAAGGGAAAAGCAGGTATAAATAACAAGAGTGACAAGGAGGATAACTATTGGTCACCATGATAAACTGACCTAATTTGGAAGATGCAACATGTGTTATAACCACAGGAATGTAATTTGCAAGGTATGAGGAGTGGTACATGCTTCCCATTTGCTGGCAAAACCACTTGTACTAGAGGGAAATGAACAAATGAGAAACCTTCACTCCATGTTTTGTTTAATGCAAAGGTGGACGACTCTGAGAAGTCCTGGTGTCACACAGACATCCTAATCATCACATCCAACATACCGTGCAGCCAAATTCGTTATCTTCTGGGTCATAAAAATGCAGTCTTGGATTTCATTTCCTGGTCAAATTAAAGTATTACAGAAGCCTAGAACTAGCTTCTCTATTTTCTTCTACTAAAAATTAATCCACTTAGGGCTTTTTCATAGAAATCCTGGCTTTTTAATTCACATGACAGTTGTCTCTTAAATAATTTGATTCCAAACTGATATAGCCTTGCATTCCTGGGCCCTTTGAGATTTGCCCTTTCCCCCATCAAACTAGAGTGAATTTCAAGCCCTGTACACAGTAGTTTTGCATGCTGATTCATGAAATAGTTTGTAGTATTGTCTGTTGCATTCTGCTCTGCTTCATAAATAGTTGCATTTGGAAAAAACAAAGTATTCTCAACTGGTGGTGTTAATATTGCCCTTGTAAATCTGTAATGTGGTTGACCTGTGATAATGGCATTGTGTTTTTGAAAGACAGGGTCAAAAGCAACTAATGCTTTCCTATTGATTGGAAATCTTCCATTTTTAAAGCATGCTTCAAGAAAGCCCGGCTAGATTTGTAGCTTTTGGCAGTTTTGAGCTGACAAAGAGCATGTGAAAGAGAGAGTGCTGTTCCTAAGTTTGTCCAAAGTTTTGCCATTCTTGCATCAAATTGTTAATTTGAAAGCATAATCCCTTTTTCATGGCAAAAACCAATGCACATTGGATAAGGTTAGAATCTCTAGAAGTTCCCCTCAGCCATTTTTTCTGTTTTCTTTTTTCAAATTTGAAAGGGGCCTTTAAGCTCCATGTTAATTGAAGATGCCACAATAAGAGACCATAAAATCTATTTTGTAAAACCTTCTGAGTTGATGACATTTTTTCTTTAAATAAGTACATACTGTATATACCCACTTTTTTGCCTCTAGAAAGGGACAAGGCATATTCATGATTAGATTCTGAGCTGCTCCGTACCTTTTCTGTATTGTCTTTTTAAAATAATACATTTTCTTTGTATTAAGGCTGTGTTATGTTACAGGTGCACCATATGAACCTTTAAAATATACCTTGTAAAGCAGATGCACAGAAATGATATGGTGGTTTTCATAGCAGTGCTAGGGTGTGCAGTACATGAATCAATGTGTCTTTTTGTTCCCAAACCTTTGCTTCATGCCATACAGATACAGATGCAGAAGATTCCAAAATCTTGAGTGTAGAAGAAATATGCACATTTCAACTGTTTCAGTAGATGAAGATAAAATCAAGGAGAAGCAACATTGTTTAGAAACAGTTGTAATATTGCAATGAGACTCATTATCTCCACATAATGGCTGTACTTCCATGTTATACTAAAAGTTAATTTGCAAACAGGCAAGAAACAGTAATGAGACTTGCACACGCACGGTTTCCTTTCTTCTCTTGAACAGCTTTACCTTCTGCTTTTGATTTATTCACTTGTGCTTTTAATTTATTTAAACCCTGAGCACAAGTTAATGTTAGTTGTTGTTAGTTTAACTCAGTAAGCTTGAGAATGGCTGGCTTTCAACTAACCAAAATAAATCACATTTTTTAAAACCTGGGTGAAATTCTAAATCCACTTTCTCACTATCAAATATGCTCAGTTGAAGCTATTAAACCACAAGAAAAAAAGCCAGTTGATTGGACAGGAAAATCAAAGTCAATAGGTTTGCTAGTTTAATTGGAGCAGAATTAAGGTTGGAACTACATTTTTATAAAATGTAAGCCATATTCAATAAGTTCATCAACATGGACCCAGAGAACTCATTAATTCTATGTCTCTTGTTTTCCAATACAATTACAGTCCCCACATTGGGTGAAAACGAAGAGCAATCCTGTTTAGACTTGTCTCTTCAGAACTTCTACAGGGACAGTCAGGGGAATCACCCACCTGGTGACCTTTGTAAGGAGAATCCTAAGTGACAGCATAGGTAGGCTTTTCAGGTATCTTTTAGCTCCATGAGCTGCAGAAAACAACTAGATAATGGGGAAAGAGGGGATAACACTCCTAACACTAAAGCTATGATGTTTTCATTTAAAAGACTAATAATGTGACCTGTAACATCAAACAGTTTTAATACTTCGGCTTATCTTGTAAACCTTTATGTTCAGATCTCATTTCATGCTTCTCCCAACATAAGTTGAAGTAACTGTGTTGAAATGAGGAGAATCAAAATGATGGATGCCAGTCTTTGGAATGCCACATCTGATTTCTACTTTGCAGCATAAACAGCGGTGCCCAGTGCTTGAGGACCAGTTGGTGGATCTGGTGGTCTATGCCATGGAGCGTTCGGAGACAGAGGAGAAATTTGATGATGGAGGAACCAGCCAGTTGCTGTGGCAGCATCTTTCGAGTCAGCTTATCTTCTTTGTACTTTTTCAGTTTGCGAGTTTCCCCCACATGGTCCTATCTCTCCATCAAAAGGTAGATTCCCCACCATTAGCAGTTTCTCCAACCTCCCCAACCTTTCTGTATTCCTGCACCCCAAATCTAGCACTACGTATCTCTATGGCAGGCGAGTTCATTAATATATTTGCCTTCCTGCTGCTATATAGTGTAATTTTTGATCACGTTAAAGATATGTTGGTTATTTTAGTGAGATATTTAAAAAGATTTAAAAAGATTAATGTTGGGCACATACAGCAAGGAGGATACTAACCATTGAAAGATTTGCTATTGCTGTGTTTATAATGAGCGTGCAGGTTTTACAGCTTTGTTAAGGTGGACGATTTAGATAGCATTTTTGTATTATGACACTTTTAAGAGAGCTACCCATGCTTTAACATCTACAGTTTGATAGTGGTCTCTGTTTTCTTACGAATATATTGAAGGCATATATTAAATCCAACTTTCAAAAAACCAGATACATTCCAAACTTCTGATACTTTGGTGGGGACTTGTATCAGAAATGAGGGACAGATTTTGTCACCTTTCCCTCAATAGGCATGTAGATTTTGCTGTACTTTTATTTTTGTCTTTTCTGGATTTGATCTTGCTTTATTCTCATTTTTTTAACTTCAGTTTTTGTTTGATGTTTGTGGGCTATTGATGACATATCAACCTACCTGCTCTATTGTAATGTCTTTGAGCATTAGTTTGTTGATTACTCAGGGTTGTTGGGGGTGGGATATGGCATAGAAAAAATGGGGACAATTGTCCAGAGGGATTTAGGAAGTCACAAGAAAAGAGTTCATGCATCAAACTGTTGGCTGCATTTTGTCCACTCCTGATTTAGTGTATTTTTATTGAATCAAAAATATTAACCATGCCTTTCAGTCTTTAATATTGTATTTCCATTTTACATTCACTGTGTGAGAATGTGTATTAATACATGGGAATTTAATGTATTTTTTTACAGTTGGCAGGAAGAGGCTTAATTAAAGGCAGAGACCATCTAATGTGGGTGTTACTACAATTCATCTCTGGAAGCATCCAGAAAAATGCATTAGCTGATTTCCTCCCTGTTATGAAGCTTTTTGATCTCCTCTACCCTGAGAAAGAAGTGAGTCTTTTGTATGAAACATATTTACTATCAGTTGCAACATAGATTTTTACCTAAAAGGAAAACTGGATGGTATCATAATGCTCATTTCATAAGTTTCTGTCTAGAAATGTTGTAGAAGTTTGGAATCGGTACCTAGAGGAATTCAACGAAGTGATTGATTACAATGTAAAGCAAAAGTATGAAAGATGCAAAAAAGTATGAAGAATCATCACTAAGAGAGGCTCATTCTTAAATGCAGGAAAAAAGATCTGAAATGTATGAAACATGCTGAAGAATCAAATATGACAAAAAAATTGATCAAGAAATCAGGAAACAAAGGGAAATATGAATCATAGAACTGTTTTTAAATAGTATGTTCACAAATCTGTATAAGAGACAGTCTCTTTAAATGTAAGGAAATTATGGAAATGTAAAGAGCACCAGTTCAGCAGAACAACTATACCAATAAAAAAGTAACAGATATTAAAATTAAGCTTGAGACAAAAAGTAAAAGTTGAAGTTTGGATAATAAGGAGGGATTAAGGAAAAGCCTATTAAACATCAAATAACGTTTTGAGTTTACAAATTAAACACCAAAACATCATATTTTACAACAAATCGACAGAAAAGGCAGTTTAATACATGGTAATGTTATGTAGTAATTACTGTATTTATGAATTTAGTACCAAAACATCACAATGTATTGAAAACATTGACTACAAAAACATTGACTACTAAAAAGGCAGACTGCGTTGGATAATACAGAATGTTGGATAATACAGAACGTTGGATAAGTGAGACTACTATATCTATGACAGCGGTTTGAGTGGTAGTTCAAATCCCTGTAGACAGTAGTAATCACACAATTCACCCAGAGTCAGAAAGCAAAAACTAACACAATAGGAGAAACATAATAGCTGATCTGTTTTTGTCTATCTGTAGTTTCAGTTTTAGGATGACCAGCCTTGGTGACACTCATGGACAAATTGCTTCTTAGAACAACTGTGTTCCTGTTGGCTCTGCTAGACATTTGGCTTTTGATGCCACCTAGTGGCTTTAAAAACTATTTGCCATGTTACCATCTGGATCACTTGTTAAGGACTGGAGTTGAGCTCTCTGGTAGTTCTGGTTTTTCTTCAAAAACAATTCTAGGCTATGATGTTCTGTGGGACTTTAGTTTTTATTATCTTGGCTATTTTATCCATCATCCCCAGAAACCACTGTAGACAGTGATGCTAGTTGAAGGATGTCAGTTCATTGTCTTGGGCCCCTTCTATACTATCATATAATCCAGATTATCAAAGCAGATAATCCACATTATTTTCTTTGAACTGGATTATCTGAGTCTACACTACCATATAATCCAGTTCAAAGCAGATAATCTGGATAGTATATGGCAGTGTAGAAGGGGACTTGGTCATTTAAAGATAATTTCCCTTCATAAAACGGGATAGAAAATGGCAGAGAAGAGTGAAGGAGCTTTGCCTTTGCTCATGTTTCCATAGTGTGTTGTTATAACACTCAGAAAACAAGGTCAGTAGGGGTAGCCATGCTGACCAGAAGGACAAATTCCAGAGTCCATATAGTGATAGTACCTTCTTAGACCAACCCCAAAAGTACAACATCCTGCTTGCAAACTTTCAAACACCAATGCTGCTCTTCATGTAAAACTGCTTCAAAAAGCAGGGAATGAAGGAAGTGCCAATGTTAATATGACATTGTCTATGTTTTCCTGGAAGGTGCTTTTGAAGATGGATCTGTAGATTATAAAACTAGGGATGTTCCGAAATCCTCCCCAGAGACCAGGAACAGAGAAAAAAGCAAGGAAAGAAAGGCAGTAACATTCAGTTCTTCATTTGGAAGTACAAATCACCCTACTTGAAAGCTCAGTCCTCTTCCTCTCCCTTGCAAAATTAATGTTTTCAACACAGTCATCTTTGCTGTCTTCTTTTTACTGCCTTTGTTCCTGTTCTGCCTGTGGTCATTGATGTTTGGCTTGACAACCAACTGTGATAGTCCATAGGCCTTCAGGCACCTCAGAGCAAAATACAAACTCGTACATTATAATTTTATTCTACTTTCTCTCCCTGTTTTTCAAAAATATTTTTTTGCCAGAGGAAGAAGTGTGCACATGCATGTGCTTGAGGCAAAGACAGTTTTTGAAAAGCTTGAGAAAGGTTGTGCCTTTGGTTGCCTCAAGACTTTGGAATTAAATAAACACTGTGTTCTCTTCTGATTTCATTCTCATATATCGTGATAGTCAGGTTTTTTTTGATAAAACTTGTTTTTCTTTCAATCCTGCTGTAGAGTTAGGGCTGTAGAATTTCCGTGTTTGAATAAGGCCACCAAATACTGTAATTGCATGTTTTTCTTTAAAAGGGAGTGCTAATATACAGTTGCTGCTGTTCACAATGCAGGGAGAGAGCAAATGGAAAGCTTTGCAATGCTTTCAACTAACAGCTATTACAACACAATGCAAAGCAAAACTTTAATTTTAGCAATTTGCTATTCATTTATAGCAAAACAAAATGTATTGAAAGAGCTAATTTTGACACAAAAATTGCCCAATTTTCAGGTATACCATCTCATGGTAATCTTCCTGTTTCACTTAATTTCCTGAACTCTAGTGTACTGAAAATGGTTTCAGTTTGAGAATATCTACTACTTTTCAGCTACAGTTGCCTCTACAGACATGGAGGTGAGCTGTTTTCATCGGCTCCTGTTTTCATTTTCTCTTAACTTCATGTTTCTTTTTTTCTTAGTGTATTCCTGTGCCAGATATCAACAAACCCCAGTCAACCCATGCATTTGCAATGACCTGCATTTGGATACATCTGAACAGGAAGGCTCACAGTGACAATTCTAAGCTCCAAATTCCAATTCCTCATTCTCTCAAGCTTCACCACGAGTAATTCCCATTTCTAATTCCCCCTTTATGTTGTTATACTCTGGGAATTTATCTTAGACAAGCAATTCCTAGTCCTTTGCTATACAGTGTACTTTGTTAGTTTTTGTGAAAATAGGATGAAAAATAAATAAATCAGCCAGAAGAACTGGATTAAATTCTTATTATTTTAATATGTTGTATAAAAGCAGAAAAATGGCAATGCTCAAAATGAAAACAGTGAGGCTAAAAATTATAATCAACCTCCTTAGACTAAGAGCAAATAAAAAAACTTTTTTTTTTCTTAATCTTTGGAGGATGCCGCAGAGGCACAGATTTCCTCTGAAAAAAGATGTTTCTGCATTTTAAACAATCAGATATGATCCCAACATGATTTCATTGTCATATGTAAACTTCTTAGAATTCAGTTGTGTCTGAGGTAATCACTTCTATTTAACTTTCTTTGGTTACAGATTCCTTCAACAGAGTCTAAGGAACAAAAGTCTTCAGATGAATGACTATAAGATTGCCCTGTTGTGCAATGCTTATTCGACCAATTCTGAGTGCTTCACTTTACCCATGGGTGTTCTGGTAGAAACCATTTATGGAAATGGCAACATGAGGACCCCTCTTCCAGGAACCAATTGCATGGCTTCAGGATCTATCACGCCATTGCCAATGAACCTCTTGGATTCGCTCACAGTTCATGCAAAGATGAGGTACTGTCTGGTCCAATAACTGCAAGTGACAGAAGCGTCTCTCTATCTGTGTCAGTGTAAAAGATTTGTGTTGTCAGAGGACTAACTTCATGTGTGTGATTTTGAAAATATCACATTTCTCTTTCCTCTTTCTTTTCCAGCCTTATCCACAGTATCGCTACTAGAGTGATCAAACTGGCCCATGCAAAATCCAGCTTGGCCTTGGCTCCAGCTCTTGTAGAAACATACAGTCGCTTGCTGGTTTACATGGAAATAGAATCCTTGGGCATCAAAGGTTTTATCAGTAAGAGAACTTGCTTATTTGATGTTCTGGTATAAATTAATTTCAGTTGGGAGTTATAGTTGAAACTGGAACTCAAAAAGTAAATAAATATATAAAAACAATTCACCTTTAACCTCCTTGAGACCCCAAATGGAAAAAGGTGGGGTATAAATAAAGTTAATAAAATAAAACAGAACAAAACCTCAGAGGATGTCCTGTGAATGATACCAAATCAAAAACAATAAAACGTTTTGGTGTGTTTATACTCTTGGGGCAGTGCATAATAAAAATGTATATTTCAACACTTGTACCAACTTCGAATATTTTCTTACAACTTGCTGTGTATGTGTATGTGCAAGTCGTTCATAGCAATTGTCCACCTGCAACTACTCAGTAATTTAAATTATTTTTAATACATGACAATGGTATCACTGAAAAAAAATAAGCCCAAAATCAGTTGGAAAGAATATTGTTGCTAACATTGTTTCCAACTTATTGAGACATTAAAGCCAAGATTTGTCCTAATGCAGTTTGCCATTGCTTTCAGTTGTAGTTTTAGAGAAGAATGTTTTCCCTTAAGCTGTTGTGTGAAATAGTTAGAGTTGTGCTGTGTGTTGAATATTAATATATTCATTGGATGTCCAGGTCCTCCTTTGTAAAGATTTTACTATTGTGAGTAATGTAGTTTAATAAAGACACATGCATGTTTGTAAAAAAACAGCTTGACATCACTGTTTTTCCCCCCTAAGGTCAACTGCTGCCCACAGTTTTTAAGTCTCATGCTTGGGGAATCTTGCACACTCTGCTAGAAATGTTCAGCTACCGCATGCACCACATCCAGCCTCATTACAGAGTCCAGTTACTCAGTAATCTTCATTCCTTAGCTGCTGTGCCACAGACCAATCAGAACCAGCTTCATCTGTGGTAAGTTTTGTTTCTGACAAATACCATATTTACTCATATATAATGCACCACTGATTGTAATGTGCCTGACAGCACAGGCATAGCACATCAGGGAGGCAGGCAGCATGAATGAGGCCATTGGGGAAGCCATGCCCTTTAGTCAGGTTGAGGCTGGCAGACTCACCAGCCTTGCACAATTTTCAACTGGCCTTCAAAACTGAGTTGGGAACCGCATGGGAATGAGCTGGGGGGAAGGGCCAGATGAGAGACCCCAAGGGCCATCCGGAAGTCAAAATCTATGGCTAACCTCTTTGCCCTCCTTTCCTCCCTTTCCAGCCTTCTGGGTTCCAGATCCCTCCAGGCCTTTTCACACAGCTGTAGTTATGTGCGCGATTTTGATAGGCACATCTCAATTTTGTCAATGTAATTTAGCCAAAAAATGTAAGCATTATAGACTGAAGTAAATATGGTAGTTTTTAGGTGCTTTGGAGACATTACACACATTAAGAAATCATGGAAGCAAGATTAGATCAAAATTTGCATCTAGGCCAAAATGCATATCCATTTTAGAACAGCTAGAGGGTGATAAAAATACACCTTTTTCACATTGTTCTCCTTCAGATCTTTGCACAGAGGCCACACAAAATATGAAAGATGTTTGTTATTTCAGATGGTGGATTCAATGAATACTGTTACTAACTACAAACAATGGAGAGCTGTATTTTATTCTTATAATTTGTGCAATAGCCTGAACATTTGGCGTAATTTGGGAGCTCTGTAGTTCAACACCTCCTCCCTTCCCTTTGTCCCTTTTGCATATAGTTTTTATTCAATTCACAATTTGCTTTTTATACCTGGAAGGGAAAACCGCCATTTCATTTCAGCTTGAAAACTAGGATTTTAAACCAGTTTGTAGTTATTGCAAAGCCATATCTTGAGATTGCCTTAGCCACATGTTATAGCTTTGCTAGTTTTAGCTGTTTGTAATGTGGGGAATTGCTCTATCCTGTTTATTATAAGTCAGTCCTGATTTGGACATCCATTTCCGTTAGTGTGAACTTCTAATGTGAATAAATGGAAATATGTTTGATTATGATATTTAAGAGTGAATTTGGGTAAACCACAACTAAAAACTGGAATCTTGCATAAATATGTCTTTTCATCTTGAAACGTGTTCAGTAATGAAACTTGAGATGTTTGCGACTTGAATTTCCTGAAGTTATCATAAGAAATATTATTTCTCACTAAAACAAGACTAATGCATTCTCTTTAAAGTGTTGAAAGCACAGCTCTTCGATTAATTACTGCCTTGGGTAGCTCTGAAGTTCAGCCACAATTCACGCGCTTCCTTAATGAGCCCAAAACAGTCCTTTCCGCAGAATCAGAGGAGCTCAACAGAGCCCTCATTTTGACACTGGCAAGAGCAACGCATGTCACAGGTAACAGTCACTCAGTCATGTTTTGCTATTTTAAGCAGGAATGAGTAGCAGTATATGAAAGGATAACACAGATTCTTGGTTTTTATAGAGTAGTATGTATTAATAAATACTTACAGATCTTACATTTTCCAAATGATGCATGCTTTCCCTGCATTGTTAAATATGATTAACAGTTTAGCGTCTCCATATGTTATCTACTTTTTGTGTCACGAGCGACTTGAGAAACTGCAAGTCACTTCTGATGTGAGAGAAGTGGCCTTCTACAAGGACATTGCCCAGGGGATGTTTTACCATCCTTGTGGGAGGCTTTTCTCATGTCCCATGTTATCATACCATAGAATCATAACTGTAATGTAATATTACATTACAGTCTAATTCACAAGAATGAGCTGCAGTCATCCCATGGTGTCTTGCACAAAAATTCGTAAATGTTCACCTCTACTTTTAATTAAGTGCAACTTCTTGTGTCTGAATTTGGACAAGTGGTGACTAGTTTTGGCTATGGTTCATGGAAACTAGGCCAACTGCAAACCATAGTTTATTAAGATGACTTATTTTCCTTGTTATTCTCTTGGTCTTGGGAAACATTTGAACTGACTCTTCACAAATATATTTTTAATAATCTTAGAATCATAGTTGGAAGAGACCACAAGGGCCATACATTCCAACCCCCTGCCATGCAGGAATACAGACTTAAAGCACCCCCAACAGAAGCCCATCCAGCCTCTGTTTTAAAACCAAAGAAGGAGCCTCCATCACACTCCACTACTGAACAGATCTTACAGTTAGGAATTCTTCTTATGATTTTTTTTCCTTTTAAACTCCCCAAATCAGAATGTAAGATACAAAGTGAGCCATAAAATATGAGAACAAAATAAAGACATATTTTCTGATAGTCCACAATACCTTGTGCACGGTTATGTCAGTTAACTTCTATGACATGAAGTATGTTAATAATACACTGGGGAAGGTTTGTAACTCTTGACTACAATATTCTATAGAATTTCAATAGTTATATTTTGCATAGATTCTGTAGGAGGCATTCATCTTCCTGTGGAGACTTTCTGGAGAATTACTAACAGGAATTACATCTAGAGAAAAGTGGAAATTAGTGGAATAGTAAATTGTTAATAACAACTGAAACATACAGTAGAGTTCTGGTTAACTGATTTCCGATTATCCGACCTATCGTATTATCCGACGTGCCACGCCCTTTGGGGGTGCCCCATGCGCGTTCCTAGGCAGCAACACGCACGGGGCGTTTCCCTAAGCCAAGTGCTTGTAGGGACGAGCCCCATCCCTCCAGTGAACACTCGCCCCTTGGGAGGCGCCCTGTGCGCATTGCTAGGCAGCAACGCACATGGGCACTTCCCTAAGTCAAGTTTTCGCCATAGGGATGAACCCTGTCCCTCCGGTGGCCACTCGCCCCTTGGGAGGCGCCCCATGCGCGTTGCTAGGCAGCAACGTGCACGGGGCGCTTCCCTAAACCGGCTTGCCGGGAGGGATAATAGGGCCTCCCTATTATCCGTCAGTTCCGGTTATTCGACATTCGGCCCACCCGTTTATGTCGAATAACCAGAACTCTACTGTAATAGGTTTTATCAGTAGATGCAAGACCTACACTTCAGCAGATTTGTTCTTAAAATACATAATAACCTGCATGTCTATATCTATTTAGATTTTTTTACAGGATCAGATTCCATACAGGGGACTTGGTGCAAGGATATACTGCAGACTATCATGAACTTTACTCCCCATAATTGGGCTTCACACACCTTGAGCTGTTTTCCAGCTCCTCTGCAGGTAATATTTTTCAGCGATTTCATGTTCAATAGAATTATGCCTTATCAATGGGAACAGACCGATCATTAGCTCATCCGAGGGAGCAGACTGCATCTGAGAAGGCAGAGATTCAGGTGCAGGAAATCAGAAAGAATCCATGAAAGAGGCAGAAGCAGGCCCCTCAAGGTCAAAGGAAATGTGTTCATGTTTTCAATCCTTACATCAGAAAGAGCTCTGTTGTGATTTTAGATCAGGCAACATTGCTATCCAAGTGAAGAACTCCCTGTCTTGTTCCTAGTTCAGGCCTTAGTTCAAGACCCAAATTCATGTCATGTTTTGATGCTGGTTTGATGAATATACCTTTGGATTCATGCTAAATTTTAGCTCCTTGGTTCAAGTAATGTTTTAGGATTCATGCTCATGTTTTGCTCCTTGTTTTCTGGATTTACTTTTGCAATTCTGTTCATGTTTTAAGCCTTATTTCCTGGATTTTTATTGCCTTTGGATTGTTTTCCTATTACTAGTTTAATCTAGTTTACTGTCTGTGAGACTTGCCTCCTGTATTAACTTTTGAATTTTACCCTTTGACTTTCTTTTGGTGTTTTTCCCTTTTTGTATGTGTTTTTTTAATCAATAAACTGTTCTACTATCACATTTGGACTCTTGTTGGGTGCTGTGAAAAAGGTGAACTCCTGCTGAGGTGCAACAAGGGATAGGAAAAAAAGATTTCTATGAAAAGGGTAGGATAGTATATTTCTAGGTATCTTTTAAATGTCATAAAATAGTAAGCAAACTTCAGATTGGATATTAAGGAAAAACGAGGGCAAGAGATGGAAAAAAAATCTCAAAATCCCATGGAACTTTGAAAGGGTTGAAATGGCACATGGGGGATCATGTTGGATGTTTGCCTGCTGAATATAAATCTATTTTGGGATGTTGAAGCATCTGAGGCAATAGCTGTTTTCCCATATTTTGAAAAAACAAAATGTTTTATCTTCAGTCCAGACTGGAATAGCTATGGCCCGTCTAAAGCTGAGAGCTACAATAAGAAGAAATATGGTAGTCTTTAAGTGGCATAGCTTGTTATTTAAAAACTGATAGTAAAAAATTAATGTTGTTAGTGGCATCTAACTGCCTATATTCTGTTCCATCTTCACATAGTAAAAATAATCCTCCTCAGGTTTTAATATCCTTCTTTGCAGTGGCTAAATTATGACATTTTTCTCCAACTGCTTATTTATTTCAGAAAGAAACATTTGATATCCTCTTCCTGCCAAATGATGCCTATATTACTGTATTTCAGGCATTCTTTAAACAAAATAATGTGCCTCAAGAGAGCCGCTTTAATCTGAAGAAGAATGTAGAAGAGGAATACCGAAAGTGGAAATCAATGACTATCGAGAATGACATCATCACCCACTTTTCCATGCAGGGCTCTCCTCCCCTCTTCCTTTGCCTCCTTTGGAAGATGCTTCTAGAGACTGATCACATTAACCAAATTGGTTATAGGTAAGTCCTAACATTTCAAGTGATCCTATCATTCCCCCTAAAACCCCACCAGCAGTTAAAGTTGCTCACAATTGGGGGGGGGGGGGGGGGTGTGTGCCAAGTTTGGTCCAGATGCATTGTTGGTAGAATTCACAGGGTGAACTACAGCTCCCATCATTCTGGGTCAATCCCTCCCCCCCCCCCAAACCCCACCAGTATTTTACATTGGACATGGTGGATATGTGTACAAGTTGGGTGAACTACAATTCACATAACCCTTGGTCAATCCTCCTGAAACCCCGCCAGTATTTTCAAGCTGATTATGATTTCTTATTTCTGCCACAGCACACAGCATCCCCTAGAAACATGCTAACTTATGCCAGAGTTGTTTTTTGATATGATTTGCCAGATACTGAGGCTTTCTAGAGATGTATCAATATGAGACCCGGTGTGGTGTACTGGTTTGATTATTGGATTATGACTCTGGAGAACAGAGTTTAATTCCCTGCTTGCTCTGGAAGCACACTCTCAGCTCCAAAAAAAAAACCCCTGTGATAGGTTTGCCCTAGAGTCACCATAAATTAGAAATTACGTGAAGGCACACAGGAGCAGCAACAATGTGTAATAGTTGCAAACCGTATTAAGTAGCTTGCTACACGATGCTGAAAACCAAACTACGTTATCAGTGATCTCACAGCAAAGCAGTACAAAGTTCACTACTACAGACTTAGCAACTCAGAATTACAATCCATTTACTTGAGTATAAGCCAACCCGAATATAAGCTGAGGCACCTAATTTTACCACAAAAACTGGGAAAAGTTATTGACTCGAATATAAGCCGAGGGTGGGAAATGCAGCAGCTACTGGTGATAACAAAACTAACCATACGACCACTGAGCATAAGATATATAATATACAGGCAAATGGGAAGTAATGGGAAAAATAGGAGCAGTTATTAAAAATGATGTCTAATCATCATCTGATGTTGTCAAACAAAAACTAACATGAATAAGATATTTCTGTCAATGCATAATAAAAGCAGGTTCTGTCCTATGGAATCTTAGGAGTTAAAGTTTGTGAATATATTCTGTACTCGAAAACTGTAGCCTGTATAGATATTGGGCCCCCTAGAGGTTTTGGATATTGAGATTCTGTTGGATGGAGCCATGTCAGTTAAGACAGGACAAAAAAGCCTGTTAGGAATTGTGGGAGTTGAAGTCCAAAACCCCTGGAGGGCCCAAGTTTGCCCATGCCTGCTGTAACCTGGAGGGAGTTATGTGAGCTGAAGTCCAAAACCCCTAGGGGTCACTAGTTTGCCCATGCCTGCTCTAATCTATAGGGAGTTGTGAGAGTTGAAGTCCAAAACCCCTAGGGGGCCGAAGTTTGCACGTGCCTACTCTAACCTATGGGAGTTATGGGAGTTGAAGTCCAAAACCCCTAGGGGTCACTAATTTGCTTATGCCTTCTCTAATCTATAGGGAGTTGTGAGAGTTGGAAGTCCAAAACCCCTATGGGGCCCAAGTTTGCCCATGCCTATTTTCTAACCTGGAGAGAGTTATGGAAGTTGAAGTCCAAAACCCATAGAGGGTCCAAGTTTGCTCATGTCTGCTCTAACCTGGAGGTAGTTATGGGAGTTGAAATCCAAGAACTCTGGAGGGCCCACATTTGCCCATGCCTGCACTATGGAACTGGTGTACATAATCAGACGAAAGCCAAGGAATAGCCACCTTCGTCTTTGGAAACCCGGCTTCTGCTCTCCAGTAATGACAAGAAACAATCTGGGCCACCTAACACATCCCAACAAAAGATTCCCCCAGGCAGGAAGCAGCCAGGTTTTGAAGCTGCAAAGTTTTTCAATGTTAATCAAGGTGACCAACGGCAACATTCACATTTGCCTCGAATAGACCAGGGTTCCCTCTTCCACCCTGGATATTCCACAGACCCAAAGAGATCAAGGGTTGGGAAGGGACCACAAAGAATGGGTGAAGGAAGCACACACAAACACATCCCCTTTGGCTTCTTTCTCTCCTCCTCACACAGATTCCCTTTTGTACAGAGAGACCCAGAAGCAGCAAGCTGCCCCTTCCATTCAGATAATGCATCAGCGGCTTTCCAGGCTCCGTTTGCAAAATCTCCATTTCTCTCTCCCCCTACCTGTTTCGCAGGGATCTTTCCCTCCTCCAAACACATAATCTACACACAGAGATCCACTTTTTTGCCCTCTTTTGTATCATTATTTTCAGGGAGGGAGGGGGATTCACTGGCAATTATCTTCGAGAGTTCTTGGACAACAGGAGAAGTCCCAGCAGATTGGAGGAGGGCGAATGTGGTCCCTATCTTCAAGAAGGGAAAAAAGAACGACCCAAACAATTATCGTCCGGTCAGCTTCACGTCGATACCAGGCAAGATCCTGGAAAAGATCATTAAGGAAGTGGTCTGCGAACATCTAGAAACAAATGCAGTCATTGCTAATAGCCAACATGGATTTACCAAAAACAAGTCATGCCAGACTAGTCTGATCTCTTTTTTCGATAGAGTTACAAGCTGGGTTGACACAGGAAACGCTGTGGATGTAGCCTACCTGGATTTCAGTAAGGCCTTCGACAAAGTCCCCCACGACCTTCTGGCAAACAAACTAGTAAAATGTGGGCTACACAAAACTACGGTTAGGTGGATCTATAATTGGCTAAGCGAACAAACCCAAAGGGTGCTCACCAATGCATAGGGAGGAGGGAGCAAGCTTGTTTTCTGCTCCCCTGGAGACTATGATGCGGAACAATGGCTTCGAACTACAGGAAAGGAGATTCCACCTGAACTTCAGGAAGAATTTCCTCACTGTGAGGGCTGTTCGGCAGTGGAACTCTCTGCCCCAGACTGTGGTGGAGGCTCCTTCTTTGGAGGCTTTTAAGCAGAGGCTGGATGGCCATCTGTCAGGGGTGCTTTGAATGTGTTTTCCTGCTTCTTGGCAGGAGGTTGAACTGGATGGCCCATGAGGTCTCTTCCAACTCTATTATTCTATTATTCTTCTATCAAAGGAGAAAACCTGCAAGTTTTGTTTGTGCAGTTCAGTCTGATCCAGGGAGGGAAGGAAGGATAAAGGCTAATGAGCTGGAAAGAGGTGGCAGGAAGGCTTACTCACAACTTGCCGAGATAGCTCTCTCTCTCTCTCTCTCTCTCTCTCTCTCTCTCTCTCTCTCTCTCTCTCTCTCTCTCTCACACACACACACACACACACACACACACCCCTCAATATTGGTGGAAAACTAACAGCAACCCAGTTTTGAATTATTTTTTGGGATCTGGCCGGAGGGGGGGGTTTCTTTCTCATTGTTGGTGTATTTTGGCATAGAATGTTTACCATCTTTGGTTGGAAACTGCCCTAAGTCCATAGCTTTAGAAGAGGAGGAAGGAGAGGAAGAGTTTAACGCTCAGCCTGCAGCTCTGCCACTGCTTTGAAAGAACAGGAGGAAGGAGAGAAAGAGGAAGATGGCAGGCTTGCTCCTAAAGTCCCTCCTCCACCTGCCCGCAGCCTGGAGCCGGCAGAATAATAATAATAATAATAA
The DNA here is from genome assembly GCF_035594765.1 of Anolis carolinensis. Taxonomy (NCBI): domain Eukaryota; kingdom Metazoa; phylum Chordata; class Lepidosauria; order Squamata; family Anolidae; genus Anolis; species Anolis carolinensis. The sequence continues at coordinate 87,481,129 of NC_085841.1, forward strand.
TAATAATAATAATAATAATAATAATAATAATAATGATAATAATAATAAAATAATAATAAAACTTTATTTATACCCCGCCACCATCTCCCCAATGGGGACTTGGGGCGGCTTACATGGGGCCATGCCCAGGACAATACAATATAACCATAACATAATGCAATTAAATAAGAAGCAGCACTGGGGAGAAGCAGCAGCAGCAGCCTTCCTCCTTTTGGTTGTCCTCCCAACATTCCTTGCCCCCTCTTCCTCCTCCTCGCCTGGCTGCTGCCGCCCGCCCTCCCCTTCCTTGTTCTCCATTGCCAGACAGACAGCCTAGGAGGAGGAGGAGCAGTGGTAACAGCGGTGACAGTATTGGAACCTCGCCTGCGGGCTCCACTGCCACCAGGGCGGCTACTCGTCGTACTCCTCCGGCCCCGCTCCATAGAGGCGAAGGACAATCGGCTTCAAAGCCTTGCCTCCAGGATCCGCTGTTCCTTGACTCCAATATAAGCTGAAGGAGGTTTTTTTCAGCTCTTTGTTAGGGCTGAAAAACTCGGCTTATATTCGTGTATATACGGTAAATGGTAGTCTTGAATAAATGCTGTATTGATTTTCAGTTTTATCAGTTCTATTTTTCTTTATGCAATTTAGGCATCAATGTTCTGTAATTAGAGGAACTCTCACTTCTTTAAGCTTAGCAGCCAAAAGTAGATCATCTACATTTTGTCCATATTATTACGTTATTTTTGTACCTGCTGCTATTGCATTTCTCTCTCCTGTTTCTTAGAGTGCTGGAAAGAATTGGGGCCAGAGCCCTAGTTGCTCACATTAGGACATTTGCAGATTTCTTGGTCTATGAATTTTCTACATCGGCTGGAGGCCAACAGCTTAACAAATGTATTGAGATTCTCAATGACATGGTGTGGAAATACAACATAGTCACACTGGATCGCCTCATATTGTGTTTGGTAAGAACACATAAAATATTGTTCCATTAAAATAATTCCAATAATAAAATGCAGTTTTGCAGCTTCTTAGGTAAATGCCAATGTTGTGTGATGGAATTTATACACTGCTCCATTATTTCACAATATAACCTGATTCAACTTTGACTGATTTTTAGGCCATCCCATTGAACTTGTGTCAGAATCCAAATCTAAACCTCCATGCATCCCTTTGACTACCACTAAAAATCAGCAAAAAAAAAGTTATATAGGATGGAATTTTTAGCTCTAACAGGCACTTAGGAAGGGATTGTACCTGCCAGATTGCTGGTTTAGTGATTTTTTTTAAAAAATAGTTGCATCTGGTTGGTTTGAGGAAAAATTCAGAAAATTTCATTTTCTTATATATTGTTATTTCAAATCAGCCAAAAAAATTGCTAATGTATCAAAAGACATCCTGAGTATTTGTTCAGTAGTCTTTGATGGCTTTTATTTATTTTCATTTCAGGCAATGCGCAGCCATGAAGGCAATGAAGCCCAGGTGTGCTACTTCATAATCCAGTTGCTTTTACTGAAACCAAACGATTTCAGAAACAGAGTCAGCGATTTTGTGAAAGAGAACTCTCCAGAGCATTGGCTGCAGAATGACTGGCATACAAAACACATGAGCTATCACAAGGTACTTCTTTGTTTGGTAGCGTGATTTGTTCAAGAAAATTAGCATTATACACAGGTTCATGTAAAATCTTTGAGAAAGGATAGTATTATGTTAGTATTAAAGTGGACAGTTAGTATGGTTTGAAACTGACAGTTTTTGTTTGTAGGCAAGTACACAGGAACTGAAATCCAATTGGTGGCTTATATGGCATAATACCTGGTGCAACCAAAGTGTATACTTTTTAAAACATTGCAGAAGGAGATAACCTGTACCTTTTTTGCATAATGCCTTTGCTCCAAGGTGTGGACTGTCAGCCAGATACTTTTGAGCACAGCTTCTTCCTCCTTAGTTATTGTGAGGATACACCCAGAAGCTGTCCCAGTTGTACTCCCACATGCTTTCGGTGACAGATGCAAAAAGCATCTTTATCTGGCCTTCCGTATCTAGAAAAGGAGAAATAGCCACTTAAGTGCATCCCCTGACATAGCTACATTGATGAAGTTTTGTGTTCCCCTAGTCAACATTGTCTATACTTAGAAATATGGGGTAGAGGTGATAGGCTTTTTGAGGTTATCCTTTCAACACCCGGAACAAGTTCATACTTGGAAGCTTGTACAAGTATGGTAAAACTGGTGGGGATGAATGCCTGGTGTAGAATCACTCTTTTGTTTAGTTGCGTAGATTTCAACAGGTCAGAAAAGATTACTTTTTGCCAGTGAGAAAAGCTCAGATTCCCATCCTCTGGATATTTATAAGTCTTTTAACACAATATGATGGTGTTTATATTGAGGATGAAAATGCAGTTCAGCTGCTAGCAGTGCAGTTAAGTAGCATCATAAAGTGCAGTCACATACGCTATTGCATTGTTTCAGTATTTGCATTCAGAGTTTTCCGACTGAGAACAAAACCTGGGCTTTGAAAATTTACTAAAATTAGGTGGATTATTTACTGTTTTAAAAACTTTTATTTCCAGAAGTATCCTGAAAAGCTATATTTTGAAGGATTAGCAGAGCAAGTCAATCCTCCTGTTCAAACTCAATCCCAGTATTTGCCAATCTACTTTGGGAATGTGTGCCTCCGTTTCCTGCCAGTGTTCGACATCGTGATTCACAGATTCTTGGAACTTCTTCCAGTGTCCAAATCACTAGAGACTCTACTGGATCATCTAGGCGGTTTATACAAATTTCATGGTAACTTCCTCCATCACCTTTTTTCCCATTTACAGCAAGATCACATATTTGACAGGCTGAGTTAACATTTATCGCCCGTCACCCTTGCTCAAATGTCCTATTCACTAAGCATGTGCCCATTATGAGATGCTTGTCATTGCAGTATTTAAAGAGAGCCAGGAAGATTATTGTCTCAGCAGTTAAGATAAACCTGTGTAGTTATCATGCTTGGCAGGATGCTAATAACATGCACATAGGCCTTTTTCAGCTTTTGAGATAAAGGATTAAGGAAGAAGCATCAACCTTCCATTGGTGGGGACTAAAACCCAATTATGTGATCAAACAGCTTGAATTTGAGATCAGTACAAATCGTACTGTGGCAGCAGTATTTATTCTAAATAATATCATTGCAAAATGAATTATTTGCCAGGTTTATTTTTGAAGATTTTGCCAGCTGCAAAGCGGAGGATATATGAAAAATAAATGAAGGTGGTCGGATTTTAAGATTATCAGGGTAGCCCTTCTTGTGGTGCATTTGTAGTTGTCTGATCAATAACATAAATGTATGCCTTACCATATATAATCAGTTAATGCATCCATCTTGCTCAAATTCTGCCTTGAAACTATTCACAGAACTGTTCAGAAGTACCCCCAGCAAAAGCCAAGGGATAACTGTTATTTCCCAGCTGGTTCTGCATATTGTTGTCCTAAGGTCTTTGGTTGCAATTCTATATACAGTTTCCAAGGAATATTGAATCAGATAGAGTTGTCTATAGGTAGACATACATTAGGCTCTCAGTTTTAATGGAAATATTTTTGTAGAATTGTCCTCAAGAAGGAGGCTACATCCAAACTTTGGTTGTTAGTTCCAAAGAAACAGAATGTTATTATTTGAAAAGGGGATTGGGGGGAATGTTTCATTTGCAAATACCACTCCAGTGTTCGTTAGGGGGGGGAAAGAAGTAAAATCAGAAATGTTTTAGCCAGATCTGGTACTTCAGCTGTTTTGGCTTAGCACTGTAGAGTGTTTTCTTATCCCATAAACAGAATATGCACACAGAATTTTGGAATGATTCTAGTTTAAGCTTTTCCTTAATTTGTCACACATTCTAGGACTAATGTGCTTAACTGTCCTGAAATTTTTACTGGTGAGACAGTAGGCATTCGAGCACATTTGCACCCCTGTTTCTGATTTTTATTACAATGCTGGAAGGATCTCAGTTTCCTGAAAAACTCTTTCCATTTAAAAAAATAGTAAGTTTCCATTCTTTATAATTGCAATCATTACAGACCATATGCAAAAGCCAGATTTCATTGTGAATAAGACTATTCTTAAATGTCATTGTTCTTCCCATAGCTTGTCAATTAGACTGAATGAAAGAAAATGCTGGCTGATTTTCAAAATATGAGAAACATTAAATTTGCAAAATATATACAGGACATAAATTCAGGATCTTGGCACAGTATTTCTGCTGCCTAGATTAAAAACCCGATATCTCTGGGCAATGCAGGAGAGGAATCCACAAGCACATGGGTTATCAATTAGTATTCTTTCTTGTGGCCTTGCGCGCTTTTTGCTTTCTGTAGCCAAGGGATACAGAATGGGAAGAAGAAGGGAAGACGTGTTTTTTGTTTTTGGAAACCTAAAGATTTAGGATCAAATTGAGAAGGGGAAAATGGAGACTATATTAATAGAAAGTTGGAAAGAAATAATTGAGAAGTGGGTGTTAATGTATTAGAAGCAGCAGAAAATAAGGAAGGAACCCAAAAGAGTTTTAATGCTGGCAAAACATGAATGAAAAAATTGCGGAAGGGAAAGAGAACTTAACAGATAAAATAGCTGAAGATTACGTGACTCCTGCCTCTGGACTGGCATAAAGAGAGATAAGCCATGTGGTTGTGGACTGTTTATACTGAATACTAACACCTGCAGCATGGGTACATATATCCATTTATCTCTTGGCAGATCGTCCAGTAACCTATCTGTACAACACTCTTCATTACTATGAGGGTCATCTCCGGGAACGCCCCAGTCTCAAAAGGAAGCTTGTTCATTCTATCATTGGCTCCCTGAAGGATAACCGTCCGCAGGGGTGGTGTTTGAGTGAAACATACCTGAAATGTGCTATGAATGCACGAGAAGACAACCCATGGATACCTGATGACATTTATTACTGCAAACTGATTGCAAGGCTGGTTGATAATATCCTTTTTTAAAATCTGAAGGTGGATTTTAGTTATCAAAAATACCTCAGGATAACCATTTGGTGCTTGAGACTAGAGGTGTTTGGATTTCAGATTGAGTGATTGCTTTTGGTATACCTGTATTTCCCTATACGTGCATAATGAGTTATCTTGGAGATGGGACCAAGTCTAAACACAAGATTCATTTAGGATCCAAAAAGACATAATCTGACGATAATTGTATACAATAATTTTGTGCATGAAACAAAGTTTGTATACATTGAACCATCAGAAAACTATTTTTGGATTTTTTTTTTTTTTTTGGATTTTGGAATTCTGGTAAGAGGTGCGCAATCTGTAGTAACTGATATAATATTGTAATACCTCCTGTACTCCATTCAGGAGCAAAATTTCTACTGCTAAACAATAGAAAGTCCATAATTACAACTTGGGATTGTTTAGAAGTATGCAAGTAACAGCTCATCCTATGTATAATAGTTATATACAAGTGAACTAACTGCATTCCTAAAGCTCACTAAGAAGTACATTCAGAATTTATATTATACTGCTAATGTGGATTTGATGTGGATTATATGCAAGTTTTCTTGCAGTATACTACTGAGATTCCAAATAGGATCCACTGTCTTTGGATTTGTGTGTATATATGCCTTTTTTTGCCTGTTGAGTTATTGTGGCCTCATGAATTTTGTAAGGTTTTTCATTTAAGGAATATTCAGAGGTGGTTTTGCCAGATCCTTCCTTTGAAATAAAGTCTACAGCACCATTTATTCATTGGTGGTCTCCCATCAAAGAACTAATCAGGGCTAACTTTGCTTAGCTTCCAAGATCAAACAGTATCTGGTGCCTTTATGATTTCAGCCACCCTGTTATCCTTGGACTCTGCCTCCCTGATATAGTCAGAGCTGCTTGGATTTGTCTCCTGGACAATTTTTGTGGCACAGTCAATGGCCATTTTTCCCTGCTTGTACACGATAGTAAAATGACTGGTGATTAATTTATTGAAAGTCAGACAAGTTTATACTGTGTCAAATTAGCCATTAGCTTTTACTGAGGAGTTGTCCAATTGCCCCATTTCCAGGAAGGAACTAGCATCACAGTATAGGGTTCAACCTGAGAGTGACTCTTCCTATGACAAGGGGTTCTGCAAGTGTCTGCTATGCTTGCAGCAATGGCAGAAGTATTTTTCTGCATTTGTATTTACAGAAAAATAGCTTCTCACACAAGGCACTCTTTTCTGACAGAGGATATTTCCTCAGAGAAGGCATTCTGGGAGGAAAAATGGCAATATATTTGGCCTTGAGAGGCGACAAGAAAGTGAATGTAGCAGGAAAAAACTGGAACAAAGATACATATTTTTTGACGGTACTGAGATTCACATCTTGTTGTAGGGTGGAAGTGATCACCTTCCAGAGATCAGGGGACCCAAATCTATCTTGGAAATTGGAGTCCTTGTGTCACCACCTCTAGGATGCAGGATGAGATTTTGCTATATTTTCAACCCACTGAGCTGTTTTAAGTGAAGGAGTGAGGAGCTTTTAAAACTCGATAGTGGTTTCGGAAAAAAACTCCATAAAAGGGTCTTTATAAGTTTGAAAAAATAAATTAAGGGGAACGAGGTCTGCCCCAGAATTCACATATGGCTGATGGACTGAATTTTCCTCACCCGTGTTTTGATGGCTACTTCTTGGTTTAAATGACAGTTTGTTGCCTTAATTGTGTTCACCGATGGCTGGGAAATCACCAAGTCCATTCCCAAACTGTGACTGGAGATTCAATGAATTTCCTAACCCTGCTGCCCATGCACTCCATGTTACCTGTGTTGAGCTCATGGCCTTGGCTGTTCCAGGAAAGGAAGTTGGTAATGCCTTGCTGAATGTCGTGCTGAAGAGGTAGGTGGAACACTTCCTCAGAGAAAACCTCAACATTGCAAAGTGCGTGGAGCTGTTTTTTAATGGTCCAAACAGACAAATTTGCCATATTTATCATCAAGATTCCCATATTTCATTAATGTGTTTCTGAAGTGTTTTCATCTGCCTGATACAAGTGTTCTGTTTCTTTTTCTCTTCAATCTCATACTAGTCAGCCTTTAGTGCCCAGGGACAATATCACAGCATGGATGAATGCAATTGGATTGATTATCACTGCCTTGCCTGTAAGTTGAATTCTTTTAAAATGTTTTAAAATAAGAAAAAGTAAGCCTACAATGAATACCAAAAAAAATTAAAATTCAGACAGAATTATTTATTGATTTATTTATTTTTAACTGAATTATGATTATAATAGACTATCACTTGTGGCCAAGTATGATTATGTTCCAGTCTTGGTGTTGGATCCATAAATAACAGTGAAGACCTACTCTAGATATACATGGTCTTTCACATTGAGGACGTAGATTTCCAGATGAAAGGCGATCACAACAAGGATTTGTTTGACGTGCCTTCCTCTCAGCATTGTTTTGCCCTGTATTTATGCCTCTTCAAAATCCATAGCACCATTGGTAACAGCTGACTTCTATTTAAGATGCTCCATTGCAAGGTCTTCCCAGTTTTTAGTATTTATACCACTTTTTTTTTAGGTTAGTGTACCTGAATGAAACGTTTGGGAGGTTATGAATAAATAACCTTCTAGATAAATGGAAAGCCATCTTTATGCTTTTTGAACAATACCTTCCATAATCCTGTGCGTTCTACACACACTGACATAACCTCCTGGTTCTGGTCTTGTAGGGGTAGGTATCCAACACCGCCTTTGCTCAATACACTCCCCACTCCACCCCACCCCCCGGCCCAATGCCAAATGTGCCCCTGGACCAGTTAGCTGCCATGGTAAGGGAGGAAGATTCTCAGGTGCCATCCATGTGGAGTTTTAGGGTCAGGAGAAAGATTTTACCCCCATAGGCACCTTCAGCTGAGATTCTTCGAGAAGCAAAAGTGGAGATTTAGCAGTAATGTGCCAGCAGAGTTTTATACTCCAGTGGCGCTAAACAGAATCAGTTCAACCGCACTCCACACCTCATTATTTTTGAGAGACATACAGGCGTCTTGTAGAACTACAACACCTTTGATATATGTCTCTAGGGATCAATAATAATGTGTGTCTTCAGTTCATTTGCAGTTTATAGGAACCAAAGGTGACTCTAACTAGGATTTGAACCCTGACCTAAAGTTTTCATGAGATTTTTTAAAAGGGTATTTCCTCACATTATAGGTTGTACAGTTTGCTTCATATGCAATATCATCTTTTAGATGTGTAGTAACTATTTAAATTAGAAAAAAAAAGTTTTAAATTTTTCTGTTCTTTAATAATGCACCATAGCACTTGTTACAATTTGTGTCGTTCCTTCCAATAGTAGTTGTTTTCCAAATGGTAATCCCACATCCTTCAAAGCTTGGAAACTAGCACTACTACTAACATGTGAAATGCTATTTTTTAAAAGAAAGAAATAAGGTTTAAATATTAAGATAAATGACGAATATAATTTTCTTTCACTAGCAAATACTAAATTGTTCAGTCGTTACACTTGAACAAATCATTTGCAATGATGTACATAGCTGGATGTCCCACCTACAATCAATCCTAATCCTTGTGGTGGGGTGACTTTTTCCTTTCAAGGAACCCTATTGGATAGTCCTCCATGAGCGGATTGTGAGTGTCATCAACAGCCCTAGCTTGACTTCTGAGACTGAATGGGTTGGTTACCCATTCCAGCTGTTTGACTTCACAGCTTGCCATCAATCCTATTCAGAAATGTGCTGTAGCTACACATTGGCGTTGGCTCATGCTGTCTGGCACCATTCAAGCATTGGGCAACTTTCTCTCATTCCAAAGTAAGTGTTGTATGTTTACTTTGCAATTCTGCATCTATTGCTTTCAGTTAAAGAATATATGCTATTTGTGTGTAAAATATAACTATAGGCTAACCACAACTGAAACTCTGGATTAAATAACTTCTTGAACTTACCATAAGTAACATTGCCACAATTTGGCTTCACTCAGTTAGTAAAACAAGGCACATTTTATTAGCTTTCGTTTATTTTTATTGGATGTGCTTTCTGAAATACTATAGGTTCCTTACTGAGGTTTTGATCCCAATCGTGAAAACTGAATTCCAGCTACTGTATGTGTATCACCTTGTTGGTCCGTTCTTACAACGCTTCCAGCAGGAAAGGACAAGGTGCATGCTTGAGGTAAGTTATTTTAGGGGTGGTGCCTGTGGGGGCTGTAAGCAAAGGTGTAAGGCCACAGACAGCCCTTTAAATTGTGCCTAATCCTTCCTTTTAGAAGATAAGTACTTATTTTCTGGAGAGAAGAGCCTTGCCAAAAGTATTTTGTATTTTTCCTCCTTCTGTTTGCTTTTCGGGTTTTTTTTTTCTTTTCCCAGGCTTTCAAATACAAGACTATTTTCAGAAAAACGAATAGCACTGTGAATTTCCATTGTATCCCTGTCATGAAGATAAGCCCAATAGTCCACATATCACATAGTTCAATTACCTCATAATACTTTAATGGGAATTTTCTTTGTTATCACCTGTTGCTGCTTTTTCATATTCGAACCTAAATTTATTTCTGGAAAGAGACTGTCTATTTCTCCCAGGGCTTCAATTTGGCACCATCCCATAGAAATATGTCATATCACTGCAGAAAGCAAAACACGTTAATTTCCAGGATTCACAGCTTGTCTTCTCAAATACAAGAAAAGTGTTTAAAAATAAACTATTCAAAGCCCTTTTGGGTGTCATAAAATTAATTATACCTATGCCATAAGGAGCTAAATTTAGTTTAACACCTAGTTGTGGCTTTGAAAGCAGGAAAGAACATCTGTGCATTTTTAGCTCAGGCTCTTAGCCAGGCAAAAACAAGAAAATGTAAATACTCGTTTAACTTATTCTCTGTTATAGTTCTGTCCTCTTTGAAAAGTGAAAATTCCTCAATTCCTAAAAGTTATCCTCATGTAAGGAGAGGCTATTGTCATCACATGGGATTTTTGAAGTCTGAATTCTTCTGAGTGGATTTTGTGAATGAGTGTTATATTCAGTTGGCTATCCTAGATCGCTATGATGGAATGAAATATATCCATTTGGTTCTTTGACAAAGCATGGGATGCCAATACATTGGATATATTCTGATATAAAAAATATATATCCAAAGTCAGTTCTGTAGTTTATTAATTCTCTTCTTCAAGCCTGTGTATTTGCTTACTTAGTCAATATGACCTGATGTGTGAATTTTAGGATGACAGAGTATGATTTGTTCTTTGTACACAAGCATTTCACAACACTGTTCACTCAGAACAGTACAAGACACTCTGTAACAAAATTAACATGTATATATTATTCTGAAAACCCATTATATAAACCGTCTTTGGAATATAAGAGAGGTGGGTTAGGAAAGTGCAGGTTACATATGGCTTCCAGAGGACTTCCAATATGTCCTCACAGCAAATGCTGCCAGTGCATTAAAAGGCCAATCTAAAAACGGTGGTAAATTCTATAACCATTTGGAAGATGTCATTGTTCATTTAAAGGTTGAGTCTCTTCTAGACCCAATAAGGCTTTTTTTTTTAAAGGGACTCCCATCCCTTTAAAAATAGGAGAGTGCAGCTCAGTAAAATCCAAGAAAGGACAATAATGGCTCCTGGCTCTTTCAAGGTGGTCTGCCTCACTGCAATATGATGTTCTTTGTAGTTTTTCACCTCATTGAGTTATTAATGTTGGAGACAATAAATATGATTGAAGCCACTAGAAAAATGACACAACTTTTCATGTGTGTTGTGTTTGTGTCAATTTGGTCACAATAGATTGGAGTAGCATTTTACGAAATGCTTTTGGAAGTGGACCAGTGCAATACACATCTCAACTACATGGATCCTATATGCGATTTTCTGTATCACGTGAAGTATATGTTTACTGGAGACAGTGTGAAAGATCAAGTGAGTAATAATTTGCACTTTAGATAAATGGTGTACAACATAGATATTTGTTTTCCACTTCAGATGCTGAAGAAAGTGAATGAAAATGGAAGACTATAAAATCAGATTTTCTGTAAATAGTGTGAGGCTGACTAAAAAGTTTTCTTAAGTCCTGATTTTTTTTGAGCTTTTAAACAAAAGTTCAAGATTAAACAAAAGTATAATGCACTAGTAGGTTTTGAAGTGGTATGAATTTCCACCATTTATATGTAATTATATGCATTTACTTTGTTTTTTTATACCTACAAATTCTGGGAACTGAGTATTTGAACTAAGATTTGCGGTAATGACCATATAGGTCAGGGACTGCATACAGTTGCTTTTTATACATGATCAATTAAGCTGTTTTAGAATATAGAAACCTGAAGAAATCTGGCAAGACTTTGCTGGATGTCTGAACACTGACAAAATGTCAGTAGGTATTGGTTAGGAAACAGTTGTAACCTGTCTGGCAGTTTTTTTCCTAGAGGCAGCATTATATTGTTTCTTTTTGTTTTCTGTGCTTAGTTTAAATGCAGAAAAGCAAAACTGCAATGTCTTATCAAACACTGTTAATAGTCCTGGTCTTTATCAATCTATCAGTCTTTATTGTGCAGCCGCAAACCCTTAAAGCACAAGATACTCATCATACAAAGCATGATTTAAAAGCTAACAATATAAAACTGGAATTATATAAATTCAAAAATTGTTTAAAATTTTTAAAATACTACGGTTAGTATTATTGGGTACAATTCAAAGTGGGAGACAAACTCCTGGTAGTACATAGGTGTCCGAATAATAATTTTACAAGTCTTGGCAGGAGAGAATAGGAACTTCGCAACAATTTCTGTTACCTAAATGCTGGTCTTGATTTCTATTATAGAATTAGAATGCTGTATCTTTACCTTTGGAGCCCCCGGTGGCGCAGCGGGTTAAACCGCTGAGCTGCTGAACTTGCTGACCAAAAGGTCGGCAGTTTGAATCTGGGGAAGTGGGGTGAGTTCCTTCTGTTAGCTCCAGCTTCTGCCAGCCTAGTATTTTGAAAACATGAAAAATGTGAGTAGATCAATAGGTACCGCTTGGGTGAGAAGGTAACAGCGCTCCATGCAGTCATGCCGGCCACATGACCTTGGAGGTGACTATGGACAACGCTGCCTCTTCGGCTTAGAAATGGAGATGAGCACCAAACCCCAGAGTCGGACACGACTGGACTTAACATCAGGGGAAACCTTTACCTTTACCTATCTTTACTTTTATTATGCTGTAAATGTAATTCCTGAATCTTCAAAGATTTTTGGGATGAACTTCATTTAAAAAGAGAAAGACACACAACTTTGGATTGAGGGCTTCAAGTAAGTTTGCAGCAGAGATAATTCTATATTAGAAATATCTACAAACAACATTTCACTAGAGCAGGTATGGGCAAACTTCAGCCCTCCAGGTTTTTTGGACTTCAATTCCCACAATTGGAGGGCCGAAGATTGCCCATGGCTGCACTAGAGGGTTCAACTTAGCATTGTCATCTTGGAAGATGCCTGTTATATATGTTCAAAGTAGTAATATCACCTACAGAAAATGGGAAACCAACAGAGAAGATTATATTACTGTATTACATTTCACAGTGAACAAAACACATAATGTCTGCAATACAATTGTGGAAGAAAATAAAATTTAAAAATGGGGGGAGAGAGAGATGTTTGGGATAAACATTGAACTATAATTGTTTTGCTATTTTTTGATTTTTCTCTTGTTTTCAATGAAAGGTTGAGAAAATTATCTGCAATCTGAGGCCTGCTTTGAAGCTTCGCCTGCGTTTCATACATATTAGCAAAATGGACTCGGCTTCTGTCCCTCAGCAGTCCATCAGCACCGTGTCTCCTGCTTCTCAACCTCCTCAGGTCCCAGTGAACATTGCTTTGCCGGTATCCCAATAGAACCCTGTATCCCACCCCTGCCGAGGTCTCCTCCTATCGGCCAAGAGAACCTACTCGTTCTGAATTCTTTTGCGAAAAGAAGAGTATGGGATCATTTCTAATATTTCTTCATAATGCATCTGAAGAAAATATGTGCTGCCCTTTCCAGATCCAAGGAACTCTAAGAACATTTTGGAAGTCAGGGATGTGCACACAACCCATTGTTTTAAACAACCGCACTGTCATTGTTGTCCCATTTTTCTAGCCAAAAGTAACTTGTGTGTGTTTTTAATAGCACAGATATTTTTACACTGGGAATATTTAATTTTTCAAGTTTTTTTCCAACTAAATGACAACAATAGAATGGTGTTATCCATTTATTTAAGAATAAGTTAAGCCATTTAAATTTCATTAACTTAAAGCCAGGTAGCCTTACTAGTTGGACTTTCTGTGAAATGGAGTTGAAGTGCAGGTGGAAAATGATAAATGTGACTTTTGATTCCTTCTTAATCATGGAGCCAGAATTTTGCTGAGCTTTCTGACTTGTACTTTACTTCACCAGCAGTCCTGCTGAAGCCAGAAAAACAAAGTAATAAAGATGTTGTCATCCAAACCAAGGGTGGTAAACAAGCTCTTGTTTCACTCTATTTCTGAAATGTAATTACTTTTAAAATCTGTATATTTATGTGAGTTTTGAGTTATTTTTATTGTCTGCTGGACTTTGAATGTTTAGAATAACTCCACTTTACTTTGGATGTATAAGATACTATTTTTGTTCAAGTTTTATTTTTCTCTTTTGTTTTTTTGTTTTTTTATATATATTTTTGAGGTATGGTTTGGCTGCTAATAAAAATCTTAAGATTTGTAAAATATTGCTCAAATTTGATAGCATTTTGAAAGTGATTAATAAAAATAGCTTTTACAACTGTCTTTAGCCACTTTATCTGATCTTGGTATTCCTCATGTTATGTCACCAGTATTGCTGCACTCATTGCTCCCACGTCATTAACTAATGGCAACAATGTGGTCCTCCCTTATTCAGATTCTTTCATTCCCATGGATCAAAAGGGGGTTCTCCTTCTTTTTGGAACAGTGACATTTAATTAATTAATTACTTAGAGTTTTCATATACTAGTTTTAGAATTTGTACCAGATAGTTCAACTCTGAGCCCAAAAGAAGGCTCCTTTCATCTAAGTTGTAATAATCAAATTTAGCTTAGAGATTGTGCCTGTTGGACCCCATCACCTAAATTCAAGAACAGTCACCATAGTGGTGGGACCCTCCACATGAAGGTCCAAAATGGTATAATTTCCATACCTGAGTTGATTTAGTCTGGTGTCTAAGCATAGACTGGGTTAAGTTCCATTACATCCATTGTTAAGAGAAAACCTATAAAAGACCAGCTTAATTCTGAAACAAATATTGAACAGTGTTCAGAATAGATTATGTTATTCACTTAGAACATTTGGGACCCACCAGGACATGCAAGTCTAAGCTGGAAGTCTGGAAACCAAAAAAGGATTCACAAAGATGTAGCAAATTTTGTATGCGCTAAAATGGCATCATGTATTCTGTTAAAAAGAAGCTTTTGATCATTATGAAAGTCATTAAATCGCAAATTTCCCTAAATAGAGGTCAGAGAGTGATATGGAAATCCAAGGCTTGACAAAGTGTTGCATGTTATAAATGAATGTGTACATATAGTGGCCTGATTTAATCGGTTTTGGATAAACATAAACATACTGGAGTGGCAACAATAGGTGACATAGGCTGGTTCTACACTGCCAAATAATGCAGCTTGAACGACATTGGAATTGCATTATATGGTTTTACAGTTCAAACTGCATCATTTGGTAGTATAGATCCAGCCATATAGCATACAGCTAAATGAACTGCATTACAAAGGAGGGAGAGTGTACAACTTGGTTAGAATACCATTGGCTAGCAGTTAGTTTTTCAGGACTGCACAGCAATGGCCAAGAAAGGCCAAAATCTGCTGGCTCAGAGCAGACTATTCCTCCAGTAGCAAGACAGAAAAGATAATGGATGGAGAGGCTGTAAAGCAGGAGTCCCCAAACTAAGACCTGTGGGCTGGATGTGGCCCTCCAAGATCATTTACCAAGCCCTGCCTTAAACTTTAGACTTAGGGTCACCCTAAGTCTGAAATGACTTGAAGGCATAGAACAACAATCCTAATTGGCTCGACTGTCTCGTCAGCCAAAACCAAGCCCGTGCTTCCCATTAAAATACTGGTAAGTTTATATTGCTTGAAATTGTTCATCATTTTAAATATTGTTCTTTCACATGCACTATGCATAGGAATTCAGTCTTTTTTTTCCCCCAAACTAGTCCAAATACACATACACCCCCACCCAAGCAGCCTGAGAGACCATGAACCGGCCCTCAATTTAAAAAGTTTGAGGGCCCCTTCAGTAAAGGAAGCTTCACGCCCTCTCAATCCATGTTCATTTCCCTCTTGCCAGGACTTCCTATAACAGTCTAAATTACTGTAATGCATAAACAGTAGGCTTGTCCGATCAATGGAAAAAATGTTTCAATTCTCGTTTCTAAAGTAGGGGGTGCCGGCTCTTCGATATAGAAATTATTTCTTAATGTTTCACCCAAAATTTTCGGATATTTCCGAAAATTCGCAATGTTTCTAAAATGGCGGACGCGCATGCGCAATCGCCAAAAAACAGGAAACCGGGGGGGGGACTTTTCTGGGGGTCTCCCGCCCTCATTTCTTGAGCTATTCTCATCAAATTTGGTACAGTGGGAGAACACATTCCACACTCTTTGCTCAACAAATTGCAGAATGTTTCCTGTCTCCTATGATTTTTGGTGAATTTTCATAACTTTTTATAATACACTATTTTTCAATATTTGAAGAAACCTGTTCCTGGTTTGAAAGTCTTATTTCCTGTTCAGTTGGGTTCTTATCACTGTAAAAGTCCCTCTTCTACTTGTGTAGACTTTGGATTAGAAATGCAGCACACGCCAAGCAATGCCTTGGCAGGAGTGCCACTGTCCTTTGGAAACTATAAATTGCCTTTGAACCTTTTGATCAATGGTGCCACTGGCTGACCTTGTGATTGCAAAAATGAAACTCTGGCTGAGGACTTTGGATTAGAAATGCAGCACACGCCAAACAATGCCTTGGCAGGAGTGCCACTGTCCTTTGGAAACTATAAATTGCTGTGGACCCTCTATTGAATCAAATCAATGTCTGACTTTGTGATTGCAGAAATAAAACTCAGCCCAAGGCTTGGGAATAGAAATGGAGCGTGAGGGAAGCAATGCCTTGGCGGGTGCCCCACGTCCTTTGGAAACTATTTCTTCCAATGTACCCTTTAGGTTTGAAAACAATGTGTGTCTTTGTGATTGCTGCAATAACACTCAGCCCGGGGGCTTGGGATTACAAACGGAGCGGGAGGGAAGCAATGCACTTGCAGGAACGCAGACGTCCTTTGGAAACTATTATTTTCAAGTTCCCCCCCCCTTTCAGGATTGCAAAGAAGGGCTGATGTGGTGATTGCTAAATTCCAAAAAAGAAAACAGAAAGGCAAAAGGTCTTCCTCAGGAGTAGATGGAAAGCACCCCAAGCTCAGCACTAGCAGGGACGCAGATGTCCTTTGGGAAAAAAAAGTTTCCTAAAGCCAGCCACAGCAAGGACTCTGCCCCAAGCCCCCAGCCAATTTCCCCCCAAAAAACCACAATATCGAACCAGCAACAACAGAAACACTCTACCCCCAGTCACTTAGCCCTCTCTCCCCCAAGCAAGCAAGCAGCTTCCCAGCGCGCGCGAAACACCCTCTCTCCTCGGTATCCCAACCCAGAATGGCTTGGCTCAGTTGGGGAGGGGATTTTTATAGAGATCCTCCACGTGGACGCAGAGGACACTAGCCCCCACCTTTTTCAGCCATCGTGGAAGTCTCTGATTGGCCAGGGAGCGGTAGCCATGTTAGGCTGCGCTAGGCTCCCATTCATGTTAGGTTACAGAAACAAAAAAAAAATTTAAAAAAAATTTAAAAAAAATATTTTAAAAAATTTGGAAGGAAAAAATTTAATGAAAATTTTAAGAAACAATTAGAGAATGGGCCAACGATGGTTCGAATTACATTGCCAGTTGTGCCTAGGGAAAACGTTTCAATACTCGTTTCAAAAAACGAGAACAATCCGAAATAATTACGAAACGAGAAACATAACGAATATTTGGACAACCCTAATAAACAGCTTTCCAACCTTCACATCTACCACAGCAATTGTGCGGTCAGTCAAAAGAGTCCCTCCCTCTACACCCAGCACAAAAAAAAGCCCAGAATGTTGGTATAAAAATGACAACAGTTTTTCATCCTTCTTACGCAGCTAGGAAGCTAGTGAAACATTTAGTACATTCATAGTTTCTTAACTGCAATTTATTGATTCAATTTATTGTGTTGGCCTTGTTTTTGAAAGAGGTATTCAGCCACTGTTAATAGAACTTATCTTAAATGAACCAGTGTTTTTGTTTCTACATAATTTTTTTATGATAATATATTTCAATATAAAATGTAAGTCTCCAGCTTTTAGCTCCTTCTTGTTATGGTGTCTCACTCGCATTTATTATGCTGCCTGGTAAACAGAGAGTTTTGTTTTACAGCCAAATTCAATCCCATGACTAGTTTGAAAAGAGAGCTGTGGCATGTCACAGAGATTTGTAATGAAGGAATTTGTAATGAATCTCAGTTTCTTCTCCTCCATAAAATTCAGTAGACTCAACCTAAGGATTTAAAAGCATGTTTCCATTATCCTACTTCAGTTCTTCTATCATTGTGACTCTATAAGCCCATGTGGCATGTTTTGAGCTGCCTCATTCTTTGCATATATAAGCAATTGAATCTGTGCCACTGAATGACTTTTAGGTAGGATTGATGTATAGCTGTCAGTAGCTGGAAAGGCTATCAGAGCAATGCTCCCCTGTGTGTCCACCTATCAGGGCTGGCTGGAGATAAATTTTAATGTTAAGCGGGGGTGCTGAAAAGTGCCCCCCCCACTGGCGCCGCCTCCCGCGCCCTGGCCCCACCTCCTGCCCAGCGTGCCCTGGCCCCGCCTCCCACGCAGCGTGGGAGGCGGGGCCAGGGCGAATAGCGCAGGGGCGGGGCCAGAGTTGGCCCCGCCTCCCGCGCTATTTGCCCTCGCCCGTCTAGCCTTTTCTAGCTGGCCAGACTGCAGCGGAGGGACCTCCGCTGCAGTCTGGCCAGCTAGAAAAGGCCAGACGGGCGAGGGGGAGTAGCGTGGGAGGCGGGGCCAACTCTGGCCCGTCTCCCGCGCTATTCACCCTGGCCCCGCCTCCCACGCTGCGTGGGAGGCGAGGCCAGGGCGAATAGCGCGGGGGGCGGGGCACCGCCCTGATGGTGCCCCACCTCGCGCCCAGTGCGCCCTGGCCTTGTGGCAGCTGGCCAGGCAAGCCTTGTGGCCTGGCTGGCCTTACCCAGCCGGCAGCCGGCCGGGCAAGGCCAGCCAGGCCAGGGCGCACTGGGCGGGAGGCGGGGCACCGTCAGGGCGGTGCCCCGCCTCCCGCCCAGCCTGACGGTGCCCCTCCGGACCTGCGCCCGAGGCGGCGGCCTCACGTGGCCTCCATGGTGGGGCCGGCCCTGCCACCTATCAATGTGAATCAGGTCTTTCAGCTTATGCTTACACTAAAAACAAATATAGAAGTACGTTGGGTGCTGGTCGTGCAGAAAGAGCTTTATCCCTGCTCAAGTTAACCTTCCCTGCTTTAAAGTGCATAACAATCCAAAGATTTGACAAGATCCCCACCATCCATTTTAACTCCTGGAGTAACCACATAAACAGACATGCACACAATCTATAGAAGCTCCCCATCTAGGGTGATCCCACCTGCAGGAGTGGCCCTAGGTGTTTTCAGGATGTAAGTCAGCCTAGGGCCGCCCCCCCCCCCCCGAAATTTCACCCCCTCACCCCAAACTTACCGGCGGCGGCAGTGGGTGGTGGCGGCGGCCATAGGGTCGCTCTCCGTGGAACAAGGAAGTATTTT
Organism: Anolis carolinensis; assembly: GCF_035594765.1. Taxonomy (NCBI): domain Eukaryota; kingdom Metazoa; phylum Chordata; class Lepidosauria; order Squamata; family Anolidae; genus Anolis; species Anolis carolinensis. The sequence goes on from NC_085841.1 coordinate 87,499,982, forward strand.
TTATTCTCGTGAGATTTCCGTGAGATCTTGCAGAAATCTCGCGAGATTTTGCAAGAATACAAAATACTTCCTTGTTCTGCAGCAAGTGACCCAATGGTTGTCGCTGCCGCCGCTTTGAGTGTGCCCAGGAAGGGCTGCGCCCGAGCGGCAGCTTCAGGGGCCTCAATGAAGAACCGGGCCTGCCCATCTGCCAGTTCCACCTCTTAATGAAAGCCCTGCCCAGTAAGTGAATATCCTTGTATGGACGCATATGAGACGTAGCAAGGTTTTCCTTCTTGGTTTCCCACTCACACTGAGGCAGAAAGGAAATTTGTATACAGTTGTAAGCTAGAGCTTACAAATGTCATAAAACATTTGTAAGCTCTAGCAGATTGCACCTCAGTCTTCTCCACACATTTTAATGGGTTCTGAGTGGAATACACTCCATATAGCCATATAAATCAAAGCTCTCTAGTATAATTACACCATGTCTACATGTTAAATTACTTTTTAAAATGAGTATATTGGCACTGCATGCTGTGAATCTGTTAACAATAATGGAAACTGTAATGTTAGTTAATATATCTTCAGATCATTTTAAAAACAGCTTCAAAATAGAAAATAGGAAATTATTTTGTCCCAGTAGGATATATGAATCTTGAAGAAGGTTCAAAGAATCCAGTGTTTATTCCGATGTCCTCCCATTGGGTAAGGGCTATAGCCAAGGGAGGGGGAGGGGTTAGGGGTTCAACCCCCCACCCCCCAAATTTCAGGTTTTTTAAAAAACTGATTTACTCATGAATTTTAACTGATTAACCAAATCCCCATGAGTGTCCACTGACGTTTATCTGTCTTGAGTGTCCACTGAAGTTTATTGATTGAGCCTGGTGTGACGCCTCAGGGCATAATGGCTACGGGGTCATGACTTGAGGGTCTCTGAGACACTACACCTGGTTTCTAAATTATTTTGCATTATGGGACTACTCTTCATGATTCGCTAAAAAGATTTCACACACACCTCTCCCCATTTTTTTCTGGCTATGGCTGTGCATTGGGTCACGCCAGCAGCCCTTACATGAGATATCCAGAAGGGACATTTCAGCTGATTTTCAGGATCCCCCTTTGTTTGGGTGAGTATTTGGGGGTGGAGGGAACCACTTGTTTTGTGGTGTTTCTGAATCACTTTGGAGGGTTTTGGAAAGAATCATATTTATATATATATATATATATATATATATATATATATATATATATATATATGGAGAGGATTTGGGAGAGGGGTTCAAATCCTGCAATAAAGTGAGGCTTCATCTATACTGCCATACAATGCAGTTTCAGGATGTAGTTAAACTGCATTCTGAAACTGCATAAGGCAGTGTAGGTGTGGCCAGAGATCCGCCTATATTTAAGCACAAAGGTATGTAGTATTCATGAAGGCTACTGCAACTACCAAACTCTGAAAGACACACCAAAGCTTAAGTTTGAGCATTGAAGAGTCTGCTCTCTAAATAAGAATTAAGAGAGATGGTTGGAATGGTTTACATCTGTAACATATATAGCATCTTAGGGCCCTTCCAGGCAGGCCCTATATCCCAGGAACTGATTCAGGTGTTCTGTTTATTCCAGATTATCTTCACTGCAGACTCATATAATCCAGTTTAAAGCAGAAAACCTGGGATCAGATCGTGGAATACAGGGCCCATCTGTAAGGGCCCGTACTTGCATTTAAAACTTAGTGGAATAGCTGGTTTTTAAAAAAAGATTCTGCTGTTTTCTTTGCAAGTCATGAAGTACGTATTAAAATAAAACCTTCTCAGCCCTGCTGCAAAAAGTAACTCAGGCTGAAAAACAGACACAATTTTGGGTGAATTGCAACCATTATGTGGACATAATTTGAGGGTTTCAGAACCCTCTTTTGAACCTGTACCTTAAATCCCACTTATTTAATGCTCAGTTTGCAAATTATAGTTTAGCTTAATTTAAAAGAAACAACCTCAGATTGTTCAGACCTTACCACAAACAATCTGAGGCAACTTGGGCCTGGTCTGCAAGGAGCATACTCCCAACATTTGAGGAGCCAACTCCTAACATTTTTCAAAGAAGTTAATCTTAATAAATTCAACAACCTCAACTGCTGCCTCAGAGTTGTATTGTTCATACTTGTAACAAAATGAAAGTCTGCTAATGATGAGAGCATTAACCTTCATAGGTCAGAAATGGCTGGGACCATAGCGTACCTTATTATTTAGCAGCTTCTCTAGAGGTGACCTTCTTATTTCCAAAATACTTATGGGGAGCTTGAATTCTATATCCCCTGTCATAGGGCATAGTTACAAATATGTGAAGGGCCAGATATCAGTCATCTCCATTACTCTGGCTATATAGTAGTGAATTGATGACAAGATCTCTTGCCTATTGAATGGTATAAGTCAATTTTATTCCAAGCATTCAGCATATGTGCCTATTCTGTTACTCAAAGTGTAGGGCCCTACTCCAGTACCAACCCATGTGCCATTGGGTAGAGAAAAAAATATATATAACCAAATGGGTACAAAAGATGGTACTGGTCCTTGGCATATTTTTTTTAAAAGCCCCTCATCTTAGATAGTTTGAGAGGCACATCTTACTATTATTACAGAATTTTGACTAATTCTTGTGCTGACATCATAACTTGATTCCCTACTACGAGGTAGATTGATTACCCAGAATGTCAGTGAGCCGCAAAGCATTGTATGTAAAGAGACTTGGCACAAGCTCTATTTCTTTTTAATTTGTGATGGCTCATTCACATTTGCATGTTTACACGATATATGGTTGTTGTCACATTACAAATGTGTTTACGCACCAGCTGTCCATAGAAATGAAGCACTTCATTTGCTTGGCAGTAAAAGTTGTGATTTGTTTGGTTGTAGAACATTATATGCCTTAATCACAATACTGCCCCCTGTTCTGGAAGATCCCACTGTGTATGATAACAATACATTTAATTTGCTTCTCTTGACCACTGATTATTCTTTTCCCTACAGAAAAGTCAAAGTCACAGCTAAATCCTGAAACCACGGAAACAGAACAAAGTTTATCATCACTTGGAACAAAACATTTACCTTCAGGCTAGATCATGAATGACAACCTGAGATCAGCCCTTGTCAGAACAGAACAGCTGTTCTACTAACAGGTGACATCTGTGTGTTCTATAAACAACAGATAAATCAGTATTTATCATCTTCCTTTCATGATGACAGACTCAAAAGTTACACATGTAGAAAGTCACATGTAGAAAGTGGAAAATGGAATTAGGATTTCCAACCTTACTGTATGGGTTACATTGGTTATTTCCAAAATGAAAGATAAGAAAAACCTTTCTACTTCTGGATAATGAAGTCAAAGTCTCTGTATTTGAAAGGAACCTGGCTATCTTCATGAAACCATCATAGTCAATTTAACTTCTTTTGTGTCCTGATCACCTTAGGTTCTGGCCATCAAAAAACCCCCAAAAAAACTGAGAAGGAGCCTTGCAGTTTCGTCAACCAGGATGGGCTGAACTTTGACCTCTTATCAACCACAATTTCATTTTTACGATCATGTTGAACACTATCGGATAACCCAGATTTGAGAATTGTGAGATAATCTTTTTTATAGCAGAAATGGACAGAATGTGGAATTTATATATTAGATCAAATGCCAGATCAAGAATTTCTAACACTTGTAATATTGCAGACTATATATAAATCTTTAACTCATTATGAATAGATCTAAAATTAGAACATCTTTGGTGACCATGTATAGGCCATCAGCAGTAAGTGCTTAACTATTCATAATGTGTCAGTCATACTAACCCCATTCTTGGAGAAAGTGAAATCAATAAGGGCAGAAAGTATGTTGCTGTTTGAACAAACATTTTCTACATTATGTTTGTTTTTTAAAATCTCATGCTGCCTTGGATTCTGCTAAAGGAGCAAGGTGGAATATAAATTAAATACATATGTATAGATAGATACGTAAGTTGCCTAGCGAAATAATTCTAAAACAAATTAGGAAACACATGTGAAAGTTTATACCTAAAAGTTGATTATTATTGAATACCAGATGACATAGAATATTTTTTTTAAAAAAACACTCATAGCAATAATGAACAGGAAGAAATCCTTGAAAATGTCATAAGCAACATATTTTATTTGTTCCTTTCACAATCAGACATTGTCTAACACAGAAGTGCCCCAAAGTATGAAAAGAGGATTCAATAACGAACTGTCTAGAGCATTATTGTTTGAACTATATAAAAGCCAAAGGCAAAAACTTAATAATAAAATGCCATGCCTAGAAATAATTAAAGGTTGGCTGCGATCTGCTGCCCAGTATCCATATCGTAATGTTATTTGCTTCAGGTATGATAATCTATTTTGAACGATTTTGTTTCACACGCTGTATTTATGAGTAGGTACATCAGTTTGTATAAAGTGCAAACCAAATTATGAGAAACAGTAAATTAAATCCAGGCTTACTTTGAACTAACGTAATGTGATGCCTCATGGGCCTTGTAGTCCTGTTCCTAGTACTATCCTGGCAGATGAAGATGAAAACATGGGGTTTTCGCCGGTTCAACAAGAGCTGGAGTCCTTTCACCTGCCGGATGTTGATGTTTGTCCTCAAGACTTCAGTAAACCAGACCTTGGGCATTCCTCGCCTCCGTTTCCCAGGAAGGAATCTTACGCTAGAGACAGAGGAGTCAGAGAAGCAAATCGGAGGAGTTTACGGATCGCTGCCAAACAACAGGCTGATTAGGCCTGCTTCCCTTGGGAAATTCTAAGGAGTCTTGCATCTGGACAGAGTTGGGTTTCGCTTCTTGTTCTCTAGGGAAAGAGATTTGTTGGCGGGAAAACGAGACCCAATATAGGTGTTTGACGCGGGAGATTCTTTGCGGAGTCAACAGATCAGCTTCAGGAGTGAGATCGTGTGTGGACTTCGTAACCCCAGTTCCTTGCTTCCCGGATCAAGCATTCAAGCCTTTGCCTCGCCCTGCTTTTAACCACGGACCTCGTTCCAGGATTTCACCGGTTGCCTTGTATTTTGGTCACGGACCTTGTTAAAGAACCAAGTTAAATCCAGCCTTGTTCTAGCCTTGTTGTCAAGCTACCTTGGACTCTAAAGACTCTGACATTTCCCCACACTATTGCTTGGCAAAAGTGTGTGTTTCGGTATTGGATTAAGAACTTTGAACTCTAATATCATTTATTGGACAATACATTTTTGGACTATATTTGACCTCATTTGAAAGGTCTGCTTCTGAACTATATTCTTCACTTGTTTTTATTGCCTTTATATATTTCCTTAATAAAGATATTAGATAGAGATTGGCCTCCGTGTAAGGTTATTGGTGCCCAGCAGCCAGGGGTCTGACACGTAAGTCACATCGACTTCAGTTTGTCTGCTCAAAGGTATGATTTAAATACAAGTTTAGACCAAGCTCATTATGTTTAATGCCAAAATTGATACAGCTAGAGATAGTTGTAAGACCCCCAGAATACAAATTAAGGCAAAAGGGTGTAATTTTGGAACACATTATGGCATGACGTAGCATAATGATTAGGATGTCATAAATTGTGCTTCCATTTAAATGTCTCTAAAATGTAGGTAATGGGTATGCAGGGGGAAATGATTCATTTGCAAGCATTTAAAATCATTTACTAAAAACAATTTAAATCTAGTTGGAGGCATACTGTCTTTAGAAGAGCTGACATTACTAGAAAATACTACCACCACCACCCCCATTCTCTGGATTTAAACAGGTTTTTGGGTCGAGGCTATTAGTGTTTTCTTGTTGTCCTTAATGTCTTAGTCTTGTTCTTAATTTTATGAAGCCTTCTTTGGCAGAGCCCTGACCTAGAAAAATTACTTTTTTATAAGTCTTTCATTTATGTATTTCAGTATTTGTGAAATACAACATTGAGAAATTAACATCTTATGCCACTTGTTGCTCTGCTGATTACTCTTCCATTATTATCTGTAACTCTTTTGAGGCAGAAGAAATGTGAGGACGGATGAGAGAACATCACATAACTTTATAAATCTTTATTTCTAACAACTCTGTGAAGCCCAAAATGCCTTTGAAAGTATCTAAAAACTGTCACTCATTAGAGAAATCTACATATATTTTTGACACATGGATAAGGGAAGCCTTGGATATAGAATCTGTGGATAAGGTGGTAATACTGTAGCTGAAATCTGTAGTCTCCCAAAAGGCTGAAACTTTCCTGAGCTTGCTAGAGCCTGGTGGGAAATGCTAATTAAAGTAATTTTCAGCCAAATGACGAAGATCCCCACCAGGCAAGCAGTTAGAGATTTTATTCACTCTATAGAATGGATGCTACATACACCAATAAGGTGCTAAAAATGCAAGCATAAACACAGAGTCAAAAACAGGCTTCTTATACAGTAATTCCCCATTCACTTGCACTGCCCCATTCAAACTTCCCTCCCTTGCTCTGGATAGATCCAGGCCCCAAAAGCCAGCCAGTGTGTATTGGCGGAGGGGCTTGCTCTGCCCGCACGTTGATTGACTGGGGCTCTGGTGGTGAGGTGAAGGATTCCCTCCCAGTTGGTTGCCAGTGGCCTGAGGCGGCCAATCCGCAGGTGGAGGCATCTCTGGGGGCCAAGAGGATCCTTGACATCTGCATCCTTTTGGGTGTTTGGAATGGAATTCCTAACACAATGGATGTGACAAGGGATGAAGTGAGGTTGCCCAAGTCCAAGAATCTGGCACAATGAGTTTTAATTGTCCAGTCCTTGTTCCCAGACAATAAACAAAGATTTGAGTCTCTGTTGTGAGACAGGGCACTCCTGATGTCTGTGGTGAAATCACCATTGTTGGCATTTACATGTGTAGGGCTGGCCATTGTCCCATAGATTAGGGTGTTAGAAGGAGTTCTTGGAATGTTGTTCCGACCCTGGGGGTTGAAAGGGTCAAACTGCGGTGGAGGGGTTGGTGGTGCTCAGCTCCGCTGTCTGACCCTCTGCACCCCTGCTAACCTAAACCCATTTCTGATGTGCTATATTCCAAGATGGGTCAAATCAGATGACTGGAGCCCTGGTATATGTGTGGTGAGACGGGTGATAAGATTTGGGTGTTGTAGCTGGTGTGTGAGTGTTAGGAGGACCATCGAGCTGTCTGCCCATGTCCTTTAGAAAACCACAGATCCCATCCCTGAGGTTTTTTATTTTGAGGGTAGGGGCATGGATTTTCAACAATAGTATAACTAGATTGCTCGTAGTCCATGGCTTCCAAGCTCTAGAGCACTGTGAGGTGTGTAACCACCACAAATAAGCTCTAATGCCTGTTTCATTCTTATTCAAAAAGCAGCAGTCTTATGATACATCTTTAGTATTAAACTATGGGCCTCATCACAAAGGTCAGGAGAAGTGTTGAGGAGAAAAGAGAGGGGCAGCGAGGCAAATCTATAGCCCTGCACACAGCTTCATCTCAGTGACACTATCCCCATCACACAGGTAAGAGTCACCTTCTGTGAAGGATCCGTGCTGGCTCTATTGGAGCCAGCACAACACGGGAAGCCTCTGGTGATGCTTTCAACCTGGTTGGGGGTGGGGCCTCCACCCGAAGTTACATGATGTCATGTGATGGCTGGTAAGGGGCCACATCCAGAAGACAGGGTGAGTGTGATGAAGTCATATATGACAGAGTGACTAAGGACCCATCACACTTACCTTTTTTAATGTCCTAGGACACTAAAGGGACAGTCCAGCAACAGGTGGGCATGTTGCTCATTACACAACGTTGCTGGATTTCCTGTTGAAGCCCCGCCCCCAACTGGAGTGGAAGCATTGTAGGACGCTTCTCTCCTAACACGGAAAGTCTCCTTGTGATGGTGAAGTGGCACCAACACCAGGGAGGAGAGTGTCCATGTCATAAGGTCATAACAGTATATACATGATGCAGTATATACTCAGAAGTATGTATCATTACACCACAGTAGAGTGAATTACAGCTGGCTGACTGCAATAGACACAAGGGGGCAGCAGAACAGCAAAACCAGCCATATTACCAGCCATAAACGATCTTGTTCACTTAATTACTTTTAATGCTCCTTAGAAATTAAATGAACAAGATAGAACACTGAGTTTGTTGTATCAGATATGCTGTATCAGTAATTTTAAACTTTAACAAAATTATTACAGTAGGCTTTTAGTATCTTTTAGGGTTTAGGTCCAATACTTCCACCTCACTGTGCATACCAAAATTTGTGAATGCTCAAGTTCTGTTATATACCATAGTGTAGTAAAAGAGAGTCCGTGATAATAATAATAAAAAAAAGACAAAGTCATTGTTTGCATTTGGGGATTTTTAAAGAAACATTTTAAATCCAGGGATGATTGAATCCGTGGATAGTTGAATCCATTGATCTGGGGGAGGGGGCAATTGTACTCTGAATGTCACACAACCTGTAAAAGCTGGGGCATTTGGGTTAAATGCTTGGAATTATGATATCTGAGATGCAAATATTTTGGACACTCAACAGATGTGAGACACATTGTCATAATCCTCTTGCAATTGTCAGCTTTCACATTTTGGACATGCACCCGTAGGTACACAAAAAGCTCCATAGCAGAGCCCTGTGATTGTTATAAAGGGTGCAGGAAATGAGAAAAATGTCTCCTGCCATTAATGCCTCAAGAGGAAAATTTCCTGCTTATTTATAATGTTGCTGCTACAGATCAACTAGATTAGCTGCTCTGAAAAGGACCAAGGAAAACAAAGCTGAACTAAGACTATTCGTATCAGTATTATCTGTGTGAATGTGTGTGTTGTATGTATGTGTGTGTGTGTGTGTGTGTGTATAATTACTCCCCATCTCTTATCTCTTTTCCTGTCTATGACTACCAGAATGAAAATTGGAGATACCTCCAAGGATACATAAAAGGGAGAATTTCAGCAAATGTTGCTTGTCACACTACCAAGTAACAAGCACACCACTTCTATACAACAATTAAAGTGATAGGAGGGGTTTCCAGCTTTCTGGCAACCCTACTCCTTCTTCATGCAACAAAGAGATAGAAATTGTAGTAAAACGGTTGCCTTATTTTAGACTACAATAGAGTCTCACTTATCCAACATAAACAGGCTGGCAGAACGTTGGATAAACAAAAATGTTGGATAATAAGGAGTAGTTAAGGAAAAACTTATTAAACATCAAATTACGTTATGGTTTTACAAATTAAGCATCAAAACATAATGTTTTACAACAAATTGACAGAAAAAGCAGTTCAATATATAGTAACGTTATGTAGTAATTACTGTATTTACGAATTTAGCACCAAAATATCTGAATGTATTGAAAACATTGACTACATTGCTAAAAAAGCCAACGGGATTCTGGCCTGCATAAATAGGGGTATAGCATCTAGATCGAGGGAAGTCATGCTCCCCCTCTATTCTGCCTTGGTCAGACCACACCTGGAATACTGTGTCCAATTCTGGACACCACAATTGAAGGGAGATGCTGACAAGCTGGAAAGCATCCAGAGGAGGGCAACTAAAATGATTAAGGGTCTGGAGAACAAGCCCTATGAGGAGCGGCTTAAAGAACTAGGCATGTTTAGCCTGCAGAAGAGAAGACTGAGACATGATAGCCATTTACAAATACATGAAGGGAAGTCATAGGGAGAAGGGAGCAAGTTTGTTTTCTGCTGCCCTGGAGACTAGGACGCGGAACAATGGCTTCAAACTACAGGAAAGGAGATTCCACCTGAACATCAGGAAGAACTTCCTCACTGTTCGACAGTGGAACTCTCTGCCCCGGACTGTGGTGGAGGCTCCTTCTTTGGAGGCTTTTAAGCAGAGGCTGGATGGCCATCTGTCTGGGGTGCTTTGAATGTGATTTCCTGCTTCTTGGCAGGAGGTTGGACTGGATGGCCCATGAGGTCTCTTCCAACTCTACTATTCTAGGATTCTATGATTCACTGTGATGCTGTTCATCCTGATGAAGTTTCTGTTCAGCAGGTGAGAAATAAGTACAAGCAAATCAGAATTATTGGCACCTGCAGAGTTTTCTGTATAGAAAATTATCCCAGCATTTAAGTGCTGTGCATGTGACATAAACAAAAACATACTTAAACAGTTAGTCTGGTGCTGGGCTTTATGCAGCCTTCCTGATGTTGTTGGATTTCAGTTCCTAATATCTTTCAGGAATGAACTATTTCAGACATTGAGAGTTACAGTCTGACAACATTCAGAAGGTTTCTACCCCTGGAGTATTGAATATCTAGGATTGCTTTTAATTTCAAGCTTTCTATGAAATGCTGATGAATGCAAGTCTCTGAAAATGTCTGCATGCATAATGTGAAGATGCCAACCTAGCAGACCCACAAGCTGTGGCATAGCTTTATGTAGTAAGCCTGTGTTGCCATTCAGCTTTCTGCTGTTGCTACACCAGTGATACCATTTTAACATTTCATTTATACACATATAGGCCAGTGAATCTCAAGAGTGCACCCAGGAGAAGATTTTAACAGAGATCTGAAATGTAGATATGGAAGAGGAGTCTTTAATGAACATTGTGCTGAGTTGCAAAGTGAATTAATTTAAATTACAGAGTGAGTAAGAGGGGTCTTTCCCTTGTTACCGTTTTTATTTATGGTAGTTGTTGAGCTGCAATTGACATATTAAGACAATATAATAAGTTTTTTTCATGTCAGGAGCGACTTGAGAAACTGCAAATCGCTTCTGGTGTGAGATAATTGGCCGTCTGCAAGGACGTTGCTCAGGGGACGCCCAGATTTTTGATGTTTTTACCATCCTTGTGGGAGGCTTCTCTTATGTCCCTGCATGGAGCTGGAGCTGATAGAGGGAGCTCATTCACACTCTCCCAGGTTGGATTCGAATTGACAACCTTCAGGTCAGCAACCCAACCTTCAAGTCATCAGTCCTGCTGGCACAAAGGTTTAACCTACTGCGCCACCTGGGGCTTCAATATAATAAGATGGAGAAGAGCTGATCATAGCAAATTATTGTATACTAAGAATATGGAAAGCCCAGTCAGTAACATACATTTCTCTTTAACATATACATTACAATGAATTAACTGATGAATTTGGGAGGATTTCTGGTTACCTGTTAGAGCAGAAAATGAAAGGAGACAAAAAGAGAGAGGGAGAATACTGATAAAATAGGCAAAAGGCTTGTTCCACAGCATTGTCACTGAAATGACTGACATAAGAACAGATAGAGAGGAATTTAGCTGTTCTTCATCTCTCTTCTGTCTCCAAGATGGGTGTTTGTCTTGTTATTTAATAAATGCATCTTCATTTATCTGCTTACTCATCACCTCCGAGTTTTGTTTTTTTAATGATGGTTTATAGAACAGTTCCAAATCTTCTCTGCTTGTGGGGAAAGCTTTAGTAACATCACACTGTGCAAGTTAATCAAAGCTTTGCACAAATGGCTGCAATTTACATAAATGAGAGGGAAAAAAACAATCACAAGGTATGCCTTTCAGATAACATTTGTCAAATGTAGAGTTGATCTTTTATATGCTTCTTCCTTATACCAAAGATTGTTTTTAAAAGAAAAAGACATATTCTAGGGTTGGGAGCCACCCTGATCCCTATGGGGGCGAGCGGAAACATTTTGTGATTGTGATTGTGTTTTGGAGAATCAGGGCCCAGGAAATGGACCAAAATGGTTGGAAATTTTCAGGTGCAATTAGTGCTACTTTTAGGGGGCTGCACTCGGCTGTGTGTGCAGAAGTTCTGGAGATTACAAAAATGGCATTTGGACTTTATATAGCCCACCAGCTGTACTGTACTCACACGTGTTTTGAAACAAACAAATGGCTTCATATCTCAGTTTGGATTAATCAACATATTAGGAAATACATAAAACATGCTTTATTGGGTCAGTTTTGAGCTCTTTTACCCAAAATACAAAAGCACATGCAACATATTCAAGTCCCAGTCTTCCTTCTGGACCATTGAGTCCTGGTAATTTGTACTGATTTTCTCTTCTCTAACTCTTGGGCAATTTGGTGGTTCTGAAATAAAGGACTATTGGCTATGTAAGAGTTAAGATATGTAGGATACTATATGTGTTGTAGAACAAAAAACCACAAAATGTAGCCAAAACACACAAAACAAAATGACATTTAGGGCCTTTTCAGACAGGCCTCAAAATGCAGAGCCTGTCAAGCTTTTACCTGAGGCGTCCAAACAACGGCTTAAGTAAAAGCAAAGTAATTTGGAACAAAGCAGGTAAACCTTCCTGAAAGGCTCAGGTCTAATGGGATATTGGGCCTATGAGGACTGACCCCCGGGTAGTTCTGGGACTACCCTGCGGTCAGTCCCCACAGTCATCATGCTTCTTTGGGCTTCCAAAAGCCCTGATGAGTGAGATGGCACCCACCCCCTCCCCCCAAACCTCCCAAAAAGTCCTTAAAAGAGGAAATAACTTACCCAGCCACCATTAAGGTACTGCTGGAGTACTTCTGGCATTTAGACACACACACCCCTTTCAGGAAAGCCCGGGTTTTGGGGGGAGGTGTGGGGACAAAAGACTACACCGAAGCTGGTTTTCCCATGTCTGGAAGCACCCTAAGTCCCTTCACCCATGCGTTCAGCCTAATCTGTTTTGGATTGCAGTCTCCCTATTCAAATCCATCTCTAAACTCTGTACCACTTTGCCTTGTAATAATGCACATGCTATTCTTTGGTGTGTTCCCCTTCACATCTCCCATTCACAAGTATTTATATAGCACTCCGAAATACACAAAGCGATTTGCAACCTTTATCTCTCTCCATGCAGAAACATGGGTTTGTGCCAAATTTTTAGTCATCACGTCGGTTTGTGCCCTATCTCCCCTCGGCGAGATAGGGTGGAATAAAAAATAAAGTTTTATTATTAATTTGACCTTTTAAAAAGTGCCAACAACTGCTGAAATTTAAGAAATACACAGTACGTGACAAGTTGTTGCATTGAATAATTAGCTGCTTCCCCTCACATTTAAATTTAATATGACGACAACGATGACAATGATATTAAAATTGTGGGCAGTTTAAATTCTTGGTTTTGGGGCTGTATACAACAATATGCAATCTTTTCTTTGTTTCTAACCTCTTTCCAGAAAATTGATAATGTTTTCCCTGAGTTATACTTCACAAGAATTTTATAATGAAAAGGCATTAAAGTTTTTGGGTTGTTTTAAACACCTAAAGTCAAAAGAATTTACGATAAGTTTCCCTTTGTCAAATAGCACAATAGGGTTGTCAAAGAGAGAAATCAAGACCTAAATCCAAATTCGAATCTTGCCTAGAGCACACTGAATAAATTAATGGAATTTACATATGAGTACTGATCTACTAAATTTCTATACATTGCCTTGCTTTATTTTAATTAGAATCAATGCTGGTGTGCTTAGGCCATTGCATATTTACAAACTAAATGTTTTCCCTGCAGTACAGGCAGTGGCACCTGATACTTGCCATCTTGACCCCTACAATTTCAAACTGCTGGCTACATCCAGATTATCTGCTTTGAACTGGAAATAATAATAATAATAATAATAATAATAATAATAATAATAATAATAATAATAATAATACTTTATTTGTAACCCACCCTATCTCCCCAGGGGGGACTCTGCATTTTCCAGGCAGAAAGTAGCAAACGTTCAATGCCACAATAAACAAACAAACCAAATCAAAACAATAAATAAGATAGCATCATTACAAACTCATAATGACTAACCATGTATATGAGTTTACGCTGTCATATAAACCAACCCAGGGTGAGTTCAGGTTTTAATGCCCATGTAGATTGAAATGGCAGACAAAGGTTTGAGGTAATGAGACAAAGAGAGTTCCGGTGGCTGTAGAAAAAATACGTTTATTCTCAGTGGCCAGAGAGAATAAGCAATAAGAAAAAGGACCTTCTCCTGTAATCAGGAAAGCGAAGGTACAGAACAAAGAAACACAGGTTCTTATATACCCTTTTCCCTCCATCTACCTACATCATCTAGGCATTATCCATCACCAATCAGTGTCAAAAAGGTCTTACTTTGCACTTTCCTAAAAGCTACTTTTGCATTTTCCTAAAATATAGGCTCTTTCAAGACCTCTGACCCTCCATTAGGCCTTATCTCTGGAATTCTCATCTAGGCTCTCAGGGATCCATTAATTAAGGAATTCCTCCCTACCTTAGCTTGTCAGAGAGAGTCATTAGTACTCTTACATGGCACCAGGTCTTATCTTGACATCCCAAAAAGCCTTAATTTGTCTCTTGTCCATTAGCTTATCTATTCTTATTGACACTTAACATATGTCTCTGGCACTTAGGGTGAACTTTGGTCCTGCTAATGGGGTGACATTTATTTGCTGAGCAGAGTGTATTTTGGGGCTATATGCACATGATTCTGTTTGTGATAACATTTTTCCTATTCCTATTTTTAATATGATTACATTCAATATATAGTTTCCAATACAAGTATTATATTTTCCCAATACACCTTCATCAAGATGAATCCTGAATCTAGTCTTACAGTTATACTCAGGGTCCTTCCACATAAGCATATAACCCAAAATATCAAGGCAGATAATCCACAATATCTGCATTAAACTGGACTACCTGCATCCACACTGCCATATAATCCAGTTCAATATGGATTTTATACAGCTGTGTAGGAGGGGCAGACAGGTACTTCTAAGGACTGAGGAATGTGTTACAAAAAACTTGATCAACTAGCATTTTGAACTATTGGCATATTAATCATATCTACGTTCATGAATTTGGCTTATTTTGCTACTAAAAAAAACATATTAGCAATCATGCTGTTTAAATTCACCTTTGACTAAGTATACTAGGAACTAACTTCTGTATTTCTGTTCTTATTAGTCACATTCCTTGTTATTGTACAAGGTCAAATATTGCTTCATACCCATCTTCTGAAATCAAGCAAAACTTGTTTGTGAAGTAACATTGCATTGCATGTATATTGCATGTGTCTGTATGTGTGTAAGGGGGCCTTCCCATCCTCGCAGAATGTTTGCTAGCTCCATCTGCCATAGTGAGAAATTCTGACTAGCTTGCTCTGTGAACGTCACTACGACATCTAATTTAAAGCATCTGTCTTAAATCCAATTATTAATCCCAATTAAATTAGACCTGTAGAATCAATGTATTTGCATAAATGTTGATTTACCATTCATCAAGTCATTCAGTGGATCTACTCTGTTTGGGGCTCTGCCACGAAATGTGATATAATCCTGGTGTTTTCCGCTCTTTGCCTAAGATTGGATCTACATGGCCACATAAAATCCAGGTTAACTGCTTTGAACTGGATTATATGGCAGTGTTGATTTATATAATCTGGTTCAAAGAAGATAATATGGATTATCTGATTTGATAATCTGGATTATATAACAGTGTAGAAGGGGCCTAGTGAATACCCTAAACCACTTCACATGGGATTTCCACTGTTGGCAACTCAGAGCTCTCCTTCTGCAGTATCTCCACTTTCCTCTCCCTGTTATCATTAACCTATAGTTTGTCATAGGCCATTGGCCATTCTTTGGGCCCTTCCACACAGCCCTATATGCCAGAATATCAAGGCAGAAAATCCCACATTATCTGAGCGTGGACTCGGATAACCCAGTTCAAAGCAGATATTGTGGGATTTTCTGTCTTGATATTTTGGGATATACGTCTGTATAGAAGGGCCTTTGGTCTTCCAACCAAGACAAACAGAGGCTGCTACTGCAAACTGTTTCTCCTTGGTCATGTCATTGCTTATTTTCTTGGAAATTGAAAACAAGAGGGTGAATCATTGTCTAGTCAGTCTTGTCACAAGCAAACACAAGAGTTCTGCCACGAATTGCCATGCTAGATTGCCAGTAATCTCATCAACAAAGTTTCCTTCTAAAGCAGTTAAAAGTATAATTGAGAAATCTCTGGTAGTAAGAAGCAGTTCACACACACACTCACCCATACACACAAAATACCTTTTGCAGCTAAGCCAAAGTCCAAAAGCAAAAGAAGCTGTGTTACAATAGGAAACTGAACAGATGTGTATGTGTGTCAGACCTATTAGAGGCCATTCCCAATGACAGATGTTGGCACTATTGACAGCCACTTATGAAAAAGACTGGAGCAATGTAGGAATTTGCCTTCTTTTAAGACATACAATCCGGAGGTGGGGATTTTCTCTGTGCTTCTGGAAAATTGTTCACTTTCATGAACTGTTCTTAAAAATAAGGCCAAGAGAACATTGGTGCAGCAGGTGCTGGAGCCACCTACACCTGCTGAGACTGTGTAAACACATAGCTCTTTAATGGTGACATCAGTATTCACAATCACTCTGTGGAAACAATACTAGACTGTAGAAAATGTCCACACATATTGAACTGTGTGCAGATACTGGGCTAAAACAATTGCTAATTCTAAAGCTATAACAGTTTCAGGTCTAAATTATTGACTTCAGACCTTCACACATATTTTTGAATGGGCCCAGATCCAGCAAGGTCTAAAGTTCACATTTTTGGGACCTCTGGGCCAGAAGTACTGGTTTTTTCAAGGGAAGTTGGCGAACACAATAAATTGGTGGCCACGTGAACTTTACTTCCAGGGTACTCCTGAACTCACTGAAACATACTATATAAATATGTATATTTACATATCCTATCCTGGATGGGTATATTTTAGTGTCTGATGTGGACTGCAAGACTTAACAACTGATGGCAACTGCTTAGCCTATAAAAGCTAAACAACACCTAGTGAAACCATGGAATTCATTATTACAAGATGTAAATGCTAGCAACAAACAAGGAAAATTGTAAGAGGAGCCTGAACAAATTTATGGAAGACAAATCAATCAAATGGCTGACATTGATGATGGCACTGTATCACCACCAGCATCAGACGAAGTATGCTTCACAAAACTGATTGCTGAGAAGCATGGACTGGAAGGCAAAATGACCCTCCCTGATGTTCCTGTTAATACCTGGCTGGCCACTGTAGGAACATAAATTCAAGACTAGATGGACTTTTGACTGGCTTGAGAATAGGTCTTATTCTGTTCTCATGACTGGTGTCCTAAAATGAGATATAGCCACTAGTGACAAGAACATTCTTTTAGGACCCAGATCCAGACCACAAGCTGTCAGATAAATCTTCCATTGCCAACCTACTTAAACTAATGTCAGGACAGATTAATGTCACTGAATACTGCAGGTCTTCCAAATTCCGAGCCTGGCACAATTCTATATTCTGAAAACCTACATGTCATTGCTGACAAATCTCTTAAAAACTCTCAGGCTAAGTATGGCATGAATGATTGTCCTCAAATTATTTCTGTTTGTGGATTATGGGGAGAAAGTAGCAAAAAAATCTGCTTCTACCTATAATGACCTGCATGGTTTTATTGTTTTCTATTAAATTGATTTGACACCCTGCAATCCCTAAGAACAGCAAAAGAGCTATGCTGATTCAGATCAGAAAAGTTTAATAGCATCATTGTGGTTGCATCCCTTAGAAATAGATGCACAGAGGCAAACAGGAAGGAATGTATTGGCCATGACTTACAGGCATTGAATTTGTCCAATTCCCTTTCAAAACCCTCCAAGCTGGCAGCCACCATTACATCCTGTGGTAAGGATGAAGGAAAACGTTAAACATTTGAATAAACAAAGGAATGTGTCCATCCAGTCTTCTGAAATTTTCCTCCCTAAACATAATTCCTGAAAGTCAGGAGATGTGGTTTGTGAGTCTGCACCTGGAAAAGAAAAACATAGCAAAATTTCCATTGCCTACAGAGAGTTGTTTAGAGTATACACAGAGGCCTCTTCGGACCTTGGCTGTCATTTTTAATGTTCTGGCTAGTAAAGGCAGTCTCCAAGTTATGAACAAAGTATATATATGTGTGTGTGTGTGTGTGTGTATATATATATACACACACACACATACATACACGCACACATATACACACACACACACACATGCATGGATTCTTTGGATAATACAGGGAAGAGTTAACACCCCTGTGGTTTTTGGTTGTTATTGTTGTTTTTTGCTCTCTGTGCCCCTGTTCAGAAGATTTCACCTCACTTTCTTTCCCTGCGATAATTGGTTATTGAAAAATTTGGCTTTTTGTGGAAACAAGGATTGGTAAGAAAACTTCACTGGAAACACCTTTGCACCATGATAACTCTTTCAGGAGTGAATTCCCCTTCCGAGAGGTAGATTTCTTTCACTTCCTGTTGTCTCACCCCTGGTTCTAAGTATGTTTGTAAGTCAAATGGTTTCAACTCTGGAACTGCTAGTACAATATAAATGAGAGAAAGGCGGTAAAAATACAACCAGGCACCAACTACTGAAGATTAAATATGTAAGACATTGCGGGCATGACTGACAGAAATCTAATTAACAATAGGGAGGGATAAATTAACTTAATTAAAGTGTAAAGGTTTATCCTTGACATTAAGTCTAGTCGTGTCCGACTCTGGAGGTTGGTGCTCATCTCCATTTCTAAGCCGAAGAGCTGGCATTGTCCATAGACGTCTCTTAGGTCATGTGGCCAGCATGACTGCACGGAGTGCCATTACCTTCCCACTGGAGCATTACCTGTTGGTCTACTCACATTTGCATGTTTTTGAACTGCTCGGTTGGCAAAAGCAGAAGCTAACAGCAGGAGCTCACCCTGCTCCCCGGATTCGAACTGTTGACCTTTTGGTCAGCAAGTTCAGCAGCTCAGTGGTTTAATCCACTGCACCACCAGGGGCTCCCTAATATAAAGTGTAAAAACCTTATAAATTCTCTTGTAAGGGTACAGTGTCTAATTTCTGAACCTGCCATTTTATTTAGTTCAGTTGTGCAATTTATCCTCTTTTTAAAAATATCACAGACACACCACTGCTGGCAACTATTTTTGTCACTGTCGTTTACCATTCTTTATCCCTTTTCTGAACCTTTTCGCCATTGTTACGGCTGGTACCTATTCATACCACTGCTCAATAAAATCTGCCTCATTGTTAAGTTGGGCACTGTACAGACTGATAATCAAATAAAGGAGATTACTGGCATCTCATACTTTACAATAGTTTTATCAGAGCCCAGATTTCCTCTTTTCAGTAGCCTGCATTTTCAGACACAGCATGAAATCAGAAAAGCTCCTTTAAAACATGAAAGTCTGCCAACTGGATTTCCTGTTGCACAGCCCAGTTTATTCCCTCTCACTCCGACTGAGGTTTGCCTTACCCAATTAAGCACAAAGGGATGGATGGGAAACACTTTGCATGGTGCATAAGAGTATATTAAGTAAAACTGAGAATCCCTTCACTATCATTTGATTCAGACATCAGCAGAAATACATGTTAGACTTTCCACAAAATATGTTATGTGGGCCTATACTACTCATACTGTCTCATGAAAGCCAGAAATACTCACAAAGTCACAATCCAGCAGCAGAAAGCTAGAAACTGTTCCCTTGCCCTCAAGAATATCATATCTGCATAGTGCCTACATAATGCAAAAGACGAGCAGTCCCTCCTTGTGCTCCAGTCAGATGCAGCTGTGATTTAAATATCTTCTGCATAAAACATCTCGGTGTGCTCTCTGGAGTGCATCTGAGTCTCTCAGTGATTTCCTTGTCATCTCATTCCAACTCCAGAGTCGTCTTTTCCCTGACAAAAAGAATGCCACACAGAGGGAATGAATAATACATTTAGAACTGACCCAGAAAGAAATGACTTTCATTCATTCTCCCAAGCTTCTGGTTCTGCTGAGGT
Source organism: Anolis carolinensis (assembly GCF_035594765.1). Lineage (NCBI taxonomy): Eukaryota > Metazoa > Chordata > Lepidosauria > Squamata > Anolidae > Anolis > Anolis carolinensis. Next base: position 87,519,740 of record NC_085841.1, read on the forward strand.
TACATTTGCCAAGCTAGAAAATCATGAATCTAACTGCTCCATTTCCAAAGCCACTTCTATAACACAGGTAATATTTATGAACTGAAATAGTGGCATGCAAATCTGTAAAACAGATGGTTGTGCTCTTCCTTTCTCTCCACCACATGTTGGTAATAAAACCATTTTTGCTGGATCCAGGTGATCTGAGGGACTGAATTCTTACATGTCTAGGCATTGAGATCTTTTTCCTATCAGTCATACACATGGGAGCCTGCAACAAAATCATCTGAAATACTATTCAAAGATTTTTAAAATGAACTAAAACATAAAAACGCAAAAAAGAAAAGAAAAAAAAGCACAGTTTAAAAAGGGGAGGTACAACACGCATTCCAGGGAAAGATTGGATGTAAATCAAATCAAATACAAACATTCTGACCCCAGTTTGTCATTATGAATTGTTTCTTCCTTCTCATCTCAACGTCCCTCCCATCTCAAAAAGGTGGAGATTTAACCATTACATTCAGGCTCTCAGTGGCTCACAGCCTCACAAAAGATTATTCTTGCCAATCGACTACATTTTACTGCTGAGGAACGTTTTTCTCCCACAGTATGTATTATATTGGGACAAAGAAGTCCTATACCATTTTGTGGCTGAAATGTGATGGAAAGATAGTTGTGTGAGTGCTGAGATGAAAACTACCTCTTCCTCTGTTCAAAAGTGAGGAAGCAGCAAAGGCACACTCACATTATCAAGCTGATATATAGACGGAAGCCAGGCAAAGAAAGTGAAATAATCCATAAAGAGCTCACCACAGAATAGTTCACAGAAATGCAACACCAAAGAGGGATGTGAACGAAGAAGTGCTACAAACTTTTGACCTGCTAGAAAAAGTGCTGGAAACCTCGAAGTTGGTCCTCACAGAAAGCCTTCTTTACCACAACATATCAAAACTGTAGTGTGCTCTTTGTGGGGTCACTTAGCCAATTCAATCTTGTGGATGCTATGCTCGTGTTTCCAGGGGAAATACTTCTCTGGAGAAATTGGAAGTGCTAAATCTTGGTGGGAGGAGTTATGTGGATGTGTCTATGTACCCAGTCCACTTGCAAACACATTTCTTTGGCCTTGTCACAATTACAGAGGGAGACATCTGTAGTGTAGGAAGAATCAATTTGCATTTGAACAAGATTAATGCTAACAGTATTATTTATCTCCTACAGAACTGGGGGGAAAATATCAGTATCAAAGAAGTAATAATGTTGAGATATATTTCCTTGTCAAAATGAAGGTCATGAATATGTTTAGCAGTCATCTTGAAAAGCAAAAATGTGTCATAATAGAAATACAGAAACATCGATTTGATGTTGGCTGACGTGGGATTCTAAATAGCTGTCTTAACATATACTTGTTGTGGAACTGTAGGTCCATAAAACATGCAACTTGCCATGTTTCATGAAGACCTGGGCAGGAGGTTGCAGGGCACATTTACAGCAAAACAGGAATACAACATTTATACACTACTATTTAGTCTCAATTACCTGTTTGGGTTGGGGCAGAAGGTGGAATGTGGATGCAGCAAATCAGTACTTCATCCAAGAGCATGATTAGGTGCTTAGAAGATGTGTGTCCTGGGTAATAGGATATACATCTACATACAATTTGCAAATGCTAGGTTTGGACACTGGATTTGCATATGCATAAAGGAAATTAGAAATAATGACTAGAATCCATGTAAAAAGTCAGCCAATCAATTTATCTTCCAAATTCCACCCACTAAAATAATTTCAATTCATTTACTCTTTCCCACATTTCATACAAAACCAATTCTTATTCAGTTACTCTTGATTTGCAGTAGTTTCATAAAATTGAAAATATGTGATTGTTTTTCCTCTATGATTCTCCCCCCCCCCCAGCTCTGTATCCCATATACACACATATGTGTACACAAGCAACCCAAACAGAGAGGGCTTTTGAATCAAAACAGAGCACTAATTCAAAATCAAGCTGTAGGCAAATCTCAATTACTTTCCCAATAACTATACAATTCCAGCAGCAGAATGTAAACCATTCCTCTTCAACTAATTAACCTCAACCATCAATTCTAATTACCTCCATGATTTACAATCAAAGTTAAAATGAAGTTGAGTCCAAATCTTTTCTGGCATGTGTCAGAATGCTAAGATGATGGTGGGAGGGCTATAGAGGAAAGAAATGTAAGAACGGAGGCAAGGTTTAGAAAGTGAATAGAGGCGGAAGCAGGTAGGCAGCAAGAAAGGGGGCAAATTTGGGGGTAGGCATCAGAAAATCAGACAGTGCATGACAAGGACTAGGAGCCATGGAAAAGGAAGAGGAAGTTTGGAAAAAGAAAAAGAAGTAGGTGGCAGATAGTTGTATTGATGATGGTGCAGAGAGGATATGCCTTTTCCTTTCTCCATTGAGTGGTTCCTTGTATCATTTCTCCATGTCAGGACTTAAGACTTTTCACCCAAACCCAAACATACACACCTAAACATAAACTGACGAAGTAATATGCCAAGCAGAGAAAGAGGAGCCATGCTGCATACCTTTTCTATATATGCCACAATAAAGATGGGAACATACAAGTCAAGATGAGCCAGAATATACACACAGGCTCCTTGGCTGCTCCTAAGCACAAGAACTCTGTTCCTATGGTGGATACTGTAGATTGGTAGTGGTGCTGTACTCTCCTTGCTGTCCATTCATCAACAGGCAAATACTTATTTCTTATCGCAATGGACTGTTGAGAATGAATGGTTTTTAAATAAAAGGTTTTTGAAAGCATAGTACATTATTTGAAATGTACTGCTTCTAAACCATTTTAGTATTTTTAATTGTATATTTTAAATTGTTTTAGTGTTGGCTAAGAGTTTAATTCAATTTTCACGATATTTAAGGAAATTGCATTGTGTCAATAAGTATTTGGCTCCCTGTTTTTGGGAGAAGATATGGTAAAAGCAAATTTAACAGTGGCAACACTTCAGGTACTTGGCAACTGACCTTCTGGCCAAGTTATTGCACTCCATATTTGTTTTTTTAAATCTTTGTTTCTCCCTTGGCCCCTTTTCCTTTTTCTCTATAGAATACAATTCTGCTGGGGTGCACTCTCGCATTGGTACAATTATTGGAGGTAAGATTCTCAGCTCTTCACTGTAGAAGGACAGGCCTTTTAATAGCATGTTTGGAAATGTATGACATTTCAGGGAGAAGAGCCCTCCCCTTGATTTATCCTTCTGCCTTGAGGGTCAAAACAAGTTCATTTAGCCATGGATTAATTAAAATGCTTTAACCATATTTTAGCTGCCACTAGAAAATAAAAACATGTTAGTAACATCTGTTAACTCCTCCTTCACAAACATTTGTACCGGGGTAAAAGAATGCTGGAGCCCTCAATGGTGCAACAAGTGAAACCACAGAGCTGCTGAACTTGCTGACCAAAAGGTTGGTGTTTCGAATCCAGGGAGCGGGAGTGAGCTCCTGTTGTTAGCCCCAGCTTCTGCCAACCTACCTGTTCGAAAACATGCAAATATGAGTAGATCAATAGGCACCACTCCTGCGGGAAATAGATCAATTGGTACTGCTCTGGTGGGAAGGTAAAAGCACTCCATGCAGTTATGCTGTCCACATGACCTTGGAGGTGTCTATGGACAATGCCGGCTCATCGACTTAGAAATGGAGATGAGCACAAACCCCCAGAGTCAGACATGACTAGACTTAATGTCAGGGGAAAACCTTTATCTTTACCAAAAATAATGCTCCTGGCACCTCTTATGTGATTCTGTTAAGAACTTTTAGGATAATTCATTAATGTCCTCAGTAAAAATACTAGCACTTAGAAAAATCATTGTTGTGATTGCCTATAACACATTATTCATTGATAATCATGTTTTAGTTGTGTCAGCTGTCCAAGCTTTACCTTTTAAAAGTTGTTATTTTATTTTGCACTAAACAGAGTATTGGATTTGACTAAAATGTAGAAAAAGACAAGCAGAAGGTTATATTTGATTGCCCTTTTTGAATCCTTTCAAGCAGAGTAAACATTAAATAATCCTTGAATGCCATCTTATTTTTCTGTTCAAGAATGCCCTTTAATAGCAGAGGTTACTGAAATGCTGAAGACAGCATAGAAAATTGAGCCAGGCAGGCAGACAGAAAATGGGAAAAGACACACTGTCGTATTCTCTCCACTTCCTCTATTTACATTTATTTTAGAGCTCAGGAATAAATTGTTTTATTGTGTCTCAGTTCCCCCCAAATGATGAAAAATTTATGGCTGTGTTTCTGCAATGGTTTTGATGTTAGGCATAATGTAACAAAATACCAAGAAAGCACTGATCAAAGCTGAATTTCAGTACATGACACTATCAGATTGGAAGTTTTCATCTTTCTTTTTTAAGTCAGCTGATACAGTAGTACCTTAAGATAACAGTTGTGAGGAGGGAAGCCTTCATGCTTGATCTGGTTCCTCCCTTGCACTTTACCACCAGGGTTTCTGATCTGCCAATCATCTTTATCACCCAAGGAGGGAGGCCAGACCAACCTTCCCAGTAATGGCATGACAAAGCTCCGGACAAGAAAAAATATACTGCCAATGACTCAAAATTTAGAAATACCACCATATAGGGTGGGAAGGGAACTTTCACAGTAAGGACCAATGAGTCTCCAAGTTTGGTTGTTTAATCATTCAGTCGTTTCTGACGCTTCGTGACCTCATGAACCAGCCCACGCCAGAGCTTCCTGTCAGCCGTCGCCGCCCCCAGTTCCTTCAAGGTCAAGCCAATCACTTCAAGGATACCATCCATCCATCTTGCCCTTGGTCAGCTTCTCTTCCCCTTTCTTCCATTTCCCCCAGTATCATTATCTTCTCCAAGCTTTCCTGTCTTCTCATGATGTGGCCAAAATACTTCATCTTTGCCTCTAGTATCCTTCCCTCCAGTGAGCAGTTGGGCATTATTTCCTGGAGGATGGACTGGTTGGGTCTTCTTGTGGTCCAAGCACCTCCAAAGTTCAAAAGCATCTATCTTCCTTTGCTCATCCTTCCTTATGGTCCAGCTCTCGCATCCATAGGTTACTATGGGGAATACCATTGCTTTAACTATGCGGACCTTCGTTGCCAATGTGATGTCTCTGCTCGAGAGACTCCAAGTCTCCAAGTAGACTCATACAAATGGACTGGATAGCCATCTGTCAGGGGTGATTTGATTGTGCTTTTTGTGCATGGCAGGGGGTTGGACTAGATGACCCATGTGGTTGCTTCCAACTCTATATTCTATGATTCTATGAAATATTAAATAAAAAGTTTTCTAGATATCAAAATGGCCTGGATGGCATCGCCATCATCAAAAACTCTTGCTAATAATGTTTTCTACTAAATCTCCATATAACTGTAGTCAATCTGGGGTGGAATACAGCAGATCTCTTTGATTTATTATTTATTTATTTATTTCCAATATTTCTATCCCACCCTTCTCACCCGAAGGGTGAGATGCAGCAGGTCCAGCCAAGGTGATGGAGACCAAATCTTCTAAACTTTCATGCTGAGTGTCTCAGAAAACAGAAAACCAAGTCTAATAAGACCACCTGGGTGCTAACAAAAAGACCTCTGTCCCTCGATCCTGATTTGTCTTCATACCTTGGACAATATACCTTGGAGGAAAGATATAACACAATACCTTTGACAAACATGAGAGCATTGAATACCTATACCCCCTCTCTCCAAAACCATATTCAACAAGAGGCCTTTCATATCAGGGTCCATATCCACATTCCCCCTTGCCTATTTACATGCACCCTGGTGGTTATGTTATCTGTCCAAATCAACACATGATATCCCTGAAGCTCCAACTACCCATAGCTCCAGCCAATTGATACTGCCCAAACAAAATGCTTTGTCTGCAGCAGTGTTGCTCAAACAGTGCTCCTCCAGGTGTTAGGAATTTTGGGAGCTGAAGTCCAAAACATCTGGAGGAGCACAGTTTTAGAAACTCTGGTCTGCAGCCAAAGAGATCGAACTGTCAGTTAAACAGTTTGATCTGATTGGCTGAAAGGGGCGACTGCTATAAAAATTTCAGTTTTCATTCAGGTCAGCTTCTGGACTATATCAGTTCTGGCCAGGTGTTTGGTCAGGCATTTGGCTTCTGAGCACCAGCACATCCACCACCCTATATTGTTATAATTCATTTATTGCATAATGTTATGTGCTATTTCATCACAACTTAGGTATAGTAGGCATGGGTCTGGATCCAGGGCTTGGGATAGCTATGCCTCCAGGCATTGAATAGTAAGTGGGCATCCAAGTCAGAGATTCGGGGAGTGTATGGAGGAAGTAGGTCTGCCCCAGCTTGGGTGGCCAGGCTACTTTATGACCTTTCCTGCTGGTAAGGGGGTGTCCTGCAACAAGAGCTTGCCTCCCTTTTCATCCCAGGGCTGTGGGTTATGATTTCACTGAGCAACAAAAGGGTTGGTCAGTGCCTGAGTCTGGACTATATATAGAGAGCCAACCATATTGCAGCTGTAACCAATAAAGTTGTGGCCTTTTTCTGTTCCAAAGAATTTGGTGTGGTTATTGGATGAAGTGATATCACTCTGTACACAGAAGAGACAAACCGTTGAGGAGAGCTCCAGTGGGAGACTGAATTGATTAAACCAAGTCGATTGACAATGTTGGCTTTTTAGATAACAGGGCACAGTAGCCAATTCATTCTTAAAAGCTGGCATTTTTCCAGGATCCCAATGTCTTGAATGTTAAATATAGCCTGCAAACTTCAAGTTAATTCAATAAATGTAATATTGTTATTGTTAGCATCTTTTTATTTCTTCCAGAACCTTAGTGGTCATTATCTGATTCCTGTAAACAATAAAAAAAACAGAGTAAGAACCACATTAAAAACCCTCCTTTAAAAAGCTGGCAGATGATACATTAATAGGCTGAAGCACCAAGATAGTGAAAGACAGAAAGGATCACCTGGTTAATTAAATTTGACAGCAAGACCACCACAGGGGAAATCGCAGAGGGATAACATGGGTAAGATGCAGAAAGGTTATACTGCAGAGGGAAGTTCTTCTCCTACACATTGCTATATACTTACAGGCTGAAACATCCTCAAGGGATCATAGCAAAAAGGTCACTGGAAGCAAACTCAAGGTTTGCAGCAATAAAATGAAGCAAATTCAATATCAGGTATTATTAGGAAAAGGACTAGAAACAAAAGAGCAAATATCCGAATTCCATTATTAATGGGATAGGTTATGCCAACTTTCAAAACACATTTGAAATGCAGTATGCAAAAGTGCTTTTTTTGTAACACCTGAAGGGTATGGCAGAGTGGGATATCAGAAACTTAAAATGACCCAGAGAAAGCTATGTTTTTTTGTGTGGAAGAAAAAAGAGAAAGAGTAAGGAGAGACTCATCATTAGGTATAAAAAGAATATTCTTCAATGTTTATTCCATACTCCAAAAATTGGATTTGCCAACAGTTGGGAAACCTTGGCAGCAAGACAAATAGGCTAGTTAGAATTTTGCAGTTTTCTCCCAGTACTTGAACATTTTGCATTTTGTGGGAAATTATTCTGTAGAAAAGAAAACTAACATTGGATTTCCTGCACAGAAACATTGTTTCCTACTACATGTGATGGTAGGAGATGGGGGTGGCAACGGTGGACTGGGAGCTCTGGCGTGGGCTGGTCCATGAGGTCACGAAGAGTCAGAAGTCAATGAACAAATAAACAACAACAAACATGTGATGGTAAAATACACAATGGTTTACCTGGTAGAGGTTTAAAAAATTGCAAGTTCATACAGATTCTACAGCTACAACCTTTACTTAATTAACGACATACAGTAGAGTCTCACTTATCCAACATAAACAGGCTGGCAGAACGTTGGATAAGCGAATATGTTGGATAATAAGGAGGGATTAAGGAAAAGCCTATTACACATCAAATTAGGTTATGATTTTACAAATTAAGCACCAAAACATCATGTTTAACAACAAATTTGACAGTAAAAGTAGTTCAATACTCAGTAATGTTATGTTGTAATTACTGTATTTACGAATTTAGCATCAAAATATCACAATGTATTGAAAACATTGACTACAAAAATGCGTTGATAATCCAGAATATTGGATAAGCAAGTGTTGGATAACTGAGACTCTACTGTATATGTCAGGTTGAGTGAAATGGGCACCATATTTTATGCACATAATTTAGATCAGTGCTTCTCAGCCTGTGGGTCCCCAGGTGTTTTGGCCTACAACTCCTAGAAATCCCAGTCAGTTTACCCGCTGTTAGGATTTCTGGGAGTTGAAAGCCAAAACATCTGGGGACTCACAGGTTGAGAACCACTGATTTAGAAGATGGGAAGAAAGCAAAATAGCTAGCTTGCTTAAAGCTTTCATGGAAACAACACCAGGTTCCACAATCAGAGATGGCATTGGTGGCGGCATACCTATGCTAACCACAGTAAGCCATATACAGGCAGTCCCCGAGTAATACACATCCAACTTACAATTCAGTTAAGAACAGGGATGTGACTATAGAAAGTGACAGAAATCTACACCTAGGAAGGGAAATCCACTCTTGGAAGAGTTATGGGGAAATGTCTCCACTGAAGCTTTAGCACCAATCCTTGTTTCCACAACAAGCCAATTTTTTTTCAAAAATCAAATTATCACAGGGACAGAAAGTGAGATGAAATCTTCTGAAATGGGCACAGACAGCAAAATAAACACCACAAGGGTGTTAACCCTTCCCCTTGTTATCCAAAGATAGATATAGATAGATATAGATATACATCTATATGGCTGGAGTTACACTTAACAAGAGCCCCCAGTGGCTCAGCAGATTAGACTGGTGAGCTGCTAAACTTGCTGACCGTAAGGTCTGCAGTTTGAATCTGGGGAGCAGGGTGAGCTCCCGCTATTAGCCCCAGCTTCTGCCAACCTAGCAGTTGGAAAACATGCAAATGTGATCAATAGATCAATTGGTACTGCTCTGGTGGGAAGGTAACAGCACTCCATGCAGTTATGCTGGCCACATGACCTTGGAGGTGTCTACCCAACAATGCTGGCTGTTCGGCTTAGAAAAAGAGATGAGCACCAACCCCCAGAGTCGGATACGACTAGACTTAAAGTCAGACTCATGGCGCCTTCAGAAACCGCATAGTTTGCCTAACGGTTGAACCGCCCCTGGGTCTACTGTATTTGATCTAGCCAACATAGTTTAGTAATTTCAGCATTGCACAACAACTTTGGAGATCAGAGTTTGAATACCCACTATACTATGGAAACTAGCTGGGTGACCCTGGAGAGTTCACACTCTCACAGCAAAAGCAAATCCACTCTGAACAAGTCTTGCAAAGAAAACCTTGGGATAGATTATTCTCAGTGTTACTATAAGTCAGAAATGCCATGATGTCACACATCAACAACAACAGATAGTAGTTGGGACTATTAAGAGTTTTATGAGAATGTCTTCATTACCTTCATTAAACCCGTTCAAGTACATTTAGAGATTCTAGAATGTTAAGCCCAGCTATGGGAATCTCTTTCCCATAAAATATATGTGTGCCAGGAAATACACAGGAGAAATCGATACTTTAAGAGTATTTTTCAAAAAAATGTTTTCAAACATAAATGGGAAAATATAATTTCAGATGAAATTGCTAATTACTCACTTTGGTGTAGGTTTGAGTAGTAGAGCACTTCAGATAAGCCTGTTGAATGTAATGAAGTCAGCTGCATCCTAAAGCTAATAGCTTTGTTTTCCCATTAGGAATTAATACACTATTCTCAGTCTGTTCAGCCTCAAAAAGATTGTGAAAGCAGTCACAAGAAGAAACTGCTTGTATTGCCTATGCCAAGTTATTAGATGCTATCTTGACGTTGCCGCTCTTAGAGGCTGGGATCAGTCAAGTGGAGGATCCAAGATTTGTCCAAGTTTTTTTTTTCTTTTGCATCTCCTCCAAGATGAAAAGGGATACAATAAATACATGGTGAATACCTTCGTTGAATTACAATGTTCTAGTTAATTTCCATATAGCTCGTACAATACTAGTTCCTGGTACAGTATTCTGTTTAGCAGTTGGCAATAGTAGTAGTAGTAGTAGTAGTAGTAGTAGTAGTAGTATGACTTCAAGGTGTTCTGCCTTATGGTAACCCTAAAGTGAACCTATAGCAGGGTTTTCTGGTGCCAAGAGTGGTGACTTGCCTAGAGTCACACAGTGGATTTTCATGGTCAATTGGAATTCAACCCTGCTCTCCAGAATCATAGTCCAACACTCAAACCACTGTGCTGGTTATATAGCTCAACCCAATGGACTATCCAAACTAAGATGAATGCAAAGTAAAATCCTTCAGTACTGATTCAGCCAGCAGTTTCAGTTCATGTTAAGGGCACATATGGCCGGAAATATATTTTCACTTGCTAGCTTTCTGCCTGGTTTCTGTTCTTTTTCAACCTGCTTTAGTTCTGTGTGGAGTTATCACAGTTATAATAATTTTCACCTTGTATCTGAAGAGACATTTAAGCACCAATTTTCTCTCTCAGCACTGAGAAAGACATGTAAAACAGTGTTATACAACAGTAATGAAACACTGAAGTCGCAGTGAACAGTTTGAAAAGAAGAATTACTATTCCTTGATGGAAAAATTGTGCCATCATACCAAGTTAGATGCAAATATTTTTCTGTCTCACTCAAGCAAACCAGAATGAAAAAAGTATATTTGAGGGTCTCAGATTATGAGAGGTCTCTGTACAGCAAAACCCAAAGCTGTTAAAATTTCTGATATTTTATATGGGTAAGATTTATCAATTTTTAAATAATGTTGTGGGGTCTCTAAAACTTGGTGTAGTTTAGGGCCTCAGCATATCCTAATCCAAACATATTTGAGTTAATGCATCTACTTGGAACTAGTGCAATGCACAAGTTCATTCTTCAGGTATTCATTACTGGTGATATATGGTAGCTCTCTGAATGATTTTGCGAGTGACCAGTGTATTAAGCAAGCACACAAGTCACTCATAAATTCATGATGGTTGGTTCCTCATTGACTACTTGTGATCAGCATGAGATATAGTGCTACCATTCAATCACAAACTGGTGTCTAAGTTCAAAGTTTCTGCAGCTAGATTCCCAACTGGACTGCCATTACCTTAAACTGTGACTATGACCAAATGCTATGAAATTACCTGATCTTGGGTTCCAGCATACCATATCGTTGCCCTGGAGGATCCAGAAATTCCAAGAAAGTCTAGGGATTTCCTAGGTCCTCCAAGAGTGACTCTGTGGTGACTTCTGAGGAAGCATAAAATAGAATTGCTTGGAGGACCCAGCAAATTCTTAGAGAGAAAATTTCAACCTCAGCATGGGTAAATGAAACTGCAGATATGGGTTCCACAGTCTTACTGTAGTTATTTTCAGAAAAGTACTCTGATACTTCATAGCTATAGATGCTTCTGGAGCATCCAACTAGTAGTTGAAGTTTTCTACATTTTTGGTAACACAGGTATGCTATGAAAATTGCTTTCAATATTGTAGCTATTTTCATGCATTTTGGGTGCTAAATTTGAAAAAAAACCTAATAATGTAAAACATTACTTTTATAAAGTTATGTTTTAAAATGAGTTCAGTCATTATTTGATTAAGTGTGGATACTGATGTTCCAGTATGATCCTTTGTAGTGCTTTTGAATTGATTTTTATGTTTCTCATCAATTAATTAAAATCCATTAGAAGTCTTTAAGCCCTTTCTGACTCATTCAGTCACAGAATGAAAACATCAAAGCAAGTTGTAAAAATGTATGGGTTGGAGCCAATCTGATGTCATTTTTGGATTTAGAATGCCAAGTTCACCTAAAACAATTTCAACAGTTTTGCAGGCCTGTCATATGTTCCCAAAGGATCTTCCTTGAAGGTTCATTTGCCTTCTAATCTTCTCTGGTTGGAGAGGGAAGGGAAAAATGCAGCAGAACCATGGTGTTGTACATCTATTCCTTTGCCACCTTGTCTCAGGCAGAGCATCCAATATAAGAGATCTGGTAAAACATGGCTTTCCTTCTCCTATACTACTATCTATTGAATGTTTAAATTGTGTTTTTGCTAGTTTTGTACTATGTGTGTCGCAGTTTTTATAATTTTTTTAATCAGATATGTTTTGGTCGGGGAGCAGGATGAGCTCCTGTTCTTAGTCCCAGCTTCTGCCACCCTACTAGTTCAAAAACATGTAAATGTGAGTAGATCAATAGGTACTGCTCTGACAGGAAGGTAACAGTGCTCCATGCAGTCATGTCGGCCACATGACCTTGGAGGTGTCTATCTGACAATGCTGGCTTTTTGGCTTAGAAATGGAGATGGAAACCAACCCCCAGAGTTGGACACGACTAGACTTAATGTCAGGGGGAAACCTTTATCTTTACCTTTACCTATGTTTTGGTCTGATGGTTATGTTTATTTTTATGCTATGCTGGGAGAAAAGCAGGGTAAAAATAAATAAATAATAAAATAGTAATAAAAGTGGTGGAGAAGAAAACTTAATAAGGAAATGCCATTTTACTAGTAGCCTTATGCCACATTAAACACGTTGTTTTCCTTTTACTGCAGTGATATCTGATAACGTCTCAATTAAAGATCTGGCCATCTGTTTTCTCTGACAATCCTTACTGCATGCTCCTAGAAGCATCACACATCGTCTGTTTTTGGACTGAATGCATATTACTCATACGTATTATTTACCTTTTCCTCCCAAGAGATGAAAGAGTCAATAATCTTCTTAGCTTTGGCTCAAAGCATCTGCAAGGAAGAATTCTCCAGACACATTTTTCCTGTCCTCCGTTGACTGGAAATACTATATTTAAAAGCTGTCAGATTTCACTTCTCTTTAAACCTTTAGTCATTTCCATGACTTTTTTCATGCCTTTTCTTATTCATAACAGAAGCTGCTGAAGCATCTCATGGTTCTGTCTAGAAAAATTGAATTATTTCCTTTCACTTGAAGGAGATAATGTTGCTCTTGGTACAAAAATAGACAGCTATTTAAGAAGAATTTTGAGGGAGGAAAAATCCTCAGTGTCTCTTTTTAAAGAGGCTTATGTTCAGGCAATTAATTTTAGGCAAATTGAAAAATCTGAGGTAGAGACAAAAAGGGGCTTATTTTTATTGAACATTTTTATTTCTTCTAGAAATCACACACACACACACACACACACACACACACACACACACACACACACACACAGGTTTGGAAACTTTCCAAGAAATGGGTTTAAAAATTGGGGAAATTATGCCCTACTGTGCAGACAGGACATAATCTTTCCAAGATGAAGTTGGTGAATATAAGCAAAGACTTGCCGGTCCAGACCAAAGCTCTGTATAGTCTCCGAAGTAGCCAGAGTATAGGAGATCAAGAAGCTAGATATGGAAGTGCTCCCGCTGTTGTTCCTCAGAGATAGATACTCAATTAAGATTTTTCTTAAGTTGTGAATTTATGTAGACTAAGAGCCATTGAGAGACATATCCTTCATGAATTTGTCTAATCCTGTTTGAAAGGTTCTTGCTTGGGACTTGTTACCATCTGGAACATATTCAGTTCAAACAGAGGAAAGGTGTTTTCCAACAGCCAATACTTCCCAATGTTTTAGTTTTTTGTGTATTTATTTTATTTATTTATTTACAGTATTTATATTCCGCCCTTCTCACCCCGAAGGGGACTCAGGGCGGATTACAATGAACACATATATGGCAAACATTCAATGCCAATAGACAAACAACATTCAGTTTTAGACAGACACAGAGGCATTTTTTTTAACATCTTCCAGCTTCATGATTTCCGGCCACAGGGGGAGCTGTTGCTTCACCGTCCATTGGTGGCTGTTCTTCCTCTTCTTTTCCTCGTGAGCAGTTTTATGGTGTTGTAGATTAGTTAAATTAGCCTCCCGCATAAAGCGTCCCTAAATTTCCCTAATTGACAGATTCAACTGTCTTTCGGGGCTGCTAGGTCAACAGCAAGCCGGGGCTATTTTTTTTTTTAATGGTCGGAGGCTTAACGCGACCCGGGCTTCGAACTCATGACCTATCGGTCAGTAGTGATTTATAGCAGCTGGTTACTAGCTAGCTGCGCCACAGCCCGGCCCCATGGTTTTATCGTAAGTCACCATGAGTCCCACTTATTATGGAATAAGTATATGCTATAATAAAATGAATGCATAAATGAATAGATAGATAAATAAGAAAAATAAAAAACAGATTTCCTGATTGGAAATTCCATGATTTTTCAACTGACTTTAACTATTTTCAGGTGTTCAGACTTTGTGCTCATGAAGGCAAGTGACAAGCAACTTCCATGACCATTCTGGATTGGAGGACTTTTTTTCTGTAGAAATTTAACAACATTTAGGGCTCTTTCACACTATACATGTATAGCACCATGATTTCACTTTAACTACCATGGCTGCATCCTTTGTGATCCTTAAATTTGTAGTTTAGTAAGGCACTAGATCCTTATGGCTAAGAATTTTAAAAGAACTTTTTAAAACTGCAATCACAAGTTTCCACAGGATGGAACCACGGGCATTAAAATGGAATCATGGCATAATAATTTTTGTATTATGGAAGGCTCCTTAGATGTGTTTTCACCCTCTTCCAAGATGACATCCATTTTGGGTGCCTCTCCCCATTCTTGCCATTACCTATGGACTTTTTTTTTCCATGTCAGGAGCAAATTGAGAAACTGCAAGTCACTTCTGGTATGAGAGAATTGGCTATCTGCAAGGACGTTGCTCGGGGGATGCCCAGATGTTTTACCAGCCTGTGGGAGGCTTCTTGTCCCCGCATGGGAAGCTGGAACTGACAGATAGGAGCTCACCCTCCTCCCCGTATTCGAACCACTGACCTTTTGTTCAGCAGTCCTGGCAGCACAAGGGTTTAATTCACTGCGACACTGGGGGCTCTATGGATTGGGCACCAGAGAGAAAGGGGAGAGAAGCCCACCAGTCCACAGAACATGAAAGGAGTGGTCAAGAACTATATGCAGATTTAATAGAAATCTATAGAGTAGAAAATTCCCTGAGGACAAGCACTGTTGTATTTCTTGCTGTTCCACATCATCACTAATACTGGAGAGAGCTTTAAATCAACTCTGCAGCTTCAAACTCATAGACTGATTCCTGGTCCTTCTACTTCTCTGGGTCACTTTCCTCCAAGTGTCTACCTCCTGTGTTTGGAAAGTGACCTCTTCCTCAGATAATTCCCCTGTGTGTTGCTCTGCTCTCCTGTATCCAAGAAAACCTGTTTCTGCCTCATATGTTGAAATCTGGACACGTGGGTTTCAAGCTGCTGGACCTTCTCTTCTAAGATGGCCATCAACTTGCACTTGCTGCAGTCAGCCCCCTATATGCATGGATTCTGCACTCACAGATTTAAGCATCCATGGCTTGAACATTTTTAAAAATCCAAAGAACAAACCTTGTATTTTACCATTGCATAACATTGCATACAATGCACTTCGAGCATCCAAAGATTTTGGTATCCACGGGAGGCCCTGGAACCAATCCCCAGTGAATTCTAATGGCCTTCAGTATATACTGTGAATCAAAAGTGTTGATCTAGAAAAATATAGAATGCCAAAAAAAACCCCCAACCTTTAAGGAAACATAGCTTTAGCTGTTATTAAGCTTCTCAACAGCTGAATTCCCTATTATTTTGGTTTATGGTCTTTGGCTGTTTTGCTTACTTTTCCAGCAAATATCTCTCCTGCTCTTGCTGTGTACAATCCAATATGTTAAGACAGATTCTCAAGATAGTATCTTTGTTGCCATTTCACTGAAATGAGTAGAAGAAAATTAAAGATAAGAAAACACACAGGTTTTGTAACACTTTAAAGACTTTACATTGTACATTTTGTACAATGTAAGCTTTTTTTCTAGATACGAAATCTGATGCTACATTTACTACAACAGACAATGAAGGCTAGCCCTCTGTAAACTAAAGAATAGCCTGCCCCAGTATCTGGACTTGGGTTTTGCCTATACACACACACGCACGCGCACACACACTTTCACATACACACACCTATTACAAATCAGAAAACACAAATATTAGAATTTTAAAAAATAAAATAGTGAATCTATTGAAACAAAAGAAAACATACACAGATAAATAATTCACACATTTCCTAAATGTTTGATGATGTGAGGGTATTTTTGTTGTGTTCTAATTGAAAAACCTTTTGCTGGCTCTTTTAAACACAACCATGCTAGAAAGCTTAATGGCTCAAGGGATTACTAATGGACCACATAGACATTATGTTCTAGGTCACTGGTTCAAGATATAGATTGATCTTTTTGTGATCAAAATACTATTAGAGGGCAAATTTCTATTTTCTTCTCCATTAATACCTACTCTATCTTGTATTGTAACTATTCTATCTGAAACTGATAAGACCAAAAGCTTATTGTAGTGAATCAGGGCTCTACTGCCAGGTAAATGGGAAGACCTATTAAGGCTTATGAGAACTATTTTAAAGATCATCGTGGAAACACAAAAAAACTGCTGTGTGGCACAACACCAAAGGCTCACTATTCTAGATAGAATAATAGAATAATAGAATCAAAGAGTTGGAAGAGACCTCATGGGCCATCGAGTCCAACCCCCTGCCAAGAAGCAGGAAATCTCATTCAAAGCACCCCTGACAGATGGCCATCCAGCCTCTGCTTAAAAGCCTCCAAGGAAGGAGCCTCCACCACACTCCGGGGCAGAGAGTTCCACTGACGAACAGCTCTCACAGTGAGAGATAGATGTTCCTTCCATGTTTCATCTCAATGTATTATCTTTATCCCAAAGAGAGTGGTATTGGGAGACCCACTCAGGATTCAGCTCATACAGGATTCACAAGTTTTAGTTGGTCCTCTTACTGTTTTATTTTAGCAACCTAAGCTACACTTTTTTAGAAGACCATAAAAAGGAAGAGTTGATTAAAGTTCATTAATGAACTCCTTTTCCCTCCCCTTCACAGCTAAATAGAATTGCACCAATTTGCCATAAATCTGTCTCCCTCTTTTAAAGAACCACATAGTGAAATGGTTCAGTCAGACCAAATTTCTATCCAAGATACTGAACCTTCCCCCAAAAGAGATCCAGCATCATTTATAACTTCTTTAGTAACCCAGAACAACAACAGCATTTAACTAGCATGGAAGCCACTTGTTGCCACTGACTGTGTAGTGCCACCATCAGAGCTGTCCACTTCTGCCAGACGTGTCTGCCAAGGGCATTCTATCATAGAATCACAGAATAATAGATTTGGAAGAGACCCCATGGGCCATCTAGTTCAACCAGTGCCATGCTGGAAAAGCACAATCAAAGTTCCCCTAACAGATGGCCTTCCAGCCTCTGTTTATCATACGGAGACTAACAGCTTCTCAATACAGTCCAAAGTTAAAGCACCATGCCTAAACATCTTTTTTAATTGTCCAGGGGCAAAGTATAGGGATTTCTCACCATTCTTCTGTCCCATAAAGCTTTTCTAGGCTATCCAAAAAGGCTACACTATTCTATTTTAAGAAAATGTTGTCTACCAGGCAAAGATTGGAACTGACTTTGATCTCCTTTTCCACTTACCTTGCTTTGGTCAGCCCTTTGAACAGCAGTTTTATCCCTGCCTTGATCTGAGAGCTGCTGTTTATAAGCAACTTCTTCCCTTTTAAAAACAACCATAGGGGCCTGGTGCTCCTGCTACAATTGTCCCCTCACCATTAGAAACCAAAAAGCTGTCGTAAGATTAAAAGAATCACACATAAAAAGCAAAGTTCACTAGAGCTCTGCTCCCAAAATACATCAAAAGATTAAGTTTTTTCTCTCTGTACTTTTAACTCATATTGACTTCAAAGTGGGATTTTTTTTTTCTACTAAGGGGTGCTCCTGGGCAAAACCAATGAAATTTCAGACTGTAAGCAAGTTGAAGATGACATCATTATGAAGGTGCTCTGAAAAACCAGCCAATGCAGCAAATTGTTGCCTGCTCAAATGCTTATTCTGAAATTGCCCTTGGAGGCATACCCTAATTGACAGGTTTTCTAAGCAGAATTCAAATGCTATCTAAAGTGTGTAGCCTTCCCCTCCCATCAGCACCCACATTTCAGAGTTCTTTATCTTGGCAACCATGCATTTAGCACAAGAGTCAGTAGCAAAAAGAACGTTGTGCATATATAGCTGTAGGCATGGTAGTTTCCATGGAAGCTAGAACCTTAATATAGCAGGGTTCCACCTCTCATGGAAACTTTCCCATATATAAGCTTATGCATAAAGGTTTCTTCACTTCAAAGAATCAGCTGAACAAAGCCCTCAGTTGGTAGAGCTAGAATATGTGACTGCCAAGGATTAAAAATAGTTCTGGTTCCTTGTACCTATGTCCAGATCAGTATTCTTAATGCAGCCTAATTAGATCATATCATGAGAAGACATGACTCACTAGAAAAGAAAATAATTCTTGATAAGATAAAAGGCTTTAGGAAAAGACCACCTTCCAGATGGATGCACTCATTCAAGGAAGCCACAGCTCTGAGCCTGTAAAGCCTGAGAGGAGTGGGATTTAAAGGTCTGCCAGTCATAGAGTCACCATAAGGCCATCTGTAAGGGGTATTTTGTGCTTTTCCTTCATTGCAGGGGATTGGACTAGATGACCCAACTTTATGATTCGATAATTCTATGAAGTCAACTTGAAGTGCAATTCAATATCTGAGACCGCCTTGCAGGCCTTGTGTTCCTGAAATCTATGACTGGGTCTGAAGGCATTAGGTGGGGGAGATACCTACATCATATCTCCTTGCTGTTCACTGTGAATGGCTAAAATATGGTTCTGTAGTCTTGTGCAGTATGGATTCAGTTCCCGGGGCTTCCTTTCCTTTGCTGATCAGAGCTACTAGAGATTGCTTCTTGACTCTGCCTGTGGTTCCTTTTTGCATATTCCCATCTTATCCCATGTCTACTTGAGGGTAAAAGCTTCTTCTTTTTTTAATAAGCCTTGAATTCTTGTCCCATGGTGCTGTGTGTTTCATCTGGATGGACATTCTGCCCAGGGAGGTATGTGAGTACTGTGCTGTGTAGACCCTCTTTTAGCTACTTTGTGAAAAGCAGGAGGGAATTAAAATTCCGTTGATCCCTGCCTAGGAACATGAAGGAGCACAACCATTCCTGGCTGTACCACAGAGGCCAATGGATTACAACCCTGTATTGTTAGACCCACTGTATATATTGTTGAATATTAAGCCAACACTTTTATAATTATTCTCAAGGCTACTCAACCTAAATAACCAATAGGATTCAGCTCAACTAGTCTGCTTTAGTATAAAAATACATAAAAGTTATCCAACAGTACCTTCTAGATTAATTGAGAAGAAGAAATGTCTAGCATAAACCAATGAAGAGAACTGTATAGACCATGTATGGGCAAACCCAGGTCTGCGGGCCGGATGTGGCCACTTGTCTCTTTCCTCTGGCTCTCTTCTGTCTCCCTGTCCTCTCAGCATGAGAACGTGGCAGTTTGCTGCATCCCCATGCTGAGAGGAGGGCTGAGGCAGAGACACGGCTGCTGATAGCTCTCCGGCAATGTTGGGCAAGTCTGCATTAAAACTGGTTCTAAATGCCAGAGAAGCAGAAAGGCAGAATGGTTTCTATGGCAATTGACACTAGGGTGATGGTCAGAAAGTGAGCAAATATTCTTGATCATGGTGATGTGGTACATTAGGGTACTTACTAGAGTGTTTTTCTATACCCAGGAAAAAAATAAAAGAGCAGCTGAAAAAACAAGGTCACCAAAGTACACTGATGCTTGTGAGATTTGGAAGAATGAGAACAAATACGATTGTAATGTAAGCATGCCATAAAATCCAAGAACAATGTGATATGTACAGGTTCCCTTACTGCTAGTGTGTTAAAACTTTAGAATAATATGCACATTCATAATATTTGCTTACTGTGTCTGATATAGTGAATGAAATGAAAACAGTCTATGATGTGAATGTATGACAGAAGGTCTCTGAAGGCATGAGAAAGCATGTTGTTTTTCTTCTGCATTGACTCATATATATTCTATGTTACTAAGTGAAGCGAAAGGCTACAGGGCTCCTCACTCCTCTTGGGTTTTCTGAGTATTTCAAGGTTATCAGGGGTTGTACAAACAAGTAGCAGAAATGACTTTGTGTCACTCTGAACTTGACAAGATAGACAGCAAGCTATTCTCTTTATTACCCATATATAATTTCCAGTATTCCTATATGGACATAGGAATGTATTTCCTGGATCAGACTAAATCTGATTTTCTGTATCTAGTACAAAAGTTGTAGATTCCTCCAATTGCCAGATGGTTGCTTCTGGAAATCCATAAACATTCGTGAAGTTGATAGTCATCCCTCCTTTACAGAATAGGGGAAAGTGTGGTCCATGGCTTGTATGCAGTGCCCCATGGCCAAACTTGAGACCCCCATTGAAAAAAAAAATTTCTGTTGGTTTATTGTTTTAAAAATAATAATTTTCTAAAGAATAGATTTCCAGGTGGGTAGCCCAAAAACAAGGCAAATGCATCATGGTCCAGAATATTTCTTTAAATATTGAGGTTCTTGAGCCAATGTAGCCCCTTTGGCAAATGTGACCCTATGGTTTGTTCTTAATACCAGAGATTCATAGAGAGGCTGTTACTGCGTATGGCGGACATGTGTCCAAAGAGCCAATTGCATAGCTGAAGGGGGTGTGTGAGAAAGCCGGAATCACGGTGCCATCTGACCAGTGGCAGCGAGTCTGATGCCTTGGAGAGCTTCTTAGAATTTAGATTAAACCCCAAAGTGGGTAAATATACCATTTCACTAATCTGATTGCCACCAGTCACCCTTTCATATGACAGACCAGTACTTCCATTGTCAAAGGTTTAGGCAGCAGCAGCATAACAGTGGTCAAATGCTAAATAAGAACAATGATATCTCATAAATTTCATTGATGCAGCTGGTTGAAATTTCTGCTCAGTTTGTTTTTATAAGGATTTATCAGATTTCTTAAATTTCTGTATAAATTCAGCAGATAGAACCTGAGCTTTTTCAAAATAAAATTAAATCTTTTTATGTGGTCTACTTGCACTTTCAGCTGACAGTCATGCTGAAGATGCTAAGATATATTTCAAAGATATTAACCTTTCTCCAGGCTGATTTTTTAAAAATCCCTTCTCTGTCAATGAGCTCTTTCAGACTACTGGAAAGTAATGAGAGCCATCACACAGAAAACCTTACTTATAGTCTCTTTGTGTCATGTTCAGATCCAAATTGGTTTTGCTTCCTGTAAAAAAAAGCATCATAGGCAACTTGGCCAAACATCATTCATCTCTCTAGAAACTGTAGATAATTTGTCTAATTAGTGGGAAGCTTGACTCAGTATATTTGCACCAAGCCCCAGTCTTCTTTTCAAAGGGAGGGTTTTGAAAATCTTAATAAAACTCTAAGGAGGGTCTGTTTCCTCCCATGTCCCAAACAGTGAAGAAGAGGAATGGTTAGAGAACACTGTGCAAAGTACAATTATAGAAACACAGGGTCTTGAGGATATTGGTTGTTTTGATGTATCCTGGATTTTAAAGGGAATAATACAGTCTGTGTTGGCATAGAACGTTAATTTGAAGAATTGCCACAGAATGACCTGTACCAACAGAAATGTAATCTGTTTGGGGAGAAACTTGCAGCAACAAATACAGCAACCAATAGCAACATTTACTCTCCATATTTATTCCCAGGGTCTCAATCCTGGATATTTTATGGCCCCAATGAGATGCCAACACATTGTATGTATGTGCCTTAAAGTCACCTGTCAACGTATGACAAATGCATGAATTTCATAGGGTTTTCTTGAATGATGAATACTCAGAGATCGTTTTGCCAGATCTGTTGTAGTTGGGTCAGGGGGCAATAATACTACTACTAGTAGAACTGCTAGCAGGAGGAAAAGGGCTAATGGTGAGCAGGTCTTTGATGAGGAACAGCAAGCAAAGCGGGTCCCGGAAATACTTATGGCTCCTTCTGAGGATGAAACGTTTGAAGGGTTCTCTAGCGATGATGAGTCAATGCTGGAAGAAGATGGGTTAACAGAGAGCAGAGGAACTAAAAGGTCAACTCGGGAGCAAGAGTCAGATGAGGAAAGGGAAAGGAAGAAGATCCGGGATCTACTCACTGCTCCCACAGAAGGTGAAACATTTGAGGGTTTTTCTGGGAATGATGGGTCTGGGAGTGAGATGTAAAGTGTTGCAGATTGGACTCAAGTAAATGTATGCGCAGAGCCAGTTTCTGGGGGGGGGGGGGCATCAGGGGATTGGCAAACTACTGATACACCAGGGACATGGGGAGATCTAAGTCTTGAACAAAGATGGAGGGACTGGAGGGATGATGGGCGAGGTTCACGTATGAGATCAAGATCAGCTGTGGATAATGATGACAGGGCGGAGGCCTCATCTGACTGGATGGATGTCCACCACCTTTGACTGCAAAGTATGGAGTCAATCTGATTTCGGTGTTGACCATCTGGTGAAGTCCATGGATAAAGCCGTCTTTTAGGTTGTTGGAAGAGAGTGTTTATTATGCACAGTGAGTTTTCCTGGCAAAATTCTATCAGCCTACATCCTGCTTCATTTTGTTGTCCCAATCCATGCTTGCCTTTGATCCTGGTTGTCATTCGACTGCCCAGCTTAGCATTCCAATCTCCTGTAAAGAAAATAATGTCTCTTTTTGGTGTATTATCCAGTAGGCACTGCAGATCCTCATAGAACTGATCTAATTCTGCTTCTTCAGCAGCTGTGGTTGGGGCGTATATTTGGACCACTCTGATGTTAAACGGCTTACCTTGAACTCGAATTGAGATCACTCTATTATTTTTTGGGTTGTATCCAACTGCTTTAGCAATATTATTATTATTATTATTATTATTATTATTATTATTATTATTATTATTATCTTCCGATGGTATACTGACATATCTCTGGTTGTATTGATCCATTTAGTTTTCATGGGTTGCCATTACCTTCCCCAGGGATCGTATTTAGTCTGACCACTCTGCCATGACCTTCCCGTCTTGGGTCCCCCTTCACGGTTTAGCTCATGGCATAATCAAGGCATGCAAACCCCAGCACTGTGTCAAGATAACAATCCTTTGCAGGAGAAGTGACTGCTACAAACCCACAAATGATTCTGTTTACTAATTGAAAAGTTCTGATAATTATAAAGTCAGTTTCAGCTTGAAATTTCTTCTTTATTTAAAGATGAAAGAACTGGAGCAAACATTCCTTCCTTTATCCATGTCAGTACAAACTATATTTGCTGAAAGTCTATACTCTTTACTGTGCATGCACAGTAAGTGTGCATGTGATCAGCATAAGCAAACATTTTGTCCTATACAAACAAGGAACAATGTTTGGGAAGCAGTATCCTTTTCATGAGTTTCATGAGGAAGAAATTGTAAAGTAGCCAAGTGCTAATCGGAGGACTGGACAAAACCTTGGATGCAGAATGAACCAGTTCTGTAATGTTAACGTCAGCTGTAGACTGTGTAAAAAAGGGCACCAGTTCCTCATGAAACCTTCCTATTTACACGAACTCCAGCTGGCTTTTACAAAATGAGAGACCTCATGAATGTGTGGGGCTCCAGAGTCTGATTGCCAGAATTCATCCGTGAAATAAGCTACATTAGAGCTCAGTTTGAGTCCAGCACTGCAGCATCTGATTAGGAACTGCTATGTTGTTTACTAGCTGTAGAATCCCGCCATCTAAAACACAATTTGGATTATACAGACTGCACATCTTCTGACTGTCCAGATTTGGGAGGAATGGCCCAGGTAAATCCTTGGTTATTCCACTTTCTCATCTGCTTTTAGAATAACCCAGCTTCATTCTCCTCCTCCCACTCTTTGTCCTCAGCTTACTTCAGTTGCCACAAACCGAGTTCAAAATGTAAAAGTAGTTTGTACTCAAATCAGCAGGAGACGAAGGGAGGAGTCTTGTCCTTCCTAAATTTAATATGTGCATTCCAGAAATTCTGTGTGCTTCGTCTTTGATGACTATTGTTTCCTTCTTACATGGCCACATCCTCTTGACTGCATTGTTAGATTGTATTGTATTGTACTTTTTGTATTGTATTGTACTTTTTGCTTTAACATACTGAGCCGCCAGCTTTTTGCTTTAATACACTGAGCCTTTCGGTCTGCAAGTTCAGCACTGAGCTGCTGAACTTACAGACCGAAAGGTCCCAGGTTCAAACCCAGGGAGTGGAGTGAGCGCCCGTTGTTAGCTCCAGCTTCTGCCAACCTAGCAGTTCGAAAACATGCAAATATGAGTAGATCAATAGGTACCGCTCCGCTGGTAAGGTAACGGCGTTTCATGCAGTCATGCCAGCCACATGACCCTGGAGGTGTCTACGGACAATGCCGGCTCTTCAGCTTAGAAATGGAGATGAGCACCAACCCCCAGAGTCGGACACAACTGGACTTAACATCAGGGGAAACCTTTACCTTTACCTTTACTTTTTGTAGATTCTTTTTGCTTTAGTAGTTTGAGGCTGGGAAAAAATATGAATGTACTGGATGGGTGAAGTGGTATATGACTTCCCCATTTTTGGTTGCCCTCCAAATGGCCTTGTGGTTTTGCATACCCTACTGTCATGTTATGAACAGTTTAATTGGCATTACACTAATATGGAGTCTTCTTCTTCTTCCTGACCTACAAAACTTGGCGTTTGATTTTATTTCCTCAGAAAGCTGTTGAGTGAATTCCTAAAACTGAAAGCATATTTCTTTTGTAAGTATTGCTTCAAAACATTACTCAGTCTTGAGCTTTGGCAGGCCTCCTAAACAATTGCACAGAATGGCTTTACCTGTTTTAGGTAAATCCACTGACTTGGCAAACCTGCTTGGGCAAAAAACCAAGAGGACAAAAGAAAATCACGTGGCTCTTCAGTTATCTAGTAACAGTACTTCAGGGCAAGCCAAGCACTGTAAGCTCACCTCTGTGAACCTCAACAAAGCTAAATGAAGATGGTTAACAGTGCTGCATTTGTCTTCACAGACTGCATGACATAAACTAACAAAAATTATGTTTAATGAATTAGCTTTTTTTGCAGGTACTTTTCCAAGAGACAATGCCCTGGCCATGTGTATGGATTAACATCAGAGAATGAACAAAGAATGGCCTGGCACCATAAAGTCTAAAACACATTTATTATGTCAGGAGCTCTCATTGCCTATAACCCTCCATGTCAAAGTTATGTTAGGGAGGCTGCTGTGTACTTACAGGGTCAATCTCAGAAAAATGCGCCAACAGTTGCAATCAAACAAAGCATTCCAATAAATAACTACTCAACACTTAGGACCTCATCAGACAGGGCTTGGGAAATGTTCTAGGATGCTTCCTCGCCAGTCCAGCAATGGAGGGGCATACTGACTATCCCACAACATCACTGGATGTCTGTCAGAGTCCCACCCACAACTGGAGTGGAAGTGTCATACGATGCTTCCCTCCCAACATGGGAGCTAGCATGGATCCTTGCCACTCGGGCAATGCTTCCCCGTGTGAGTGATGAGCAGGGTGATGAATTCGCCCTGCTGCCCTTCTGTTTGGCATCGAAACCAGGTGAAGCAGGATGCCTGGCTCACGTGATAAGGTCATAAATCCAACAGAGTGCAGTAAGACTTGCTCCCAGACAATTGGGTGCATCTATACTGGATAATTAATGCAGTTTGACCTCACTGTAACAGCCATGATTTAATGCTATGGAATCTTGAGAGCTGTAGCTTGGTAAAACACCAGCACTCTTTGGCAGAGAAAGCTAAAGACCTTGCAAAACTTCAACTCAGTTTTTTGCAGGTCTCACCAAACGTCCCTGCCATTAATATTGCCACAGTAGTAGCTGCAGCAGGAAAAAAACTAGACAAATTTCTTTCAAATTTATTCCTACCCTACTGTGGTACTGGCCAAAATATCATCAAGCACTTTTACACCAAAGCAAAGGGAGCATTCACCTTGTTTTAAGACCAATTTGTACTTATGAGAATCCAATACACTTTCAAAACAAAGCATATGCTCAGTTCATGCTGTATTCTAAACTAAGAATTATTTTTAAAACCCTGCACTCTAATCTCTAGAAGTTCCCCACCTGAAGTTTTTAAAAACTCTTATCTTTGGTTGCCTTTTTCTAAAAAAAAAAAAACAAAACTTTCTCTTGATAAGAGTTTAACAAATGATACTTTCCTAAATTTTTCTCAGCCTTGAGGAGGAAACTTTCACCTGCTTTTGTGGGGGTTTGTTTTGTTTTTGGCCTGCTAGGAAGATCCCAAGGGAACAAGGAAACCTTCATAAAAACATGCGATAAATTCCATTCTGTTTGTTTAATTATGATTAAGGATGAGGAAAGGCACGGGATAAGGAAATTTAGTCATCAAGCACAGTACTCAAACAATGGAAATGTTTAATGTCACTGTACCTTCTTTTAATTGCTCTGCTACTGAACATTTTGATTTCTAATTTTTTAATGTCCAAACACAAGCAAACCATTAAAAATGTAAAATTACCTTTCAGGGGAAAAGTGACTCAATTAGACAGATTGGTCAGATAGAATATCTAAATGCAAAAGAAAGATTAATTTTTATACCAGTGCTAGAGAGATTTCAGCACAGGCTATCCATTATAATATTATGGAAAAGACTGGATTTGCTTTAGTTACCTTTGCAGACCAATCTCCTGAAATGTTTGCTTTGGAGTAAGATCTACTGATTTTAATACATCTTTTTTCTTAAGATGCCCACAAAAATGAATGTGTATAATCCCTTCACAACACTTTGGAAGCTAGACACTCTGGGGAGAAATAAAATCTTCTGTAGCCCTCACAGAGCATAATTTTCTAACTGTGAATTAGGAATCAGAAAATTTGTAATTATGTGCCCTCAGGTCAAGAAACACATTTCCTATTAGCTGAGAAACCCTGCCAGGAAGAAGAATAGACAAGAGAGAATTTTGCATAATTTTCTCCTGATATTCAACCATCCCAAAGTGTTGTGAAGGGATTATACACATGAGATTTTCTGAACAAAAGTACTGGTTGCAAAGCAGAGATTGGGTTTACTGCTAAAAACAACAACAAGCAGTTTGTGTTTTTAAAAAGAACAAAATATGGTTCTCAGCACTGAAGAAATTATATGCAACCATTTCAGGATGTTTGAATACAGGGAAAATACTGTTAATGAATAATCAATTGTGCAAGTTGGAGGCCCCTTCTTCATGGCCATATAATCCACATCATCAAAGTAGATAATCCACATTGTATGCTTTGAACTGGATTATCTGAGTCTACACTGCCAGTTGAATGCTCAAATAAGATAATCTGGATTTTATATGGCAGTGCCAGTGATTCTTCAGTTTTGCTACAGTTCCTCATTTCAGATAGCAATGCTGTATATATGCATGTTCGTAGTGTTTTGTTATGTTCATGTCATTTCTAACCTACTGTCACCATAAGATATACCTATCATGGGGTTTTCTTGGCAAGATTTCCTCAGAGGATGTTTGCCTTTGCCTTCCTATAAAGCTGAGAGTATAACTGGCCCAAGGTCACCCAATAGAGTCCCATTGTTATCTGAAACTGGATCCCAAAAGGATGAACCCCGTAGCCTACAGCTCCATAGGATTCATCATTTTGGGGTCACATGTAGTAGTAGTGCCATCATAAAATGACTTTGGAGTTGACATCGATAGAAAACAGAATGTGATTTTCACAGCAATACTGACCTAATGCACTTGGTGTTATGTGATTTCAGGTCCACTAAAATCATGGATTCATGGCCCAGAGTGTCTAGCTTCAAGGGATCAAATGAGACACAGACAGGTGTCTAATTAGGAATCCTGCATTGATGTCATTCATAATTTCAGGTTGCATTTCATTGAACCCCCTGGAATGTTGTACAATCATCGCACACACCTTAGACCTCAGAAGATGGCTACACCTTAGTTAGCATAATATCTTCACAATACCCCTGGAAAACACATGAAACATACAGTAGTCTTATGAAAGAGCTGGTCTTTTCCTGTTTTTGCTGATATGATCTGATTTTATTTCTTGGAATGTTTCCTCACCTATGTTGCTAAATTGGACCCCCTCCTTGGGGTGTCCATTGAAATTGATAAACATTCCAAGCACCCTTTTGTTTATCCAACTGGCACTCATTGTATTAACAGGAGCTGAGGTATCTCTTAATCCATTTCAGCCCATTATCTCTTGCTCCACAGCACTCCTTTCTGCTGGCACTCCTCACTTGGGCAGATCAATAAATGGATACAATTCTTCAAAATAATCCAATGACAGTTTATTAAATTTCTCACCAAAAGTGAGGCCAACCAGCGATGATGATATCCTCTTTGGCCAATGAGAATAAATGCCTCTGATTTGCTTTCAACCTGTCATTTGATCCTTTGAAGCTAGACACTCCAGGCCCTGAATCCATGATTTCAGTGGACCTGAAATCACATAACACCATGCCTATCAGAGTTTCAAGTGTGTTAGGTCAGTATTGCTGTGAGAGACCACGTTCTGTTTTCTATAAATGTCTGCTCTAAAATCATTATATGATGGTACTACTACATGGGACCTAAAAGAGTATTAAGGACTACTGGTTTCTGGGATTTCCTGTATCAGTAGAAATAACCATATGTTTTAACT
The DNA here is from genome assembly GCF_035594765.1 of Anolis carolinensis. NCBI lineage: Eukaryota > Metazoa > Chordata > Lepidosauria > Squamata > Anolidae > Anolis > Anolis carolinensis. The sequence goes on from NC_085841.1 coordinate 87,548,455, forward strand.
TCTAGTTTAATTCAATACCAGTTATTCCCAAGAGTGGTTTTATTTTATTTTGCAATGCCATTCTCCTTTCTCCTTGTTTCAATTTTCTTGAAATGAATTCTGCTTTAGCCATTAATTCCTTCTTTCTATTTTGCTTTCAGAATCCACTTATTTGAGAAAACAGCCCCCTGATAACAGATGTAGCCTTCGAATTTCATGACAACCCAAATCTTGGCAAGCCAAAAGACCCATCAGTTTCAAAAAAGATCTGCCAAGCTTTCTTGAAGGCAGATGTAAGCATGTCCTTACATTCTAAGTATTGCTCCCACTACACTTGATGCTTAAAGTAGGAGCTCCCAGCTACTAAGCATTTGGCATGCTGTAACATTCATTAACAATTTAATAAGAACTGTTGATACAGCAGGGGAAAGTCAAAACGCATCATTCAGTCTCTTTTAGAAACCTGATAGGCAGAGAGAGAACCAATGAACCAATGAATGTTTGGAGGTATTATAGTGTGGTCTATGGGGTCCATGGGGCCTCCAATGCCCACATTTTGAAATTTGACTTTAATAGTCTCCTCACATCTTCTGAGAAGTATTGGCCAGGGGAGCAGTCACACAATTAAAACTTGTGTACCAGTTTTACACACAACCTCCCTGTTACATCAGCTCCACTGGCTGCCAGTTTGCTACAGGGCTCAATTCAAAGTTCTGGCTTTGACCTATGAAGCCCTAAATGGTTTTGGCCCATTCCCCACTATTGGGGAATAGTGTAATATGGAATCCGATTTGAATGTAGCAGCTTGAATAATGACTATGGTACTTGGAACTTTGTTTTTAAATCTGTTTTATTGTATTTATATGTTTTAACTGTTTTATAGTTCAAGGTGTTATATTTGTTTACTTGTATGTATAATGTGGCATTGAATTTTGCCTTAATTTGTAAGCCAATCTGAGTTCCCTCTAGGGTGAGATAGAAATATAGTAAATAAATAATAATAAATATCATTTGCTATGTGGGGAGCACTCCTAACAAAAATAATAATGACATTTCTCTGTACTGGTGTCTCCATACTGGAATTAAACTATGTTCTGGTGGGACCACTTGAGATCAAATTAAAATGGTGGATGAAGCAGAGGACACGTTGGTGAAAAGCTAGATTTTTACTGCTGCCGTTACACACATACATGCCTTGTGCTACAATTGGGAAGGGATTAAGTCATTGCTAATTTTTGCAATCTATTCCCATCTGGGAAACATGACAATAAAGTGAATGACAGGCAACAATAGCAAGCAGCAGTGCTGCAAAGAGGTCTTGCCAGGCAGCTTCCCCAGTGCGTTAGTGGGGTAGTCATGATGGTCATGTGAACTGTAAGATGTCATCCCTCATTGAAGCTAGCAGGTATAGTTGTTGGGCTGAGGAATGCAGTGCAGAACAATTTTTACATCTATTTTTGAAATGAAAGGGGAAATGTATTTTTCTGAGACAGAAAATATCCTTGCTCTACAGGGCAATTTCCCTTAGAAAGAGGGAGTGCTGCTGTCAGCTATTACTGCTTGTTCTGATTAGTCATCCAAACCAGACTTCATAGGAGGAAGTGATAGATTGTGCATACACATTTGTCATTGACGGCTGAGTATGTTCATGCAAGGGCTAAACTGAGCTGTAAGAAGACAACTACTGTGTTTCCCTGAAAATCAGATGTACCCATAAAATAAGCCATAGCAGGATCTCTAAGCATTTGCGCAATATAAGCCATACCCCGAAAATAACACAAAGTGATAGGCATGGCTATGCAGCGTACTGGCGCGGAGTGATAAAGAAGACAGCCGCTTCTTCCCTCTGCCATGGCTGCAGCTGACTTACCAGCTCACACAAGCACACCCTCCTTCCTGCTCAAGCAAGGGAAGGGTGCAAGACACCCCAAAGTCTCCCAAACGCAGGGGGCAGGAGCAGTGGCAAGCTCCAGGAAGGGGAAATGCTGCAAGAAGACAAAGGGGGTGAGACCCGCACAGGCCCCCACCCCACCCACAGTGCAGCTGCAGGGCTCCTCCCTGGTGTTCTTGCTGCCGCAGGAGGATGCCGGAGCACTACTCACTGGGCCACCTCTCACTCTCACAGGGCTTGGGCACCACAGCGTTCCCTCCCTTGAAAGAGCAGCAGCCCCCTCTGGACGGAGGAAGGCATCTAGGCATCATGCCACCTGAGCACTTGAGTACTGGCCATGGATATAAAAATAAGAAACCCCCTGAAAATAATCCATATTGTGTCTTCTTGAGAAAAAATAAATATAAGATAGTGTCTTATTTTTGGGGAAACATGGTATGTTAGGGCCTCTCCATACCAGAAAAATAATCCAGCTGTAATTCAGATTAATTAACCCCAGAACTGCCTTGGATTCACCCTGTTAGCAGCATAACCACCTATGATATTCTACAATGGATTCATATTACTGTTCACACCCCAAATCTGGATCAGGACCATTTTGATGTCCCCTTCTGCAACACATGAAAGTGGGATATGGAATTAGATTGAATTCAGAAATGTAGCTATGGAAAGTGGAATGGGAGTTAAGGTTTGCTGTTTCTGGCAAGAAAGGATTGGGGGAACAAAAACAGTGAATTGAGGAGCAGTTTCAGGCTTTAAAATGAGGCTGTGAAAGATGAGAACTGGAGTTAAGGCTTGGCAGTGCTGGAAGCAGAGGAGAGGATTGGGGAACAAAATGGCAACACTTGTCACCCAACTAGTCCTGATCCTTTCCTCTGAAGCCAGTCCAAACTAGATTATACACACATGGAACAGACTGGATTTCCCTGAAAACTGTAGGATTTTAAGACTGTCTTGGCCAAACCCTAAAGTAATTTCCAATATCCAGAATTTGAATTGTCAGGTACTTGTCAAGGCCCATACAACACCCAGCATTTTGAATGGAAAACAGATGGAAACCAGTAATAGGGCTTTAGGTGATCTTTAAGTGAAAAAAGCACAACCCATCGAGCAATTATGATTCCAACTTGTTAGGCATCCCTTATATTGGTAAGAATACATATATCATACAAAGTTTTTTCCAGAATATTTTGTGATTGCCAAATTTAGCAAATCCCTCTTCAGACTAATATTTAAGTGTGCAAACAAGCCTAGCATCTTCAATACAAAATTCAGATGGAATAGGATTACTTTTCACACCACAGCCTAGTTAAAGTAAGTCCAACTCATTTCATTTCTTTGTAGGTGAGTTTATATGCTTAACATGGCAAGCTAAATGTTGTAGTATTATCAGATAATCTTCAGGATAAATTATCCTTGTATCTGCATCTGATGATGTGGCTGCAGCCCAGGAAAGCTTAGAAAAAAATAAAACTCGCTAATGTTTAAGGCGCCACAATTCTATTACTTCCTGACCATATCAGAATAGGAAAATATGAATTTTGTCCTGCTTACAGATATTTATCTGCTTCATTTGTACCCCTTTCGAATCAAGATTTCTGACTATTGTGATTTCCCCCAACTTCATTGAAGATTGAATTCCATTATTTGCTGCTGGTTTATTATCATTCTATCTCCAGGCAACATACTCTTTTCCCTAGATAATGGACATGGAGCAATTATCTGCACATTTCCATCTCATTCTAGTTGATTATGATAATTGAGGTGCTTTCATGAACATCACAAGAGCCCCTGGATTCAGACCAAAGCCTAACTCACCTTTCCTCAGTGAGCACCTGGGGGCATAAAAGAAGCCCTCAAGCAGGTCCCAAGAGCAATCGACTTCCTCCAGTCACTGATATTCAGAGGCAGAGGTGGCTCTGATCCAGGAGCAGACATATAAGGCTTCATGCATCAGTAGCCATTCTCAGCATTACCCTCCACTGATTTATCTGCTTTTAAAGCTAAATTGATGGCTGTTACCACACCTTGTGGTGGCAAACATTATAGTTTTTATATTGTCAAAACAGGTATCTTGCTTTTCCTTTTCTGAACCTTCATTGTATGGGTTCTGGTTTTATGAGACAAGCTGAAATGGGCCACTGTCCACTTTTCCTATGCCAGCAGATTTTATAAACCCTTGTTATCTTTCCCAAACATCACTCACTTATTAAAAAGCCACTGTAATTTTTCCTCAATGGTTCTGTTTTGCTCTAGACCTGTGGTAAACAACTTGTGGCCCTTCAGGTGTTTGGGACTCCAACTCCCTGAAGCCCTAACCAGCTTGTCCAATTGTCAGGAATTCTAAGAGCTGAAGTCCAAAACACCTGGAGAAACCAGTGGTTCACAGGCATTGGTTCTCTAGGTGTTTTTTGCTTCAAGGGCAGAGAACAGTTCTATTATCATCTGTATTATCTCCTGGGCTGAACAATCCAATATCTCTTTTTAAAGAATCACACAGACAATCATAGCTTAAAAAGAATACTAGGTGGATAGGAGAAAGAGAGATTCTGGCCCACTTTGCACCCACCCATCCCCAGCCCAGACTCAGAACCTACAAAGGAGGGGAAATCAATGCAATTTGCTGAGACCCAGAATATCATATGAGGATAAGATCTTAACTTTGTTGCATATGATTTTTCTCTCTCAGTAGTAAAATTATTTTTCATTTGTTTGTAGAACTGGTAAATGCAAAGAAAATAAGAATGATATACAAATTTTGAAATATTGTGTAAAGATCTTTAGTCATTCCACCAGGGTCCCAAAATTGCTGCCTGGAGAACAACTAAGGAAGCTGGACCCCTTGGGAGTTGCTTTCTCAGTCATCAAGGAAAATGGACTGTATCTGGGAGCAAAGGAAGAAAGTGGTCCTACTTCAGCCAAATGAGACTTCAAGTTGCCTGACCCCCACCACCTTGCTTGACATTGTGTATGTGGTCATCCCATTCACTAGTCTTCTCTGCTCCCAGCAACAGATCTCCAGAGTATCTTTCTAACCTGAAGACTCGGGGTGCATCTACACTGTAGAATAACGCAATTTGACACCACTGGAACTTCCATGGCTCAATGGGATGTGAACTTGAAAAGCAGTTAAATGGGATCATGGGACTAGTAGCTTTGCAGAATCTTTAGCTTTCTCTGCTCAAGAGTGCTGGTGTCTTACCAAACTTCAAATGCCATGATTCCATAGCATTGAGCAATGAAAGTTAAAGTGGTGTCAAGCTGTATTAATTCTACAGTCTCAGAGATGGGAGCAGGAGAAGGCTCCCTTTTTCAGATTCCCCCTCTTCATGTATAACTGGGAGCCCCTTGCTATTTGGCCCAAAGCCTCCTGGCTTGGAGGTGCTTATCTGGCCAGTCCACCAACTCATGGTCACTTACTGGTAGGCCTCACCGGTTGCACAGACATGCTATTGGCAAAAAGCTGGGCAAACAGCCTAATATCCCTCCTCCAGGTCCACCAGGCCGTCTTTGGCCTCGGTTTGCAAAGCATAAAGAATTTAACTGCTTTTCAAGTTCACATATATTATGCCTTTGTAACATTTTTGTTACAGAACTTGCTCCAAACATTGCACTATTCATTAACAGCTACCATTTTTGCATAGTTAGAAAGCTCTGGGAAAACATATATCTCAAACACCCAGATGTTTTGAATTCAACATATATATAATGGAATCCATCCTAAGAAAAAAGCAGTTTCCCTACTGTCATCTGCTCTAACTTAATTTCCTCACTGTTTTCTCCTGCTTCACAGTATTCAAGCAGAGATGGATCTGGATAAACATTCTGAACACAACATGAAGAGACAGCATGAGGGCCATTTGTGCCAATCTCCTATTCTGTCCTAGGTTGAAGTTTCTTTGTTCAAAATTTTCAATTTCAGACAAAGGAGACTGCACGTCTAGATAATTTTTCATGGAAGAGATCTGGTCTTTCTCTTTTACATGATAGAATCACACATATCTGTAGATCTAGCATGTTATGCATCAGTACAGTAAATGGAAATAAGCAATTTATGATGAACTACATTCCACTTTGCCCATAAGGCAATTACTTATCTTCAGATTTAAATACAAATTTTCTTGGGGTCATATGGATAACGAGATGAAGAAAGAAAAAGCAGGTTGCCAAGGAATAATTCATCAAGGCTTGGTTCAGATGAGCACCATCTCCCGTTGGCTGCTTACCAAAAAGCCCTTGTCTGTTTTGTGTTTACAATTTATGTTGTGGATAATTTGTGTATAATCAGAGGAACACTAATCAACAACATATTTTAATTTGTGTTGCCCCAGTTTACTACAGTCAAAATTAACAACATTTCTCCCAAAATAAATAAATGTATGAAAGGTTCACTCACAATGCATGTCTATACAAATGAGAAGATGAAAGAGTGGCGGAGGCAGGTGGGAAAGGAGTAATATCAGATGAGGCAGCAAGGGTATTTAGAGATTTGTTATTGAGTTTTTGATTACTAAGAAAAGCTGAATGGATTGTTTTTTCTTTTATGTACCTATGTGATAGTGAGTAGAGGAAGAAAGCAACTGCAGTCTTGCCATTGATGAAAGATGGCATTGCTAGAAGTTTTCTTTTCTGTTTAGAAAGAAACTTGACTCTTGACAACATTTAGGGCTTCCTTCACCTACTTAGAAGGAAAAACATGAACAAAAGAACGAAGCTTGAGGACCTTATCAGATGAAGTCTTCTCTGCGTCTTCTCATTGTTTTCAGGCGCTGGCAAAATGGAGTCCCATGGAGGCCATCCCATGTCATGGGATGCATGGCTACTTCCAGTGGCAGCCTATGGGAATCCATGTTGCCAGTGCCGGAAAACTATGTTTTCAGATGTCATGTGCTATCCGACTTCTAATTGTAGAAAACAAGGAGGAAGCGGAGAAAGCATAAGAAAGGACAGAAAATGACATGGAATGGCTGGCCATCCCAGAAGACAGGCAGATGTCAGGGAATGAAGTTGGATGGTTCCCTCCACTTTCCCCTGCTTTCCCCCTGCTCATCTAATGAGGTTCTGAATCTTGCCACTATTTGGAGGAAGGGGTTTCCTTTGTCTAATTAAAATGAGGTGTGAGTGTAGGAAGAAAGTGAGAAGGGCTTCCTCTTCTTGTCTCAGGAGGGATGGGGTGAGCAACTGAAGTCTGCTTTCTTCACATGGAAAATCTGCTAGAGATGACACATCAGAAGTATCACCTCTCTCTTGTTCTATCCTCTGTACATAGCAGAAGACATAGCAGGAGATGTGTTGCCATTCTCTCCCGATGTGCTTTCTCCACTGGGAAGCCTTTTAGAGAAGGCACAGTTCTTACCAGTGACTCTCTGTCTATGTGCTCTTTGAAAAGGAACTGTGGTCTAATGGCAAGCAATCTCCTCCACAGCCCAGCCCTCTTGGGAGCCACAGTCACTGCTCCTGTTACTTTTGGTCTCTCTGGAGTGTAGCTGGAAAAGATACACTTTGATATTTTATGCTTCGACACCTCTTTAAGTAATGGTAGTGGATTGAATAAAGTTTTGTGGCTACTTAGGCTCCATCAGAACATATCTAAAAATTCCAATGATTTCCATGGAATTGATTATCCCACTCCTTAATTTATGTCAGTCTAAGTTTATATTTTGAGTTCATAAATAAATTTATTCTGATGTATATTAAGCTTGCCCTTAGACTGGGGTTTATGAAAGTTAAAACAGATACAGATAAAAGTACACATCATCAAGAGTTAAAATATAATGAAACCATAAATAGAATTATAACTGATTAAAAGCATGTCCATTGAAAAGAAAAACACATATAAACATTATAGAAAAATATTAAAGACCCTTTTGTTGTGGTATGCTTTCAAGTAATTGCTGATATGTTATGCCCCTAAATCAAACCTATCATGGGGTTTTCTTGGCAGGATTTTTTCTGAAGAGTTTGCCTTCCTCTAAGACTGAGAGTGTGTAACTGGTCTAAGGTCACCCATTAGTTTTCCATGGCTGAACAGAGATTTGAACTGTAGTCTCTCCAGTATCATCGTCCAATGGTCAAAGAGCCTGTATTTCCACATAACAAGTCCTCAAAATCCTGCCTGTGAACAGATAACAAGAATACCGATCTAGCCTTTATGTGAAGAAAATTCTAGAACTAAGGTAGCAAACCTGAGAAGACTCTCTTCTATGATATGTTTCCATCAGATATACCTGTGATGGTGGTGCAATATGAATAAAGGTTCTTCCAGATTTCAAAACATGATCAGATTCAAATGTAGACTTATGGTTTATTGGGTAGCTTGGATCTAAGTTATAAGATGAGGGAATAAGCTATGAGATGTGCATGGACTTTGCTCCCTTGCACACCGATCCAGTTGCACACAGCATTAGCATGTTTGTACTGCTTTCCTCGGAGGAGAGTAAAGCTGCCATGATAGCAGTACGGTACATGAGCTTAGTCAGGCACACAAGGGAGATGAGCTCAGCCATTACTCACTGAATTACCAGGACCAACCCAGCACTTTTCTGCAGCAAGCATGGCGTGATCATGAGTATGCCCAAACCAGACCAGAGATATTTCTGTAAACTGAGAATATGAGGAAAATTAAGAGTGGGCTTTACAAATACCAGAGGATACTTTACAGATGGCACACACTCATATTGTTAAGTCTCAGTGCAACCAAGTTAGAACAGTAATTTACATGAACAGTACTGCAAGAATATAATCAACAACATCATTATTGGTCTCCTCAGCTCAACACTATCTTTATCCTTTTTTCTTGTTCTTCAGGGCCATCCGTTTTGCTAAGCCTCTCTACTGTTGATTATCTTTCCATTTCCCTCCTGTAAATATAATTTCCTCTATCTATTAAGTTGCTAGAAAGAGCATGCAAGCAAATTAAATCTGACCCATATATCATAATGAAGCAGGGACTTTAATTACCACAATTCCAAGCTCAGTGTAATATTATCCCAACATTATGGAACACACTCGAGACAGTGGGAGCAACTCGAAGATTATTCCATTCATATACCTGATAAACGAATTCATAATGCTTGTGCTTATTTTCTCAAACTGGGCCATTTCATAATGTAGATGAAAAAATCTTCTGCCCATTAGCATTTTGAATGATCACACTCTTTATTCCTAAGAAATTGTTTAATTTTCTTTAACCACGATTTATACTTTTGCTGCTGTGCATCAGGTAGCATAGAAAGATAGGCATTGATGGCTGCAACACATAGGGACCCCCATATACCTATTAGGGAGTCCCTAAGGAGCCACTGTGGCGCAATGGGTTAAACCCTTGTGTTGACTGAACTGCTGACCTGAAGGTTGGCAGTTTGAATCTGCGGGACAGGGTGAGCTCCCATCTGTCAGCCCTAGCTTCCCTTGCAGGATGGTAACACATCCAGGTGTCCCCTGAGCAATGTCTTTGAAGATGGCTGATTCTCTCACACTAGAAGCGACTTGCCTCAATTTGCTTCTGACACGATAAAAAAATACCTATTAACTTTTTCAATGTTTTGTTTACTCTGTGTATATTTCTGCCTTCAGGTTACCTGTTGACATAGAGTGACCACATGAATGTCATAGGGTGTTCTTAGGCAAGAGATACTTAGAGGTGGTTTTGCCAATTCTTTCCTCTGAAATATAGGCTACAACATCTAGTATTTGCTGGTGATCTTCCATCCAAGTACTAACCAGACTAGACCCTACTTACCTTCCAAGCTCAGACAAATCTAATGCCTTTAGGTATTTGGGCCTTTTTCCTTGCTATAGGGACTAAATAATGAATAATGTCACCTGGCTATAAAGAGATAAAGTTATTAATTAACAAGTAGTTCATTTTCCAATTTAACAAAAGCAAGAATATGCAAATCGTGGTCGGCTGTTAGGAATTGTGGGAGTTGAAGTCCAAAACACGTGGAGGATCCATGTTTGCCCATGCCTGCGATAGGGTATTGTACCCAATATTGATCAAAGCCCATACCTTTATGAAATAGCTCATAATTTGGCCTGCAGAAACTGCTGGATTATCAAGGCTTTTTGTTTCACATATGAAATGAACCTAAAGATTTCATGTCTTTCAATATGTTTAATGAAAGCTCTTGGCCAAGTAGGCTTCAGCACTCAATGAAATGAGCATTACACCTGGAAAGGACGCCAGCCCTGGAGTCAGCTCACAAGTGCGGCAGGACTGATTTAATGCCACTTAGGCACAGCAGATAATGACAGAAGGTGTTCTGCTGTGAGCCAGCCTGCCATGCATGGCATGAAATACTTTCATGTCAGGGAAAAAGAGAAGTGGAGTGCATCCAGGCTGAAAAGCTCATGACCCGAAAGACATGGAGAGGATTTTCTGATTGCAAAGCCAAACATACGCTTGTGCTCATGGAGAGTGAATGTGCCCACTTATTGCTTTGACAGGGCACGCCATGTGAAAAATGCAAAAGTAAGTAAATAAATGTAAAAGTCACATGCGGAAGATTGGCTCTGTGGACATTTAATGCTGAATAAGGGATATGAAGAGCCTACAGTGTATTCAGTGAGCTGCGGTGTGATTGATTGATTGATTGAATAAATGATTGAAGGATGATAAAGTTCTGTAATGTATATTCTATGCACATATATGGAACAGGCTTAAACAGTAGAGGAAGGAAAGGAGCAACTGTAAAATTAATGAACACCTTTTCCCCCTTCATCCAACATCTATGTTAGTGGTTTATATTTATTACACTGTCCTTCCATCATGAAACTCAGGCAATATCTCATTCAGGTAAGTAGTTATGTTTGAGCTTCATCTGGATGAGATAAGGAACTTAGGTACCTGATACAGCCAAATGCTTCTAAATACAAAGACAACCAGCATTCCTTACAAATGTAGCCCTATGCTTCTGCTAACATTATGTGAGGATTTTTTAGTTTAAATAACTCAGCCAGAAAGGGGCATATCAGCCCTGGTCCCTTCATTGCTATTCCCCTGGATTGCTATAGTCAGAAGAGGAACCCAGTCTCTATGTTGAGTCTTGGTTCTGAAATTCTAAGGTAAATCATACCAAATTTTAAGATAAGATTCTCAAACTTGGGCAAGCCTTGTGTGTGATGTCTCATGGGCCTTGTAGTCCCGTTCCTAGTGCTATTGTGGCAGACGAGGAGGAAAACATGGGATTTCCACCGGTTCAGCTTGAATCGGAGCCTCCCCACCTGGAGGATGTTTGTCCTCAGGAAGTTAACCAAACAAGCCTTGGGCAGAATTCTCCCCCGTTTTCCCGAAAGGACAATTATAATAGAGATAGAGGAATCAGGGAGGCTAATCGCCGGAGTCTCAGAATCGCAGCCAGACAACTAGCTGATTAGGTCTGCTTCCCTTGGGAAATTCTAAGGAGTCATGCATCTGGACAGAGTTGGGTTTCGCTTCTTGTTCTCCAGGGAAAGTGTTCTGTTGGCGGGAAAACAAGACCCTATATAGGAGTTTTGCCGCAAGGGGAACCTTGCGAAGTCAATTGTTCAGCTTGAAGAGAGAGATCGTGTGTGGACTTCGTACCCCAGTTCCTTGTTTCCCGGATCAAGTTTCCAGCCTTGCCTTGTTTCACGGATCAAGTTTCCAGCCTTGCCTTGTTTCATGGACCTCTCTGGACTCAGTTCTTGTTTCATGTTTGCCTCGTTTCAAGTTTTGATCTAGCCAAGAATCAAGTCTATTTTCCAGCCTTGCTGTCAAGCTACTTTGGATTTTAAAGACCCTGTCATTTCCCCACACTTTGCTTGGCAAAGTGTGTGTTTCGGTCAAGTGGATTAAAACTTTGAACTCTAATATCTTATATTGGACAATACATTTCTGGACTATATTTGACCTCAACTGAAAGGTCTGCTTCTGAACTATATTCTTCACTTGTTTTTATTGACTTTATATATTTCTTTAATAAAGATATTAGATAGATTCTGGCCTCTGTGTAAGGTTATTGGTGCTCTGCAGCCTGGATCCTGACATTGTGGTAGTTCTTATTATTATTCTTGACCTAGCTGGATACAGTTTGTACAGCTGAAAAATAAAATATGCTGTAGGATATAGATGAGCCAATGTGGTGTAGTGATTTGAGCATTCAACTATGAGCCAATGTGGTGTAGTGATTTGAGCATTCAACTATGACTCTGGAGACCAGGGCTCAATTCCCTGCTCAGTCATGGAAACTATTAGGTACAGTATTATTGGCCAAGTCACACTCTTTCAGCTTCAGAAGAAGGCAAATGTGAATCCCCCCTGAACAACCCTTGCCAAGAAAACCCTGTGATAGTGTCACCTTTGGATTATCATAAATTAGTAATGACTTGAGGGCACACATCAAGGAGGTGCTTGTGCAGTGGGCAAAGCAGATTTTAATCTGCTTTAATCCACAACAAAGTGGTTTCTTAAACAAATGGATAAGAAACAGATTAAATGAAAAATGATTTAGGTCACCTTTTGGTCTTCGTAACCATATTATAAGGAGAGAGGAAGAGAATCCTGCCCCAGAGATGTCACGTTTACTGCCAGCTTGTTGGCATAGAAGCTGTACAGACCTGTTTCACCAAGGTACATGATAGGAATGTCTTGAGATTCAGAGCTATTGACAAGTTCTACCCCTTAATAACTAGAGGGGAATCATGCAGGGAAGGCAGATCGAGAGCAGGGTGTATGCAGCATCATGCAATAGGGACCATCACCAAAGGTGACATTGCAAATGCAATGCTGGTTTGTCTGCCTCATACAATGAAGTCCGTAGTCAGTGGTCAAATCTTTTATAGCTGGGAGGAAATCAGATTGGCAGGGTGGCTAGGTCTTCGCTGTAAAAGCAGCCACTGTAGCCATTTCCCACTACCTTGCATTGTTGGCCTCAATGGGTCTGGTCTTAAGAGGAGATCATACAGTCTCAATTAAGCCCAGATCCACCAAAGGCACTGCCATCGAGGCAGTTTCCAGCAGCCCCTTCCGACTTCCTTTGCAGAATTGGCCTCAATGGGTCTGGGTTTCACAAGTGATTATAAAGCCTTCTTTTGAAGATACTGGAGTGTACTGCTGGTCCAACCTGGCAGGGAGATGTTTTAAGATAGTTTCAGATTCAAGTCAAATTACCATACTGAGTTGAATAGACAGACAGTTTCTGAGGCCGGCCCCTCCTAATTTTTCCTGTTTGGCACCAATGTGGGCAACATGTGATGTGTGTTTGTAAAATACTGTAGACGCCACTTGATTTTGCACAGACACCTTCAGAAGCCCTTCACAAGGAGAAAGGTGATCATGAAGAACTTTGGAAATGATAAGCCTCTTTTAACAAGATGATATTGAGAGATTTCAAAGCCGGCAGAGGCAAATCCCCTAATTGGCCATGTGAGTATTACGGACAAAGAGCAATAAAAAACAGGCAACAAAATGTCAACTCCATTAGCAACAGAAAAGTAACTTCTGAGGTCTGTGACTATTACGTTGGCACCATTTTTTCCTCCCGTATGACACTTAACATCTTTACTTGGTAAAAAAGCCAGTGAAACTTCAAAAGTTTGCATTTGTGTTGACCCAATAGAAGATATCATTGCTTGTGGTTTTTGGGTTTTGTTGTACAGTATTTTGTTGCATGATTAACATGACTATCCCTTAATGTATATATATTTTCTTTAAAAGAATGTTATACCCAAAAAAGATAAATCCTGTTTTGCTCAAAAATAAGATTTTACAGAGACAAAAGCAGATTTCCAGGGAACAATGTATCCCCCATATGTTCCTTCATAGGACATTTTTCTGGCCTTGGTTGAAGGTTTAATTTGATTTTTCTGCCTGTCTTCTTTGCTGTGGAACCAGAGAATCAGCTCTGTATAATGCTCATTTACTTGTCTGTAGAATTGATCAAAGCTTGAAAATGTTTCTGAATAGTAATAATTGGAAGTTTGAAACACTGGTACCCATGACAACCACAGCACTTTGCCTTTTGTGCCATTGTTTTGCTACACATATTGTTAAAATGCATTCATTCAGTAATTCCCAAACTGGATGCCACCAGGGCATACTACAATATCATACAATACTGTGCAAGAGCTCTGTGAGAGAAGGGCACACAAAAATTAAATAAATACATGTAATTATGGAAGGAAATAGTTATCTGGTGTCTTACCTGCTTCTGTGGTCTAGCATTGCCTACTTCCAGTCAACCTATGCAAGCCTGAGTCATTTTGCAGCTTACATCTATATTAGGTACGATTTAATAGGTTCAATCCAAGATACAACTGGGCTGTCTACCTGAAGAAGAGACTACCTCTTGTTGCTACATGAACCATTGGTCTGGGCTTGCTTCCTTTCAATAAGAAATCCAGTACACATTGAGGATTCAGCTGTAGGCATACTGTAATTGCCCCTCCATATCTATAGATTCAACCAACCACAGCTCAGAAATATTTGGGAGGAAAATTCCAAAAAGCAAAGCTTGATTTTGCATTCATACATGAAACATTTTGCTGATGTGTAGGCATATCCTATGGCAGCCTCCCACCACTTTAGAGACCATCAGGCTCTCTCACGCTTTCATTTTTAGTTGTTCACAACTTTATAAAAGGGACATCGTTTTACTATGTTATTGTATATAATGGGACTTGAGCATCCACAATTGTGGAATCGACGGGCGGTTTTGGAACCAATCTACTTGCAGCAGAGCCGGCCCTAGGTATTTTTCAAGTGTAGGCAAACAGAATTTTGGACCCCCCCCCCCCAAACCAATCACTGAAAAATAAAAACGTTGGATAAGCAAAAATGTTAGACAATAAGGAGGGATTAAGGAAAAGCCTATTAAACATCAAATTACATTTTATAAATTAAGCACCAAAACATCATGTTTTACAACAAATCAACAGAAAAAGCAGTCTCGACTGCAGCCCCGTATGTTTTGCGCCCAAAGCGACCGCTTAATTCGCCTCATTGTTGGACCGGCTCTGACTTGCAGCAATCCAGGGCCCCACTGTATCTCAGTGACAGAGCCCAAGTTTTGCCTACAGATTCAATTGGAATAGGGAAAAAAACTTCTATCAAACTATGAGAGTTTTCTGCAGAGCAGGGATTCAGCACTTTCAGGCCCTCCAGATATTTTGCACTTCAATGCCATGGAGCCAAGGCCAGTGACAAAGAGGCTATGGAAGTTGCAGAACCCTGTTGCAGATGTGACCATGTTGACTATATGGTACTGTGATGTGATTCGATATCAGGAAGCCTCTAATAATGAAGAATTCTTCTTTCATGTTAGAGACATTATGAAATGTCCCTTATAGTGTGACTCTCTCAGGACCACCCAATAAGTGTTCAAGGCTGAGGGTGATTTGAATCCTGGAATTCCAGGTATTCAAGAAGAGAATGATGCTGGGGAAAATGGAAGGAAAAAGGAAGAGGGCAAGATGGATTGATGGTATCCTTGAAGCAACTGGCTTGACCTTGAAGAAGCTGCGGGTGGCAACGGCTGACAGGGAGCTCTGGCGTGGGCTGGTCCATGGGGTCACAAAGAGTTGGAAGTGACTGAACGAATGAACAACAATCCAGAATTATAGTCCAACAGTCAAATCACCTAACCGCACTGACACTTCTCGGTAGCATTGGCTATCTGAAATGTCTGGTAGCAATTCCATTGTTATCCCCTTGTAATGCTTAGTGGCATTACTAATAGAACTTAGAAGTTTCAACAATGTTAAGCAATGTTTGTTTGACCTTTGCTACTTAGCGGTAGTCTGAGCCATCCTCATGCCAAGTCTTATTTATAGTTGAACCTGGTTAACAGCGAGATTCTTTTCCTTCCTCCATCTCAATAAGTGAGTATGTTGTGGGTTTTAGTTCAACACTGTTCACAAAAACAAACTTCATTCTCCATGGCAACCTCCAGGTGCCAGATGCAGGTACTATCTCAAACATAAGTATTTACTGGAAATATGCTTTCAGGAAATTTATTCTAGGTAGCGAAGAGCCAGAGAGCACTAACAAGGACACTTCTGTGATCTCCATTTGTTTCTCAGTTTACATATTATTCTTGGAATTATTTCAAAGCAAAAATTTAAAAGAATAAATGAAGGATACAGTTGCTGTGAGGGGCTGTCTCTGTTTCAAGGACTTAGATGAAGGACCACATTGCCTCAGACTGGCATCCAGACCAGTAAGCAGTGGAGAAAGACCACCATTCTGTGACATAAAATCAGACATGTTGTATGTAGAAAATCTCAAGTTAAATCCCCAGAATTTCAAATGGAAAAAAAAAGGATCAGGTTGGAGATGCAGGGGAAATTTTCTCTTGACCAAGACTATGGAAAACATCTGACAGAGCATAATGAGTCAGATTTGCTGTTGTCAGTTCAACTTTCTACTTTCTGATCACAGATAGCAGACTCCAGAAGACAGGATTACGCTAAACTGAATTCTGATCTGAACAAATAATGATTAACATGCACAAAAAAAATACCTTTCCAAGAAAGAAATTGTAGTTAGTAAAAACCAAGGCATACTAGTTTTGCCATCCTCCTTTATACACACATGGACAAAATCTGAATGATAATGCAGGAAGAGCATGTGCTCGAGACCTTAATTTTAGCCTCTCACGTCTTATCTGTATTGAAAGCAACTAAATCAGTTAGAAGCCTAAAGACCATTCTTATGTGAATATGGATTTGTTGTTTGGAGCTTGAAGTGATATGGCAAGGCAATGAATGATCCTTTGGCTCGATTTTACACCATTTTCTTTGTATCAGGAGCGACTTGAGAAACTGAAAGTCACTTCTGATGTGAGAGAATTGACTGTCTGCAAGGACGTTGCCCAGGGGATACCCGGATGTTTGATGTTTTTATCATCCTGTGGGACGCTTCTCTCATGTCCCTGCATGGGGAGCTGGAGCTGACAGAGGGAGCTCATCTGCTCTCCCTGGATTCGAACCGCTGACCTGTCGGTCAGCAGTCCTGCCAGCACAAGAGTTTAACCCATTGCATCACTGAGAGTGCTGAACTAGTTGATAAGTGCAGTTAAATAAGTATATACTAATTCAAATATAATAATACTAATTCTTGGGAAAGAAATTGTTGAAATATGTGAAAGTGGATTCATTTTGCCATGTGATTTAATGTTTTGGCTTCATGTCCATCTTCTCTGGATATCAGTATTTTAACAGCTTTTCAGTTCTGACGTTGCATACCGATCAGTATGTCTTACAAAAATGTCAGAAACATCAGGAAAAACATGTAACAATTGCTATCAAAAATTAAAATGCCTTATCAGTGGAAGTCATGACAGAACATGGCTATACTACAAGGGGAATATTTAACTTATTTTTCTTGTTACACTGTCTGCTCACTGCAGATACTCTCTCACCCCCTGCTTTTTCCTCACAGGGTTCTAATTATTGTTTGGATGTAAATGAACAATTTAGCCTCTCCAGGACTTGTTTCTATTCAGTACAAATGTTCTCATTAAGTTCTCATTAAATGTTCTCATTAAATGTTCTCATGTTCTCATTTACCATGAGAAGAATATAAATGAGGGTATTTGTGAAAACTAACATATATATTGATCAAAGGAAAAGTGAAGCAAATCATTTTTAGCAGTTTTAAAGTTCAAAGCCCCAACTATTCTTACAAATTTTAGATAGCCAACTGAGTTTTTAAAAAGCCGTATCAGATATTGGGAGCGTGGTGGTACTTAATGAACGTTGCCTCTTAAAGATAAATGGACAATTTCATTGTGAAAGGAATTGGATTTTCAAAAATTAACTCAAAAACAGCATTTAAGTTCAAGATTGTGAAAGGAGTACAGCAGGGCTGTATACTATTGCCCTACCTATTCAACTTGTACGCAGAACACATCATACGACGTGTGGGTCTTGACGAATCCAAGGCTGGAGTTAAAATTTCTGGAAGAAATATTAACAACCTTAGATATGCAGATGATACCACTCTGATGGCTGAAAGCGAGGAGGAGCTGAGGAGCCTTATCACAAAGGTGAAAGAAGAAAGTGCAAAAGCCGGGCTGCAGTTAAACATCAAGAAAACCAAGATCATGGCAACCAGACTGATTGACAACTGGCAAATAGAGGGAGAAAACGTGGAGGCAGTGACAGACTTTATATTTCTAGGTGCAAAGATCACTGCAGATGCAGACTGCAGCCAAGAAATCAGAAGAAGTCTACTTCTTGGGATGGCCAACCTCGATAAAATACTGAAAAGCAAAGACATCGCACTGGCAACGAAGGTCCGCATAGTGAAAGCAATGGCATTCCCCACAGTAACCTATGGCTGTGAGAGCTGGACCATGAGGAAGGCTGAGCGAAGGAAGATAGATACTTTTGAACTTTGGTGCTGGAGGAAAATCCTGACAGTGCCTTGGACCACAAGAAAATCCAACCAGTCCATCGTCCAGGAAATAATGCCCGACTGCTCACTGGAAGGAAGGATACTAGAGGCAAAGCTGAAGTATTTTGGCCACATCATGAGAAGTCAGGAAAGCTTGGAGACCATGATGCTGGGGGAAATGGAAGAAAAAAGGAAGAGAGGCCGACCAAGGGCGAGATGGATGGACGGTATCCTTGAAGTGTCTGGCTCGACCTTGAAGGAACTGGGGGTGGCAACAGCCGAGAGGGAGCTCTGGCGTGGACTGGTCCATGAGGTCACGAAGAGTCGAAAACGACTGAACGAGTAAAGAAGAAGAAGAAGAGTGTTTCACTTTTGTTTATATTTCATGATGTTAGAATACAACAGCTGACCCAACCTGAACTGATTTTATAATTGTAGTAGCTACAGAGGCACAAAGATATATTCAACAATCCCAGAGTCTCAAACTGACTTAAATCTGTTCTGTTTTGGGTCACAGGAAGCTGTCATATACTGAATCCAACTGTTGGTCCATTTAATCTAGAGTTGTCAGCTCTGACTAGCAGCAATATCTCTTAAGGGTTTCAGGCTTAGCTGTATTAGAGATAATCTGTTCTGGTGATCTCCTATCCAAAGTATTAACTTAACCCAACCCTGCTCAGCTTCCTAAAACAGATGGTACTCATTGTTTTCATAGTGGAAGTCTATTCAGTTTCACCTAACATATTGGTTGCATGGTGAAGGACACTGAGGAACTGTGATATTTCTTCTGTGGATTTCTGTGGAGCAGAATGGTCTATGACTGGAGGTACTGACCAGATCTTTTGGAATCCAACCACATGCTCTCCTATATTACATAGCAACAAAACCAGCATATGTGATGAAGAGCTTTCCTTTTGGTGTTTTAAAATTTTCAAACTAGGCTGCAATAGTACACCACAGAGGGTTAGATGCACAAGCCTTCCATGAATGGTTCTGCATGACTTCTCAAGGAAGGTGTATCCACTTGATTTTTCAGAGACATCTCCCTGAACGCTCTCTGTACTGAAGCTGACAACATTCAGCAAGATTCTCTGACCTTCGGTGATGTATTTTCATGGGGCTGGGATGTCTGCCATGGGGAGGATGCGGCAGGGAAATCCAGCACATTCAAGGGCATGTACTCAACTCTGGACCAACTCAAAGTCCATCTCCATCACATTAGATTTTCAAATTAGGTCTTTCTACATCTTCTGTGGTAAAATCAGGAGGTTTTGGGAAGTCAGTATGCTTTTTACTCACAGTTGCCTCAATAAACCCCATTTGCATGCATGATCATGGTCAATGTGCAGCATCTATGAGAAAGGTTTCACAGCCCCAGTACCCTTTTGCATTGTATGCAAAGTGCAATCTATATAGCTGGTCCACAGAATGCTGTTGTGCAGACACTGTTCCATTGTTAACCTGCAGAGACAGAAAAGCTCAGATTGTCAGGATGGGGGGATGTAATCAGAGCTGGAGTTAGTACGAGAAGGCTGGTATTTGTTCTGGTGTGCTTTGAATTGTCAAGGCCTTTAGTATGAAACAAAGTCTTCATTATTTTTGTGTGAATTTACCCTTGGTATTGTTTGTCACTTACTCATGGCATGTATACAATAAAAGCTTTTATATGGCAACCACTCTCCTTGTTTTGGCACCATACCTTGATATTATGCCAGTTGAGAGTAGCAAAATAGCTCCCACATATTTTTATTTATTTATCTTGATTCAGTGAGGTGAATGTCAGACTCATAACAAAGACTTTTTCCTGGTGTAGAACTGCAAATCAAGAAGCTGAATGGAGAGTAACAGCTCCTCTCCCACTTCAAATGCTGGGCTTTCACAATTCCCAAACTGGGTGCATTTACACTATAGAATTAATGCAGTTTGACTGCAATGGCTCAATGCACAGGCTTTAGCCTTATTTGCCAAACTACACATCCCAGAATTCCATAGCATTGAGCCATCATAATTAAAGTGGTGTCAAATTGCATGAATTCCAGTGTCTTTTTTTCCTTTTTTTTTTTTTTTTTGAATTCCAGTGTCAGTAGATGTATTCTGTATTCTATACTAGTGCTTCTCGGGGTATCCATTTTTCCCAGTGTGCCAGTGTTAAGCACCATATTTCAGCCCATTGCCCACAACTGTTTTCTTTCTTTCCTAGAAACTCACTGTGGACAGTAACGCATGGTTTGGGACTGGCCAATTGCAGACCACGACTTCAAGTAGCACTGCTGTACTTACATATATCATGAATGTATTTAAATATAGTTGCTTGCTATCTCTCCCATGTTATGCTAAAGATTGCCTTCTTATCACATACTTTCATATTCTCTCATTAAGCTCTAGTTCAGGCTCTAGCCACTACTACAGGCTAAAGGATAATTTAGCATTTCCATTATAGATGGATAGTTGTTTCCAGTTCTATATTTAACTGCTGGATCCTATCTCTTTTCTTCTCCAGCACCTTCCCTCACTTGCCCTCTGTCCAATTCCCCTAAGCACTAAAAGCCTCCTCACCCTCCCTGCATATGCTCTCAGGCAAATCCAAATCCTCCCCTGCCCGAATTTACCCACAACGGATTGCATTAACCCACCTTTCCTACTATGAATTGCTGTGCAAACCTTTTCCTCCACTGAACACACCATCCATCACTGAGATACAACTGGCCCTCACTTTGACCCCGCCCCGATGGAAACACATGTTCAGGGTTGGTACACACAGGTTTCACCAAGTCCCCTTTTCCTTTACCTCCTGTTGTAGATTCAGCTGCTTTTGAGGAGAAAGTGCATGGAGTTGCACCCTCATGAGTAGAACTTTGCTAAACAGCAGGATGAGGGAAAATGTATTTGATAAAATGATAAATAGTTAATAAAATGTAGCACACAAACCACAGCAGGCAAGGAATCTCAGCTTCAGATATGGTAGCTGCTGGTCAAAGTTCATAGCTGGAATAGTCCCAAGGGGGTTTATTTTGGCACCCATGTTTGGCAAGTGTTTTGTTGATTTTTTTTTTTAGTTCAGTGTATGTATGTATGTATGTATGTATGTATGACTTTGCATATTTGAATATCCAATGGATTTCAGGGCTCTCAAAATGTTTCAGAAGCTCTACGAGCCATTGGATACTTAAATATGGCTTGAAGTGTCTGGATTGGGCCTGCACAACTTCTGAGGAGCAAGTGGCTGTAATTGGATAGGCTTAGCCTCTTGAGGCCACAAATGTTTTTAACACCTTGCCTTCCCAGTAATTAATGACTGATTCGGATTGCTGTTGCTGCTGCGGTTGTTGTTGTCCTTTCAAGTGCTAGGCAACCCCATCACTTTTCTTGTCAAGATTTATTCAGAGGCAAATGGCCTATGTCTTCCTCCAAAGCAGAGAGAGCGTGACTTCCCTAAAGTCACACAGTGGGTTCAGAAGCATAGTCCGAGGTTCAAACTACCACACCATGCTTTATGAATTCCCCCTTTCCTGCTTACCTTTCTTTTTCTCCTTTCCTCATTCCTTACTTCTTTTCCCCCTTCTTTCTCTTTGTTTCCCCTTGCTCCCTCCTTTCATTTTTCTCTTTCCCTTATTCCCTCCCTCCTTCCATCTCTTTTTCCTACTCCTATTTAATTTTTTCTCCTTTCTTTTTCTTCCTTTCTTTTTTCCCCCCTCCCTCTTTTTCATTCTTCCTTTTCTTCTTCTTCTCCCTCCCAGGGACAGAGTGAGTGGGGAGCATGGCAATGAGTGGAGCATGGCGCATGGCAGCAGAGCACATGCAGTGGCTGTTTTCACCCTTTCAACCAAGAAGGAAAGCCTCAAGTGGGCGGGCGGTGGGGGGTAGAGGACACTCGGTGGGCCACACCCAAGACCTCCATGGGTTGCATGTGGCCTGCAGGTCGTATGTTGTGCCAGCCTGGTCTAGATCTTGGGTGGGAATCACGAGGCCATCCAGAAAATGATTCACTGCACGTTGTAGCAGCCTAACTGGCAAAGTCAATGTTGAAGCACACAGAGAGCTTCAATCCAACATTGTCTGAAGGCCACATTATCCCCATTTCCAGTTGAAATCATGGTGGATTCTAGATGAATTCATTCCAAGAATTCATTGACCCTGTTAACTCTGGACCTGCTGAAACCCAGCAAATAAAATTTGAAATTAGTAACTCCCCTAAATGTCTAGCTTTACAATCAGGAACAATCAGCATCCAAAAAATTTACTTGATATTCCAAATATGGGGAAAACAACAAAGGAAGCATTCAGAGAACTTAGGACATCCAGGTTTTCCTTCTTCAACTTGGCTACAAGAGTGGAAGGAAAGGGTGTTTACAAATCCACAGTGTTCTTTAATATATACAGTTGACACGAAAGTGTAATTGCACATATCTTCCCTTAATGATTATGTTTACCAGGATAAAATGTCAATCTATTTTCAAAGATGAATCATGAATTGATCTTTTGTGTTTTGAATAATTGGCTTAATTTCTAGAAGTACAAACCTGTGTTCATAGTTGATGAATTGAATCTTTAATAATGCCTTATATTGTTGGGAGTCCAATGTAATCTATTTTTGCTCCTTTTGCCCTTCTCAAACTTCAAAAAGGGAAAACAAATACATAATTTCTCATTTCTTTTTTTAAAAAACAAGCATACTCAAAAAATGATTAGATAAAGATCATTATATTCTGAAATTTTGCAATAAATATTGAGAAATTTTAAACAATCCTGTTTTGCATGTAAACAAATGCACACATTATATATCATCATCTGTACAAATTATTTCAAAGTGTAGTTCATTAAAAAAGTAAACACTGCAAAAATCATAGGTCAATAGACAGAGAGAAAACGCAGTATAATATAAAACAATAACAGCTATACATTGTAAATTTATTTAAAGAATCTTTTGGTTTGCTTTAAAATGCTGTTTTAGAGCTACTTAAACAAATTGGAGAACTATGAACCAAGTGCCTGCGCCTCAAAATGTATATACAAAAATGCATGTTCTGAATCTCATCTGTGTTATGCCTTAAATCGTACAGATGGCATTAAATAAATGTGTGAAACTAAAAATCAGATATTTGTGAAACTTTAGTTGTTAATTTTGGCTGAATTTTTGCCAAATCTATTCAATGGATAACACACCTGCTTCTATTCTATGTGGATCCTATCTCTGCCCCTACAAAATGGGTTCCTTTCCTGTATTCCAAATACTAGATGCTTTTGTCAAGCCCTCTCCTTTGACTTCCTGTATTATTAATTCAAAGGAAGGAACAACCCAGTTTGCAGATATTCCATATAGATTTTCAGACAGAAGTATGCTGGCATAAATTGTTAGAATGAAGATACAGTGTAACCAAAGGAACACAGAGCTTAAATAGTTAATCTTTCCCATGGGATCATCATAAATTTAGAGTCAAACTGGGGGGGGGGGGCGCGAGGGCTTTCCCACCCCTTAGCATGCAATTCAATATAGCGTGTCATCAATTTTGCCTGTTACTTTCAAATATTTTGATAACCAAACTCCTTCCTCCCGCCCAAAGAAAACAGAAATTTGGCAAATAAATGTGCTTTGTTTTTTAAAAAATGATATTGATGGAATGATAATTAACAAACCCAAGGTACAGGCGAAAAACACTCTCTCAGTTGCTGCCACTGACAAGTCCTTTTCCAAGCAGTTCCTTGAACATTTTCGCCCGAATTTCTGGACTTGCTAAAATCACCTTTATTTTATTCAGTTTGGACAAAAGCGTCGACAGTTCTCTGTGCAAAGCTTCTTTGATTACATCAGCTTCATGGCTCTTCCCTAGAGGAAAAAACACAGTACAGTACAAAACATTTTTGCATATAACTGATTGTTCCCAAGAATGTTAAGGGACTCCATGATCAAAAGAGATGTCATGTCAACTTTTGAAAAACAAGAGTTTTCTCCTTATATGATTTTTCAAATATAAAAAGTAATGTTTAGCCAAAAAAATATCATTTGTGTGTCTGCAAATGTTACTTAAAAATGAAGAATAGTGATATAATATTCTTGAACAATTCCCATTGACTAACATATTTAGGACAGTAATAGTGCTTAATATATTAGTTTGTAGTGACACTTCAAAAAACTATTCTTTTCTTCTTTAGTGCAAAAAAAGTCTTCTTTTGAAATTCGCATCAAGTAAAGAGCTGTTTAGTTCTTCAAAACAGAATGAATGGTATTGTTCTCAGATTTGGCTAAACCATCCTCCTTGGTCACTTGATTTGCATCCACAGGGTACACAAAGACCACAATGAGGATTTTTTTTATAGTTGAGAACATAATGAAGTTGGCATTTTATTAGATTTCTCTCAGTCCTTCCTGTCCCTGTTTCTCTGTCTGGCTTTCCTTCTCAGCTTTCAGTAGTATATTCTCAGCAGCACAGACACATGGATCATGAAGTTCTGTCATTGGCACTGCCCAGTTCAAAAGAGATGCCTGCTAACAAGCAATGACAGTCGCATCTCCAGTTAGCTTAGCAGAGCTGACCCAGGGAAGAGTTGTGGACATTGGTGGTCGAACCATCCCTCCTTTGCCTTCATTTTCTACTGCCATTCCCATTTTCCATGTTATTGCCAAGGGTTGGCTCCTCAGTCTTCACTGGGGCTCCAAAATCAAGCTGTCTGTTTTTGTTTTGCGTTTCTTCTAGATATTGTTGCACAGCCTTGAGGACTGCATTCTCCACCAGTCTTTTGCTGAGGCTCAGCAATTCTGCATCATCTGGCTCTGCCCCTTTTTTCTCACCTATATACCATAACAGACAAAAATCAGTCAACTGAGGAGGAGAGAAAGAGGGAGATGGCATGCAATATGAACCTATCGGGAATAGCATCTCATCCCTCCACCCAGCATCTGAAAGCACAGGCTGACTTGAAACCTGCATTTCAGTGTCCCTGTGTACTTTAGCTCTAGTAATGTTGCTAAAAGGAAGCAGCATGAAGCTGCTGGAAAATGATCATCAGCTTTTTCGATACAACTTGAACTTCTTTCCTTTGTTTTGTTTTTGGGAGCCCCTCAAGTCATTTCTGACTTATGGTCATCCTAAGCTAAACCTGTGATGGGGTCTTCTTGGCAAACTTTGTACAGAGGGAAGTCTCCTTAGTCTTTCTTTGAGGTAAAAGAGTTTGATTTGTCCAAGCTCACCCAGTGGATCTTCATTACTGAGTGGAGATTTAAAACCTGTAGTATAGTGTTTTGGATGCTGGAATAGGACTCTGAAGATCAAGGTTTTATTATTCTTAAGCAGCAGCAAAATTTTTTACTAACCCTTGCAACTGTTCAAATACCATATTTCACTGCATAATAGTCACACTCCTCCCCCGTTTTCACTTTAAATGTGGTGGAAACTATTACACAGTGAAAAAGGTCCTTTGGGGACACAACTGTATGGGTGAGTGAAGCCTCGCCCATCAAGTTGCACCCTTGATTAACTCACCCAGGCACGGGCGCGACTATTGTGGTAAACTGTAATCACATGTTAAAATCCAGCAAATATTCATTCTCCATTTACTCAGTCATTCATTACACATTTATGAAGTGCTTCAGAAACAGCAGTCAATGTGGCAAACAATGACATTCAGTTAAATAGAAATACAATTACAGGAAGTCCCCGAGTTATGAACAAGATAGGTTCTGTAGGTTTGTTCTTAAAGTGAATTTGTATATAAGTTGGAACAGGTACATTTTAAGTGTAACCCCAGGTGTGTGTGTGTGTGTGTGTGTGTGTGCGTGCATGCTTTGGATAGCATAGGGAAGGGTTAACATTCTCATGGTGTTTGTTTTGCAATCTTTGCCCCTGTTCAGAAGATTTCACCTCACTTTCTGACTCTGTCATAATTAGATTTTGAAACATTTGAACTGTTGTGAAAACAAGGACTGGTGATAAAGCTTCAGTGGAGATCCCTTTTCCCCCCAACAAGTCTTCCAGGAGTGAATTTCCCTTCCTAGGAGTAGATTTCTCTCACTTCCTGGTGTCTCACCCCATTCTTAACTATGAGTCATTTGTAAGTCAGAAGTTTGTAACATGGGGACGGCCTGGATAACATAAAAACAATTTGTTTAAAACCATCAAATAGCAAGCCAGCTTAATTGTTAAAGTAACCTTTGTTTCATATAACACATAAACATCATTTTTAAGTTATTTAATTCCTAAAGCACTGAAAAACGTATTGGATATAATGAGTCACATTTTGCTATAAAATAAACAATAGCATCTTTGTAGGACTGGAGCATTCCTACAAAAGAGCATTCTCCGTTGAGTGGAGAATGTTCTTTTGCTGAAAAGGTAAACTGTTTTGTTTTTATTCTATTACAAATATCAGTTAAATATATTTGTGTAGTTGACATCTGTGGTCCTCCAGATAGTTTTGGACCACAATTCCCATATCAGGACTGGTACGTGTTGGGGCTAATAGTTGTTGCAGTCCCATAACATCTGGAAGACTGGATTCCAGCTCCCTGCCTTCCTCACGGTTAGTTGTGCTGGCTAGAGCTGATGGGGCCTGCAGTAAAATAACATTTTGGGGATGGGGAACATAATTATCTTTCCTGAATCAAAAGAATACTGCCTGCCTCTATAATTCTGGAGCATCAGCCAGTGGGAGGGGTGTGCAAGATAATACTGGAAGAAGATATGAAACTAGAGACTGAACAAACTTTGCTAACATGATCAAATTCTGTTCAACAAGGTGCATGACGCTTTACCAACTAAGAAGAGTACATTGGGGCCGGGCTGTGGCGCAGCTGTTGAGCAGCTGCCTTAAATCACTCTGACCATGAGGTCATGAGTTCGAGGCCAGCCCGTGGCGGGGTGAGCACCCGTCAATTAAAAATAAAAAATAGCCCCTGCTCGTTGCTGACCTAGCAACCCGAAAGGTAGTTGCATCTATCAAGTAGGAGATAAGGTACCACTTATAAAAAGTGGGGAGGCAAGATTAACTAATTTACGACCTGGTATGAGGAAGTGCCGTCAGTGTGGATGATGAAGCAGCTGCTCCCCCCTGTGGCCAGAATCGAACATCCCCTCAGAAGAAGGTTAACTTGCCTCTGCGTGTCTCTCTCTGTCTCTGTTTGATGTGTTTATGGGCATTGAATGTTTGCCTTATGTGTGTTATAATGTGATCCGCCTGAGTCCCCTTCGGGGTGAGAAGGGCGGAATATAAATACTGTAAATAAATAAATAATAATAAATAAATTAGCAGTAATGTGTGAGATGGGAGGCTGCCTAGGCAAAGGTGGGGTAGCAGCCCAGACAGGAAGGCACGTAATCCTTCCTAGCAGAAAAACAGCACCAAAAACACAAGCAAACAACAGAAGTAATACATATCTAGCATTATACCACACCTTTTGGAATGCAAAGGGGGTGGCACTGGCAGCTAGGGGCAGCTGCCCTCCTAAGATGAAGCTGGTGCTTTCCTCCCCTCACTGCAGAATGATCTTTAGCTTATCCCTGGGTCATATAAAAATCCCTAAGTGTGGCTTCAAAACATTTCATCAACTGGTATATGAGAATTGACTTATACATAAGTATATATGACGCATAATCCTGTCTGCACTGTGGCAGGAGTGTGGGAATGCCAGTGGATTTAGCCACACATGCTAACCAGAGCTGCCACATGATTCACTGAAACCACCACATGGAATACTATATACAAAAAAATTATTAATTGTAAACAGATGTTGGGAAGTAGGGCTTTTCCATGCATCTGTTTGTTTTGAAAGAATATTTTAACTGTTAGAAATATAAGTACAGCCCAGAATGGTTTACAATGGTTGTTAGGGTGTTTTTGACACTGAAAAAAAACATTTGGCACTCAAACAAGGCATCTTCTAAAGAGGCAGGCCTAAATATCTAGGGGTTCAGCTTAACAGAGTTCCATCATTCCACTTTGTTGCTGTTGTTAAGGAGAAAGTTTGAATTCATCAAGGGGGGCCTTCTTTCCTCAGATATACATTTGGAGTGATGCATAAGATTTTTTCTTTCTTTCCAGGATACGGTAATTGTTCTGGCTCATTTGTCTGCTCCATTTTGTTCATTTTGCTTTACGCAAGGTGTGTGATGGTTGCAGGAAAATAATTATTAAAGAGCCATCTATCCTCTAGATTACCCCACTTCCATATGTCCCTGCCCACAGTGGAGTACCCCTCTGTCCCTCTCACTCCAGGTTTTATCTTTGTGTTTACGCGGCCTGCCCTTGTTTTATTGTTTTTTTGATTATTATCATTTATTGTATTTTTAATGGTGCTATGATATGTTGTTTTTATATTTTATTATATTGTATTGTTCCAGGCATGGCCCCATGTTAGCCGCCCCAAGTCCCCGTTGGGGAGATGGTGGCGGGGTATAAATAAAGTTTTATTATTATTATTATTATTATTATTATTATTATTATTATTATTTCAGAGAGACATGAGGTTCTAAAACTTTGTTTAGGATCCAAATAAAGCATGGTATGCCAAGGAAAACGTTTGCAATAATGTCATCATTCCCTGGACTGTGAACTCTGCTCTGCTCTGCTCTGCCTACCTCCTGAAAGAGTGAAATTGTCACTTTGAAGAGCCAATTTGCAATCTTGATCACTGTTTGCATAGTACCAAGGAAACTGAGAAACTTTCAACCTTAGGTACCAAAATAAATCATTTTCAACACGACCTTTGTTTTATACACACAGACACACACACTAAATACAGCAGAAAAGGGAACAATTAGGCAGGCACAATGCTAGTACATCAAGGTCAGACAAAAGGAAGTGCTTTTTCACACAGCCCTTAATTAAACAAGGCTGTCAGTGGCTATTAGTTATAATGGCTAGCTATATATTACCTCCAGTATCAGAAACAATATGTCTCTGTATGCCAGTTGCTTGGGAAATCAACAGGAAGGTGCTACTGTATTTATGCTCTCCTTGCTGTTTTCCCATAGACATCTGGCTGGGCAGGGTGGGAGCAGAGTGTTGAATCTAATAGGCCTTAGTTTTGTTTTGGAAGGGTTCTTCCTTTGTTTTTAACTTAGATACTGGTACATTCATCAGTTCTTGAGTTGAGAGGCATTGCTTGCAGTTCCATCTTCATCTCAGGTAGCAAAATATCTGGATCAAAGTTTCTTTGTGTTCCTGTATGCAAAGCCATATGATCTGTTTTTATCCTCTTATGGAAAGCCATCAACCTGAGCTCAAAAACCCAACGTGGACCAGATATCATTCGTGTAAGTCCATGGCTTAACATGAAGCAAAACAGTTTAGCCCCACATTAGGGAAAGTCGGGAGTTTCCACAGTTTTGATGATTCTGAAGCATTCACATTTTGGGCAGAGTGGGTGGCACAACTGGCTCCAATGTGAACTTACCTGTTTTGCACATAGATCATTGCCACTATTTACTTTTCCTTGTGCTCATCAGGAGAGCTCCTGGCTATTGTAAATACACCTGCATGACCAGGGAGGAAGGGAAAACATCCCCTCCTTCTCTATGGGTGCCTTTGCTGATGTCAGCAAACACACCCAGTGATGGCTAGGCTAGGTTTCTCCTAGAGCCCTGCAGCCATCTGGCAGCATCAACAGAAACAGTAAGGTGACAGTGCAGTGGGGCTGATTTGGTTTTGGCTCTTGGGAGATTGGCACACTGTGTGTGGCTACCTTCAGGACCGGCCCATGGGTATTGTTATTTCATATTGGCCACAGATGAAGCAAGCAGTGTAGATAAGCTTCCTGACTATCACAGAATGATATGCATGGCAGGTGCACAATATAATGGATTTGGAGACTTGGAAATTTAGCTTGCTTTCTCTCAACATTTTGATCTAGGATGCTGCTGCTCAAACACTTCTGTGATGACTCATCTTGAAGCACTAAGCTCTCTTATGCTATTCTGTGAAATATGCATCTCTTAAAAGTCAATTGTTTTCTATAATTCTCTCCTCCGTTTTTTTCCTCAGGAGTATGTCTGTGCTAGCCAATTTTCACGCTATTTGTAAATATCATACAGTGGGAGTAGCTTGGGTACTCTAACACAGTATCCTGTCACTTCCACCTTTTGTTGCAGTGAAATTAGTACATCATAATCATATCATATGTTCTCCTAATATTAGGATTTTTTGCACCCACTCCAATTTCATTCAGTCAAGACATTGCTCTGCTATACTTTACCAGTTTAATTACAACTTCATTAAAATAGTTGTCTACATATAAGCACAACTGATTTAACAAACAGTGGGGCAAGAAGCTCCTTCTTGCAAAGCTTTTATTCTTGCTCAACCTCCCTTTTCCTCACTGTCCTCTGTTTTTTTTTTAAAACAGCATTAGTAGTGTGTCTGCAATAAATAATGCAATAAACCTTGAGCTGGAAAACAGTGGGATTCTGCTGTAGCTGAATGAACCTGCCTACAACAAGCAAAGTGAACAGCAGTTGCTCCAGAGTCTCTAAATAAGCATTCATGGTCAGCAAATAAGGGTAAAAAAACAGATAAGCCTGCCTTACTAGTTAGTGCAAGTGAGAGAGATCTATAACTCTGGCTAACAAAATGGAAACAATAAGAAAAATGGATGCTGGTGAAATTTAAAATCAGAGATCACAGGGTTAAAAGAGAACTTAGGGGCATGTAGTCCATTTTTCTCTGACACCAAAGTTTGGCAAAATTGAGGCCACTTCTACACTGCTCTGTATCCCAGGATCTGACCCCAGATTATCTGCTTTAAACTGAATTATATGAGTCTCCGCTGCCAGATAACCTGGGATAAACAGATAATCTGGGATCAGATCCTGGGGTATAGGGGCAGTGTAGAAGGGGCCTAAGGGCTCATCCACATTGGCGGAGCAAAGTCCAGATGTTCCAGCTGGGCCAAAACTACCTCAGCCCTACTGAGCCATCACCAATACCATGTCGCCATCACCACTGCCAGGTGGCTGTAGAGCTCTATGAAAACTCCTGGCCATTGCAGGCACATCATACTGATATCAGCAGAAGTGTCCATGCAACCAGGGAGAAGGAGGGGAGTAATCTTCCCCCAGCCATATGAACCTCAAGCAGTAAGTTTACTCTAATTTTATGAAGATTGTCCAACATTATATGACATTCTTAAGACACCAATAAGTGAGCAATGACAGGGTGATGTTCTGGTTCCAAATGGTAGAGATGCTCTGGAATGAAACCAGACAACCCCCTAAAACCTTGATGCAGAGAAGGGGAAAACCTGCTGGAACAAGGCTGTTGTTATTGTTTTGGTGCCATGTGTAGTTCAGGCAATGAGAAAAAGATTTCTGTACAGATAGCCCTGATTATACCCAATAAAATGTTACAAAATTTCTTCTTTGTTAGAGGTTTGTTAGAGCTCATGCTTTGCATCAATATGGCTTAAATCTACATCCAGACATAACAAAATTCCAAATACAAGTGAAACATGATAAAGTAGGATGACATTTGTGATTGCTGTCTATCTTATTAAGTAAAACAAACAGCCTCACTGACAAAAGAGAGCTATTTACATTTGCAAACACATCCTGAATAAGTGGTAATCTATACCAAGCAAATTGGCATGGCATTTGGACTCCACATAGTTCTCTGCATCACCAGATGATAAGATTGCCCTGAAACCTAAATAATTAGAACAAACCTCTTTTGAGAATGGCTGGTCAGAATGAGATCTTTTCTTTTAAGAGCTGAGAACAGCATCTTTTATGAGAGAGACTGCCCTATTTTACAGAAGAGTTGTGCTAAAACAAAGAAGAACTGCATGGTACTAAAATAAATAAAACAATAAATAAGATCTATGATAGCAAAAACTAGGTTACTCTTCATTTCTGCAACTTATTTTAACTTTCTTAAGATTCCTCACTTTAACACAACTGGACTCAACTGCATGGAAAGCATAAATGTGACCTTGAAAAGGAGAGTAACTGGTCGGGGTGTGATGTGGTTAAGCCATAATGCGTAAGAAAGAGAAAGCAAGAGAGACAGAGAGTGATGGGAGATAAAAACACAGTTTGGAAAGTTGCTTTAAAATTAATTAGCTACAATTATAGTTTCAATGCCCCAAAACTAGTTATATCCAAACTCAATTTAAAAACTTATTTAAACTTTCTGTATTTCTCAAAATTAAAGAAATTAATGCTTTTAGTTATTTTTCTGAAAGTCTGAATGTAATGAGCTATTGATCTGTTTTACCAAATGCTCTCTCCATCCATCTACTTTGTCGCCTCAACATTTACAATATAGCACAAGGCAGCATGAAGCACACTGAAAGACACCACCTGAAGCACATGATAGGTCTCCTTTGCTGTTTAATTATGTCATGTGTATCACTTCAAATGCAACGAAATATTACACCAAGCAAACAAACAATTATCAGTTGTTGTTGTTGTTGTTGTTGTTGTTGTTTTTTAAAAAACAACACTTTATATGAGAAAACATTAGTCTTGAAAGCTAGGACGAGATTTTTGTACATTTTAGGTTGGTCTGATAGAGATATTGCCACAATGTGGATACTTAAATTGTCATGTACTTACATTTTTCTTATTGAAAATTATTTATTGAAATTATAAGCATCTACCTCTGGTATCTGTGCATTTCCACATAGACAAATGCTGACTACAAGAAAACACCACTATTCCTTGAGTGTGGTTCACAGCCACAAATCCCTCCATACATTGCATTATGGATATTTTGTTAGAAAAGCTAAACCAAAGCATAATCTCCAAAGTACAGTCTTTTAAAGATAAAGTCCTTAAAATTACCATTTGGCTTAACACAACATAACATGAAGATAAATGCTGCTTTGCAGACACTATAAGAAGGGGAATGAAAATGTGAGTTATTTTAAACCCATGTAATTAGCTATGCAAGCTTTTGTAATATAAATCCTGACTTCTCATTCTGAGGACTCAAAATTCCCAGGAAATATCTGGTGTCTATTTGCATTCAGATGGGCCCAAAAATGTTGCTCTTCCTGAAAATCTCGGCTACAATGAAATCTGTGGGTGCATATACTACAGCCAATAGCCAGAAGAATACAGTGTGAAAATAAAAATAACATAGTTTACTTAACCAGTCCTTTAACGAAAATATCATGGCCCAAATCCAGTTTGTCTGTGCATCTGACCACCAGCCTGTTGATGTCTACTGGCGTCAATTTGCGCTTTTACCTGGAATACATTTGGTGACTCTAGACAAGTTCTTTGCCCATTTCATCCACTAGCTTGTTTCTCATAATAGTCAGCTGGACCTGAGAGGTTTATAAGCAGGTTAGGAGGACAATAGGATTTTCCTTGTATTTGCCCAATACTCCACTTTCTTTGTTTTTAAAAGAAACTCAGTCAAGAAGAATAAAGCAGTAGCAAGACAGTTGTGCACTTGTCTCCAAGTATTCACACATCCCAAAGGGAGTAATTTTGCACAAAACGTCATGTGGCTTTTACACTGAAAATTTCCAGTACAAAAACCATATGGATTTCTGCTCAAAATTCCTGGGTCTACTTTGGAATATATTAATAATATTGTTCAAAATTACTCATACCACATTACTCATTACCACAGCAGAAAGAACAGTCTCCAGAGATTGTTTGTTCTTGTACACAAGAATGTGTACTGTGGCATACTTGGAATCGCTCAGTAAATGCATATGACTGCTAGCCATCTCCACTATGAGAAGACACTATCTATCACAGCCTTAGGGATAAACATTTCAAGTAAATAGAATCATTATTATAATAATGTTTTGTACTGGGTTAAATCTAGCAGTAGAATTAAGAAGGTTTGGAGTCATGGTCACATGTTTCCACCACTACTCATTTTGCTCTTCTAACTCCCACATTGAGTTAATCATCTTCCAGCCTATTCCCTGTATAGGTCTCAAAATGCTTAGTATGAGTAAATTTCAATGAAACTATAAGGGGCAAAACATGCAACTGCATTTCATCCAATAATCACAAATAGCTTTTTCATCCATAATGCTGCTGTGAATTTCTTTCTCTGAAAAGGAAATGCCAGTTTTACCATGTTTAAATTCAATTTTGAGAACATGGAAAATACTTATAGGCATTTATGTTTTATAAAAGAAAATCTGGCAGTCTGATTTCTGGTCTTGTTTAATCACAATGATTTTTTTGGATCGAATTTAAAGAGATAAAAATAAAGATTAAAAGGAAAAAAGCCACAATAATTTGAGAATGAAATAGAACCAACATTCAAACATTTATTTTCCCCGTTAGGGACATGTAACTTAATTCTTAAGTCCTGGTATACCATGGGAAAAAGGCAGCTATTCCCAATTTTGCATTTAATTAAGCATGAACTCCAGCTGCAGGTTCTCTATGACTCAGAGATTTGGGGCTTTATCACTGCTGCAGACATGGATGGCTTCCAGGATAGAATTTTAAAACTATACTGGGAATTCCAAGGTATACCCTGATACAGTATGTATAGCTGGAAATGGAATCACAGCCCTAACTAGTGAAGATCAATCTGTTCATCCTTAATTTTTGGCTAAGACTGAAAAAGCCAGTCCTCCCCATTTGATGGGCAAGAGACACAAGCCCATGAAAAGGGGGGGGAGTAAAGAAACTAACTGCACAAGAGAACATCTCTCTAGTAATTTCTAGGTCTTCCAGCATTACTCTATGGTTGACCTGTACTGGAAGATAAATATAGGATCACATTAGAGAAGAATTCTCTATAGAAATCTCTAGGTCTTCTGGGCATGACCAGAGGAAGTTGACCATAGCGTCACACTGGAGAAGATTCTGAGAGAGAAGATTTTAATCAAATCCATGAATAATCAAATCTGTAAAAGTCAAAACCTGAAATATGGAGAGACAATTGTGGTTGAGAATTTATCTCTATCACAGGCACACTTCTACACAGTACTCTATCATAATTGATACTACAAAATAATAAAAGTTTGGTATCAGTAGGATGTGATTTTTCCAAGTGGAACACTGCCTGGGTCTGGAAAATGTGTTAGTGATCCAGTCTGAAGATCAGCCAAAAGCAGGCAGATTCTTTCTGGTAGATTTGGACTTTTCCATGGCTTTTGACACTGTGGACTAACCAGTCTTACTGAATGGCTTATAGTAGCAAATAAACATTCAAGGATGTTTACCAATTTTAGATCTGTCTGAATATCTCAACAGGTTCCACAAACAGGATTTGGATCTTTTCCATTCAACATTTGAGAACAGCCCCAGGGCATATAGTACACATATATTTTGTGACTGGTGGGTTCTGCCTATCACCCTGATTCCTGAGTACCTGCAGTAAAGCCTCTTTTTACTGCCACGATCCTTGTCTGTTTGCTGAGGAGATATCATTCAAGATAATTTTGTTTAGAGTATTTGTTTCATTTATTCATGGCAGTCAAGTTCAGGATATGTTCTTCTCAGCGCTAAATATTTGCTGAACTACCCAAACATGCCAGAGCAGTCTGGAGGCATTTTGAAATATCTGTAAGGTTGTGCCTGAAATAATATGCTGTTTCTTTTTACCTGACTCCCATTCACTGGCTATTTATAGAGAAAACATAAGATTATATATCAAACTGAATTGCCCTCTGTTTAATCCATTGTGGAATGAGTCTACTGCTTTGGAAGGGGAATGTAGCCACAGAAAGTCAGGGATCCAAATTTCTAATGCAAAAGGTTGCTGCACTGGAAACTCATACTGAGTACCCATGGAGTACATTCTGTAACCTGCTAATTAGATCCTGCACCAGGACAAACCCTTTTCTCAAAATAGATGGTCAGCTCTGTTAGAATTGTCATTAACTAGCAACTGCTTGGAAAATGTTCCCAGAAAGAAAAGCATTTGGGGTTAAATATGCTATAATTTCCAGTTCAATGTGAGAAATGTAGGTCATTATTCTTAGCAGATCAAATAAGCACTACACACATCGGTGAAAAGACAAAGAAACTGATATACTGATTTTCCTCTAAAAATCTGTGATGATCCAAGTTCATTGCTTCTCTGGGTAGGTCATTATTTTGCGGTCCAGTTGCCATTCACTGGGACCCCTTTTAGATTATAAAATATTAATGTTTTCATGCACTCACAACATTTGTGCTAGATGGAATCAAATGTTAGTGGCATTTTATCCTTTCCCTGCTTAATGGTAGATGAAAATGCAACTCTTTAGTGCTTTTGCTTTTCTTTTTAAAGAAAGTAAAGTTGTGCAGACCAATGTTTTTGAGAAGAAGTATATAGCATATAAGAACCTTTTAAAGAGGAAAAAAATTGCAGAGCTCCCACGCATGTTTAACAGGGCAGTGTTCAGTTTCTAAAACAAAAGTGGAGGGGAATTATGTGCCATCCAGATGTTTTGCAATGTACAAATCCTAGCGATCTTGTCCAGCATTGCAAATGATGAAAAAGGCTAGAAATTCAGATATTATACTGCAATTCCAACCTTCTCTAAAATCCCGATGGATCAGACCAAAGGCCTGTCTAGTGCAGGATTCTGCTCACATAATGTTCGACCAGTTGCCTAAGGGGCATTCACAAGCAGAACATGAGTTCTGCACCCTCCAAGTTGTGTTCTCCAGCAAATACTACACAGAGGCTAATTATCTTTGATATTCTGGTTGCAGATAGTCATTTTAACTAATAATATTTATAGTATTTCTTTCCAGAAATGTTTCTTGTCCCTTTTAATATCTGACCAAGATAGTTGTTAGTGTAACTGTTATATGCTTTCATTTATGTTATGTGTTATTCATGTTACAACAGCTGTGAAAGCAAATGAAGGCTGCAATAGATTGAGAAGTCACAGACTTTGTGTTAACCATGCCACTGGTTGGGACCCTCATTCTGTGAAGACTGTGTGTTGATCAGCTGGGCACCGACCTTCAGACATTTAAAAAAAAACTCAGGCACAGGTGTCCTCCAAGAAAAACAAAACAAAACAAAAACCAACAAAAGTCCCATGGCGATCAGCGAGTGGCGACGGGGTGAGTACTGTGAAATCTGGAAGCCCCTAGTCAGACTGGCACATGGGCGGTGGATATGGGTTCAGTCACTCTACCTCAAGGTCATAGGCAGTTGAGCAGTCTGGCAGCTGTATCCACAACTGAGCAGCCCTTTTTAGGATCCACTCTGCTCACCCCATACGGGGAGGGGGAAAAAAAAGGTGCCCTAAACATAGTCTGACTCTCTTATCTCTGACTGGACTGCTGAGTCCAGAGGGGTCACCACCATGCAGCCAAAAAAGAAGAATGAACTTTGGAACTTGCAACGTATGGACACTGTTGGACACCACAGACAGTGAACACCCTGAACACAGGACTGCTATTAATGCAAAGGAGCTGGGATGCTTTAACATCGACATAGCAGCATTTCAGGAGACCAGGAGAGGAACAGCTGAAGGAAGAAAAAGGAGGCTACACCTTCTTCTGGAAGGAAATGCCTGAAGAAGAACAAGAATACATGGAGTCAGGTTGGCTATCAGAAATGACCTGGTGAAGCACCTGTTTGAAGCACCAATTGGCATTAACAAACGACTCTCAACCCTCCAAATTAGCCTTGCCAAAAACCAACAGGCAACCATCATAAGTGTCTATGCATCAAAACTAGATGCTGATGAAGACATCAAAAAAATTACTGACCCAGGTCATAACAACATCTGTTATAGAACTCCAATATGCTGATGATAACGTAGTGTGTGCTCATTCAGAAGATCTACAAGCCACTCTAAATACCTGTGCAGAAGTATACGAGAAGCTCAGCTTCTCATTGAACATCGAGAAAATCAAAGTGCTCTTTCACCAGTCACTGGCCAATCCCTCTGCAATGCCAGAAGAACAGCTTATTAGTGTAACATTGGAAAATGTTGATAATTCTCATTACCTTGGCAGCCACCTCTCCACAAAAATTAACATCGACACTAAAATACAACATCACCTGAGCTCTGCAAGAGCAGCATTTTCCCTGAATGAAGCAGAGAGTGTTTGATGATCAGGACATCCGTAAGGATACCAAAGTGCTTGTTTATAAAGCTATTGTCCTCCAAAACCTGTTATATGCCTGTGAAACGTGGACCATATACAGACATCACACTCAACTCCTGGAACAATTCCATCAGTGTTACCTCTGAAAAATCCTGCAAAATCTCTTGGGAAGATAAGAAGACAAATGTCAGCATGCTGGAAGAAGCAAAGACCACCAGCACTGAAGCAATGCTCCACCACCATCAACTCTGCTGGACTGGTCACGTTGTCCGAATGCCCAATCACCATCTCCCAAAGCAGTTACTATGCTCCCAACTCAAGAACGGAAAATGGAATGTTGGTGGACAGGAAAAGAGAGTTAAAGATGGGCTTAAAGCTAACCTTAAAAACGGTGGCATAGACACTGAGAACTGGGAAGCCTTGGCCCTTGAGCACTCCAACTGGAGATCAGCTGTGCCCAGCAGTGATGTAGAATTTGAAGAGGCTTGAATGGAGGGCGAAAGGGAGAAACATGCCAAGAGGAAGGCATGTCAAGCCAACCCTGACCAGGACCGCCTTCCACCTGGAAACTGATGTCCTCACTGGAAGAATAGGGCTCTACAGCCACACACATATCCACCGCTGAGACACAACACTTAAGAGGGCCATCATACTTGGACAATGAGGGATCGCCTAAGTAAAGTAAAAGCTTTCATTTATGGTGACCCTAAAGCAAACCTTTCATGGTTTTTTTTAACTTGTTCAGAAGGGAGGATTGCCTTTTACACATCTTCTGAGGGTGAGAGAGTGTAACTTGTCCAAAGTCACTAGTGGCTGAGCTGGATTTGAACTCTGGTCTCCAGAGTCATAGTCAAATGTTTGTTAATTTAAGATCTCATACAGAAATACTTCCTTTTATCTATACTGAATGTCTCAACACTGAAATTCAGAAAATGATTTGGATTTCTAGCATTAAGAGAAAGAGCAGAACAAAAAATGTCTTCCAATTCACTTTCCTTCTCTTTTCTTCATATTATTCATAGGTTTATATTCTTCTCTCAGGATCACCTTTACTAATCAACCCCAAATGTTGCAAAACATTTTACCTTTAGTTGCTCCTGGTCCTTGATTTTTTTGATCAGCCTATTCCACATCTTTTCCAGCTCTACACCCCCTTGATGCATTGTCACCTTGTCTTCCAATACCTTGGAAGGTCCTGCTCTACAGTATATCATTTAAGAGCATTGACCAAAATTGTACACAATAATCTACGCATAACTATATTATAGATTTGTGATATTAGCAAGGTTTGTTTTGCAGTACCTTCTGCAATGATGCACAACCAGGAAATAAACATTTTCAGTTGTTGCATTCTGAGTAAGCCTTTCCATTAATTAATCAAGCATAATCCGAAGAACCAGATCAGATCACCAGATAGGTAAATGTGAGTTTTCTTTTGCCCTTGTGAGCCCCACTTTAAAATTTCTCTCAGGCGTGGAAAAACGTGTTACCTAAGTGGTCATTCAGGGAGGGCTTCTTGTATTCTACTGAAAGGTCAGAAAAGCAATTCAATGTTTTTCAGATTCTGCTTTGCATGGATAGATTGATGATAACTGCTTTGATTTTCTGTATTGATTAGGACCATGTACAAATTCAGATCTATAACTGAATAATAATAATGATAATAATAATAATAATAACAACAACAACAACAACAACAACAGCTTTATTTTTATACTCCACCACCGTCCCCGAAGGGATTTGGGGTGGCTTACATATAGGACAGAAGGTCCAACAGACATAAAAGCAAATAGCAAACAATCCATTAAAACAAAAATATCACTAAAATAAAATAAGAACATAATAAAATACAACAATCTGTAGGAACACAATAAACATACGAGAAAAAACAGCAGCACTGGAGCTCCATCAGACCATGTTCCAGAACCAATGACCATGACTACAAGAATGGGCGTGACCAGGCTATAAAAGGGTCAGGCCTAGGGTAGTGCAAAACATCGTATGACAGAGCCGGGGAAATGGATGAGGTGCAGAGAACAGTGTGCTATCTGGCAACTTAGGAACTGGGCATTTATAACTAGGTACTAATCATTCTCAAATGAAAAGAGTTGTGATATCTCATAAATTGGGAGAGTGGAAGGGTGCACATAATAAATGAGGAATATAATAATAAGAAATTAAATAGCAATACAGTAAGAATTTGATGTTTCCATCAGTAACATGCAAGCTATATCAGAATCAAATTCTGCTAATGTTGATGAGCGCTGGCACAATAATTTGAGATGGTGGCTTTCTCATTAGAAATGACAGACTCGTCACAGATTTGTTTTTAGCCTAGCATTTTACTGCACAAATCTATGTATGCCTACTGAAAGCTATACTCTTCTGAGTATATCAGGACTTATTTTCAGAACAATGTGTATAAAATTGTAGCCTTACATTTTATTTATTTACTTTGGTATGTGTACCAATATCTCCTCCCTGGTTATGAACATTTCACTGAAAGAGCCAGCTGCCTTTTCTTCAGACTGTCTCAAAATAGCATCAAGACTACCTTGTTCTGCTTCCTGAAAAATTATGTCTTACTTGCCAAGGGCAGTTACCACTTCTTACATACATGGAGATCATATACTTGTCATATACAAGTCCACTTGACTAGATGGATATATTTCTTACACCTATCATGTTGTATTCCAACCTATTTTTCCCGATTCCTATCTGGGTCTATCTTTTGTTCTCCCTCTTTGCAAATGACTTCAATGGGCAGGTACCATCGTAAATGTTGGAGGTGCAGGCCAAAGATCAAACTAATATCTAATTTTGTCAAGTTTTTTGCCTATTCCTAGAGAAGTCTGGGTATTCTTTTAGTTGTATGTTTAGTCTCTTTCTTGGATCTCAAGAACTAATTCAAGACAATAACTGACTAAATGCTCTAATCACCATTTAATTAAATTATCGCCTATCCAGCCTACAGCCATCCATCCAGCTTTAGCCTATGTATACGCATGTGCAATCTAGGAAAAAATGGTTCTAAACTCTGTAGGGGGCGCACTGGTGCTTTGTTTCTAAAGTCATTTCCGAATTTTGAAGCAAAAAGTTCAAAACTTTCCGAAACTTCCAAATCTTCGTATATACCTCATAAATGGTGGATGCGCATCAAGGAAAACATTATTGTCAATGGAGAAACTTGAGGGGCTTCTCTCTCCCTCAGTTTTTGAACTATCCTAATGAAACTTGCTACAGTGGTAGAACAAATTTACCATAAATAGAACAACAAATCTAAGAACGTTTGACTTATCCTCAGAGTTTTGGTGAATTTTCAAAGTTTTTATAAAAAACATTTTTTAATAATATCAAAAATCTGCTCCTACTTTGAAAGTGTTATTTCCTGTTTCATTGGGTTGTCTTTACTTTGAAAGTCGTTATTCTACTTCAGAAACTTTATGTGGCTGAAACTTTGTTAAATTGGTGGAGAGAAACTCAACACACCATAATGTGCTATTTTTTATAGGACGAGGTCCCTTGCGCAAAGACAACGTTTTGGCAGTGTAAACAAGTTTTGCCATGCTTTTATGACAGAACCAATTAGGAAATGACATTTATCAACCAGGAACAGAAATCATAGTACACCATCAAATCATTCCTGACAGATGGTCATCAGCCTCTGAATAAGGATGTTCCTGGTTTGAAAGTGTTATTTCCTGTTTCATTGGGTTTTCTGGGGCCGAGAATGTGTGACTTGCTCAAGATCACCCAGTGGGTTTCCATGGCTGAGTGGGGAATCAAGCCATGATTGTAATCCAACTCTCAAACCAGTACACTACACCATGCTATCTCAAAACAGCCCAGTGCTAGCCAGGAGGGAAAACTCTCTTCCGGCTTGGTTTCTATGGGGCTGTTATTAAGTCGATGCTAGCCAGGAGAGAAAACACTCAGGGCTTGGTTTCCATGGGGCTGTTGTTAAGCCCGATGCTAGCCAGGAGAGAAAACACTCTTTCCTTTCTGCCAAGACTCTACTGTATTATAATAATCGGCACTGATTGGGCAAGGAGGCAAGCCCAGGCTAGGCTGCTCCTCCCTGCAAACAAAGTTTGGTTGAATTAAAAACACTTTCGCATATATCCAAAGGTATTCCTAGGCCATTAAATAAATGGCCACCAACGCTTCAAATTGGAAGGTTAATTCTGAAATGCCAAACCACCTTGGAACCCCGTTCAGAACCCAAATAGATCCAATTTTATTCTGATTTACAACAATTCAGATTAATTCGCCCATGCCTACTATGTATGCTTAAAGCACAGATTTTTTTTTTTTAAATGCATTTCAACTTGCAAAGGGAGAGGAGGAAAACATGACCCTTTTAATGTTAACCAATTTGCCAGTTCCAGGTACAGAAGCATTTTAGCATCACAGTTCTGTTTCTATGTACAAGAGGACCATTTAAAATTATAAATTTTATTTATTTGCGGTATTTATATACTGCCCTTTTCAACCCTGATGGGGACTCAGAGTGGTTCACAGTGTTGGCAACAATTCAATGCCCTCAATAAAAACAGTATAAAACATCAAAGTTGACCCTTCCCTAATAAAACATTAAACATTATTAAACACATCACATAAAATAACATCATATATCACACAACAACATAGCCATTGTCCATAAACAGTCCTGAGTCATTGCACTTTAAATGATAGTGTGGTCTGAGAAACAAGAGCAACATTTCTTACTGTGAATCTATTGCACTGAATCAGAATGAAAGAAAGACAAGTTCTCTAGAGATATTTTGATTTTACATGTTGGCTTCCTGTCTAGCATTCTGCCTATTTCAGCACCATTGTTTAATTTCAGGGATAGCTTTTCATACCTTGTTGTGTATAGCAAGAAATAAAGAAAGGGAGGGTTCTTTCCCATAACACATTGTGGAAGACATAATTATGATGGGTTACCTTGCAGATAAAGCAAACCAAATATACCAACATCTATTAACACCAGTTAAACAGAGATTCTTAACCAAGGCTCTACAGCAGTAGTTCTCAACCTATGGGTCCCCAGGTGTTTTGGCATACAACTCCCAGAAATCCCAGCCAGTTTACAGCTGTTATGATTTCTGGGAGTTGAAGGCCAAAACATCTGGGGACTCACAGGTTGAGAACCAGTGCTCTACAGACTCCCAAGGGGTTCAGGATACATTTCAGGGAATCCATGAACTTGGATGGAAAAAAATTCATCTTTATTTCCACTAACCTCTCTAACTGAAATTTAGCATTTCCTGCAATTGTTGGTTCAATTTATTGATGTTAGGTTTAATTCACAGATGTTAGGTTTAATTTGATGTTAGGTTTTAATGCTGTTTTCATATGTGGGTTTTTTTCTGGGATTTTATGTCGGTATTTGTCTGTTTTTACGAAGGCATGCATATTTGCCATTGTATGTTGGAATCCACCCTGAATCCCTTTGGGGAGATAGAGCGGAATAGAAAAAAGTACTGCTACTACTACTACTACTACTATGTGTAGTTAGCAAATCAGGGTATTTTAGCATTACCTGTGACTTTGCCATCAATGGAAATCATAGGGATCTTGATATCACATTATAATTGTTGTAGTTATTTGCAAGGTATCTTGAAATATTGTTTACTTTTTCAATACATCAAAATGACTGTAATTATTATACCCACTGCTAGATTGAACAAGATCACAGTTAACCGGTTTAGAGATGCTCACGTGATGTAATTTGCCAAGTAGTAGTCTGACCCCTGTAATCATTTAGCCCCCAAACAGGGAAATCATGTGTTCACACACTGAGGACTCAAAAATCTATACTGCTTTCCAATATTCTCTGTCAATGATTGTTTGTTGATCAATAAAGGGAAGGAAATTGAGTCATTTTCCAAGTTTTTCAAAACTGGACAGTTCAAATGAGAATTCTAAACCCTTCATAAAGCAGTGCAGCCTTTTGCAACATGGAGAGGTATAGAAGCTATCAGTGTACATGAGGCAAGGTCAAATATACCTGGCAGTTCAAATATAGAAACATAGTTTCCCAATGATTTATTCCCAATAAGTGCATGTAGGATCACATAATAGGCACCAAACAGAGAGT
Source organism: Anolis carolinensis (assembly GCF_035594765.1). Classification (NCBI taxonomy): domain Eukaryota; kingdom Metazoa; phylum Chordata; class Lepidosauria; order Squamata; family Anolidae; genus Anolis; species Anolis carolinensis. The sequence continues at coordinate 87,592,752 of NC_085841.1, forward strand.
ATGGGGCAATTTTACCTTACAGCCCTTCTACACATCACACTCACCTATCTCATTCTCAAAGAGTCCAATTGGTTATCATAAAATTATTTTAAAAAGACATACAACACAACCCTATTGAAATCTTGAGCCAGATTTCCTTCATTTTCAACAAGGTATGCTATTTTCCAAAGCCGTCCACACACAATCTGAGAAAACATTCCCCACAGATATGGGCGTCATACCGAATTCACTCCTCAATCCATAGTCGGTAATGATTAAATCCTGAAGCGCTCGTTCCAACACAGCATTTGAAAATGATGCTGTATTCCTACCCTTTTATTTCTCTGCCTTATTGTCAAAGATATTTGGGTGCGGACCAAGTTTTTAGTTTCAGATAAATTAATAGTAACGCATTTGTTTTAGGAAATAGAACAGAGGAGAAATATTTTCCAGTGAAAACCATGTTAACTAAGAGTTAAGCCAAATTTAGGGTGCATCTACACTGTAGAATTAATGAGTTTAACACCACTTTAACTTTAATGCTATGGAATCCTGGGAGTTGTCATTTTTCAAGGTCTCTAGCTTTCTCTGACAAAGAATATTAGAGCCTCATCAAGCTATAACTCCCTGAATTCCATAGCATTGAACTGTGGCAGTTAAAGTGGTACAGGCTGTATTACTTACACAGCCTTGATCAAATTTTAAAATAGACCCATTAATTAATAGCAGTCTCATTGATTTCAATGGTTCTATGCTAAGGATGTTCGGATCCAACCCCTGGTTTCTAGAGTCATGGTGTCCACCTAAATTACATTAAGGTTATTTATCTTAATAATGGTGAATTCAGTGCATCAGTCTGGCATGGAATGGCCACAGGACTTAATTGTATTATATGGTTGACACCTTTCATTCTCTTGTAACTAAGGCAAAGAGAGAAACAGCATTTTAGCAGATGCCAGAATAAAGCAAAATGAAACCCGAATTCGATTGAACCTTTACATATTACCAAACTAGAATAGAGACTGCCGCAGGGCCATAGCCAGAAAAAATTTCTGGGAGGGGTTTTGAAAATTTCACGGGGAGGGGGTTGAACCCCTGACACACCCGCCCCCTGGGTTCAGAGCTGTCAATATCTGCTTGAGATAGTGCCTGGAGGGACTCTTGTTTTACGTCTCATAGACTTAGCATGGGGATTTGGTTAACCAGTTAAAATTCATGAGTAAACCAGGTTTTTTTTTTACCTGAAAAATTTCAGGGGGGGGGGGTTGAACCCCTAAACCCCCCCCCCCCTCGCTACAGGCCTGCTGCTCAGCCATTATTCAAAAACATTCACCAGTAATAATACAGATACCCTTCAGTTTAAAAAATAAGATGTGTTCCTGGGCATTACATCTTTAATGAAAAATTTGGTTGTACAGGAAGAAATATCAGGGAAAGAACAGTGACAGGCTCAACTTGAAAAAATAAGGAACACTTCCTGCAGGATAGCGAAGAAGAAGGGCTCAGTACGTTTCAAAAAAACATTTCATTCAATACGAACTACAAGCACATGTGATATGAAACAAGCAAATCAGGAAAGCCTTCCATAAGTAAACACAAACATTTTGAACTTTCTAGAGGTCACTGGAAAATGTCTTCCAAAATGCAACCAATGCTGATATTTATCTCTCTCACCAACTTATGCTCTTCTTTTAATTTCCATTTTGGTATCCAAACGTACAGATCTATGCTTGTCTGCTGTAGTTAGGCACGTAAAATTGCAGGAGAATTGGTAGAGTAAAATCCTTTCTATACCAGCTCAAGCTTTATTGCTTTGTTTATCATAGACATGCTACTGGAATCAGGCATTATGTTTCTCTATCCCTCCTTCAACTTCATCCCAATATTCATGTTGGCAAAACTACCAATTTAAGAGAGGGCACAGAAAAAAGAGGGGGCTGGATGGGTGCAAAAAGACTTTATCAGAGGCTTTGTTAATTGAGGTATGCCTGTATATATTGCCTCTATATGTTGAAAACTAAATCAAAACAAAAAAATGTATATGGCAGGATCTGCTTGCTAAAGTTATTCTGCAAATTATATCACACATTATTTACTATCTTCAAAGAAAACACCTCAACAGTGGCATAAAACCTTTTCTTTTCGAACAGATTTTGAATTTCTCCAACTTCCTCCACCTTGTACTTCTAGATAAGGGCCTTGGAAGCAGTAGGTAGACAGGAGATTTATTACTTTGAGGTTGCAATGTACTGAATCATACTGTGAAGGAAGAAAAACAGCCTACTGGAAAAGAGGTGAAGATACCAATTTTATATATTGCAAAATGCTTCTTTCATACAGTAATGAGGGCTGTAACTGTTCATTCTGAGAGTTTCTCCATTGCTAATCTTTCAGTTAAAGGGCCACAATTATGCCTCATATTCCTTGCAGTTCTTCCATTGGTAAATAAGACTTGTGAAAAAAAAATCACCCACCTTTTGGAAACTAACTCTTTATAAGGAAGGGATGCAGTATTGCATTTATTTCTTGTTCTTTAATTGTTATGTTTTAAATTACTCTTAATTCTATTGATAGTTAAGCCATATTTCAACTTTTGATATATTTCTACTGATATGCTTTTACCTGTATCATTCTTAATGTCTGCAAGCCGCCTTAGGAACCACCTTCCTGGCTCTGGGAAAAAGTAGAAAGTAAATCAATACATTTTAAAAGCTGGATTCATTTTAAAAGAGAGTGATGAAAGAAACTGACAGTCCAAAGGATCAAACTAATTTTTAGAAAAGTTCGCAGAGGGCAAATTCCATTTCAGAGAAGTTTTTTGGGTGGACATAAACACACCAGCTTTTTTTGGGGGGGGGGGGGGGGAGAAGGTAAAGTTGGCTTAAACAAAATAAACCATCATATTTTAGCTTAAAGCTCTTACTGTTTGAAGCTAAACCTTAGGAGCTGCAATTCATCCTGTCAGTGTGGGGATCCCTTTCATACTACACATTTACAGAACTATTCCACTTTAATTTCCATGGATTCTGCTGGAATTTGCAGTTTGTTGGGGTCATTTAGAATTTTCAGCCAGAACACTTTAGGTGTCTCACCAAACTATAAACCCTGAAATTCCATAGGATGCAGCCATGGCAGTCATAACTGAAGGGGTCCTGGACAAATCGCTAAAACGTGGGTTATCTGGGGAGTCTCAAAGGGCTATACTGGGACTCCAGGACTGCCAAATTCAACCCAGAGCTTGACATTTCCCACTCCTACTCTTATTTACATAGGGGCCCCTGGGTGGCACAGTGTGTTAAAGCGCTGAGCTGCTGAACTTGCGGACCAAAAGGTGCCAGGCTCAAATCCCAGGAGCGGAATGAGCGCCCACTGTTAGCCCCAGCTCTTGCCAACCTAGCAGTTCGAAAACATGCAAATGTGAGTAGATTAATAGGTACCGCTCCAGCGGGAACGTAACGGCGCTCCATGCAGTCATGCCGGCCACATGACCTGGAGATGTCTATGGACAATGCCGGCTCCTTGACTTAGAAATGGAGATGAACACCAACCCCCAGAGTCGATCACGACTGGACTTAACATCAGGGGAAACCTTTACCTTACCTACTCTTATTTACATTACAGCCTGCATATAGGCAGTTCTTAGGAAGACGAGAGTGGCAAATTAGTTAACAGTAAAATCAGGCACCATGAGGAGCATCACTGGTTGTGTGTCCCAGAAAATATTTGGTTTTGAAAGGTAAACTTCATGGCTTTATATATTCTATCTTTAAATACAAGGCAATACTATAAAACCCAGCCCTGATTTTCCTTTTCTATTTCTTTCCCTCATCCAACTTCCAGTATACATTTGAAAAATTGTCTTGGTTGGTATACACTGTAATGCTTAGCATGAAATATCACAGGGATATACATCTCTGCATGACATATGTATTATTATCCGCATTATAAAGCTCCCTCCACAGGAAGCTGTTAGTTGACTGAAGTGTGTCATCAAATTACCAAATAGTGCTACACTGTTTATCGCAGTGAAAAATCCAGCTGCTTCCTTCAGAAAGGTGGCAAATTTCACTGTGGGTATAGTATGATAGTTGGCTCATGCAATCTTCCAATTAGCCAGGGTTGAAAAGTTTCAGAAGTGTCCTCCTCTCTCCTCCTCATTATAGACTTGTTCTTTTTCCTCTTGTAGTTATGGTTGAAATAGCTTATTCTTGCCCAGGGCTTACTTGTTATTTACTGATTTTTTTTTTTTTTTTAAAAAGAAGAGTAATCAGTGATGTGGTGCAGAAGAGAGTTTGTAAGACCGAAACCCTGGAACTTTTTGATAATAAGGGACTATCACAACACCAGTCTCTCATTTTGCACAACTCTGTTCCGTAGGAGTTTACTTTCAATCCCCAGAGTAGCTGGAAGGAGAATGTAGTTTATCAGCAATGATGTGTTTTTGGGAATTATTTTAGTTATATTCTGAAGTGGTTTGGGCTAGTTTAGTTTCAAACAGACAATATCTATTTATTTTACAAAAGACTAGACAAAGATAGTTAGAAATTGCTGACAGAAGGAAGAAGTATTTAGAATGAGACCTTCCTGGATTTTTCAGTTGTCCTTGACTATGAGGACTACATTGGTAAATGCCTACATCGCAAAACTCACCACTGTCTTTAACTTGTTAATTCATGACTTCCAAATAATTAATAACTTAATGCATTATTAATATCTATGTTATTTTTAAAACACAAAACAATAAAAATGGCAAGAACGACAGAAAAAAGTCTAAAATTTAATATTTTTGGAAGATCAATTAAATGTTACTTATTCTGGAAGAAATATTAAAATCATCTTACTTTTAAAGGGAACATTAGCAAGTCATCTTAGTGCATTATTGTCATGCTTTGTTCTTAGCCATAGCATATATATTTTCACCATATGTTTGAGGACACTTGTCAATTGACAGGAAATTGTCAATTATAGAACTTATATTTCCCCAACATTTACAAGTTCATTTGAATTGTCTAAGTTAAGTAAAAGAGTGGAACAGCTCCATCAGGTTTTATAAAAACATTGAGAGCTTTAACTGGCTATAACATTCTTTTGTTGAGTGTATATATTCTAAAACACACAAAAGGCTACTTAAATGCTAGTTTAAGGGAGGGTCCAATAGATTTTCATAATGTTCACCCAATGACTATGCTAAGGTATTGTTTACTTAACACAGAAAATAGCATGGGGACACCCCTTTGAGGAAATTAAGGATATGCTGCTACATGTTATTGACTTTAACACTATCAGGGAATGAGGAACATGCCCTTAAAACAAGGATTGTGTCTTTCAATTACGTGGAATTTAGTAAGCATGATTGCAAAAACTTGTGTTCTGAAACTGTGTGAGTTGTAATTTGCAGGCAATTGTGTCATTTTGGGTTATCACATCCTGTCTTATTAAACTAGGATTTGCATTTCTATAAATTTGCATGCTGTTCTTTGGATGCAATTTCATCACTGAGATGAAAAAGAAAGGAAACTAGGAAAGTGCAATTAACTATAAAGCACTATTGAACTATAAAGCACTATTGCCATGAGGCAATCAAACTAGCATTACAGTAGGACCAAAATTGATGGTCCCTATCATATGATGCCATATGCATCCTGCTACCAGTGTGTCTATCTGTGATTTTCCTGCTCCTAGCTATTAATAGGTAAATCTTGTCAATAGCTTCCGATCCACCAATGTCCCCATCACCTACTTTGGAGCAATGGGCCCTTTCCATTTCAGCGCTAGCAGTAAACTTTTTTTTCAGGGAGTGGGATCCACTTCCCCATCCCCAACCTCTCGCTTTGTGGGGTTACATGGGAGCTGCACAAAATACAACTGCAGAACCACGGATTTGTGAATTGTCTCAGCTGCACCAGTGAAGAGCGGTGTGGTATCAAAAGTACTCAACCTGGTATGTATCCACTACATACACTTAGGTAACAGTAGATGAATAGTTGGCTGGTGTAAAAAAAAGCCCTTAATACTTATCCTGGCTTACTAAGCCAGGAGCTGACTGTCCAAACCTTTGTTGCTTTGTTCATATCTTTGCTATTTTGTTTGATGGCTCTCTAGTCTGATGTATACTCATATTTCTATTGGAAAGTCTTTTCACAATTGTAATGTTGCACTTGTGTAAGTGGATCATCGCCAACCGTATCTATGGCATACCATTCTTTATGGAGGAGGCATCCTGTCTGACTGTAACATTGCCTTACAGGGCATCTAGTGTGTCCTATTAGAAAACTGGCCAAAAAGGAATATTTTTGACTGTTCATATATTTCTTCATTTCATTTACAGTATTTATTTACTCTTCCACTACTTCATAAGTGGGTCAATTCATTTAAATTGCCATATGGCAATATTCATCTCCAATTTTCATCATTTTATTTGCCTGTTAATAGAGCTTGCTGTCAATCTTGGGCTAGAAGATGAAGCTAACACTCTTTTGGTGGTCCGATCTCCATAGACAGAACTGCTGGGAATCTTCTTGGATGCTCCATTAACCTACAGGAGGACCTTATAAAAGCAAGCAGAAAGAGCTTAACTTTATCTTCCACATTTTCATCTGCTACACCTTCTTATCATGTACTTCTCTGAGTCTGTTCCTGGATCTCTACCAACTACTAACAACTTTGCAATTGCTCTGCTTTCAAAATACTGGCCTACGTTATTGAAACTGAACTAGCTTCTAGTTTGTATTCTTTCAAATTGATGTAGTTTCATGTGACTGAATCTTAATACCAAAGTTTTCCTAAAATGGAACATCAGCTGTCAGTGCTAAAAGTTCTTGTTCAACTTTCTAATTGCTTGTACTATATTCAATATTTTTAAAAAATGTATTAGAATGAAGATTATTTCATCAGGTTAACCTACAATATGACAAAGCCCCAAACATAGGCTCAATACCATCACAAGGCAACTATCCATTCTTTGTTCAGAACCTGGGTTTAATTTGCATTCTACCGAAACACAATTTATAGCCCATATCCAATCTACTAAATCTTACCAAGACAGTCTTGATTAGATTAATTATTTCCTATAGCAATCTGTATGACTCAGGTTTAATTTTCTAAATAATGCATTCCCTGCTATACATATACTACATAACTACAATGACTGCCAGGGGAGAAGAGGTCAAAGGAGAGTCTAATTGTGTCTGTTTAGAAACACAATTAACATAAAAAGGAAAAAGTACAAAGAACATTGCGCCTACTCTGTCTATTGTGAAAAATACAGAAAATGACACATGTTAAAAGGGTATTTGGTGATATCTTTTTGAACTAAAAGTATGGTATGAACACCACATTACACAGACTTCAAAGCAGCTGTCATTCCTAGAGAGCTAATCTCTATCAGCAACAGAACAGATTCCCACTCTGATCTAACAAATTGTTCAACTATTATGAGCTAGGCCAGTATGTCCTCAATAGCCAAGTATAGTCTGACCCCAGATTGGCCACTTTATTTGCTCCAAGTCTTTTGCTGGCTGATTTTTGTGTACTATATGCTTAGCTTACGGTGCCATTCAATGTGTCTTCCTAACCTTCCTTCCTAAATTCAAAGGCTTGGCAATTCTCACATTGTCTGGTATGTATAACCTAGCAATCCACTTTCGTTCCATCTTGCTTCTTTTCTCCATTCTAACTTCAGTCAAGTACTTATCTTGCACACATGAGTTCAATCCACAGACTGAACTGCTGGGAACCTACTTGGATGCTCCACGAAACTCACCTCCTTAAGAAATCTTACAAAATATGTTCATGGTCTGATTTGTTATGGAGATGATGAAAAGTTGGTGAGTCTAATTTTAAAGATACCATGCTATCTTCTGTTCCACACTTAAATTGCTGCTTCTTTAAATTTGGCAATGACAATTATTTAGAATTCTTGGAAGAAGATGCTGAAATGGCTAAGTTAGAGAGCCACCAGATCTAAACCATGCTTACTAATGTTTTTGTTCCTGTAAATCCCAGTAGATTCAATTAAATGTATTGTCATGAACATATGCAAAGGACTGCAGCCTTAAACAGTGAGAGTAACTATATCTGTTCATGGGCTATTTCCCAATGGACATTAGATACAGGGGAGCCCCGGTGGCGTAGTGGGTTAAAGCCTTGTGACTTGAAGGTTGGGTTGCTGACCTGAAAGCTGCCAGGTTCGAATCCAATCTGGGGAGAGTGCGGATGAGCTCCCTCTATCAGCTCCAGCTTCATGCGGGGACATGAGAGAAGCCTCCCACAAGGATGGTAAAACATCAAAACATCCGGGCATCCCCTGGGCAGAGTTCTTGCAGAGGGCCAATTCTCTCACACCAGAAGCGACTTGCAGTTTCTCAAGTCACTCCTGACATGAAAAAAAAATAGATACAGGGAAAATAATTTAAAGCCCTAAATACTGATTCTAGTTAATATTAAATTTGGAGACAATATGTCATGGATTTGGCTTAGACATCTAATAGAAACACTGAAAACATTTCAGCTAGTTAAAAGTCAACCAGAAATATATAATTATGGAGTTAAAACTGGTATGAACATTGCACTTAATATTTTATTTCTAAACTCTCCAGAATCAGCTACATTTTATTAGCGTAATTTTCAAAAATGTGTTTTTTGAAATCTGAATAAAAATGGAAATATGCTTGGTAGCATTTCAAAATGGAAGAAACTATTTGCAGAGATGCCATATATTTTAAAAATGAACTTTATTCTGACCATAAAATACAAGAGCAGCAATCGTCTTCCTATTCAGACCTCCATGCCTGTTACATTTTTCAGGTAAGCACTGCTTTCAATAGGCGTTAGTCTTGAGCTTGAAAGCCTTGATACATCTTACACTGTGCATCTGGTAAGTTAAACAAAGACACACCCTTTTGCATGTTAAGCTGTCACCTTTCAAATATATGCATTCATAGAATAATTTTCAGTTAAGGAAAATAAATTTCAAAAACTATTTGTATCAGTTATTAAGAAGTCTAACATAAGGAACATATACATTAACTTATTTATAGATCCAGCCATTCCACTTCCACTGATCTAAACTCAGTCTTTCAAGCAAAATATTTAATGTTAAGGGAAAACCCACCCCAAATACACAAATCTGTCCTTTTCTCAGCTGCAAATCTGCTATAAAATAGCTGCACCAGTGTTGAAAGACTCCAGCCAGTACACAAAAGCAGGCAGACTTACTGATTTTCTCCTCATCTCTTCCAAAAGGATAGCAGCAGAGTTGGCCCATGGCATCTACTGTTTTATTTTCTTCCTTGTCCTCTCAGTGTACACCCCAAACTACAAACTGGAGACTGATCTTGAGTCTGAAGGCAAACTGTTCATTCTACTCAACGGGAGAGAGAAAAGCACAAGCGCACACACGAGGGAGGGGAAGCAGAAGCAGGCAAGCTGAACGCTGCTATGAACGAACAAGGCTCCACCTCCTTGTCCTCATGCAAAATGCTTTAGCACAGATAGTTGAAGAGAAGAGAAAGTCATTCTTGCTCTCTGGACTGGGTAATAGTGACACTATTGTACAAACAGACACACATCTCTGTATTTTAAGGCTATCTTTCACAGGGATTTAGAAAAATCAAAAACTGTGCTTTATCATCATGAAGAATTAGCACAAAATAGTTGCAAGTTAAAAATGTTTCTGTTTATTGCAGTAGTGAAGCTAGGGTTCTTTCGGCATCCCCCCCCCCCCAGTTGAGTGTCTCTACATTTCAAAGCTACATGAGAAGTATAAAAATAGTAGGCACAGCTTTCCCCATCACTATATCTCAACACTGCCCAAAATCACATTGTTGTACTCCTGCCTGTCATTTATTTTTTAAAGACACAGAAACCCTATAAGAAAAGAAGTGGTACATTATTAGGACTAATTAAGTCCAGTTACAGACTTCACCTTTGTATCTACGCTCTCGTTTTCTTCATGCTAACAAAAACATAAAATCCTGTCAGGCTCCAACAAATACAAAATGGTTAGATGAACCCTCATTTTAATTCTATAATTACAGGAATAGAAGTGAGAAAGTGCTTATTAGAGCATAACATTCAAGTCCTGCAGAAATGTTTCATAGGTAGAAAGACTAATTGGACTGATATAATAAAGAGCTGGAAGGAGTGCCCATGGGTTAATTTTTGCTCTCTCTTGACCTAAGACAGAAGTAACTGCTCTAATATCTTACAACAAAAGTGGGGCATTTGTGGCCCCCTAGTCGGTCTGACTTTCTTTCTTGCTGAATTTATATTCTGCCCTACTCTCAAGCTAGTGGCTTCCACATCACTGAAGCAGTGAATCCACTCTGAGAACTCTAAAATAACTATCTAAGGTACTGAATCCATCTGACAGATCTGAGCATCTTTAATATTCAGAATAAAAGCCACCCTACTAACTTGGGGTGACATAAAGCTGCATTGTACTGGTAGACTACAACTCCTATCATCTCTGATCATTAGCTGGGGCTAGTGGAAGTTAAGAATCCAGCATCTTGATTCTGAATGACACATGTGCCAGTCTTGTGTCTTTACCCAATACATCACTGAAATCTGCAGCCTCATTTAAACAGTCATGACAGCCATGTGATTGTCTTCAGCAAATGTGAAAGGCTTCTATCCTGCTCATAATCCAACAATGACCATGGAAAGATTTATGGTTCTCTTGATTTTCAGTTTTGAAATAAATCTCAATTATAATTCTTTCCCTTTCTATTGGCATTAATTGCTGCTGGAGTTCTTTTCTTTCAATAACAACAACCAACAAGAGCAGAAGGGCATTTTTTTTTATAATTAATTGCACTGGTTTCTTAAAACAATGTCAGCAGAACACAGCGTTCTGGCAACGTTGAGGGCTGATCCACACTGACTGAGCTGCCAAAACAGGGACAAGAGGAATCATATGGTGCCTTCGTGGAAGTATTAGTGTTTTCTTTTTAAAAATAGAATACTAGGAAGACAATAGCCTCCTAAATTATTATGTTAGAACAGGATGGACTGTGAAACTATAGCAGGCAAGTTAACAGCTTCATCTCCATTTTGTAATAAGCCATGTGCTATCTAAGCAGAATCTGTCAGCCTGTCTAATCACAAGAAACGAAAAACACATGACCCATATTCTAAAGTACAAATGAATTAAACATGATTGCTTAACACACATCTACAGGGCATAAGTAAAAAGCTGTCATTAGAGCAGGGGAGAATATTTCTAGCAGTAACTAGTTTCATTTATCCTTTTCAAGAATAGCCAAGGAGCACACATGCACCTATTAATACACAAATCCAGCTGACTGGGAAAATTGCAAGAAATGTAATTTACATTTTCTGTTGCAATTGTGGTAAAAACCAATGTCAAAATAAGACAGTGGATCTCTTGGAACAAATATGAGACATCTAGTCTAGTTATTTTCAATAAAAATGTTTGGTATTCCGATAACATTTTACATTTAATGTAATGAAACCTCAGTACACATAACTTTTGCTGGATAATTTTCGCAGTGGGAAGTGAAAAAGGTATGGTAGTGGTGAGGGAGAGTATGAGCTGAACTTGAAAGGTTTTAGTGTAAATCATTTCTAAATCTCAGAGTTCCATTTTTTTAACTTCAGCTCTTAGAATCCATTGAAATAGAGATTATGTGAGGTATAATCCAAAAAAAAAGAAGCTTTTCAAGCTCTGGTTTCATGTCTATGCTATAAACTCAATGTTATCAGTAATGGCCTCAGGCAACTTGCTCTATCTCTTAGATGCATCTCACATCTGCAACTTAGAGTACAGCATTGTCAAAAGGTATTTGTGTGAAGCACTAGTAACCCACCACATTTTTATATGAACACTAAAAATAATTCTTAAGTCTATTTGTTTATCATTTTATTCTTGACTGATACACAATCCTTTTAGGTACCAAATTACTCACCCTCCTTAATGAAAAAGGGATAACTGCAGACATTATGAGCTTGGTCACAAAGTATTTTCCAGATATTCATAGATTGTCACAGAGTAGATGCTTAAAGTTTTAGCCAATGGAATTGAAATGTTTTGCTATCAATGGACACACAAAGCTTTTTTACTTCATTTATATAGTGATCTCTGCCTGCCTTTAAGTGTTTTAGAGTAGCTTATTTTAAAAATCACAATAAAGATGCATAACATATTGAAACCTCGGAAACCAGTCCACAGATGGATGGACAAATACGTGGCAAGCAAGGGTGTATCAAAATAACCTATTTAGCAGCTGTTATAGGACAGCAACAAAGGGGACCATTCAAATTTTTGCAGAATGCTCAGTAATCCAGTTATGACATACCGTATATACTCAAGTATAAGCCGACCCTAATATAAACCGAGGCACCTAATTTTACCACAAAAACTGGGGAAACTTACTGACTCGAGTATAAGCCGAGGCTGGGAAATGCAGCAGCTATGGGTAAATTTCAAAATGAAAATAGATCCCAATAAAATTATATTGAGGCACCAGTAGGTTAAAGGTTTTTGAATATTTACTGTATTTTAAAGAAAAACATTAAACTAGCTCTGTAAGTGGAAAAGTAGGGTCAACAAAAACAATATGGTATTAACAATAACTAATACTAATAATAACAATAATAACAACAACAACACTTCATTTGTACCATGCCCTATCTCCCCATGGGGACTCAGGGCAGTTTCCAACATAGTAACAGGCAAACATTCAATGCCTACATAAACAATGCAGAGCTAGATATAGATCTATAATTTTATATATACCGTATATACTCGAGTATAAGCCAACCTGAATATAAGCCGAGGCACCTAATTTCACCACAAAAAAACTGGGAAAACATTGACTCCAGTATAAGTCGAGAGTGGTAAATTTCAGAAATAAAAATAGATACCAATAAAATTACATTAATTGAGGCATTAGTAGCTTAAATGTTTTTGAATATTTACATAAAGCTCAAATTTAAGATAAGACTGTCCAACTCTGATTAAATCATTATTCTCATCTTCAATATAAATGTGCTTATGTATCCTTTTAATAATAATAGAGTAAATAATACATGTAATAATAATAATAATAATAATAATAATAATAATAAATAATACAGGAAAATAATACATGTAATAATAAATAGAGTAAAATAATAAATGTAATAATAATAATAAGATCAGAGTGAAATAATAAATGTATTGATAATAATAAAAATAGAGTAAAATAAATGTAAAAGTAGCAACAATAATAGAGAAAAATAATAAATTTAATAATACCAATAATAACAGAGAAAAATAATAAATGTACCATATATTCTCGAGTATAAGCTGACCCAAATATAAGGCAACCAGGACCCTCACCCGAGTATAAGCCGAGGGGGGCTTTTCAGTCTTAAAAAAGGGCTGAAAAACTTGGCTTATACTCGAGTATATACAGTAACTAAAGCAAATAGTACTACAGCCAGGTCTGCCTTTCTCAGGACTAGGCACAAGCTAAGTAACTCATATTGTCACCTAAATGAAAGCTGTATTTAGGATAACTAAGGGCTCTTCCAGACAGGCCCTATATCCCATTATCTGATCCCAGGTTGTCTGTTTATTCCAGATTATGTGGTGGTGCAAACTCATATAATCCAGTTTAAAGCGGAAAACCTGGGATCACATCCTGGGATATAGGGCCTGTCTGGAAGGACCCTTCCACCCCTTCCACACAGCTGAATAAAATCCTCATTTTCTGCTTTGAACTGGAATATATAGCAGTGTGGTCTCAGATAACCCAATTAAAAGCAGATATTGTAGGGCTTTCTGCCTTGATATTCTGGGTTATATGGCTGTGTGGAAGAGCCCTTAGAAACATGGAGTTTGAAGAGGCCTAATGGGCCACTGAGCCCAACCTTATAAATGGCAAAACTGACTTTTGAGGCTGAATAAAATTTCATTCAAAACAAACTGTCCAAAGACAGATTCAAATAGACTAACTCATATTGCTCTCCCACAGTCTGCCCAAAGCTTTGACAAAATTCCTGGTTGAGGCAGTAGGAAATTCCTCATATATGGTCTGGAAACTTACTCAATGAGCAGATCCCAACACCGAGAAGGTTTGGCACTCTTATTAGCTTAAAATATACAAGGACTTAAACACACACATAACCTCAAAACATTTTCAGAAATGAGCAAGAGTACCTGAAGAAATAATAACTGATATTGTGAGAAAGATGTCTCATTGCAGAAGAATGCATGAATGCTATAAAGATTAAATCTTGCATAGGTACATTAGTTGAATTAAACCATTCAAGCACCACTTTATCTTTATGCTTATAACAAACCACACACAGCCACAGAGTACTTTAAATCGATTTCAGGATATAACTAACACACACACACACACACACACACACACACAGGAGAGAGGTATATCCTAAGAAATTTTAAAAGCTTAGTATAGTTGTAATTCTTTGTTCTGAGAACTAAGCCTTTAATCCCTTCTATCATTATGTTTCCCATTTTCAGTGTACATTAAAACCATATGAGAAGAGGAACAACTCAAAAAGAAATTGCATCAGAAATTATTCATTGGTCTTTCCAATAAATAATCCTCATTTATTGTTTATATATACTTTCCATTATGCATCAGTAAATCAGTAAGAGACAGGCAACATGATGCAATGCCTAGATGTTGGACTGGGACTCTGGGGGCTAGGGTTTGATTACACACTCAGCCATGGAAATCTATTGTGTGACCTTGGCCAAATCATACTCTTCTCAGCCTCAAAGGAAGGTAAAGGAAAATCTCCTCTGAATAGACCTTGTTCAGAAATCCCTGTGATAGGTTCATCTCAGGGCCACCATGGGGCTGGAAATGACTTAAAGATACACAATAACAACAAAACAATAATATAGGACTTCAAACTGGCTAACCCTTGACTGAATTATTCATATATACCCAATCTTAAACATTGTAACAGCTAGTAAAAGTGTAGGGTGTGAGACCCATACACTTAAATCAAAATAAATAACTGCTGAACATATCTAAAAAAAATGTCTGAAACTAAAAGAATCTTTAGAATCTCTCAGCAACAGGAGATCCACTGAGTCAATTGAACTTATATAACAGTTAACTTTAAAAATCTTACTTATTTGGTCAATCAATTGTAGTTAGTACTGGCAACTGGATTTATCTTACAGAGACATATTGGTGAAACTTCTAAAAGCTTGTGGGAACACCAGTTCTCAAGAAATTGTACAGTGTGCAATGTCAGGTCGGAATTCAAGGGTCTAGTAATGAAATGCAAAAGCTCTTCTGTGTCTCACCAGTGGGAGCAATACACTGCATGAGAACATATTTGGCCTTCTCAACTGTGGTATTCTAGCTGTGGAAGGTCCTCCTCCATAAGACTGGATTGGTACCAGTGTTGGTCTTACTCTAGCACTAAGTTTGCCTTTTTATAAAACTTTTGGAGGTCTAAAAACTTCATGCAATTGTCTTATATTAATTACATTTTACACTGTGCAGTTCTTTAATATGCTTTTAGAATGTTTATGCTATTTGTGTTGCTTCATTTTTATTGTCCTATTGCTCTACCTTTAAATCATTCAGCTGATTTCATTATAAGCTGCCCAGATCTTCAATTATAGGCATCTTGTGAGATAGTATTGTAAATAAACAAATGATATTACTTGTAATTATTCCTGCTACAGACATTTACAATAATAAGATTCTTGCGTGTTTTTAGTTTAAATTTATTTGCCGATTTATAATTCTTAAGGGAAACCAACGAAAAGCATTTGCTATTGTGTTATACTTCATTTTTTTCAAAACTCTACTGCAATATTCTGGTTCACACAGTAAATAGAAAATGAAACACTTTTGTCCTAAAGCTTAACAGCAGCTGCTAAACCTACACTACTGCTAGAATTATTCAAAAAGAAAAATATATATCTTGTTTTCTCCGAAGACAGGCCAAGAGCAAGTTGGTTGAACCCTAAGAAAATCCATGGTTTAGCTGCATAAGAATTTTGCTAAACAGGATTGTGACCAATTTGCTAACTGGATTCCATTTCCTGCCTTTCTTTGTTTGGTTTTTTCTTTCACCCTGATCTCATCTAATCATTTAAGGCTTTGTTATCTCCTAACACTAGCAGAAAAAGGTTGCTAGATCCTGAAAATAAGTTATTTCTGCTCAAGGTGCTCAGTTAATGACCTCTATGTCTTTGAATGGTCATCTCCTTTATTATTGTTGTTTACCTGCCTGGTTAAAAACTATATTGTTCTGGATTGCTTTTGGCATGGCTAAAGGCTAAAATTCTGCTCCTCTTGTTTTAAATGCTAGGAAAGTTTAATCTGCTGTGCATTTCTTTTCATCTTCAAATATTTTATTATTTTATTTTTAATTTTGGTAAGCTGTTTAAGAAGCCCCTGAGCTAGAAAAAATGAGATTAACAAACAAGTTTGAAGGCTACATGAGATGCTGGCCAGTGGTGGACTATCATAAGTGAGAGATACTCATCAAATGGGCTGCCCATAACACATGCTACACATTTCTGACAGTTTCTGATGCCGAGACTCACTCTATCAAATAATAGCTTTCCTGAAGCTAACAACTGTACCTTTAAGTTCATAAAATGTATATACCGTTTATAGTGTTGAAGAAGAGCTACATGGTCTCTGGCTCACAGATTATTTCCATAAGAGTATACCAGTGAGAAATCATTTGCCCATACCCACTCACAAACCTTCTTCATTTCATTAAAGGTTGTACCTCCTTGTTCTTCTATGCCTTCAAGGATTTTTCAATGATGGCAACCCTAATGCGACACTATGACAGGGTTTTTCTTGGGAAGGATGTTCACAGGAGGGTTTGCTATAGCCTTCTGCTGTGGCTGAAAGAATGTGTCTTGTCCAAGACTACCCAGTGGATTTCAAAGTCAAGTAAGGATTCAAATCCGAATCTCTAGAGTTGTAGTTCAATGCTTAAATCATGTTGGTTCCTAGTATTCCTATGGTAATACTAAAATACTGTGCACTATCAGAATGTCTTATAACACTAAATTTGAAATAGAGGTACTTGTGCTAGCCAAGATGACCTAGCTAAGTCTGTCAGGTTTTGTAGATCTCATGAGACAATGTGACTCAGTGAGAAAAGCAGCAATGCTTGGTAAAGTAGAAGGCAGGTGGATTGATTTAATAAAGGAAGACACAGCTCTGAGTCTGCAAGATACTCAAGGCTCCTGTCGGTTTCTCATTCACAGGGTCACCAGAAGTCAAAGCTACTTGACAGCAAATATAACAATATTCCTTTTTTTCTACAAAAAATACAGATTGTTAGTTCAGGTCTTTCAGCAGAGAAGAAAACAAATGGAGATGCTACTCATTGTTTCCTCATATTCTGTCACTGGTGTTTGAAAGATAAACATACAAAACTTTGGTGCCACATACCATTGTGCATGCATCTGCAACAGTGGATTATGTATTTTGAAAGCATTGAGTATAAGGTAATGTGATGATGATGCAAGCTTGCCATCTGTGACACCTGGTACTACACAGTTAAGGAAAACTGCTAAAAACAGTTATTACAAATGTAATACCTGATATGTTGTTGCAGACTATTAATACAGTCTGCAACAACATGTCAGTATATTGGCTTGATTTAGGGTCAATTCCTAAAGAAAAAGCCATAAAGCAATAAAGTGGTAATAGTCATTCTGCTGCAAATACTGAGTGTGAAGTATCTGTGAAAGAGGAAAACAGAAAGAGGGAGAGCTGTTGCCTTGTCTTTTAAAAGGCAATGTGTACCTTGATTTATCTGAGGCATCTTTCACATCCAGGTCCACAAAGAACTATTTTATAGCAAGACAACAAGGAAACAGCAGTTGGCTGTACTACAATCTTTTCCCAAATATTTTCCACATCTGTCTTTCTAACTGCAATCTAATGCCACAATGAGGATTCTTAGGAGTGAAAACAGTAATGGAATCTGTAAAAATGTTTTAATCTTTACATTGTATTTCTCTGGCTTTTCAGATCTGCCTTTAGGGTTAATTTACTATGGGGTTTATAGTCAATTTACTATAAATATACTAAAGATGCACTTTTGATTTAAAAAAAATTATCATGAACAATACCTGTGTTTATTTAGTAAAGTAAATGAGCACAAAGAGATCTATTTGGAAGGGCACTGTGTGCTGCCCTGTTGAAGTGTACTGGGCAGCTTAATGAGAATTTAATGAAATCTTAAAATGCTAGAACAACCTCTTCCATTTTAGACGTTCAGGCTTTTTCTTTGCAGCTCTGGCTTTTACATTTAAGTGATCTGACCTTGAAATATTTTTCTTGAAACACATGGAAGTCACAACACTTCCTCTGCCTCTCATACTTTTCTAATTATTTCATTTTCAGTACAGAGTTGAGACCTTCCACCACACACACATTATCAAGCTTCATCAGGACTCTTACTGTTGCCACTAAAAACACCAAAACATTTGAAGGAGTCTTCTTATTGAAATGGCAAGTTTCTTCCTTTATTTTAACAAAATCAGAGACACGGGTCTTGTTTATAATGCAGCAGAATAAGGTGCTAACCGGTGGACAGTATTACCAAAGAGTGCAGGAGTGTGCATCATGTTTTCGATTGGTCCCCTCCAACTCCTTGCAAGTTTTCTTTTTTTTTTCAAAAGTAAATATCGAGAAGAAAGCTGCTGGTTCAATTTCTCTTTGTAGGGAGAAGGATTACACTGGCCAACACACATTTTGGTACCTCAAATGTTAGACCTGTTTCTGGGTATATTTGACCTAATGATTCCAAAAATAGCACCAGTTCTCCCCTATCACTTCTACTTTTTGAGATACAGAACATATGCCCCCTAGCTTGGAAAAAGCTGCTGTTAAATGCTAGGTCAGTAAATGGAAAAATAATTGCTCTACAGGACTTGATTCTAGATGAGCATGCTGACATGGTTTGTAACACAGAGACCTTTCTGGATGACACTTGGGGTGTGGGGCGTAAATCTCTCTCAGCTCTGTCCACCAGGATTCTCTGTTCAGTAGCAGGCAAGGCCTGGGAAATGGGGAAGTGAAGTTGCAGTGGTCTATTGTGATTCCATCCCCCTGACCAGATTCCCCATCCCACAGTCAACTGTGTTTGGGTGTATTTACCTAAAGGTGGGTAGCGGGACAGAATAGGGATTCTGTTGGAGTCCAGTGTTGTTGGATACTTTTCAATTTCTGCAGCCTGAGGATGTGGACAGGCTATTTGAAGAGGTGAGAGCTACCATATGTATTCTAGATCCTTGCCCGTCGTGGCTGATCACACAGGCCAGAGGGGGACTGGCAGAGTGAGTGCTTCCTTGGAACAAGACAGAATTCTAGCTTGCCTAAATGAGGCTGTTGTGAGACCACTGAACCCCTTCATAATGGACAACTATTGGCCAATGCAGATGACATCCAACTCTGCTACTTCTTCTAACCTAAAGCCAAGGAAGCTGTCCTGACCCTAAACCAGTGTGTGCCATCAGTAATGGACTGGATGAGGGTAAACAACTTGAAACTTAATGCAGACAAGACAAAAGTGCTCCTGGTCAGTCAAATCAGGGAATAGGGATCCAGATTTAAATTGGATGTGCTTACACTTCCCCAAAAGACACAAGTCCGCAATATGGGGGTCCTCTTGGACTCAGCACTGAACCTGGAGGCTGAAATATCGGTGGTGGCCAAAAGGGCCATGGTAGTACATGCCTTAGTTACATCCTATCTGGAGTACTGTAACATGCTCTACATGAAGCTGTCTTTGAAGAATGCTCAGGAATTTCAGCTGGTCCAAAGAGCTGCAGCTAGGTTGATAACTGGGTCTTGCTGTAAGGAGTGGACAACCCAGTTGCAGCAGCATCTCTGGCTGCCAGTTTGTTTAAGGGCACAATTCAAAGTGTTGGCTATGATCTTTAAAGCCCTAGGCGGCTCTGGTCTAGGCTATTAGGCTGACCATATCCCCTTGTACGAACCTGCCTGGGCGATTCTACCTCCATCTCAAGCTCTGTTGGTGGGAACGAGAGAGCGGACCTTTTCGATGGTTATCCCTCAACTCTGGAACTCCCTTCTGCCCAGGGAAGCCAGAATTACTCCCTCTCTGCTGTCCTTCTGGTAGCAAGCTAAAAGCTTTCTATTCAGGCAGGGTTTTAAAGAATAAGGCTTTTAAGATTAAGTCAGGGCTGTTGTGGTTTTTAGTTTTGAATATGATTTTATGGATTTTAACTGAATTATTTAATACCAATATATTATTCTGTTTCAATGTTTGTATATTTGTAGATTTTAAACTGTATTGAAATGTTTCTTCATTCTGTTTTCTCTCTCATACAGCACCTTCTTCTATCCACATGTTTTCTAGCTATGCTCATTATTTTCCTACATGTTGCCTCACTGATTAAACAGGTCTCATTTATATGAGACTAATAGCAGATTAAGGATTTTATATTATTTAGTCTGCACCTGGAAAACTGTATATGTATGTATTTATTTATTTGCTTTATTTTTATCCTACCTTACACTCCATAGAAACTCAAGGCAGCTAACATGTTTCTATCCAAGAAAGCTCGTTTGGACATAAAAACCACGGATTCTTAAAGGTGCTTCCACACTCCTTTCTTTCTCCCTGCTTCCCTTCCTTCCTAGTTCTTGTAACAGATTTCTGTTTTTATTTGAATGATATGCTCTGAACAACTGTGGTTCACATATTTAATAATATCACCAGCACCTGCCTTCTGGGACATCACCGGGATGACCACTAGATCTCAGGTACATGTTTTCAAAATAGTTTGCTTTTTCAATTTATACCCAAGGAATTAGTTAAACCCTCTTAGAAAAACCAAGTGAATATTAATGGTGCTATCTTATTACACATTCTGAACACAACTATTCAGTTACAAAGTTGCTAACAACAACAACACCTGGTGACCACTGCTGCCGTCAACAGCAATAGCTATTTATTATCAGACTTATTCAGGGCCCAAGTAGTCATTGAAGCTTGTCAAAATCTGATGCAGGCAGGTAAACATTTTTAATTGTTCTGTTCAGATCAGCTCCAAACATTTGCTGTCAACTGTAAAAAAAAGAAGAAGAAGCAATAACCTGATTTCTATAGAAATTGTGTAACAGCTTTTGCAGTTTTCCAGTAAAAAAATAAATAAAGCAAGATCGACTACCACATATGCAGTTTGAAGCTTAAACTTTTGTAATGCGAGATAGTCAGTATTATGTGCTTGGTTGGCATATATTTTCAAATATAGATTTTTTTTAAAAATAACAACAACTGAACTATAGCACCGCTGGGAAATCTATATTGTTAAATCATGTCTGTTATTGCTTCTTGCAAAACACAATACCTTCAAACTAAAACATTACAAGACCAGTTATAGGAGATGGCTTAGCGTGCTTGCGGAGGTATAGGTGGAGGGGATTGACTGAACTGTACCATGTAAATCTATGACAGACTTCACAATGAGGAAGTATGCTCAGATGATGCTCATTGGTTGCTGGACACACACCAATATGTCAAGAATCCCAAGTCCCATGTTACATTCTGACCACCACTGAGAAAACCCATTTATAATGAAAATACTCATGTATAACTCTAAATGTTTTAGTCAAAAATCAACACAAAAAACTTAGCTAAAGTCATCCATGAGTCAGTGTGAGTACTGTACCTTACCTCTTAAAAAACGAACCATCCCCTTTTCTGAATAGAGTGGCAAGAGGTTAGTCCATCCCAAGAGGATCGAAAAGAAGCAACAATCTACTCCAATTCTGGCCTTTTTGAATGCCTGGGCAGTGAAATAGTGGCAGTCAAGCTACCCCCTGAGGTGAGATTGATGCTTTCCCTTCTCTGTGGAATGTCCATTGATTTACCCACAGGTCATATAAAAATTCATATTTTTGCCCCCAAAACTTGCACTTCATTTATACATAAGATCCACTTATACATGATATATGCTAATTTCTGCATACCTTGTACTTACAGAACTTACCTAGATATGTACATTCTATGAAACACAAGTGAGTACAATCCCATGAAAGTCTGGTGTGCTTAAATTCCACCAGAATTAATGCATTCCCCCCCACCACCACCACATGTTTAAAATCCATTTTCTAGATTGTTGCAAGTAGTCAGAAAATGGATTCACCAAATGGATGTAATCCTGTTCTCAACAATGCCTTTAAGTCCCACTTTCTCTGGACTAGAAAGAGAAACAGCTCCATTCAATAGCCTGAATCAACATTTTTGTTTTTTGCTGGCAAGAGAAGTTCATAGAAGTTCATGGGGCCGGGCTGTGGCGCATGCTGGTGAGCAGCCTGCTGCAATAAATCACTCTGACCATGAGGTCATGATTTCGAGGCCAGCCTGTGGCAGGGTGAGCACCCGTCAATTAAAAAAATAAAAAATAGCCCCTGCTCGTTGCTGACCTAGCAACCCGAAAGATAGTTGCATCTATCAAGTAGGAAATAAGGTACCACTTATAAAGTGGGGAGGCAAATTTAACTAATTTGTGACGTTGAAATGAGGAAGTGCTGTCACAGTGGATGATGAAGCAGCTGCTCCCCCCTGTGGCCAGAATCGAACATCCCCTCAGGAGAAGGTTAAATTGCCTCTGCATCTGTCTGTCTCTGTATTGGTTCTATGTGTATATGGGCATTGAATGTTTGCCCTATATGTATATAATGTGTTCTGCCTTGAGTCCCCTTCGGGGTGAGAAGGATGGAATATAAATACTGTAAATAAAATAAACAGAGACTAGGATTTTAATACATATGGAGGAAATGCTTATATAAAATTTCAGTAATTGTTGTGAATATAAATCTACATATACCATATTTTATTATTATTTTTCTTCACCTTGAAGTGGTTTCACCTTGAAAAGGAAAATGCTAGCTGGTTTTTAGTTCAAATAGGAAGAACAGCCATTTTTAAATGTGCTGTTTTCCCATCAAATCTGGCACAATAGGCAGGCCTTATAAGCAGGCCTTGAATGCAATTATGCCTTTTAGTTGTAGCCTCTTGTATTAATCCATCAGAGAATTGCAACTTTAATGTGCAATTAAAGCTTTAATTTATTAGTCTTCCACATTTGCAGCTGCAGTAATTATGCATTCAGGCAGTACTCATTGCTTGCCACTTATACAAAAAGTTCATCAGTTCAGAAAAGACAATGTCATCAGAAAAAGCTTCAAAGCCGTAAACAGCCTTCTATTTTTATGGCTGCATTTGTACCTTGCATTCATGTGCAGACCTCTCAAAGAGACTGGAAAAAAAACAAAAACAAACATGCACATAAGCTCCAGATTTTAAAGGTGTAGGAAGATGAAAAAATATAAGAAACACAACCTGTCCATTTCAAGCATGCTAAGAAAATCTCATATATTCTTCTTACCTACTCTGATAGAGGATTCACAGTAATAGTAGCCATTAGATTGCTTTTTTTTCATCATGGAGCAAAGATCTAGACGTGTCATAGGTTCATCTCCAAAATGATGATTCTTGAAATTCTCAAACAAATGTGGATCAATTTTTTTCACTCCCTTTACATATCAAAGAGAAAAAAAACAAAATCAGTATGCACAGTATATTGGAGAGCAAATTTTTTCAAACTTTTAAAATTCTCGGTGATACCCCAAAATACTAATACAATGGGGTTTTAAAATAAAAAGGCTTGTGTTTTTTGCTAGCTACTAAAACATCTGTGATAGAATTCAACTGCAGATATATAACAATTGCATTTCAATGGCACAAGACAAGTACATTCCCACCTATTCTTAGGACCTTTCTACACTGCCATATAAAATCCAGATTATCTGCTTTGAACTGGATTATTAGGCAATGTAAATTCAGATAATCCACTTTAAAGCAGATAATGTGGATTATCTGCTTTGATAATCTGGATTATATGGCAGTGTAGAAGGGGCCTATGTGTCTATTTGTCTGAAGAAGGTACTGGCAATATCACATCTATTTCTTGTAAAAGAAAAACCTTTGTGAAATTAATAGGGTCAAGAGGTCAACACAGGTCAAGAGGCAGCTTGCAGGCACACACATGCACACAAATCCTGCAGATAATTTGTTGGCTAAAGAACTGGGTGAAAATGCTCTGAAAAAATAAATGAAAATTGTATGTGTGGTAAATATTGTGGAGCATCTACATGTCCTTATAATGTAAGACAAAACATCTTTACTCCCTATCCTTAGGACTGCTGTGTAACTCAGGACCCTTCTACACTGCCATATAACCCAGATTATCAAAGCAGATAATCCACACTGAATTATATGAGTCTACACTGCCATATAATCCAGTTTAAAGTAGATAATCTGGATTTTATTTGGCAGTGTAGAAGGGGCCTCAAAGGAGGTGTAACCAAGATTCTCCTGTTCTCCATCCAGGCATCCCTTTTTAAAATACAGTACTTTTCTCTACTATTTCCTTCTCTATTTTGGACTGCAATCGTCTCATGGCAGGGTCCTGTCATACATATTCTTTC
Source organism: Anolis carolinensis (assembly GCF_035594765.1). NCBI lineage: Eukaryota > Metazoa > Chordata > Lepidosauria > Squamata > Anolidae > Anolis > Anolis carolinensis. The sequence continues at coordinate 87,617,231 of NC_085841.1, forward strand.
TAAACCATTATGATAATCAATGGGACTCAAGACAACAACAATTATAGTCATTCCTCTACTTTTACAGGTTTCACACTTGAGGAATTTACACGCTAAAGAAAGTTTGATAATTATTTTATTTTGTTTGGACTGATTTGTTGAATGGGTTTACTTTTTCTGTCTCTCTAATTGTTACCTTATCTCTTTGAAAACACAGAGGAACTCCAGAGAGATGAAAAAGTGAAGTAAATGCCTTAAAACAGTTAAATAGTAAGTAGCACCTACTTTATAGTTCAGTTGAAATCACTTGCTTTTTTGAGAGAAGTTCTGGACCAAACAAAGTTCTCAGTACATGGTTGGACAAGGATATGCCATTTGGCTCAGTTTTCTCTCATTTTTAAATAATCCCTGACATCTAGTGGTCAATCCCATGAACTACATGTCTCAATATCAACTTGTTGCAACTCAGCTCTGCATGTTTCCCTGAAAATGAGAACCTTCAAAGAATGTACAGTATTTACAATATTAACCCTTGAGTTTCAAAACAGCTATCCCTAGTTCAAAGCCGTTTTTTTTTCTTTCAACTCAAGGGTAAAATGCTGGGACAGCCTAGCTACATACAGTCTGACAGTACAAAGATGAGGGATGATACCGTGCCCAATCATAGTATCTACCTGTGAGAGACATAGGCCCCTTCCACACATCTGAATAAAATCCCACATTATCTGCTTGAACTGGAGCATATGGCAGTGTGGACTCAGAAATCCTAGTTCAAAGCAGATATTGTGGGATTTTATGCCTTGATATTTTAGGATATAGGGCCGTGTGGAAGGGCCCAAAGGTCCCTTCTATACTTTCATATAGTTCAAATTATCAAAGCAGATAATCCACATTATCTGCTCTAAACTGCATTATATGGGTCTGCACTGCCATATGCTCCAGTTCAAAGCAAATAATCTGGATTTTATATATCAGTGAAGAAGAGGCCTGAATGGTTTCCTGGTTGTGTATTTACTGTCATTTGATATTATTTTGTATGCTAATGTGAGGAATCACTGATATTTTTTAAAAATGAAAATAAAATAGAGTAAATTTATTTATTTAAAAATAGGAGTTTGCTTCAGTATTTTTTGAATGGTCTTTTTTTTTACATGAAATCCTATTTGTGTTGGATGCTGGAGCTAAATCAATTTTGGCCTGGAAAGTGAGGTGCATTTATATCTTCAGGTAGATTGTAATGAAAGGCATTGATAGTGCTTGATTTGTTTTTAACATTTGTTTTCCAATTGAGTTGTTTTAATGATTGCAACGCTTGATTCTACTTATATTTTGTAGGTTTTTCAATTGTATGGTTTTTAAGGTTGCGGGCCACTGTGGATGTTGATCCAGAGTACAAAGCAGGGTACAAATATAACAACAACAACAACAACACAGCCTGCAAACTAAGGGGACATAACATTTAGAAGGTGATTACAAACAAGTTTGACAAAATGAAGACTAGGACGGTTCCTGTTCCTGTGATAATATGGTCTAACCAGGGCATGGGCAAACTTGGGCCTTCCCTCCAGGTGTTTTGGACTGCAACTCCCACCATTCCTAACAGCCTCAGGCTCCTTCCTTTTCCGCCTCAGCGGAAAGCGAGGGGAAGGAGAAGGAGACGCTTAAGCAGCTGAGGGGGAAAAGGAAAGGGCCTGAGGCTGTTAGGAATGGTGGGAGTTGCAGTCCAAAACACCTGGAGGGTCAGGTTTGCCCATGCCTTGGTTAGACCATATTAAAAGTAGATTTGTGAATTTTACATGTCACTCCATGTAAATGTTTCCCAGGTTCGCTTGGCCTGTCAGCAATGGCATCTGTGGGGCCTAGTACTAGTGAAATGCTTTCCAGTCTATTTCTTGTTCGCTAACAATCCCTCTTCCCCCCTCTTCAGTTCCCGGCCCTCTTTCTCTTTGTTAACAGGAGAAGATGAAATAATTTAACACAGAGCCTCTGAAACCCTTGTTCTCAGCTTATGGGGGAAATGAAGCTGAAAGAGAAAGACTATGGTTTGTGATCCCACAGGAAGAAGACAAAACTGCTCGTGAAGAGACGCTATGATTGTCACAGTGGGAAAGGGATGTGGTTGTGAGGGGATTTCACAAATATCATCTTATTTATAATGGCAGAGAAGGCAAAATTCCCCGCGAAGAAATGGGATGGCAGGTTAAAAGAAATGTGTGAAATCTGGAAGTTACTAAAGCCTGCAGTTGTTGAATCTGTTCTACTTAAACAACAGCAAACCCGACAGTATCCATATATTTACGGTAACACCAAGAAAATCAGGAAAGCTGGTTATAGCATTCAGTTAAACAAAAAGCATTTAATGTCTTTATCACTTGTTAGTTATTTTTAAGCCTCCTTGTTGACAGTCAGGACAAAAATAAAGTAAGACTGAGGCCCCTTCCACAAAGCTGAATAAAATCCCACATTTTCTACTTTGAACTGGAATATATGGCAGTGTGGGCCCAGAGCCCTTCCACACAGCCCTATATCCTAGAATATCAAGGCAGAAAATCCCATATTATCTGCTTTGATATGGAATATATGGCAGTGTGGACTCAGATAACCCAGTTCAAAGCAGATATTGTAAGGTTTTCTGCCTTGATATTCTGGGTTATATGGATGTGTGGAAGGGCCCTGAGAGGGTTTAGTAAGAAAACATGTGGGAAAATATTTAATTTCTCTTAGAAAGGCAATTTTTCTCTAATTTGGAAATATTCTGTTATTTTCTTTTTTATAAAAAAATTACCTTTTTATACATTTCTGTAAAAGCACAATATGTACAACATATACACATACTTATGCCTAAATACTTTCTCTCCCCTTTTCTACACACACACAGACATGGAGTTTGTTTCAAAAAGGTACCCAATCCCTCTGAACAAATTTTTACATGAATCAGGGGGGAAAGTGCTGAGGATATGCATTCTTTTGCTATAAAATGCAGTTTTCCAAGCCCTGTACAAGTACCTAAGCGATTTGATACATTTTGATAGTTTTGATCTGTACATAATATTCTACTCCTTGCCAACAATGTGCTGCCACCTACAACTCATTTTTCAGGGTTTTTTTTGAATTTGGTACCTTTTGGAAACAAACTCCACTTATAGTTGGTCCTCTACATTTGCAGGTTTCTCTAGGAATCTCTAGGTCAGTGGTTCTCAACCTGTGGGTCCCCAGATGTTTTGGCCTTCAACTCCCTGAAATCCTAACAGCTGGTAAACTGGCTGGGATTTCTGGGAGTTGTAGGCCAAAACACCTGGGGACCCACAGATTGAGAACCACTCCTCTAGGTCCTCCAGCATGAAATTGGCCATATACAGAAAATGTAGTTCAATATGCAGTAATGTTATGTTGTAATTACTGTATTTATGAATTTAGCACCAAAATATCACGATATATTGAAAACATTGACTACAAAAATGGCTTGGATAATCCAGAAGCTTGGATAAGCGAGGCTGGGATAAGTGAGACTCTACTGTAATTGCATTGGAGGGTTAAACATTCCTAATATGTTCTCTCATGTTAAAAAAAGCGTTTTTAATTCACAATTTTTCTACTTTTGTGGTGGTCCTGAGCCCTTAGGCCTACAAATGTAGGGGGCTGACTGTTTATGTATTACGTTTGTCACTTTTCCTCATAATAATAATATAATAATAAAACTTTATTTATAACCTGCTTTTTTCCCCCGAAGGAACTGGGAGCGATTTCCAAGAAATAACACAAATGGCAAGCATTCAATGCCGAAAAGTAATCAAAGAATAATCAAAGTAAAATATGAAATAGAATAAACTCAATATAACTTATGAAGCAACCAAAACCAAAAGTTAAACTAATTACCCATAATGAACACAAGAATGAAACCAATTAAAACACCATACATTAAAAGCATAGTATAATGTATGACGGGGCCTCTGGTGGCACAGTGTGTTAAAGCGCTGAGCTGCTGAACTTGCGGACCAAAAGGTCCCAGGTTCAAATCCCGGGAGCGGAATGAGCGCCCGCTGTTAGCCCCAGCTCCTGCCAACCTAGCAGTTCGAAAACATGCAAATGTGAGTAGATCAATAGGTACCGCTCCGGCGGGAAGGTAACGGCGCTCCATGCAGTCATGCTGGCCATATGATCTTGGAGATGTTTATGGACAACGCCGGCTCTTCGGCTTAGAAATGGAGATGAGCACCAACCCCCAGAGTCAGTCACGATTGGACTTAACATCAGGAGAAACCTTTACCTTTTACCTATAATGTATGACATCATGCACATGCACTGATAGTGGTATATATTACATATTTCATACACATTATGTATGAAGAAAAGGTAGAAAAATCCCTATGTTTATGGAAACACTAAGTATGATTACACTCCTACGATAGTGTGAATAATGAGTGGAGAGGCCTGGCCTACAGCTGTGATGGCAAACATAGCAGATTTAACAGTGCTAAAAGAAAAAGCTGAGTTATATAAAAGTGCTGATTTTTAAGAAACAGTAGAGGATTGCAAGAAGATAACAGCTAGTAAACTGGCTGGGATTTCTGGGAGTTGTAGGCCAAAACACCCGGGGACCCACAGTTTGAGAATCACTGGTATAGGTGAAGGATGGATTAATAACCATGAATATAAGGAAATATAAGTTACCATCTGACCTGCACCACTGCACCATCAGACCTCCATAAATATTACAACCAAGAACACCTGTTATTCAATCAGATCAATCACCCATCACCCATCTAGACCTAAAATATGAGATAATATGTACCTTTTAATTTGTTTGGGGCCTTCAAAGACTGTGCTTCTTCTTTTACTAGCAAGTAGGAAAATCGAGATAGGAATTGTTATTGTGTGAATTCAATTAATGCACACTTTTAAAAACATAAATAGTAAGGAATGGGAACAGCCTTGGGACAATAGGCCTGGAGAGAATTGTAATTCTTTTGTTTGTTTCTCTGCCAAGGTGTTGATAAAATTCTCCTTTTATAAAGTTACTAGCTGTGCCCGGCCACGCGTTGCTGTGGCTTAGTCTGGTGGTGTTGGTCAGTCTACATTAGGTTGTATTTATGCTGTGACCTCCACCCTTCTTTATACTCACATTAGTAGTAGTATTTGAAGTCTGTTACCTTCTTCAATTTTTGTGTTGATTGATAATTGCTTGAGATCCCTGTTGTCTTTGGTTTGTTGTTAATTGTAAAGTCTGATTCTGCTCAGTGCGATTTATATTTTTATTGTGGTACAATTGTCTTTTTTTTTTTTTTGCCTGTGTAGGTGTTTATTATTATTGTTGTTGTAATGGTCATGAACGTTGGATAAGTTAGATGCTACTGTATTGTTTTTTGGAGGCCCAGTGTAGCACTGACTGGCCTCTCAGCCTCAGTGCCTGGCTGTTTCTTGCCTGTGATGGTGCTGATTCTTATTGTTGTTGTTGTTGTCATTGTTATTATTGTAATTGTTTTTTTGGAGGCCAAGTGTGAATGTAGGGATTGGGGAGGTGGATGAGTTGTGTTGTCAGATTTTGTATTTGTTATAGTCACAATGCGGTGTTGTGAGTTTTGTGGGTGCAGATTGTGGTTTTGTGGTGTGGTTGTGTTGTTACAACTGAGAGGCAAGGCTTTTGTGTTGTGTTGCCAAGTTTTGTATTTCTGGGGCATTTAGTTGTGCTGTTATAGTCATGATGCATTGTTGTGAGTTTTGTGGGTCCGGATTGTGGTTTTGTGGTGTGGTTGTGTTGTTACAACCGGGAGGCAAGGTTTTTGCGTTGTGTTGTCAAGTTTTATATTTCTGGGGCGTTTAGTTGTGTGCCAAGTTTTGTATTTCTGGGACGTTTAGTTGTGTTGTTATAGTCACGATGCATTGTTGTGAGTTTTGTTGGTCCGGATTGTGGTTTTGTGGTGTGGTTGTGTTGTTACAACCGGGAGGCAAGGCTTTTGCATTGTGTTGTTAAGTTTTATATTTCTGGGGCGTTTAGTTGTGTGCCAAGTTTCCTATTTCTGGGGCGTTTAGTTGTGTTGTTATAGTCACAATGCGTTGTTGTGAGTTTTATGGGTCCGGATTGTGGTTTTGTGGTGTGGTTTTGTTGTTACAACCTGGAGGGAAGGCTTTTGCGTTGTGTTGCCAAGTTTCGTATTTCTGGGGCATTTAGTTGTGTTGTTATAGTCACGATGCGTTGTTGCAAGTTTTGTGGGTCCTTTGTAGTTTTATGGTGTGGTTGTGTTGTTACAACTGGGAGGCAAGGCATTTGCATTGTGTTGCCAAGTTTTGTATTTCTGGGGCGTTTAGTTGTGTTGTTATCGCATGATGCGTTGTTGTGAGTTTTGTGGGTCTGGATTGTGGTTTTGTGGTGTGGTTGTGTTGTTGTAACCTGGAGGCAAGCCTTTTGCATTGTGTTGCCAAATTTCATATTTCTAGGATGTTTAGTTTTGTTGTTATAGTCACTGCGCAAACAACTTTATCATTTTATATATATAGATCTGCACTTCAAAAGAAGCCGTTACTAGCATCAGGGGGAACTTGCATCACAGAGGTGATTTGTTTTCCCTGGAACTATAACCGAGATTAAAAGGTATGCTTCCTCTTCTCATACCCACCCCAACTTCACCACAAGGTCTTCTCTGCCAAAGAGAGCTGATGCCTCAACTACAAATTCCATGATTCTATACCACTGAGCCATGGCAGTTAAAGTCATGTCAAACTGCATTAATTCTACAACGCAGATGCATCCTAAATCTCAGTAGAGGCCTTTTTTTGCAAAACAGAGAGACAACTAGAAGTCAACTCTTGGGGATGCTGGGAACCATGAGGATCTCAAAAATGGCTTTGGGAAACCACATATAGTCTATCAACTGCATTTTTCCTAACTGCTGTGTTAATGGAACACTCCCATGTGATGTTAGAATGGGGAAAACGCCTAAAAAAGCATAAAACAAATAATAGATAACAAACATCTCAGTTTATCTTAGATCATACTGTAAAACAAACTTTAGCCTCTCTGTGCTTTCCTTAATTAATATGTGTAACCAATGTTACAAAAAACTGGGTCCCAGTCTAAGCATACAGTGCTTCTGTTTCCTTCTTAGACATGTCTAATCCAAGAAGAACATTTTGGAGTTTGTTTTATATTGTCAGGATCGTACCCACATTTCTAATAGTTTATAGCTTTTCACAAGATATATCACAAATGCAATAATAATCTAATTTTGTGATTAAAGTACTGTACAATGTGCATTACAAGTGCATCAGAAATCTGGTCTTGTGGTAAAAGTACAATTCATCACAGTGAGAGAACCATTCATAAAAGAATATAAAAGCCAAGTAAGAAACAGTGATTTAATGACTTTGGAGATAAGGGATACCAAACATTTGGGGGGGGGGGGGGGAGGGGAGAGGAAAGATTACATGAAAAAGAAAGGATTTTTTTAAAATGAACCACTAATAAAAAATATCCTTCTTTTTACACAGCTCAACATCCTCTAGAATTTGTGTTTTTAAAAAATGAACACTACTACTTTTGCCACTCAGTACGAATCCAAACCACTGCCTATTACTGAACAAGAAGATGAACAAGAGCAGTCTGAGATCTACCTGTGTGTACTGTGGTATGGAGGAGAACTGGGCATTGCTTATTATGATACTGGAGATTGCTCCATCTACTTCATGGCTGAGTCACCTGACAATAAAGACCTCAAGCTTCTCCAGAAAGTGGTTGATGAAGTACTTCCAACATACATATTAAGTAGCGCTAAGCAAGATCAAAGTATAGCCAGTTTTTTTACCAATATAAAAACTGTTACGGAAGAAAAGCAAGGGGAAAGAAAGCCAGAAGTTGTCTTCTATCCAAATATGGATTTTGGCTTAGAAGTAAGCAAGCAAAGAATCCTGTCTAGGCAGTTCCCTTTTGTCCCCTCTCACATGACAGCAACTGAGAAAATCCTCTATTTATCCTCTGTTATTCCTTTTGAGAGCCCACTTGTGGTAAGAGCATTGGGAGGACTGCTGAAGTTCCTTGACAGGAAACGGCCTGGAGTGGAACTGGAAGACAGTCATATTGCTGTCCCCATACTGGCCTTTAAAAAGTTTGTTTTGACAGATATTGTAAATGTGGATCAAGACACTTACTGTGTGTTGCAGATATTTAAAAGTGAAATACATCCTTCTGTGTACAAACAAGTCAGTGGGAAAAAAGAAGGGCTCAGTTTATATGGAATTCTGAACCACTGTAGGTGCAAGTGGGGAGAAAAGCTAATGAGACTATGGTTCATGAGGCCCACACGTAACCTGACGGAGCTGAACAAACGCCTGGATGTTATCCAGTTCTTCTTGTTAGCTCGGAACCATGAAATAGTTTTGACCCTACAGGAATGTCTCAAAAATATTAAAAACGTACCTCTTATTCTTAGGAGGATGGCTCTTTCTAACACAAAGGTCAGTGACTGGCAGGCACTATATAAAACAGTGTACAGTGCTGTGTGTCTCAGAAATACATGCCGCTCTCTGCCCAGCACCATTGACCTCTTCCAGACTATTTCACAGGTCTTCACTGATGACTTACATTACATTGCAAGTCTAATCAGCAAAGTGGTAGATTTTGAAAGCAGCATTGCAGAAAATCATTTCACTGTCAGGCCAAATGTTGATGCTATTATTGATGAAAAGAAACGGAAGTTGATGGGGCTTTCAGACTTCCTTACAGATGTGGCCCGGAAAGAACTAGAGGACTTGGATAACAGGATTCCATCCTGCAGTGTTATTTATATTCCCTTAATAGGATTTTTACTCTCTATCCCATGCCTGCCCACCATGGTGGATAAGAAAGACTTTGAGATTGACGGTCTGGATTTCATGTTCTTGTCAGAAGAAAAGCTACACTACCGCAGTGCCAGGACAAAAGAACTGGATGGGTTGCTTGGCGACCTTCACTGTGAAATTAGAGATCAGGAAACACTGATCATGTACCAGCTCCAAACTAAGATTCTGGAAAAGTCTGCAGTTCTAAATGATGTGATTGAATACACAGCACACCTGGATGTGCTTTTGTCACTGGCAGTAATGGCTCGGGAGAATGGATATGTCCGACCCCACTTCTCTCATTCTCACATGATCCGTATTAAAGATGGAAGACATCCCCTGATGGAGCTATGTGCAAAGACATTTGTGCCCAACTCAGTGGAGAGCTGTGAAACCAGTGGGCGAATCAAGATCCTCACTGGGCCCAATTCATCGGGAAAGAGCATATATCTAAAGCAGGTGGGACTTATTACATTTATGGCTCTGATTGGCAGTTATGTCCCTGCTGCTGAGGCTGAAATAGGTGCAGTGGATGGAATCTATACAAGGATCCACAGCCGGGAATCAGTATCTCTTGGTCTGTCTACTTTCATGATAGATCTGAACCAAGTAGCCAAAGCAGTGAACAATGCTACTGAAAGGTCTTTGGTGTTAATTGATGAATTTGGCAAAGGCACAAACACAGTTGATGGTCTCTCTCTCTTGGCTGCAGTGCTGAGGTATTGGATTAAACAAGCAACCAACTGCCCACATATTTTTGTTGCTACTAATTTCCACAGTTTAGTGCAGCTGAAACTCTTGCCTACCACTCCTCTTGTCCAATATCTTACAATGGACACCCACCAAGATGGAGATGAGCTTGTGTTTTTTTATCAGATCAAAGAAGGTGTGTCCACTGTCAGCCATGCAGCCAATATTGCAGCTTTGGCTGGTATGCCACCTAAAGTGATTGCTCGAGGAATAGAAGTGTCAGAACTGCTCCGCAATGGAAAGCCCATCCAGCGCCCTGACCATTCCTCAAAAGAGAAGCAGTTACAAAACTGCAAGGCTCTAGTAGATAAATTTCTCTCCTTAGATCTTGATGACCCTCATCTGGATTTAAAGGAGTTTATGAATAAAGAGGTGCTACCATCCTCAGCCTCTATACTTTAACAGTATGGTGTGTCCTGTTGCAGTGTAATAGGAAAGAGTTTGGACCTAGCTGGTTATGGCATTTGTCTTTATTCATGTGAATCCTCCTTTAAATATTAACAATATTTAAACTTGTGATCCAACAAAGTAAAGGGAATCTGCAAGCCCTGATTTACTGTACTGCCCAATCTGCATTATCCAGAAGGCAATAAAATAAGGTAATTAGCACCTTACTGAAGCATCATATATGACAAGAGACAGATTTATACAGGCCTAATATAATTATAGCACCAAGGCACTACTAAAAGTGACTTTTGAGGGACATTTGCAGTTTCAAATCCAAAATTTTTAATACGTGAGTACCATGTTTATTGTTTTTTATACTACACATCTGCTTGCAAAGTGATATTTTATCACATAGTTGGAGTATATTCTGGGGACAACTCTTCTTTCATTACTTTCATCTTTCTTGTAGATATTTCGAAGATGTAACATTAAAAGTATGCCTAAACTGAATATATTTTATGTAGGGTTTTAAAAAAGGCCAATGCAAGTCTAGAAAACGGACAAGGGTGAATGAATTTTGTTGTCACAGCAGACATTTTTATGTAGTGTATTTTGTGCACACATGATGTTAAACTAAATTACATACTCTATAGCTCATATTGCTATCATTTTAATGTTAAAAATCCTTGACATTTACAACAAAGTTTATCCCAGTTACTTAGCTTTAAAGCCTTAAAATATTTAAATGTTCAGGTGTTTTGTTTGTTGAAAATACTTCCTAATTCCTGAAGGGATCCATACATCCGAAATTATGGTTTAGGCCAAACATGGCAAGCAGTTTTAAGAACATGTCTGGAAAGAGTTTTTGGGTCACACAATCCCGTCCACATTTTTTTACATCTTAGAAATTAGTAACTTCCTGATTCTCAGCAACATTTAATTTCCCAATACAATCAAAACAAAGTTGGGCTTACATAAATCTTACAAAGCAATATCAAGTCTGCAAACTAAGAGATTCCTTTCAGCAATACTCAATACGTTTTGTGTTTCATTGTATTTGTTGTTAATGTTTCCTGTCATGGTCAATGTCACACACAATTTAGACTGAGCCTTGGAATACAAATAAAATTATATGTAACTATTACAGTGACAGTGTGGTTTCATACATTTACTACTGTACTCTTGGTAGAAGTGAAACAGCAGGTATTCTCTAACACTGAAAGATCTATTGCTTTACCCTTTAGTTTCCTGATCCAAAAGCAACACTACAGTTTAGAACAGCATGGGCAAACTTTGGTCCTCCAGGTATTTTGGATTTCAACTCCCAGAATTCGTAACAACTGGTAAGGTGGCTGGGATTTCTGGGAATTGAAGTTAAATAAATGATAGTTTGGATCCACAGATTTCTGAAGGCCCATGCCTCAAATTGTGCCCCAGAGAGTTGAAGGATACTTCTGAACAACATGGGAAGCACATAGTTGATTGCAGGAAAAGAAATTACAGTAGAGTCTCACTTATCCAAGCCTCGCTTATCCAAGCTTCTGGATTATCCAAGCCATTTTTGTAGTCAATGTTTTCAATATATCGTGATATTTTGGTGCTAAATTCGTAAATACAGTAATTACAACATAACATTACTGCATATTGAACTACATTTTATGTCAAATTTGTTGCATAACACGATGTTTTGGTGCTTAATTTGTAAAATCATAACCTAATTTGATGTTTAAAAGGCTTTTCCTTAATCCCTCCTTATTATCCAAGATATTCACTCATCCAAGCTTCTGCCGGCCCGTTTAGTTGGATAAGTGAGAGACTACTGTATGTGAAAAAGCTTCCCCTGACTCAAAATTCTTCTAATAGAAAGGAACTCAGACCGTGTGAACATTGCAATGAAACTTGGGGGAATAATCATGTCATAAATGCATTTCAAATATATACATAATACTACTGCAGTTGGATTAGATTTCAACTGGGTTATGACTCTATAATTTCCCAGATACCAAGTTAAGAATTTCTAGAGCAAATTGTGTTTCTTGCCTAGTGCACACATTGAATCATCGCTGCTTTAGCAACTTTAACTGCCATGCTACATAATAATATTTTAGTAATTTAAACCTCCTTCACAGAGGATTTTTTTGTCACCAGCTCTCCATATCCCCTGGAGTATATGAAAGTGACGGTACCTGTTTTCTTAGCTTTGGGGATTTTGACAGTTTCATGAAGGTCAAGTGAGGCTTAAAAGCTTTATCATCTCCTATGATGATGCCCTTCTCTTGAAAGAGGTTCTTCACAATCTCTAGATGGGAACAAATGAAAAGAAATTAAGACACTAAAGGTAAAAACGTTTGTCAAAATAATTCTTGTTCCATTTACTGTACAAGATAATGAATATCAATCAGAAAGAGAAATATGAAGATCACTTCAAGTTAACCCATATAATTTTACACTTGGAAGAAAGATGACACATCAAGTGCATATGATTCACATGCAAACTGTTTTACAAGATTAGTTTATCTGTCCTGCTATTTAGTAAGAGTAATAATCCCACACGCATTATATAGTTTAAAAAAAACACAGGTTGCTTCCCATGGAATGGAATTTAGTGAAATATGCTACCTCGGAGTGTGGTGGAGTCTCCTTCTCTGGAGGTTTTTAAGCAAAGACTGGATGGCTACTTGTACTTTGCATGTTTCTGCATGGCAAGAGGTTGGACTGGATGGTCCTTGGGGCCTCTTCCAACTCGACAATTCTATTTTCCTTTCTTCTTGAAGCTATGACACTTAACAGCAAGCCTGCCAGCCTAAAACTGCTTAAGGCAGGCATCCTCAAACTATGACCCTCTAGCTGTTTGGGTCTCCAACTCCCAGAAGCCCTAGCCAGCTTGCTCAATGGTCCAGAATTCTGGGAGTTGGAGGCCCACAGCTGGAGGGTTGCAGTTTGAAGATACCTGGCTTAAGGTGTGTTTATTTTGACTCAACTAATGCATCAGTGCAACAACCAAGGAGTTCCTGACAACAGCATGCCACATACTGGGAAATTATACACTGGCAGGATCAGTTAGCATGGGGATTTTTATTGCATTATAATCTTTTATCTTATATCCTGTATTGATGTTTTTAAAAAATATTTCTAGTTAAAGCTGTAAGAAATAAAGTACAGTTGGTCCTCCATATCCATGGATTCTGCATCCACAGACTCCAGCATCCTCATCTTGAAAATATTTCAAAAAACACTTTTCCCCAAAAGTATACTTTGATTTTGTTGTGTTATGGAAGGGACACTATTTTAAAACACCACTGTATACAATTCATGGATTTTGGCACCACTGGAGGAGCGGGAGGCTGGAGCCAAACTCCAGCAGGCAGCAAAAGCTTATGCTATGACTAAATAATCATATGTTTTATATTTTTATATTGTTTTAATTGTTTTATTGGATTTTCATTGCTGTTTTAATTATGTGTAGGCATTGAATTGTTGCCAATTTGTACGCCGCCCTGAGTCCCTTCGGGTGAGAAGGGCGGGATATAAATGTTGTAAATAAATAAATAAAATAAATAAAAACAGGAAGGAAATAAAAGGGCATTGTGTCCAATTCTGGGCACCCAGTTCAAAAGAGATATTGACAAGCTGGAAGATGTTCAGAGGAGGGCAACTAAAATGATCAAAGGTCTGGAGACCATGCCCTATGAGGAGCATCTTAAAGAACTGGGTAGGTGTTTAGCCTGCAGAAGAGAAAGTTGACAGGAGATATGATAGCCATGTGAAAGGATGCCACAAGGAAGAGGGAGCAGACTTGTTTTCTGTTGCCCTTGAAACTAGGACTAGGAGCAATGTGTTCAAATTACAGGAAAGGAGATTCCACCTGAATATTAGGAAGAACTTCCTGATCATACAAGCTGTTCAACAGTGGAACTCTACCTCAGAGTGTGGTGGAAGCTCCTTCTTTGGAAACTCTTAAACAGAGGTTGGAAGGCTATCTGTCAGGGATACTTGGTGCTCTTCTTGCACGGCAGGGGGCTGGACTAGATGGCCCATGTGGTCTCTCTTCCTACTCTATTATCCTATGATTCTATTATTTGTTAAAAATTAACTTTTATCACTGGATTTTTAAAACACGTTCCAAGAATGTAATTGCATGCAATTTTCATATTAGGTTTTCCTCTTAATAGCTATGATTTATTAGTATTTTTCAGCATTCTATCTGACACCTATGTTTCTGATTTCATTTCCTTTGCTTGTCAAGCTATATGGGCCTTCTCATTACTGCCACTAGACTGCTTATTGGCTTCAAGGTCTAGTTCTATAATGTTTGTTCATGTTTCTGTTTGAGCATTGCAGTATGACTTTGGCAGACATTCTGTCAAAATACTAGGAGTGCCCATGACTGATGGTTTCTCTATTAAGCATTCATTTTACACTCTTTCTCAACAATCTATAGGGACTTGTTTTAGGAGACGAACAATAGTTGTGCAACTACCATGTTTCCCTGAAAATAAGACAGTGTCTTATATTAATTTTTGCTCCCAAAGATGTACTAGGTCTTATTTTCAGGGGATGTCTTATTTTTCCATGAAGAAGAATTCACATTTATTGTTGAACAAAAAAATGAACATTTATTGTATACTGTACAGTAGTTGTCATCACAATACTTCTGGAACATGGCCATACAGCCCAGAAAATACACAACAACCCTGTGATTCTGGCCATGAAAGCCTTCACATCACCATCATTTAAATTAAAAGACAGCAGTTAGCGTGTACTCCTGGACTGGAAATAAGAATACGCACCACGCTGAACAAGGTTTACACAATGCAATGGCATTCCTGTAATACTAGGCTTGGAAACACTGTGCCTTTTTAGCTTTTTTCCAGGTAACTAGAATCTGATTAAAGGGCTCCAGCTACTATCTTCATTTCTTCACTGTGCCTCTGGATCCCATTTTTTCCCATTTTAATAGAATAAAAATATGCTAAAGCTTTGCTACACCAGAAGGGCATTAGCAGCATGGGAGCAGAGCAAAAGGAGTAAGGGAATGCTGAATGGTAAAACTTTGAGCATTCAGGAAAAAAATGCTGGTGATGACGTTAGAGTGTGTGTGATGGGATGTTTACATCCATCATATGAACAAAAAATTTCAATGTGGGAACAATAGCATTCAAGCATAGTTTGTGTTAATTTTATATCATTTGGGTTGCACCACTCATGCCAGGATGTAAACAACAGTTAGGCAGGAAAACCAACTGAAGGGTAGGTATCAGAAGAAAACACGTAGACACAGACAAGGAAGGAGCCCTACATAAACTGTTAATCAAACTAGTAGCTGTATTAAAAAAAAGTTGTAGCTTACTGGCAAACAAACTGAATTATATATCTGTTCAGATCTTGCCACTGCTTCAAACTCCTTTGATGACCTTGGGAGAGCCAGTGGGCCTTGGTCTACCAAGCACAATATGTAATAATACAATGGAGTAATAACATTAACATCTACTTTGGAGCCTAAGTCATGTCTACAAATTCCCTCACTACATTATTTACTATTTCTTTACACTCTGGTAACTGTCACTTGCTTCATCTGAATTAACAAAGCATCTTGTAATCCAGTCAGCAATGAAATTCCACCTCTTTCCAAAGTCTGGCACTTGGAGAAGAATAAGGTCATTCCCTGGCTTCAAACCAAATACATTCAGAAAGCTAGGAAAAAATGAGACCACATCCTCTCCTGACCCAGAAACTTTGCAGGGCTCATGCTAATCATTGGGCTGTCTCCCAAACTAAAATGTACAGAGCAATCATCCTAAGGATTATAAAATAATGTATATGAAGTACTCTAAATACTCCTTAAAATTATATAAATATTAATTGCTGTTAATTATTTTAGTAGCTTGTTTACTTTTACAGATCCTGCTGGATTAATGAGGTCACAGCAGACACATAATTTCCAAGTGTATTTAGCCAAAATCAACAGGAGTTATTTCCTCTAAATGAAGTAGAAATATTGCCTGTTTGCATTTTTCTACATGAAAGGTTTTTAAAACGGTGTTGCATTACTGCACACCATAATAGCTGGGTTAAGGCTTTGAAACATCCTGTTTTCTTTCATAGATATCATGTGGGAAGATACTTGCAAGACACATCCAAATCAAAATCCAGTTCTTTCTAAACATTCAATACAGCTATACTGATCATGCATAGTGAAGTAAAAAGAATATTGTTAACTAAAATACAGGGATAGCAATATATTCAAATGTTCCATGTCATGGAGACATATACCAATCCAAAGAATTATAGTTCTCTGTACCATATAGCATGCTTTTCCTTTCCTATGTTTTCAAGGCAGCTTAAACAGAATAGAGAATTCTAATTACTGTATTAATTGTGTATGTTCAACATTTGCTCTTAAAATGACATGGTTTGCACATCACAGCAAGCCCCAATCTAACAAGTGGTGTGTGAGCCTACTTCCATTAACAAGTCATGGGGTTTTAATCATTAGCAACCCGCTATGGTAAAGAGCAATGTATTCAAATGACAGGAAAGAAGATTCCACTTAAACAAGAAGTTCCTGACAGTGAAAGCTGTTTGACAATGGAATATGCTGTCAAAGAAAGAGGTGGTCTTCTTCTCTGGAGATTTTTAAGCAAATGCTGGATGGCAATCTGTTGGGGGTGCTTTGATTGTGTTTTCCTGTGTGGCAGGGGGTTGGACTGGACAGCCTTTGGGTCTCTTTCAATTCTAATTCAATGATTCTTACGTTACTTAATGTTTTTTCCTCTGATATTCACACGTCCTTTCTCTGAGTTTATTCCCACTACAATGTTCCCTCACTACTTCGCAGTTCACTTTTTGGGGTTTGGCTGTTTCGCGGTTTTTCAATAAACTCTAAAAGACTATTATAAATCATAAAAAATTACAATTTACAGCCTAAGGAAGGGAGGAAGGAGAAGTCAAAGGGATTTATCACTACACGATTGGTTGATAAAGACTTAAAATAGTGTATAACTACTAAAATAATGTATAAATATTAAAATAAATATAATCCTACTTCGCGGATTTTCACTTATTGCGGGTGGTCCTGGAACCTAACCCCTGCGATAAATGAGAGAACACTGTATAGCATATTCTGTATATATGTTTAATAAATATGGTGACAAAAATGCATCAGTTTGACCTTCCTGCCGAATAAAAACCATTCTGTTTCTTCATATTCTATCATGATAATGACCTCTTGTGTTACTGGCCTGGGCAAATAACTTTTGGGTATATAATGTAACCTTGTATATCTATAGACTCTAGTTACAGTATAGTGTGTGATATGAATAACATAAGAAATAGTACATGCATCTGTGAGAGAATGTGTGGGCATATTAGTGGAAAATTGGATTCAGTTCAATCCGGGGAATAGCCAGATGCTTTGGAATGTGTGATAAGATAATGATAAGAACTGTGAGATAAGAGGGGGGGAAAAGATGACCTACAATAACCTTTACCTGACAATCACTAGCAACTAGTGAATCTGAAATTATTTTATCACACGGAACCCTAGAAAATCTATGAAATCTTTTGAGTAACCCGTAAATGTTTCTGTGCCATCCTCTTTCCTTCTACAACTAAAATACCAGGTTTTTTTTCAAATTAAATATAAAACAAAAGATACTTATTTATTTATTGCATTTATGTTACATATTTTGTAGGGGAGAAATAATGTAACATTAACTTTGAAATATTATGTTACTTACCTACTTATAATACAATTTTTTAAAAATTTAGATTTTAATTCTGCAATATTTTAAAATCATGGTTAATTAAAAATTACAAAATTTTACAGCAGCGCATACTAGAAACACTGGAAAGTCCGCAATTCAAAATATTAACTTTTAAAAGGATCTCCTACCGAAGTGAAACCATGTGACAAATATTCCCCAAAGTATTTCCAGATTTTAATTTTTTTTCCCAACATATGTTCCAGGATTGTCACTGTTGTCTTGGACTTTTTTAACTTGTTCACTAAGATTGGGTAATCTTTCCCTAGTTTCCTCTTCAGACTGCCACTTTTAAACCATTTAACCATGACAAAATATAACAACATGTCTTAATGCTGAATGTCAATTGCACCGTGATACAACTGATGCAACTGACTGAAGAACAATCAAGATGGTACTAGAATGGATAACGAGATACATGTGCACTAACTAGCTGTGCTGTGATTGGGGCTGACAGGCTGCTTCTTCTCTAATTGCTCAGAGCATGGGAAATAAGCAAGACGAACTCCAACTCCTAGCACAGCACCACACATACGATGTCATAGGCATCACTGAAACCTGGTGGGATGACTCCCATCACTGGAATTTAACCATTGAGGGCTATAACCTCTTTCACAGAAATAGAACAAAGGGGAGAGGAGGGGGAGTAGCTTTATATGTCAAAAACAGTTACGTTGCAGAAGAAATGCAAGACTGTAATCCGGGAAACCAGCTTGAAAGCATCTGGATAAGAATCAAGGGAACCGGGACTCAAAAAGATCTTGTCGTGGGTGTCTACTACAGACCTCCGAGTCAGGATGAAGGACTTGATGAAGCCTTCTGTCAACAGCTGACCAAACAGGCACAAAGAAGAGATATAGTAGTCATGGGCGATTTCAATTATCCCGATATCTGCTGGAAAACAAACTCAGCCAAGAGTACAAAGTCCAACAAATTCCTCACTTGCCTTGCAGATAATTTTATGGTCCAGAAGGTAGAAGAGGCAACAAGGGGATCAGCAACTCTTGATCTAATCTTAACAAATGTGGAAGACCTGATCAATACAGTTGAAGTGGTTGGATCCTTAGGGGCAAGTGACCATGTGCTCCTGCAGTTTGCAATACAAAGGAATGCTAAAACTAAGACAAGTCAAACACGCTTTCTGGACTTTAAGAGAGCTGACTTCCAAAAAATGAAGGAATTACTGAGCGGCATTCCATGGACGCCGATATTAAAAAACAAGGGAGTTAAGGATGGATGGGAGTTTTTCAAAAGTGAAATACTCACGGCGCAAATGCAAACAGTGCCAACAAAGAAGAAAAATAAGACAAGTGCAAAGAAGCCAGAATGGATGTCCAAAGAACTTCTAACTGAGCTAAAGCTCAAAAGTGACATGCACAAGAAGTGGAAAAGGGGAGAAATCACCAAAGAAGAATTCAAACGTATAGCCAACACCTGTAGGGAAAAGGTTCGCAAGGCTAAAGCGCAAAATGAGCTCAGGCTTGCCAGGGACATAAAAAACAACAAAAAAGGCTTTTTTGCTTACGTTGGTAGAAAAAGGAAGAAAAAGGAGGCGATAGGGCCATTGCAAGGAGAAGATGGGGTGATGGCGACAGGGGACAGGGAAAAGGCAGAACTGCTCAATACCTTCTTTGCCTCGGTCTTCTCAGAAAAAGAAAGCCATCTTCAACCTCAGCAACACGGAATGGACGAAGGATTGGGGGAAATCCAACCCCAAATAGGGAGACACGTTGTCCAGGAACACCTGGCCTCTCTAAACGAATTCAAGTCCCCAGGGCCAGATCAGCTACACCCAAGAGTACTGAAGGAACTAGCGGAAGTTATTTCAGAACCACTGGCAATTATCTTCGAGAGTTCTTGGAGAACGGGAGAAGTCCCAGCAGATTGGAGGAGGGCGAATGTGGTCCCTATCTTCAAGAAGGGAAAAAAGAACGACCCAAACAATTACCGTCCGGTCAGCCTCACATCAATACCAGGCAAAATTCTGGAAAAGATCATTAAGGAAGTGGTCTGCGAACACTTAGAAACAAATGCGGTCATTGCTAATAGTCAACACGGATTTACCAAAAACAAGTCATGCCAGACTAATCTGATCTCTTTTTTCGATAGAGTTACGAGTTGGGTCGATACAGGGAATGCTGTGGATGTAGCGTACCTGGATTTCAGTAAGGCCTTCGACAAAGTCCCCCACGACCTTCTGGCAAACAAACTAGTAAAATGTGGGCTAGACAAAACTACGGTTAGGTGGATCTGTAATTGGCTAAGCGAACGAACCCAAAGGGTGCTCACCAATGCGTCGTCTTCATCATGGAAAGAAGTGACAAGTGGAGTGCCGCAGGGCTCCGTCCTGGGCCCGGTTCTGTTCAACATCTTTATTAACGACTTAGACGAAGGGTTAGAAGGCACGATCATCAAGTTTGCAGACGACACAAAACTGGGAGGGATAGCTAACACTCCAGAAGACAGGAGCAGAATTCAAAACGATCTTGACAGACTAGAGAGATGGGCCAAAACTAACAAAATGAAGTTCAACAGGGACAAATGCAAGATACTTCACTTCGGCAGAAAAAATGGAAATCAAAGATACAGAATGGGGGACGCCTGGCTTGACAGCAGTGTGTGCGAAAAAGATCTTGGAGTCCTCGTGGACAACAAGTTAAACATGAGCCAACAATGTGATGCGGCTGCTAAAAAAGCCAATGGGATTCTGGCCTGCATCAATAGGGGAATAGCGTCTAGATCCAGGGAAGTTATGCTCCCCCTCTATTCTGCCTTGGTCAGACCACACCTGGAATACTGTGTCCAATTTTGGGCACCACAGTTGAAGGGAGATGTTGACAAACTGGAAAGCGTCCAGAGGAGGGCGACTAAAATGATTAAGGGTCTGGAGAACAAGCCCTATGAGGAGCGGCTTAAAGAGCTGGGCATGTTTAGCCTGCAGAAGAGAAGGCTGAGAGGAGACATGATAGCCATGTACAAATACGTGAAGGGAAGTCATAGGGAAGAGGGAGCAAGCTTGTTTTCTGCTGCCCTGCAGACTAGGACACGGAACAATGGCTTCAAACTACAGGAAAGGAGATTCCACTTGAACATCAGGAAGAACTTCCTCACTGTGAGAGCTGTTCGACAGTGGAACTCTCTCCCCGGGGCCGTGGTGGAGGCTCCTTCCTTGGAGGCTTTTAAGCAGAGGCTGGATGGCCATCTGTCGGGGGTGCTTTGAATGCGATTTCCTGCTTCTTAGCAGGGGGTTGGACTAGATGGCCCATGTGGTCTCTTCCAACTCTACTATTCTATGATTCTATGATTCTACTAGTTGATGATCGCTATCAGCCAATTGTGATGCGTTTCTAATTTTGTGACATGTGAGGTCTCATACAAACATTAATGTTTCTAGAACAAAAATCTACAAGCAATAATTGTTTCCACCACCATTACACATAATTTTCTCACAGAATCCCTGATAACCCAGTTTGAGAACCACTGCACGAGCTTATGCAGAGAATGAATCACTAGAGCAGACAACAGCCTCCAAGTATGTGGGGCTTAAAATCATAGATCAATCATTGAAGATATATTTTGACTGGATAGAGTTAAGGAAGAGTTACTGAATATTTTTGTTTTATTGGAGGATACACTAATTGAAAGGATGAAGGAGAGGATAAAAAGAATTAAGATAGAGATTAGGTTACAGCCAAGAGTTTGAGGGTTGGACTTTGGTGTTGGGGCCAGTGGTTGAATCACTGCTCAGCCATAATAACACACTCTCTCTAACCCTCAGAGGAAGGGAAAGGCAAACCTCCTCTGAACAAATTCTGCCCCCCGCCCCAAACATGAAAAGTTCATTTTAGGATAGCTGTAAATCAGAAATGACTGGAAGGAACATAATAGCAACTAGCATATTTCCAAGCAGGGGGATGGTTGGTAACTGCCCAATATGCTGAGACTGGTGAGGCTACTAATATGGATGGATGATGTCTCTCTAGCTTTTTTTTTTCTTTTCGTGTCAGGAGCAACCGTAGTTGCTTCTGGAGTGAGAGAATTGGCCATCTGCAAGGACGTTACCCAGGGGACGCCTGGATGGTTTTTGATGTTTTACCATCCTTGTGGGAGGCTTCTCTCATGTCCCCACATGGAGCTGGAGCTGAAAGAGGGAGCTCATCCGTGCTCTCCCCGGGTGGGATTAGAACCTGGCAGCTTTCAGGTCAGCAACCCAAACTTAAGTCATGAGGCTTTTATCCCCTAGGCCACCGGAGGCTCCGTCTCTCTAGCTAACCTAATAAATATTTTGCAAAACTCAAATTCTGAACTGAAAATGAGCACATATTCCTTTAGAACTGCATTTTTCTATAACTGCATATTTTGCCTGAGTACTTGTATGCAGAATCTGAATAAGGCCTTCTACATACAGTGCAATTAGATTTTTTTCAAAAATATGGACCACACATTTCCTTTTGAAATAGTCACTCAATGAAGCTTTCAGGAAATTATAAAACAGTAGTCCATACTTTCACTTAGCCACAAATAGCATGATGAAAGAAACTGCATACAACGTTTTAAATGGAGTACTTTTCTCTATCCTAGTTAGTATATTTTAACATTAAATTTGGTAAGAACATCAGTGTTAACATTTTGGGTTAGTGTGTTTTCAAAGGCAAGGACATTCAGACAGCTTTTCTAATCACACCCCACATTGCACCTTCCACTGACATAAAATGCGCATGAAGCAAGACAATTATGCTTCACATATTATGTACAATTGTGTGCCCACTTGAAAATGTATCTTTGCAAGGGAACAGGGCTCTAACGTCATTTTCTTCTTTGCCTCCACTAGTTCTTATAACTTTGGCTCCCTGCAAGGAAGCTACAAGTTCAACATTAATCAGCTGGAAACATGTTTTGTTCTCTTCCAAAAGGAAACAAAAGGATGGTTATAGTGCATTCAGAACTGGCAGAAATTCAAGGTTGCCTTTTTCCAAAAGGAATTTTCTAAAGCTACAACTACAAATCTCATTAAAAGCTCAGAACTATGAAGGCAATCATCATCACTCATGTCTGGGTAGGATGGCCTTCCAAGTGTAGGGTCTTTGTGGTGGGTCTGTAGGTGACTGTGGAGACCTATTCTTGACCTGCATGTTCTTCTACAGTGAGGACATTGGTTTCCAGGTGAAAGGCGGTCCCAGTCAGGGTTGGCTTGACATGCCTCTCTCTTGAGGCATTTCTCCCTTTCACCCTCCATTCGTGCCTCTTTGAATTCCACAGCAGTGTTGGTCACAGCTGACCTCCAGTTAGAACGCTCAAAGGCCAGAGTTTCCCAGTTCTGTGTCTATGTCACAGTTTTTAAGGTTGGCTTTAAACCTATCTTTTAATCTCTTTTCCTGTCCACCAACCTTCAATTTTCCGTTCTTCAGTAGGGAGTACAGTAACTGCTTTGGGAGACGGTGATCAGGCATTCGGGCAATGTGGCCAGTACAGTGGAGTTGATGGCAGAGGATCATCGCTTCAGTGCTGGTGGTCTTTGCTTCTTCCAGCACACTGACATTTGTCCACCTGTCTTCCCAAGAGATTTGCAGTGAATACTGTATGTGATATGCTAAGAAAGGGGGATATGCGGCATACTCTCCAATACTTCACTCATGAAAACTGGGACATGTGCAAACAGGCAACATCAGACTGTAGTCAAGACAGCAAAAGTGATTAATGAGGAACGACACACACACAGGGGGAGGCTGCAGCCATTTACTTTTGGCTGCACTGACAGGGAACAAATTGCTTTTACCCTTCAAATCAATTACAGTAGAGTTTCACTTATCCAAGCTTCACTTATCCAAGGTTCTGTATTATCCAAGGCAGTCTGTCTTTTAGTAGTCATTGTTTTTGTAGTAAATGTTGCAATGTTTTTGTGCTAAATTCATAAATACAGTAATTACTACATAACATTACTGTGTATTGAACTGCTTTTTCTGTCAATTTCTTGTAAAACATGATGTTTTGGTGCTTAATTTGTAAAATCATAATGTAATTTTATGTTTAGTAGGCTTTTTTTCTTAATCCCTCTTTATTATCCAAGATTTTCGCTTATCCAAGGTTCTGCCAGCCCGTTTATCTTGGATAAGTGAGATTCTACTGTAAATGAAACGGAAGAAAACGGAGGACAGAAAGAAGAGCTGGAAGGAGAAAGTGGGATAGTCGAAAAAGTATGACGGAAAATTAATTGGGACAATTCCTGCCAGATCTGATCCACTTGAGAATATGGAACCTCCCAGAATTTAAAAGAGGCTAAAGGGGCACAGAAGTTTCCTGACTGTTGCAAAGAACAGCTCCCCCTCATTCCCACTTTTATTTAGTTCTGTTTCAAATGCTTCAGCTCAATATGATAAATTCTTAATCTCCCCGCCATTTTTCTTTTAAAAGCATGCCTTTAATGCAGAGGTTTACAAACTTTTCATGTTGGTAACATGCTTTATACATGCATCATTTTGCAACATAGTAATTGAGTTTTACTAGCAAACCAGAAGTTAAAGCAACCTAAGGACATGTACATAAGCTGTAGTATCAAAATATATGGAGATGCAACATATCTCATAAAAAGCTTTAATGTATATATTTTAAAATATATGATTTCTTGCTTATTTCACATAGATCCGTTTGGAAAGCTCTGCTCTAATGTATTCTGTGGCATCTGTTTCCCTTCTTCAGTGCCAACTTGGGCACTTGAATTCTAACATATTCGAGGCAGCTGAGGCCTTTTACACATTTTAAAGACAGATTAGTTATATACCTTCCATGGAGTTACTGTAACTAGTATGAACCTTTAATTTACATGCTGTTAGACTCTCTTAGAGTTAGGCAAAACTTAGACTTAGGCAAAAAAAATTCATAAGGCACTTCAGGAATTTTAATGTATCAATACTTTTAATACTAAACAACCCTACATTTTTTCTATCAAGTATTCATTATTAGAATCATTTGAATGATAGCCAAATCTAAAAAGTCATTTAAGAATATCAAGGCATGTATTGTATTATTTCCTTAATCCATTCATAATGTTGGCTCTGTGCCACAAGTGCACTACCAGTACAACTTTACTATTAACTTTAATCATCATCATCATCATCACCATACCTCACAACCTCTGAGGATGCCTGCCATAGATGTGGGCGAAACGTCAGGAGAGAATGCTTCTGGAACATGGCCACACAGCCCGAAAGACATACAACAACCCTGTGATCCCGGCCATGAAAGCCTTCGACAACATCATCATCATCATTTAATAACTTATTAATCGCCCTCAATCCACGATGCTCTAGGCGATTTACAAGATAAAATTGTAAAGGATAAAAATACATACATAAAAATATTAATAAAATTAACATAGATTAAAAGCTCTAGTAAAGAGCCAGGTCTTGAGTGCGAGGGTAAAAGGCCCTACCTCACGCATGGCTCTCATATAGGGCGGCAAGGCATTCCATAAGGCAGGGGCAGAAATAGAAAAAGCTCTGCGCCTGGTCCTTTCCAAGTGCACTTCTCTAGGACCCGGTACATAAAGTAAGTCTCATTGGGATGGTCGTTGTGACCTCCGATGATGGGAGAAGGAGAGACGGTCCCTAAGGTACGATGGGCCCTGGCCGTAAAGAGTTTTGAAGGTCAGAACTAGCATCTTATATAGACCACGGTAATCAGTTGGAAGCCAATGCAGATGCTGCAGCACTGGTGTTATGTGGCATTTCATGGGTGTTCTTGTGAGTAGCCTGGCTGACGCATTCTGAACAATACGGAGCTTTCGGGTCGTGGACATCGGAAGGCCAACATACAGGGCGTTGCAATAGTCCAGCCTAGACGTGACCGTGGCATGGATTACTGTTGCCAGCGCCTCATCAGATAGATAGGGTGCCAGTTGCCTCGCTTGTCGTAGGTGGAAAAAGGCCTGTTTGCTGGCAGCAGCGACCTGAGCTTTCATTGTCAGCTGCGAATCCAAAACAACACCCAGGCTCTTAACGGTAGGCGAAGGAGATAGGGCAGCACCATCGAAGGTGAGTAGCAAATGGGTCAGACCGGTCGAGCGGCCATGCCAGAGAATTTTGGTCTTCACCGGGTTCACCTTCAGTCTGCTAGCACATAGCCAGTTCGACAGAGCCTCCAGACATAAGGTGAAATTGTCTGGTATTGATGTTGCTCCAGGCTCCAGGCGCAGAAGGAGTTGGGTGTCGTCCGCATATTGATAGCAGTCTAGGCCGAAACTCCGAACCAAACTAGCAAGGGGTTTAACGTAGATGTTGAAGAGAAGAGGGGAGAGAATTGCACCTTGGGG
Organism: Anolis carolinensis; assembly: GCF_035594765.1. NCBI lineage: Eukaryota > Metazoa > Chordata > Lepidosauria > Squamata > Anolidae > Anolis > Anolis carolinensis. Next base: position 87,643,229 of record NC_085841.1, read on the forward strand.
TACCCCACATAGGAGGGGAGATCTGTCAGAGACTTGATCCATATACTCCACGCATTGGCTCCGGTTTCGCAGAAATGAATTGAACCAATTGAGGGCCTGACCGCGAACTCCGGACATGGCGAGACGGTGAATCAGTAGATCGTAGTCAACGGTGTCAAACGCTGCGGTAAGGTCGAGAAGTACCAGTAGCGCTGATCCGCCGCTATCAGACTGGCGACGAAGTTCATCTCTAATGGCAACCAGGACTGTCTCCGTCCCATGGCCAGGGCGGAAGCCTGACTGGAAAGGGTCCAGGCCGGCTGTATCCTCCAGAAATTGTTGCAATTGTCCCAGTACGGCCCGCTCTATCATCTTACCCAAGAATGGGAGGTTGGAGACAGGACGATAGTTGGCAAGGGTCATGGGATCCAAGCTAGGCTTCTTTAGCAAGGGACGAACCCTTGCCTCTTTTAGGTTGTCCGAGAGAGCCATTGATTATATTACTCAGTGGATCGAGTAGATCTTCCAGGCAGCTCTTCACCAGCCAGGAGGGACACGGATCAAGGGAACAGGTGGTTGGTTTTGCAACAGCCAGGATTCTAGCGACATCTTCCCTGTCAAGCGGAGTAAATTGGTCAAAGATAGGCCCACTAAGCGGCCACAAAGTCTCAAGCTCACTCAAGGTATCAACTGTAGGGGGCAGTTCCTGCCGAAGCACGGTGATTTTATCAGTGAAAGACTTCTAGAATGCCTCTGCTGTAAGAGCCGTGGTTGCTGGGTTTTGGACTAAGGGAGCCGGACTGGTCAAAGCACGAACGATTTTGAATACTTGAGCTGGGCGCGATCTAGCAGAGGCTATTAAAGAGGAATTGTAAGATTTTTTAGCATCCTTGATGGCTGATTCGTAGGACCTACGAAAAGCCTTGAAAGCGGACAGTGACACCTCGTCGGGTTTCCGTCGCCACCGATGTTCCAGCCGCTTTCGTGCTTGCTTCATCGTCCGCAGCTCATTAGTGTATCGGGGGAGCGATTCCGGTGAGGGCGAAGGAGGCACTTCCATCACTTATTGTTGCTGCCCTACACTAAAATGCAAGTCCACGTAAAGCATTTTTCCAATGTGTTCCATTGCAGTTATGAATATAATTAAACATTCCATCTCTTGTGTCTAACTCACTGAAGCATAGATGACAAACAATAGAATATAATAACACATATTTAATGTGAAAGTCTCTAAGGTTCTTTCTGTTTTATCAATACGAGGCGTCAACTTGAAAGAAAAAACATACTGCTTTACAAGCAAATAAAAATGAGAAACTTCAATTTGAAACATCATATATACTGATTTGGAAAACAAATAAATTATAAGTGTAACTGTATGTCTTTCGGGCTGTGTGGCCATGTTCCAGAAGTATTCTCTCCTGACGTTTCGCCCCATCTATGGCAGGCATCCTCAGAGGTTGTGAGGTACTAAGTAAGGAAAGGAAAGAATATATATCTGTGTAGAGTCCAGGGTGTGGCAAGAGTCCTTTGTCACTGGGAGCCAGCATTAATGTTTCAGTTAATCACCCCAATTAGCATTGGAAATGTTCTGTCTCTTGCCTGGGGGCATCCTTTGTTCAGAGTGTTGGTTCCCATCCACTGTTTTGATTTTGGAGTTTTGTAATACTGGTAGCCAGATTTTGTTCATTTTCATGGTTTCTTCCTTTCTGTTGAAGTTGTCCACATGCTTGTGGATTTCAATGGCTTCTCTGTGTAGTCTGACATGATAGTTGTTGGAATGGTCCAGCAGTTTTGTGTTCTCAAATAATATCCTGTGTCCAGGCTGGTTCATCAAATGCTCTGCTATGGCTGATTTCTCTGGTTGAATTAGTCTGCAGTGCCTTTCATGTTCTTTGATTCTTGTTTGGGCGCTGCGTTTGGTGGTCCCTATGTAGACTTGTCCACAGCTGCATGGCATCCGGTAGACTCCTGCAGAAGAGGCGAAACGTCAGGAGAGAATACTTCTGGAACATGGCCACACAGCCCGAAAGACATACAACATCCCTGTGATCCCGGCCAAGAAAGCCTTTGACAACACATAAGTGTAACTGTTATTATTTATGTTTGTTCACACATTGCTAGAATTGAAGTATGCCCACTTATTTATTTTGTGTCAAAAGCATTGCATAATAAATGGGCAACAGCAACCGCATTGTCCGTAGCTTTAAACAACGCCTTCTCCGTACATGAGGCAGGACATTGTAGGCAAACATACATATGTGGCGTTATTTGTTCTGCTCCACAGTCGCACAAGGTGGAGTATGCCCATGAAACAAATATTCCAAGAAGAGAAAGAAAAATGCCCTTCCTTGTTTTGATTACACAGCCCAACCCCTCTCCAACCCCACCCCTGCAAAACAAATCTTAGTGTCTTGGTTTTTAGGCCTTTTCCTAGGATTATTTGGAGTACTGATTCAGAACATTGCATTGGATAGACTGCATCAACTTTAGTTTCTTAGATATGATTATCATGATTTTCTATACCTGAGCAGATGAAGACTGGTTTACGTTATATACCTCAAAAACTAGAGCTGATAGGGGGAAACTGGTGCCATTTGTAGAATCAGCAGGTCAAATATACCCAGAAATGCATCTAACTTTTGAGGCCCCAAAATGTGTGTTGGCCAGTGTTATCCATCACATTTTACTTACATAGGTTAGTTAGATAAAACAAAGCAGTATCAAACCATTGTAAGGTGAGTAAGGTATCCTTGTTTATTGACTCCACAGCAAAAGCAGATTTTATAAATCTTTGCCTATAATTTACAGGGAGAAAGGAGGGAGGAAAAGCATTTGCTTACGCTCATAACAAAAAGAGTAGTTATGCGTAACATCTAGTCCAGGGTGCTGAACTACATGGACCCGTAGTCTGGTTAAACATTTCTTATGGCCCATATGTAATGAAGTACCCCCAGATCAAGTATTTACTTGAAAACATCAAGTGAATCTATTTCCCTTACGAAAGATTCACCTAAAAGCCTCTGGGTTGGGAGCCTGTTTAAAACACATTCCCCTCATCAAAGGCACATTCTTTCTTCTCCATTAAAAAAAAATATAACAGGGTAAAACTGATTTGATTTCTATAATTAAACTTTTCCCTTCGGGGAGGTTTTTAATGGGATTTTTTTTCAAGTACAACAATCTACATTTATTCAAATACAAAATGAAGTCTAAAGATTACTGGACTGTGAGCTGTCCTCCCATATTAAAACTACCAGGCAATGTTTGCTTTGGTAAAATTGACTGTTTTGGTCCAGAAAACAATTCACTCAGCTAAATGCTTTTAGGTACAGTAATTAGCATTTGCCCTAACAACATAATTCCAAGAAGAAAAAACTGCTTTTTTCACTGGCAACACTTTATCAGTCAAAGGCAACTTTGTATGGGATGCAGAGCAAACAAAACGAAAAGAATACCAGATAATCTTGTCGGTTTTCATAGCAAGCCTATCTGTACTGAAAAAAAGGTCTCAAATAATTAACAGCATCATCAAATGGGACTTATTTGCTCTGGGGACTCTCCTCTCACCATTTTGTACTGTAATTACAATCAGAATTATCTGCTGAATAAACTACTGAATCAATCGACGTAGTGCAACAACCATAAAATCAGTTGGAATAAATGCTCAGCTTAGCTCACCTCTGAACCTTCACTATGTATGATCTGGTTTAGTGATTTGCTGTCAGGATTTTTTAAAAAGAATCTCTGAAAAACCCAAATGCTGCTGATACCAAATACAAGACCTGCCCTTGGGTCATTTTAAATCAGATTCAGGTCTATCAGCTAGCTGGGTTTAAGATCTCTAATTTCCTGTTTTATATCTGCCATATGTTATATTTTCCTCCTCTAGGGAACTATGGAGCACTACTGAAAAAAAGGCAAAATGTGTGTTAGACAAGAGAAGGAATAATATTTTTAGTATGCATATAATTCCCATAATTTACAATGAAAACAGATAAGAAATAAAATGCGGCTTCCATTCTATCTCTTATAACATCGCAAAAGGAGAACTATGGCATGATGTCGTTGTATTGATAAATTTGTCACTTTCAAGAGCATAAATGAAATGCAGAAGGAGGCCAGATTGCATAGTTTCTGAAAGAAATAAAGGAGGAAAGGATGTTTAGATGGTATTTTTGAGGCAGGCATGCATTTGTATCATTTAGGTCTACACAGAAATCACCAATGTAGCATGAATAGAAATGTTGGTGATCTAGAAACTATCGCATGTGACACACAACTAGTCGTCGATGAGTGAATGTCTATAAATGTAACAGAGGAAAGCAATAGCATATGCTATCTGAACAAATTTTGATAAGAAATCCCAGAAGAGAGGTGTCTCAAGTCAGAGCTGACCGGAAGGCTAACAACAAAAACCAAAGTAGAATGCACCAACATGATCACATTGCTCTTTCGTAGACCAAAATAATACATGGTGTAGTGATATTATTAGGTCAAGCACAGCATGCTAGCTTTTGAAGTCCACTGGCTTCTTCACAGGGAAAAGATTTTTGGATTTTTTTAAAAAAGGACTATGCAGAGGATCATAGGTCACCATATTTCTTGAGGTATTTGCTTAAGGTGGTACTGAGAAAGAGAACTAGGGGAAAAAAACAAGTAAAACAATGCATTTTAAAAAATAAATTTTCTTATTGGCTGCAATAAAGCACCCACTGAGAATGGGGTCTATCTCTGTCCTGTGCAAAGCCCTTGGCCAATGCTTCTCAAGATACATGTATTTGATATAGGGTACTGGCAATCCTCCCCATCCCACCTCCACCCCCCAATGTAACTGGAAAGCTCTGTATTGTCAGGCAAAGTATGTCAACAGGATCCACATTATGATTAAACAACAACACACTTTACATCCTGGAGCACAAATGAGCAACTTTGCTCCTTTAAATGTTGTTGGATTGAAATTTCCAGTTATTTAACCATCATTGGCTAGGCTGACGAGAGTTACAAGAAGATGCAGTTCATCACCACCATGATCATCTTGCACATCTGAAATAGTTGCATATTGATTTTTCAGGCATTCACAGGAAACCTGGAGTAGGCTGGGGGAAAATCACTAATATAGATAGAAGTCATCACAAACATCAATTCACCATGAGGCAATCTTAGGCTCCTTCTAGACTGTCACGTAAAATCCACATTATCTGCTATGAACTATTATTTATTTATTTATTTATTTAGTTAGTTAGTTTATTTATATCCCGCCTCCATCTCCCCTGAAGGGGACTCGGGGAGGCTCACAGAAATATCAAATAAAAACAGTAACAGTATACAGTACATCAATGGACCAAAACATGCACCAATTAAAAATCTAAACATTAACCTATGATATAAAAACATACTTAATAAAACATAAAATTAAAACCAGCGAGGTTACAGTAATAGATAAGCTAAAGTGCACCTTATAAGTTATGAATTCAAGATAATAGATAAAGTGCAGCAATTCATCTGGAGTCAGTTAGGGATGAGAGAAGCCCTGAGCTAATGTCAAAATGACCAGGAGACGTGCGACCAGTGCAAAGAGGTCAAGGGCGTTATTATGGGAATGGGCGGTCTTTAACCAAAGGCCTGCCTGAAGAGCCAGGTTTTCAGGCTCTTACGAAACGCTATCAGGGTGAGGGCTTGCCTGATCTCCCTGGGGAGCGAGTTCCAGAGCCGGGGGGCCACCACAGAGAAGGCCCTCTCCCTTGTCCCCACTTGGGATGGAGGTGGAAGCGAGAGGAGGGCCTCCCCCAACGAACGAAGAGATCGTGCAGGTTCATAGGAGGAGAGGCGATCACAAAGGTAAGAGGGTCCCAGACCGCACTCACAACTAGATTATATACCAGTGGAAACTCATATAATTCAGTTCAAAGCACATAATGTAGATTATCTCATTTGATCATCTGTATTATATGACAGTGTAGAAGGGTCCCCAGAGTCAAGTCAGGAGGCAATTGGCTTGAATGCCTTCACAGGTGAAAGCATTGTTCAAGTGTTCTCACTAAAACAGATAAAATTCCCATGATTCTCCCAATCAGAAAGAAATCTGGCATGGGAAAGATGTCCAGACTTAAAGTAATCATTTGAGTGCCTTGGAGAAAGGAGGTAAATTGTCCAAATTCTCCCTTTTACTGGGATCATTTTCACTGACAAAAGCTGGTTATTTACACAAAGTACTTGAACTATTTTTCTTAATTTTATCGTTAATTTGGAATTGGAACTGGAATGGAAGAAGATGATAGACAAACAAGAGATTGTCTAGACCTGCTGTCTAGAAAGCTAGTGTACTGGTACAAAGATACAAAACAACAGCTTTTGAGGCATGAAGAAGACTTGCTGAAATACTGGTTTTGTGGTGGAAATGTCATTTCTGGGTGATGTAAAGTAACTATCAAATTCTCTATCTTTATTCAAACTTTACAAATGATCAAAACAAGGAAAACAAGACATGTGAATTATCAACAATAGCCATTTTCATTGAAATACTCCCTTTTGTACATACGTACTAAGGTCAAACATTTCCTTTCCTTAGTTACAAACTCCAATGCAGTTGGCAAGTCTTTATCAAATCAATGAACTAGCACCATGAGACTAAAAGATGAAAAGTAATCCAAATAACTCTGAAAGTTATTCAGAGCTTAACTGTATTGTATAATTATCATTGCCACAAATGTGGAAGTGGCATTGGGACAGCTGGGTTTATAAATAAATCAGAAAAAGTATAAAGGTTACATCTATTCCAAAGCTACTGTTAATTAAGTTACTGTTAATACAATTTAAAGTTTCCAAATATCAGTTGCTAAACAATATCAAGAAATGCCAATTGACATCTTATATCACTTATGGGCTTCTAGGATCAAAGTGAAAACCAGACTGATAGTCAAGAAAAGAAGCGGACAACTTCTGGTGGAGGCACACTGCCCTCTCTTCAGCCCAATGGGAGCCACACCTCAGTGCTACCACACTACTGAATATTCTCGCACACACATTTGATGTCAACAGTGGCAACAATAGCAGCAAAAGGTGAGAGTGAAAATGGACTATTGATAGATGTGCTCCATGTATTAACTAAGCTTCAAGTAGATGTAGATAATGAAATTTCAAAAGAAAACTGGAAGAAAATACAGACCTCTCCTTCATATAAATCTATTTCAGCTTGGACAAAAGACATATTACACACGGACAGAATTGATCTCCTGGACAACTTGTTGATGTTTTTGTTGTTACTGCTATGTCACTTCAAGTCATAAAGAGGCCTTATGGCCTAATACCGTAAAGACACCAGATTTTGTCTGATCTTGGAAGCCTAAGCAGTCAGTGAAGAAAGAGCATATTCATATAGCACAAACAGAAAAATAAGATGAAGGCTGCTTCTTTTAAGGCTGTGAATAATGTGACACCATCCCTCCTTAAATGCTACTCCTCCCCACTGAGTATTTGGATTAGAGTTGCCAGAAAGGGCACTGGCACCTCTAATGCTTGTGCAGGAGAGGTCATTTTGCAGGTGGTGCTTGTCTCGCAACCAAGTAACAAGCCGCATCTTCTAAAATCCCCTCTTCTGCACAACCATTAAAATACAAGAGCCATCTCTAATTTTCATTTTGGCAACCCTGGGTAGGACTGCTGAGAATTGCAGTCCAACAACATCTGCAGGGATATATGATTCTCAGTCCAGTTCTGTACTCTCTGAAAATAAGAAACTGAAAGATCTCACCTAATTCTAACAGCTGGACTGAGATGGAGAAAGAAAACAAGCTTCAACTGGTTTATATTATGTAACTGATGTGTTAGAAGGTTGTGGCAAGAAGAACAGTTTACCGAGATCTAACAGTAGTTATATACATTAAACCTCCATATTTGTGTGGAATATATTCCAGGATTCCCCATGGATACCTGAAACTGCAAATAATAGTGAGTCCTATATTTTGACTATACTTGGGATGGAAGCATATCATAGAATAGCACTGGAGGATCTAGAGAGGCCAACAAATGCTTCCAGAAAGGAATCTTTTTGGAATGTGGGTAAGTGAAACAGTGAGTATTGAGTCTGTGGATTAGGGGATCATGCTATATAAAGTAATTTGTACCGGTGTGGTGTAGTGGTTCCAGCATTTGACTACAACTCTGGAGACCATAATTTGATTTCCTGCTTGAGCAAGTCAAAAACTCCCCCCCCCCCAAAAAAAAACACCTCTGTGATGGGGTTGTTTTAAAGTTGCCCTGAATAAAGATATGAAGGTATACAGTAATAACAACAGCAAATCCTTGCCTACTTACATTAGCTATAGAGTTAACTTTTCGAGAACTGAATTCATGACTATTTCTGCTAACAACATGATGCTTCATTATAAGAGGCATGCATTTTATTTTTGGCAAGTATGGTAACTTGTTTTCTTCTTGCATCCTAATTATCTTCCCAATGTACCATGAACTCCATGTGGCCCTAATTTTACCCTAATCCTAGGGAAACAAAAAGTCTGCATGGGCTATATTCATAGCAGGATGATCGTGGCCTTTATAATTCTGAAAATGCCCTAATATGAGTCATGTAGTATTCAGGCATGGTATGATTTCACATTCTTTTGAACACAAAAGAACATTCATTGCCTCCAATAATGTGTTCAAGAAAACCTTTACAAAAAATGGTCGGAATTTTGGAGACAACCTAAATGGACAATGACAAACTCCAGACATTTCTTTAGCACTGAGATCTTTTTGTTAATTTGTTTTTAAGCATTACCAGCTTGCTTGATCTCAATTTTCTTATTTCCCATTTCCTACTGCTCCTGTGTTAAGAACATGAGAAGACACCTTTTGTATTAGCTCAAAGGTTTTTTGGTACCTATATAGCATCTTGTTTTCCATAGGGGCCAGCTGTGTAGATTTTAGTCCTTTCCTATAGTTACTTCCTAGCAAGTAATATGCAGAAAGAAGCCATATTCCAGCCTCTGTGGCAGCACACAGGCATCATCAATAGCATGAATTGATCTAATCTCCATATGGCTGCTACAAATCTCATAGAGTGATAAGTGAGATCACTATATCTTCTGAGAGTGAAACCCAGTTTATTAGATAAAAAAATAGAACAGTTATGCACCTCTACAAACAATTTCCAGAAGATATACCCAGAGTGGAACTACAGTAACCAGAAAAGGAGAAAATTAAACTATACGCTTTTACACCATTTTCTCTGTAGTTAATGCCCACAGAGCTTTGGACAAAGTTTGGAATGTAAAACTTTGAAAAGTAATTCATTCCCATTTCTTGCCTTAAGAGCACTCAACTGCTGTTACCTATGGCAACCCATCTCCTACTAACAAGTGATTTGTTACATTCCTTTTTGTGCTGCTCACTTTTCCACTATTTGATGTTACTTTCTTTTCCATAGGGGAAAACCCCTTAGAACTGAGAAGAAAATGGGATAAAACATTTCTATCAATATATATAATCATCTTCATTTTTAAAACAGTTAATATCCATACATTGTTTATTTTAAAACAATAACAGGGTAAACATCCAGCTGAAACAGTATCAAATCGTAATTGGAATCTTTATAACATTTGAAATTCCCAAATTGCTGACTGAACCTGAAAATGTTTATACCTGGCAAAAGAGACTAAAGAACCTAAACAGACTTCTCCAGAGGGCATATTTTACCATTTCAGGACACACAAAGTGTTGTGATGGAGTCTTTGAGTAATGATACTACTAGGTGCATTAGAAGAGGAAGAAAGATGACTCGTGAGCAAGACTCCGATGAGGAGCAACAAAGGAAGCGGATCTGGGAAATACTTATGGAGCCTACTGATGATGACACATTTGAGGGCTTTGAGGGGGATGATGGGGTTGAGAATCAGGAGGATGGGATGACAAGTTCAGAGGATGAGGTAATGGACTGGACTAAGGTGCGGGAAATCCATGACATCTTTAGAGAACCTACAAGTAACGACACATTTGAGAGTTGGCACAGTGAGGATCCAGCTGGGTCTTGGGGAATTATGGGTTTGGATAAAAGATGGACTGGGTGGAGGGATCGGCAAGGGGCTTCAGCTGAAAGGAGGTCTGGTGGGGCGTTGTCTAATTCTAGCTCTGAGGAGGAATTGAGGCAACAGGCTGCAGCTGCTAGCAGGGTGTTGGCTGATTCTAGTTCTGAGGATGATTTGTGAATAAGAGTGGGTTTGGGAAATGGATCACCTTTGCAGTTGGCAAAGTGCTGTTGGGTGTTCATGTGTGCTGTTTGGGAAGATGTGCTTTGGGAAGACTTCTGTGAACGTAAATTTAATCTGGATTATCCATGGCCGTGGGGGTTGGAACTGTGAGGGTTTTCTCTGGACTGTTTTGTGTTGATCTTATGCATTAGTTGCTGTGCTGCCTTCTACGCTTTAGCTCTGTGTATGACCTGGACTGGATTTTGTATTGCTGACTTCTTCTCTGACCTGGACTGGACTTCGTATTGCTGACCCGGTTTGGACTCAACGACGTCGACATTGTGTTTGGGTGACTTCAACAGACGTTTTCGGGCCCCTGCTGGTCGTCAATTCTTGCCTGCTGACGTCCTACTGGGAGTTGGAGTGCCTTCTTTGTTGTTTTACAAAGTTTGTTTTTAAACAGGATTATACTCCGGTTTAATCCGGGTTATTTTCCAGGGTCTGGGTTTTTGTGTTATTTGCTGGGAATTCTGTGTTTCACACTGGAGATTAAGTGTTCTGAGCCTTTTGAGTTTGTTTTTGGGCTCCTTTTGGTTGTGAACTAATAAACTGTATTTTTACTAACGTCGGGTCTGGCGCTTTAAGGAGTCTGTGTTGCAACACAAAGGATTGCCTTGTGATCAAAATGGGCAATCAGTTGGCCTTAGAAAATAGAAAATGCAACAAGGTCCTACCCAGAACTGAGTGTGGATAATTGTCACATGTAAGAATGAGCTCCCCAAAAAAATTAAAACTAGATTATTTTGATTTTTTAAAAAAGATAATTGGGTTATACTGTATTCGGCTACTTTTGTCAATTTTACCTCAACTTATCTGTTGTGACTACGCCTTCGGGGACTGTGGATGATGGTGGTGGGATCAGGAGAGGAAGGAAAAACCCTCGCAAGGAGGGCTCGTTGGAGGATTTGTACAGAAAGAGAATTGGGGACTCAATGGGGAGTCTTCTGAGGAAGATTCAGATGGGGAGTTTGTGGAAGAAATGGATGCTGGTGAACAGGTGGTGGCTGAGGAAGTGGGCACTGACTGGGCACGGGCACCGGAGATGCCTGGGGAATTGGGGCCCATGGATACTGCTGAACCTTGGGTATCTTCAGAAGCAGATCCCACTTGGTCTGTTTGGAGGAGGGAGGATGGATCCTCAGGTGTGCATGGTGTTGGGTGTGGGTAGGATGATTGGGATTCTGATGAAGAATTAGGCACGCCCGATCCACGAGCCTTAGCTGTGTGGAGTTCTGACTCTGATTAAGGATTTGGGACACCTGCTCTTTGGGTGTTGGTGTTTGGACACCCAGGGAGAATTGGGATAAATTGGGAGTGTTTGGTCACTTCACTTTGCGTGTGGCAAGGTGTTGCTGGGCACTATTGGGATTGCTGTACGTGTTTAAAAAGACTGGACTGGGGCTTTACTTCAGATGTAAGTTTACCTGGGTTGCTCTGCAACGGAGGGCTGGAACTGTGTGGGTTTTCCTGGACTGCACTGTTATTACTATTTTTAGCTGCTATTGCCTCCGTTGCCTTGGCTCTTTGTGCCATTTCATGGACCTAGAATTGATGACTATAACCTCTGGACCCTGGACTGGAATTCGACCCTGTTTCTGCCTTCGCTCTCTGATTAGTCTACCCACGGCTCTTGACTTCTGGCTTGCCTCCGGACCCTGCTGCTGTCTCCTGTCCTGACCCTGGATCAATCTGACGACGTCTCTTCACCTTGTCCCTTGAGCTTCTGGCATTACCTGCACTCCTGAAGCAGTTTGCTGCTGTTCCTGCTATTTTGACTCCGGACTGGTTTGACAATGTCTTCTTGCACTGCCCCTTTAAATCCCCAAAGCCTGCTGCTTGCAACAGTAAGGGTTTGGAACCGTTCTTTCCCTTTTGCACCGGCTCCAAGTTTGTTTGCAAGCTCTTTTGCCCGGTTTTAGTTTCTGTTTAGAGCTTTGTGTTAAAACTACTAGCTTGTGACTCTTGGGAGTTTCCAAGTCTTTGTTTTGTTTTGGCTGCTTTTCCAAGCCAACTTAGTTTGTTTAGAGCTGAATTGAAGACCTTTTGTTTTATCTGAATTATTTGCTTGGATAAATCCGGCTTGGTTGCTAAAGCATACTTTTTGATATATTTTTGTTTGGACTGCTTTTAAACACTGAAAGTTAAGTGTTTAAAGCCATCTTTTGTGTTTGTGTCTATTTTTTTGGTCTATCTCTTGAATAAACTCTGTTTTGCTCTCAAATTGGCGTCTGACTCTTGACATTATCTCACAGGGGATTGTTTATGGACTGATACCTTCCCTGCCAAGTTACTCTGTGGTTCCATTCTGATACAATAGAAAATTATGAGACCTTGCAATAAGGAACTGCAGCAAATCTTGGATTCACATATACCCATTCATCTTTGAGAAGAGAACTGAACTTCTGGTTTCACATTTAAATTACTCATGATAACTAAGCTTAGAAAATTGTATTTACATAAATTTTAGGTATGCAGAAAAAGGCAAAATCATATCACAATGTGAGATTTTAGTTTGCTTTCAAAACATAGTTTAATTAAGTCATAGTTCATCAATTGTGGACATATCAATGAACTGTGGTTGATTTAAAATGTAGTTTCCCCTTACAGACAAAACAGGAGAAGAGGAAAAGAACATGTCAACCTGAGACAGCCTTTTCTTCCCAAGAACTCAGGTTTTTCTTTTATTTCTGAGTTGACCCTGAGAGTACCATCAGAGAGTATCATCAAACGCTGGGCAGACCAAAGTAGCCAGGAAACAGCTATGTTGAAACTGAGGAAGGCTTCAAATTCAGCTATCACCTGTAGAGGTGAAGTAACATATTGATAAGAGTTGCTTACCTGCTATCTTTAGAAGTGTGGTTGTATTATCACTCTCCGACAGCTTCACAAATCCAACTTGATTTCTAAAGTGATCAGTTCCTTGAAAAGATAAATCCAAAGGTTTTCCTTGCAGAAGTTCTTCAATTAAACCTTGACTCTTCAAGAAAGCACTAACTGCACTACCAGGAAGAAAAAGATGCATTTCAGAAATGATGCAGAAACCTAACTTCAGATAACTGCTATTGCCTCCTAAAATAAGGCCACATTTCCTTTCGGGGTGCAAATATTTTCACTTTCCATTTTTGAAACATAACAATGAATTAACATATTGTTCAACATACATGGTTACATAAAAAGAAAACAGTTCTCAGACTTCTTCCCCATCCAGCAGTGGCTATTTCAGCAGGAATGGGAAAAATTACTTGATGTTTACTCAATGAATATAGAAGCAAGCTGAAAATTATACACAAACAGATTGGATCCAGCATCTGCCGCCTTCTGATGGAACTGTTTTGCTTACAAAAGATGCCTCTGCTCATTTTTCAGATGATTCCCCTTATTCGCAAACTGGTTCCTATCTTATTATAGGGAATATATTAAAGAATATATTAAAATATTTGAAAAATTGTTGAAAAATATGGTTGAAAAATGAATGTGAACAAATCCTGATGAGAAGAATCCTGAACCAATGGAAACTTCACAGTTTGAGATTCATTTTGCAAAAAATGCACAGAGTTATTTGGGGCAGAAAACAGCATTTTCTACTTATAAAATGGGATCTCAATACAGAAACATTAATTCCTGTGCAAAAAAAAGTTTTCTGTGCAAGGAAAAGCTATCATTGGAGATTTGTATTTCATAAAGTTCACATTGGTTCATTTGCATAGGAAACAGCATTTTCCGCACATGATTTAATAGTTCTGTGTTAAAATATCATTTTATACACATAAAATGCCGTTTCTTGCATAGAAAATGCTGTTTTCTGTGCAAAACAACCACATGCAAACTTTATGCACACCAATTCTTTGGAAAACTTTTTCAAAACAGGAAGAACATTGCTGAAATTACTCATTATTATCTCAAAGAAGAAACTTAGTAAAGAATCGCATTCTTATACGACAGCGTCCCTCAATCCACAGTGTATTGATTCAAAAGAGGGTGCTGCTATAGAGAAGGCAGAGAAGTCCCCTTTTGCCAGACTGTTCATTCGGGTGTCTAAATAAAGATCCAATCTAAATGGGAGTTTGAACCTTGCAATTTTAAGAGGAGCACCAGCAAGAGTGAAGATACTAGTTAATTTCCCTCCACTGGCTGGTTTATAAGAAATAAACAAGATACTTTTTTCCTTAGCAGTAATCCCGAGGAACGGGCTATGGCGCAGCTGGTTAGTAGCCAGCTGTAATAAATCACTACTGACCGAGAGGTAATGGGATCGAAGCCCGGGTCGGATTGAGCTCCAACCATTAATAGCCTCTGCGTCTGTCTATATGTCGTATGTCTAATGGCACTGAATGTTTGCCATGTATATGTGCATTGTGAACCACCCTGAGTCCTGTTCGGGGTGATAAGGGCAGAATATAAATATTGTAAATAAATGTATATGCAGCATAAATTTGCTTCGTAAAATATACAGTCTGAAAAAATCCTAATATCTATAATGAAATTATGAGATAAACCATGTCCAAATTAAACATCTTAAATCCTTATTTCTTTCCCCTTGAAATGAAAAGCTATCAATACAATATATCAATGTGAAGTAGCAGGATACAGGAGAAAAAGTGCTAGAAGAATGTTTGAGGAACCTGGGTTCAAGCCCTTCCTAGCCATGATACCAGTTATGTAAACCAGTTATGTAATACACTAACTTAACCTTACTAAGTACATTATTTTGTGGATAAGATTATGGATTTGTTTGCCATTGTGATCTTGAGTGAAGCTCCAATAAAAGCTAACCAACTAAGTGTGTAAGTGGAATTTATTGTCCAGTAAACATGACCAGGATTACATCTATTAACTCTGTTTATAACACTAAAGACTGTTATATCTTTTTCTTCACAGCATTATTCAAGGTGTACATTATTAGTCACCAGGTGGCACTAACCAGCTGCTAAGCAGATATTCTGAAGCACCTAATTCAGTCAATAAATATCTATAGTAGAAAACAGTGTCGTGTTCAATTTTGACTTCTCTGCCTTGCATTATGTTGAAAAAGACTATACACACACATTTAGAATATATCAAACAAAGAAATCAATATTCTCCAGCCAAACCTCCAAAGTTAACAATGTCATTACAGTTCAGGACTACAGTAGAATCTCACTTATCCAAGCCTCGCTTATCCAAGTTTCTGGATTATCCAAGCCATTTTTGTAGTCAATGTTTGCAATATATCGTGATATTTTGGTGCTAAATTCATAAATACAGTAATTACAACATAACATTACTGAGTATTGAACTACTTTTTCTGTCAAATTTGTTGTATAACATGATGTTTTGGTGCATAATTTGTAAAATCATAACCTAATTTGATGTTTAATAGGCTTTTCCTTAATCCCTCCTTATTATCCAAGATATTCGCTTATCCAAGCTTCTGCTGGCCCGTTTAGCTTGGATAAGTGAGACTCTACTGTATATTAGAGTTCCAAAGTTAACAATCATGGAAAATATGACAAAAAAATGAGAAGGGGCATTATATGCAACGTTAAGACTTTAAAACCTTTATCAATTTAACCTAGCATCTTCATTCTGACAACCACTTCCTTTACATTTCAATGAACATTTTTAAGGAACTTTCAAGAAGCAGTTTACATATTGTCTTATCTGCTGAGGAGCTCTGAAAGATTTGCCACAAAACCACCAAGTATTTCAATGGATGCCAAGGCATATTCTAGGATGTACACTTGGTTCACATAGCAATGTCCAGTCTTTGGGAGCCTTAAATTAATCTCACGTTAATGCTCATCCAGATGAATGAGGCAAAAAAACCCCCTTGCATTTAGTGACTTAGAAGACATTTTGCGACACTATAGGAATTCCAGAGTTTTCCCACGGGAGAAAAATGTTCCATAGCCACAGAAATGTCGGCATTTGTAGAATGAAGGATATTCCACAATATTTAAACAATAAGCACCAGATAATGTGTTTTGTGTAACTGGCAAACTTCCTTTCTAGATAGATATACAGAATTTCTATGCCTTATTTTTTAATTCTCAAAACTACCAATGTTATTTCCAATTTAAAAAACTACTTTGTTGTGAACTAGCATTGTGACCATACTGTAACCAAAGTGTAAATGTGCTTGCTGGCTGTCTGCCCAAGTAAATGCTTTCCTTCAGCAGATTTGACATCTTGGCATTATAGCACTACCGCCCTCTTAGATTTTCCTGATGTACTTGGCATATACTTCTGGAATGGACACATACTGCTGAAATCAACCAGCT
This sequence comes from Anolis carolinensis, assembly GCF_035594765.1. Lineage (NCBI taxonomy): Eukaryota > Metazoa > Chordata > Lepidosauria > Squamata > Anolidae > Anolis > Anolis carolinensis. The sequence goes on from NC_085841.1 coordinate 87,659,712, forward strand.
GTTTATCAGTGGCTAGATCTGTTCCTGGTGAATATCATGTCTGATGGTACTGTAATCATCACAGTCCATGAATTAAGCAATCAGAGAACAACAAGATAATGTCCCTTCTACGTGCAATACGACAGATTTTTTTTTAGTCAGTGCACATAACGTATGGTAGTCTTGTGGACAGAAACTATGCAAAACATCTTATTCAACAGCCTAATAGCACTGCAGTAGTAACATTTGCAAACACCAATTACAAGTTGCCTAGACCAGTGCTGGTTGTAGATTTCAAGAGAACTGTTGACCCAAATGGTTCCTTTTTCTTTTTCTAGCCCAAATGATGTAATTCCCATTCCTTTAGGGCAACCGATCTAGCCAATAGAAGGGAAATCTCAGAGCTTAGCACAATTGGCATTCATGCTATGATACACCGAAGTCCTGACCATGTATGGGTCCATCATAGTCCCCTCCTTCAGGCTGGTATGTTACATGAAGTAAAGTGTTAATAAAACCTTCCCTTTCTGTAACATGAAAGCAAATATTTTAAGTCTTCTTTTTTGTATTTCTGGATGTATCTATTGGCCTAGGTTGTCAGAAAAACAGTCAAAATGAAAAAACGAAGACCTGTTTATTTCTAGATTCTTAACTGCATATTGCACATTAGCTGTTTCTTAGCATTTTTACATAATCGTCATAACTTCATATTCTATCAATTCCCATTTCTTAAATAAAATTTGCATTTTTAGATACATGCAAGTATCTATGGGATCTATTGGACTGATGTAGCACTTAGAAATCCATAGTGTGTAAACATAAAATGCATTAAGGTACAAAGAATGAGCAAATAAATTGTAATAGTGAGAAAGAGACTCTAAAATGTTGCAAAACAGAACTTTTAAAACAGTGCATTGTTTTTGAGAGGTTATGAAGACAGTTAATTACTAGAGACTGCTTGTGACAGGCAAGAAAATGTATCTCTTTTTAAATAACTAAAGCTGTGAAGCAAGCTAAGTCTGCTGTCATCCTCAGAACCCAACATCCAATAAGCCAAGGCTTTAAAGATCACAAACAAATGCAAGTTTTAACTTTCAGTATATTTACATTGAAAAGCTAAGAACTCATTAAATCCCTATTTGAGGTCACATGATGCAGTCACCTTGCTATAGCTTATTAGGTCTAGACTTGGGCAATATTTAGAGGTAAAGCCATATGAGGTACATGTATATGTTATCTTAAGTTCCCTGATGAAAGAAGGGTGGGATATAAATGTTCTTCAAGTGTACAATATAGTAAGGATGATATTGTTACAAAACATGTATTGCTATTGTAAATAAATTATTTTATGGCCTTTGGGTTCCATTTTCCAGTTTTTCTTAACACTTTTGTATTTCAGCTGAGGATAACACTTTGCGCATCTGATACAAATGGACTCAGCTCCATAATAGATTTGTCAGAGAGGTAATGTAGTTACAGATGAAGGGTGTGACTAATGATTCTGCAACATGGGGATACTAATGCTGACTTTCCTTATAAGCACTGTATTGAACATTTTAACACATTTTCTTATTATGTACATTGTTGCATGACAACTCTAAAAACACCATATTTTGAAATTTAAATGTGTTCACATGCTTTAGTGAAGTTCACACTGAAATACTAACTGAACAAATTTATCATCATTTCCACTCAAGTATTTTCTGGTTCATTGCTATTAAGAGTCTTATTCTCCGTTAAACTGTACAGTCATTTTGTAAAGGCCATCTACACCAGTAGACTTCACTAGAACTTACAACAATAAGTTCCACAAACTAATTATGTGTTCTATAAAGAAGTGCTTTCTTTTTTGTGTCATGTATTTATTAGTGTCACTGGATGATCCAAGACCAAGTATGGTGCAGAAAAATAGTTTTCCTCCACTTTCTACATGCCATACCTAATCGAACAAACATGCTTTCTCCTTCATTATATATATTTTTCTAATCTGAAAGGCACAAATGCTAGCTTTCTATTTTGGGGAAGGTGGTCCAACCTCAATACCTTTGGTTGCCCCTTCTCAGTATATTGCCCAGCTCCTACAATATCGTATTTGAGATAGGACAAAAAGAGCTATGCACAGTGTAAAACAAATTACCAACACAAATGACTAATAATAGCACAGGCTAACAGCAATGTTTTGGGAGTCAGAAAGATTTATGGAGTAATTGGTAAAACTATCTAGTTCCAGTTCTCATTGTCTTCTTTTTTCTTCCTTATCCCCACAGAGAAAATCTAGAAACCAACACTGGAATGTGTTAGGTGGATTCTCAGCATTTTAACATGCTAAGCCTGAATGAGTTCAATACCAAGCACTTCTCTGTTTTACTGAGGTTGGCTTTGACACTATTCTGATGGTAATTCCTGGCTTCTCCTTTTAGCCCCTTCTAGGATAGTAAAGGTTAAAAACACGTTAGATTTGAAGTCAGCATTTTATCATCTGCAAGCCTTATTCAGTGGGGTGTGCTCTTGAATAGACATACACTTGAAGTCATTCATTTTCCAAAATAAAAACAAAAATTAGGGCTTACGTTTGCCATTACTTATAACTGTTCTGCTTTTTAGAGAAAGCTTTTTACAGAGACTCTTCTGTTCCTTCACTTTTCTGTCTCCTTGCTCTCCATGAAACCTGACTCACTGCACTACTAGCTGTGTATATCATTGTGTCTCCTCACCAGGTGTGTACTATGTGCACTTTTAACCATAGAAATTTTTCAAATGACAGTTATAATAACAATACTAACAGAAGTCAATGACACAAGCAAATGCCATAATTACTTCCTCTTGAGGTTTCTTAACAGAAGCATATATCATGTTTCTACTGTGCCTTTTTATTACTTCTACAGATACTGTCATTCTTCCATGTTTCAACCCAATCTGAGTAAGTTTTAAATCTGCATGATTCTGGGATGGCATACTTACTTGTCAATTGCTGCTTCAGTAGACAAATGCATCACCAGGAGAGTGACATGGAATGAACCATAATGAATCATTGCTTTGGAAAGCCTGCCATCTTTTTCTATTATGGTATCCTGGAGAGCATGAATACCATCTGAGATCTGGGAAGACAAAGACATACAAAAACAAAATTACTGCAATCAGAAGAAAGAAAGTGAGACAGGAAGTTTCATTTGACAGAAACTATATTCAAGTGAATGGAATTTGCAAGAATGCAACCAACACTGATAATATCATCCCTGCACAACTTTGATTTTATTTAAATAGAGGACTTGCTATTCAAACATGGACCAGTGGAAGTGTGCTATCATCCTTCTGTTGTTTTAAACCAGAAAACAGTAGGCAATGATATGTGATGGATAGATAATTGGATGTCCTGCAGTCCCATCTCAAGCAGTGACTGATCTCTGCAAAAACATGTCTGGTACATACAATTATACCATTCTGAAAGGGAAAAAGGAACAACACTAGCAGAAAACCTTTCTTGCCACTCTAATGTGTACGGAACAGTTGTCAAAGGTTTTTAAAAGAATTCTTAAAACGTTAAAGACTGGACAGAATGTGGAGTTAGTTTTTGTCAAAAATGCCAATGCTAAGCAATATGGTTATCTGTAATAATAAAAAATAATCTGCAGTAATAAAGCATCTCTACTATGCCCAGCTAAATTCCTATTCTTTTACTAAGAACAGTCAACAATGGTGTACTTGTAGAAGCTTCTGGGTCATGTAGAATTCTCAGTGTATACAAAAATACACTGAAAGCCATCCAGTCACAGGCATTTGTTCTGTAACTGTATTTATTATTATTATTATTATTTATTTACATCATTTATATTCCGCCCTTCTCACCCCGAAGGGGACTCAGGGCGGATCACATTACACATATTAGGCAAACATTCAATGCCTTTTTTAACACAGGACAAAGACGAACAACATAGCTCCGAGCGGGCCTCGAACTTATGACCTCCTGGTCAGTGACTCATTGCTCTCCCGTCTGCGCCACAGCCCCGGGCTTAACTGTGGTGATCTACAGGGGATAGATGGATGTCACATCAGTGCAGGGCTACTTGGCACAGTCCTTTCTCTATTTATGTGGTGCATTTTCCTCCTTTCAATACCTGAAAGGGGGTTCCCTCTCACTTGAAAGCTGCTGCTTGTCTTGTTCTGTTTCAGACAAATGATACCTGCATTACATCATCCTTAGCTGCCAAGTATTTGTGTCTCTCTATATGTTATCCCCACCATCTGAAAGTTTCAGGAAGATCCAGCTATCCCTAGCAAAGGGTGCCAATGAATTGCTTTAAGAAAGACAACAGTGATGGTCATTGTCCCAGAAATCTAATAGTAAACCTAAAACAAGATACGGTCAGGTTGCTTACCTGTAACCATGTTTCTTCGAGTGTACTCTGTGAATTCACACTAATGGAGAAGGCTGCACCTGCGCAGGCTCCAACAAAAACTCTTCCAAGCTAAAAGTTTGAATTTTGGCGGTAACCCCGCCCCTCTCCCCACAGGACATATAAGGCAACCCTGGGAGTCTGCTCCCCAGTTCCTGCGCCGCAAAGGCGACGAGAAAGGGAGAGGTTTGCCAGTGGGGATGGAAGGGCGGGTTTGTGTGAATTCACAGAGTACACTTGAAGAAACATGGTTACAGGTAAGCAACCTGACCTTTTTCTTCGTGTACTCTGTGACTGCACACTAATGGAGACTAGCAAGCTGAGGTCCAGGACGGTGGGACAGAGCAAACCCGACAATGAGTTGAATGTCCAAACCCAATAGTTATTAGGTACATAAAGATAAATAAGGCACAATGCAGAATGAGGCCGAAACACCAACCTAGTGCATATAACGTAAGACATATCAGTGTCAAAGTGGGCCCCTCGGCACCGTGGCTACCCGGTGTGGGCAAGGGACAAGTGCAATGAGAAATAATATCTCCAGAGGGAGAAACAAGGTGTAACTCATTGTTAAAGTTGGGACGAATAAGTAAACAGTCCCCTTAGCAGCAAACAGTGTTGCGAGGGGTGATAGAGGTGCAATGTAGGCAGTGTTTAGTCCCAGTATAAACACCAAACATCAAAAATGTGGAACAGAAATAAAACAATTCAAACAAATAAGAACACTTGATGTGGTTATTTGTCCCTCAGACCAGAAGGTAAGAGCCCCGTAAGGAGAAAAAGGCCCTTTAAGACAGGCAGGAAGACAAGACCGATCTGGCGAATGAAGAGTCCTTTGGGCCTTAGAGTCCATTCTATAGTGGGAAACAAATGTTAAGGGGGTTGACCAGATCGCTGCTTTGCATATAGAGAGGGATGCCCCTGAGGAAAGCAGTAGAGGTAGAGAGGCCCCTCATCGATCTCGGGCGGACCGAAGGAGGAGGAGGTCACTTAGCCAGCTCGTAAGCAAGTTCAATGGCATGCGCAATACAATGGGATAGTCTCTGGGAGGAAACTGGGTTACCCAGTTTGTCTGGGGCGTAAGCAACAAAGACCCTCGGCGTCGTACGCATTGCTCTAGTCCTATTTCTATAAAAAAGAAGAGCCCTCCTAACGTCCAGCAGGTGAAGTCTCCGTTCCAGCAGAGACGAAGGGTTAGGAAAGAAGGCTGGAAGCACAATGTCTTGGTTAAGGTGAAAAGCAGAGACCACATTTGGAAGAAAGGTGATGTCCGGACGGAGGACGGCCCGATTGTGGTGGAAGCGAAGATAAGGTTCGTCCACTCCAGTTCAGAAGGCCTACGGGCCAAAGTAACTGCAACCAAGAATGCTACCTTCCGTGATAGCAAGTGGAGATCAGCTGAGGCCAGCGGTTCAAAAGGGGAGGTCGTGAGTTTGGACAACATGAGCTCGAGGCTCCAACCAGGCGTTGGTGGTTGCATCGGCGGGCAGAGGTTGTTGTAACACTTTAAGAAGGTCTTTATGAGATGATCCGCAAACAGGGAAGGTTGGCCATGATGCTGAAAGCACCAAGACAGGGCAGCTACATAGGACTTCATGGAGGCCAGAGATAGCCTTCGCTCCACAAGGGTAAGGAGGAAGTCCAAGACCACCAGTATCAAGGTGGGGAAAGAGTCGATGTCCCGGGACTGAAGGAGGGCCGGAACCGAGAGATCTTGTAGGTGTATGCCTTAGATGTCCGGGCTTGTGGGCCGCATGGAGGATGGTCTGAAGGTCTGGATGGAGAGAGCTCAGGCGAGAATCCTCCATGCAGTGAGATGGAGAGACAAAATGTCCAGGTGGAGAACCTGCCTGTTCTGCCTGGTCATGAGGTGAAGCAGAAACGGAAGAGAATGAAAGGTCCCCGCAGAGAGATGTAGGAATGCCGGATACCACAGCTGGCGCAACTATGCTGGGGCTATTAGAATTGCCATTGCTGAGGAAAGGCGGAGTCTCTCCAACAGCTTCGGTATCAGGGGAAATGGAGGAAACAGGTATAGGGGTTCTATCGACCAGTCCAGAAGGAAAGCGTCCCCAAGACACCCGGGGAACTATGCTGGAGGAAGTCTCGCCCCGTATTGAGGTAGCTGCGCGTTGTTGGGAGAGGCGAAGAGATCGAGAGTCGGCCATCCCCAGTCGCGGAAGACAGAGTGGAGGGTCTTGGGATCGAGCTTCGATTCATGGGAGGAGCTCGTTATCCTGCTCAGGGAATCGGCTAGTCTGTTTTGGAGGCCCGGGAGGTGGAATGCCACTAAGGAGACGTCGTGGGCTATGCACCATTGCCAGATATGGGTGGAGAGGGACATCAGTTTTCTTGAACCCGTGCAGCCCTGCTTGTTGATGTAATACATCGCCACCGTGTTGTCAGTTTGAACTTGGACAGTTTTGTGAGGTATCAAGCGGGCAAACGCCTTCAGGGCTTTGAAGATGGCAAGGAGTTCTAGAAAATTTATGATGGGCCCTTTCAAGGGGAGATCAAAGGTCCTGAATCATGAAGCCATCCAGATGAGCTCCCCAGGCATAGTTTGATGAGTCGGTGGTTATGGTGACTGACGGGAGAGCAGGGTGGAATGGTAGTCCCTTGCAGACATTGGCTTGAGACTTTCACCAGAGAAGGGATTGGCGGACATGGGACAGTACCGAGAGGAACTTTGAACTCAAATGGCGAAGCAGCTTGAAATTGTCTATGAACCACCTTTGTAGGGGTCTGAGACACAGTCTGGCGAAGGGAGTGACTAGAACTGTGGATGCCATATGACCGAGGAGGACTTGGAAGGATCGAGCCCGGACCCTCCGGTTGTGTTCGCAAACTGTTAGGTGATGAAGGAGGGCAAGAAACCTGTCGACCGGCAGGGAGGCATTTCGGGTGATGGAATTGAAGAGAGCGACGATGAAGCAATAAACTGGTAAGTCTGGTCGAGGACCTTGAAGCAGAGGAAACGTCTTTGGGCCCTCTGTATCGATATGTGGAAGTATGTGTCGCGTAAGTCTATGGATGCGAAGTAATCTCCTCGCTGAAGCATCGGAGTGGATGCAACGGAGACCATCCGGAACTTTGTTGAGTGGATGAATAAGTTCAGAGCTCTTAAGTCCAGGATGGAACGAAGTCCTCCCCCTCTCTTCGGGACCGTAAAGTGTCTGGAAAAGAAGCTTTGAGGTTCCCGTTCAGATGGAGAAGGCCGAATAGCCCCTTTGGTGAGGAGGGAGTCGATCTCTGCATAGATTTCTGGGGAGGGATTGGTGAGGAAGACACGGCCTGTTGGAGGCAGTTGTTCGAACTCTTAAGGCATATCCCTCTCGGACAATGCGGAGAACCCAGGCATCTGAAGTAATAGCCTGCCATTGGTGATAGAAGGGGGCTAGACTGTCCGTGAAAGGGCAGGCATATAGGGAGGATGGAGGGGAGAATTGTGGAGGTAGCATAGTGGCTGCAGCGGTACCGGATATGGAGAGCGTCCGCAGGGGCACGGCATCAGTTTCGGCGGTGAGCCTGTGCGGGGGCAGAAGTAGCTCAACCTCGTTGCTTCGAGGCCTTGATTGAGCGACAGGGCTGACGTTGGCTTTGCTGGCTGTACCCTGAAGACTGCCTAAACCCTTGGTATCAAAAGGACTGAGGCGGGAAGCAGTGAAAACGGTGAGGAAACCAATGGGTACGCTGAGCATGAGACTGAAAATCTTAAGGTCATGGTTAGATTTGAGCTTGTCATCAGTCCCAGAGTTGAAGAGTCCCAACGCATCAAAAGTTAAGTCCTCAATGACCTGTCTAAAGGATGAGGAGAGACCCGACAACCTCAGTCAGGAAGCCGCTGGATGGCGATCGCGTGGGCAGTCATTTTGCCGGTAGGGTCACCAGTATGCTTTTTTCCAAAGGATTTGTTGATAAGCACCCATACAAGCCACACAGTTCGCCATCCTGCAGAGAAGGAGGGCTCCAGAATAAAGTTTACGACCCACGGCGTCAAACATTTTCCCTTCTCTGTCGGCCGGAGTATTGGACTGGCGACCAGAAGACTGGGAAGCCTCGATGACCATTTAGGTTGGGTCTAGATGGTGTTTGAGATACTCTAGGGCATCACCGTCGGTACAGTACCAGGCCTCAATCCTTTTCAAGGTGGGCGGTATCGAGGGCGGGGTTTTCCAAGAGGCTTGGATAATGTCCAGCAGGTATGGCAGGAAAGGAAGGAGAGTAGCCGGAGGGGCCTGAGCCTGGACCCTTTTGAAAACAGGGTCGGTTACGGCTTTGGAAGTCTGCTTGATTACCATCCCGAGAGCGTCAGCCATTCTGACCATCTGATCAGAGAAAGCGCGAACATTGTCTGTCGGGGGGGGGGTCAACTTCGTAAGCATCATGAGGCAGCGAGAGGTCAAGTCCCAAAGACACCACCGAGGCCGAGAGAATGGACTCCAGGCAGTCGATGTCGAGCTCATCGTCCTCGGCGCCTTGAGGGGACAGAGGAGGAGAGGAAAGCACAGTCTCTGAGCATAACCTCAAGAGCAGTAGCAGTAGATGGCTGAGGGTCCTTGGAGGCCAATGCCTGAGCCACTCGGGCTAAGCGGGCCATTTGTCTTCCCCGCTCTGGAGTCAAGTGCGGGGGGGGAAAGCTGTTGGTGAGGTAGCCGATGTCCCGAAGGGGGCTCCAGCATTGGCGCCCTGACCACTGTTTGGGTAGAGTGGTGGGGTGATTCCTGTATTTCACCTTCAGACAACTGCTGAGGAGGGGACTGAGAGGTAGCTCGAGGCTGTTAGGCCACTTGAATGGGAAATGATTTTCTCGACGAAGCAGCAGAGGAAGAAGAAACACCACTCCGCGAGGAGGCCGAAGAGGAAAAGCATTGGGTCATACGCCTCTTCGCCGGCAGTTGTTTGGAGGGCACTCTCATAGATTTACCCGGGGTCGGCGGGATTGGGCAGACCGCCGCCGAGTCGGATTGGGCGTGTCGAGATTCCTCTTGGGCCCTCTTAAAAGCAATCTTCAATGCCAAGGTTGATGGCAGCGAAGCCACGTGGGAGCGAATCGACGCCACCGATGCCAAGGAACTTGAGGTCGAGGAGGGCCCCACTCTACCCAACCGAGTCGACACTGTGGCTGTATTCACTGTGAAGGGCAGCTTTGAAGGCTTAGCAGTCTTAGAAGACCTGGAGATTCTGGAGGAAACCAAAGGCGCTGGAGGAAACCGACATCGCTCTCGAGGTCGAAATGGTAGGATCTGGTGTGAGCGATTTTTCGTAGAGCGCTACTCTAAGTCTAGCCACCCTATTCTTCCTCGCCTGGGCCATGAGGGCTAGGCAGAAGCGGCAGGTACCGACAACATGGGCCTCGCCAAGACAAAGAAGACACCTGGCGTAGCCATCCGAGTCAGGAATCTTAGCAGTACACTGAGTGCAGCCTTTGAAATGCGTGGTAGACATCAGAAGAGTTCGAAGTGAGCTTTGTGGCGGAAAAAAAGGAACTGAGGAGCGGATGCCCAGGGCTGCCTTATATGCCCTGTGGGGAGAGGGGCGGGATTACTGCCAAAATCCAAACTTTTGGCTTGGAATAGTTTCTGTTGGAGCCTGTGCAGGCGTAGCCTCCACCATTAGTGTGCATTCAGAGTACATGAAATAGAAACTGGGGGTTAAAAGCAAATCTTCAGAATACATAGAAAGGAGGGGGAACAGAAAGAAAAACAGAGAATATAAATACCACATAGAAAATATTGTTCTGACCCAGATATATAGAGAGCTGAGAATGGCTGTGCTGCTCTTAGAGTGTATTTTATAATCAGGCCTGTTGAGCATTCTCTTAACATACAAGGGGCATACTGTTTATTTTTTAAATACACAACTGATCTAATACAGATGCTGGCTGGAATTTGATCCTACACAGTACTGTGAGCCAGTTTTAAATAACTGTACTAAGAGTTGTTATTTCCCCCACTACAATGCATCACCAAATGCTTAACACCTCCAACAAAATGAGCATCACATCATTGAGTGGTACATTGCTTAAAACGTCAAACCAGCATGAGTCCCTAGGAAGACCGAGCTGAAATATTGATGGCTGACATCTGCTTCACATGTTTGTTTATGGGGAGCTTTTACTGTGTTTGTTACAGTGCAGCATATGTAGAATGCACCAGGTTTCTTCTCCTGTAACAGTTATAATGTGATGTGTACACATACAGTATTAATCTTATAGTATTTCGCCCAGTGAGTCTGTGGTTTGAGTGTTTGGCTCAGATGTCAGGGAACATGAACCTGGGCAATGTTTCAAAATATTTTTTTGATGTATTTGCATTTACATTTGTTGTGATAACTCTGACTAACTCATAATGGCTAAAGAAAAATAAAGGAAACCAATTGCTTTATTAAAAGAAATTATAAAATGAGACCTCCTTTCTAAACATTATTAAGTGATTTTATTCTATTTGTCCACTCAGTAAATAGTAAAAAAATGCTACATAATAAATTAAAGTATATAATTATTGACAATTACATAAACTAAAGTGGGTTTATTATTATGCCTTTGTCCAAATGAGATATTTCCTCAATCAAGGTAAGCAAATCTAGAATTTATTTTTATCCACCGGACGTTAAAATCAAATTAAAAGGAGTGATCTAGTAGACCTGAAAATAAACATATTTTTGAAACATGGGCATGGACATTACAAAAAACTGGTATCTATTTTTAGAAGACTTCCTTTCAACTGAAAGCAAAGTCTACAATATCCTTTGACTCTGATACAGACATGTACAAGACAATATCCCTCCATACAGTTAGCTTTTTGTTCTTCAGCTAGTAGTCTACCACCATGAGTTGTTTTGGGTGATAAAAAGTCATGTTCTAACCTGTTGTGAGACAATGCCAGTGTTAATATCAGTCTGGCCATGCATTATTTTTCCACCAGAAGGGAGAAAAAAATAATACCTTTGAGTTGGTAATTGGAACGGAGATGAAATAATTTGGCCGATCTTGATCTTTCTTTTTTTTCTTTATTAAGTCATCTTCATCATTTTCCCTTCCAGTAGTTCTCTTCCTCTTCTTTTTATTTTTTGCTTTAATTGAGCTTGTGGCTGGGTGGAAAATATAGTTACAATCATGAGTATACATGAGAAGAATTTATATCTAATGGTGAGCATTACAGTAAGTGACAATTCTGACATAATGTGTTGGATCTAAACTTGCCCTTCAATTAATGGAAGGCTTCTTCTGTTCAAATGGAAGTTAATGAAGTAAGGGAATGAGGTGGTGATTTGTCCCTACTATAAACTACATATATAGTAATATATAAGGTACTGTACTCCCTTGATCTTTCATCATTAGCTATAGTGATGACAGTTTGAAAACTGTGGGTGAAGATGGTGATTGGCAGCTGGATACTGACTTTGAACATAGACTCTTCGAGAGTGACAATTTATTTTTGAGCTGATAAACCAAGAGAAGGGGGGACTGAGTGAAGTATGTGAATAACTATCACCATGTGTTTTGACTATATTGTGCTCTGCCTCAAGCCATGAGAAGAGGCAGGTAACAGATAAAAATTACTATATTATTATTATTACATTTTCAGCACCATTTGAGAACCTATCTGAGATTTTCCAGCAGACAAAAGACTCAAATGCCTAAGTGAGAAATGGATGCTGTCATTCAGCATCCATTAAAAATGTTACTTGGTGCCTTTGGTCTCCATTCAGTGCCAATTCAATGGACACCTTTGAAGCTTCTAATGATACAAAAGTCACAGTAGACCTAGCTTTACTTACTTTACTCAGGCAATCCCTCGTAGTTCAAGGATGATGGTCTTCCAGCTGTGAGGTCCTGTGGGTGGGTTCATAGGTGGCTGAAGAGACCTACTCTTGACCCGCATGTTCTCCTGCAGTGAGGACATTGGTTTCCAGGTGGAAGGCGGTCCCAGTCAGGGTTGGCTTGATGCTCCTTCCTCTTGGCATGTTTTTCCCTTAAGCTCTTCATTCATGCCTCTTTGAACTCCGCAGCACTGCTGGTCACAGCTGACCTCCAGTTAGAGTGCTCAAGGGCCAGGGCTTCCCAGTTCTCAGTGTCTATGCCACAGTTTTTAAGGTTGGCTTTGAGCCCATCTTTAAATCTCTTTTCCTGCCCACCAACATTCCGTTTTCCATTCTTGAGTTGGGAGTAGAGTAGCTGTTTTGGGAGACGGTAATCGGGCATTCGGATAACGTGGCTAGTCCAGCGGAGTTGATGGCGTAGGAGCATCGCTTCAATGCTGGTGGTCTTTGCTTCTTCCAGCACACTGACATTTGTCCACCTGTCTTCCCAAGAGATTTGCAGGATTTTTCTGAAGCAACGCTGATAGAAATGTTCTAGGAGTTGAGTGTGGCGTCTGTAGACCGTCCACGTTTCGCAGTCATAGAGCAGGGTTGGGAGGTCAATGGCTTTATAAACGAGCACCTTGGTATCTCTATGGATGTCCTGATCATCAAACATTCTCTGCTTCATTCAGAAAAATGCTGCACTCGCAGAGCTCAGGCAGTGTTGTATTTCGGTGTCAATGTTGACTTTTGTGGAGAGGTGGCTGCCAAGGTAGCAGAAATGGTCAACATTTTCTAATGTTACACCATTAAGCTGTATTCCTGGCACTGCAGAGGGATTAGCTGGTGCCTGTTGGAAGAGCACTTTGGTTTTCTCGATGTTCAATGAGAGGCCGAGCTTCTCGTATGCTTCTGCGAAGGTGTTTAGAGTGGTTTGTAGGTCTTCTTCTGAGTGCGCACAGACTACATTGTCATCGGCATATTGGAATTCTATAATAGATGTTCTGGTGACCTTGGTTTTAATTTTCAGTCTGCTGATGTTAAATAGCTTGCCATCTGTCCAATAGATGATTTCCACTCCGGTGGGAAGCTTCCCATCAACCAAGTGAAGTATCATAGCGATGAAGATGGAAAATAAGGTAGGGGCAATAACACATCCCTGCTTAACACCCGATTCCACCTTAAATGGGTCACTTTGCGAGCTGTTACTGTCCAAGACTGTTGCCATCATGTCATCATGGAGGAGCCGCAGGATGTTCACAAATTTGTCAGAGCACCTGATTTTTTGGAGGATGGTCCAGAGAACGCTGCAATTCACTGTGTTGAATGCCTTCGCAAGGTCAATGAATGCCATGTACAGAGGTTGGTTTTGTTCCCTGCATTTTTCTTGGAGCTATCATGCAGTGAAGATCATGTCCACTGTTCCTCTGGAGGGGCGGAAGCCGTTCTGGGATTCTGGGAGGGTGTCTTCTGAGACAGGGAGACGGCAGTTTGCAAGGATTCTTGCGAGGATTTTCCCAGCGGAGGTTAGAAGGGAGATACCGCGATAGTTCCCGCAATCTCTTCTATCCCCTTTCTTGAAAAGGGTGATGATGGTGGCATCCTTGAAGTCTGCTGAGATTTTCTCGGTCACCCATATCTTTTCAATGAGCTGGTGGAGTTGTTGTATCAGCTCATGTCCACCCTCTTTGAAGAGGGAGGACGTGAGCTGGTAAGCTCATCCCTGGTTTGTTGTTGTGGGATTTGTGAGTGGGCCTCTTCAGCTACATTGGAGCTGCGATTCAGAAGGTTCTGGTAGTGCTCTTTCCAACGTAGTGCAATTGATGTTTTGTCCTTCAGAAGTTTGGTTCCATCTGATGAGCGTAGAGGCTGTATGCCATGGTTTCTTGGTCCGTAAATGATCTTTGTGGCTTTGAAAAATCCCTGAGCATCATTGGTATCTGCAAAGTGTTGGATTTCTTCAGCCTTCTTTGTCCACCAGATGTTCTTGAGCTCTCTGGTCCTTATTTGGACCTCAGCTTTTGCACTAGTATAGATCGTTTTCTTAACAGCACAGTTGGTGTCCCTCTGCCATGTCTGGAAGACTTTCCTTTTGTTATCAATTAGCTGTTGGATCTCTTTGTCGTTACTGTCAAACCAGTCTTGATGTTTCTTAGTTTGGTATCCAATGGTTTCTTCGCAGGCTGTGATGATGGAGGACTTCAGTTTGTTCCAATGTTCTTCAACATTTTCAGGGTGTTCTGTGGGTAGATGATCCTTGAGTGTTATTTGGAGAAGGGCTCGTTTGGAGGGGCTTGGGTGTTCATTTTGCACCTTATTTTTCTTCCTTGGAGTCTGCGTTTGGGGGCGGTCTTGATAGCCATCGTGGATTGGATTAACTTGTGGTCTGTCTAGCAGTCATCAGCACCTGTCATGGTTCTTGTGAGAAGCACATGTGAGTAGATCTAGCATCAACTAGCTGGTATATTCATTATTATGGTTTTTGGTGCAATGAGAGCCTAATCTATTTCGATATCCAGCACTTCACTGAATTATGTCTCTTGGATCAAACTTTAAACAGATGCTAGATGGGCATATTTCCAGAGTGCTCTAAGATGGGTATTCCCGGCTGGTAGGAGGATGGACTAGATGGTCATTGTGGCCCCCTCCAATTCTAAGACTCTATGATTGAAAGGGCACTGCACACCAACATCTGGAGGACCACATATACCCCATCCATGCTCTAACCAGCTAGTGGGCAAGTGCCCTAGAGAGTAACAGGAAACTCATATTTTAAATAATTTGAGCTCAGAGTTTTCATGTAAGAGGCAGACATTTTAAAAAGTTAGTCCAAGAGCATCAGACGCATTGAGGTAGCATCCATACTGGAAATGGGGAGCATTCTGTCATTCCATTTTTATGCACTTGTTGTCACTTCCAAACCACAGCATTCCATTTTTTTTGTTGTCTTTATGTTTTCTTTTAGATCTAATTTGTGGTGATTTTTTAAAAAACTTATGATGTAACTTAAACATTACCAATCCCAAAATGGATTGCCAGTATGCTTAATGAGGCTTTCCCCAGCTATAAAAAGATTTTGTCATGTTTTCTCAAACCATCCAGCTATTATCAGCCCTTTAATTAGTTGTCCTGAATCTGCTACTCAAGCAAATCCATATCTGCTTGTATGTTTTTAATTGTATATTTCATCCACTAGTTTATGCATTTCCACAAAGCTGAATCAAGAGTAAATCAGATGCATCTATTTCACAGATGATCTTCAACAATGAAGTTGGAATACAAATATAAATGAATCTAAATATATTTTTGTGGTTGGAAGATGCAAACATTAGATATTTGAGGAGAGGTATAGGACAACATTCCCAGGATACAACATTGGCATTTGTAACTGCAAAGGTCAAGATATAGTAACTGAAGAAATCTACCCCCTATTAAATGTATTTATTTATGAAACTAACACTGAAGCAGGTACATTATAGCTGTGGATGAGCTTCCATACTTACGGCTAAACTCTTCCTCAATATCTACTTCTGCAAATGGCATTTCCATGATCAAACAGTCAAAAGAATCATCAAGACAGTCTGATTTCTTTCTCTGTTTTTTTCTTTGCTTTTTCTTCCGTCCCACAATTTGCTTTCCATCTGGAATACATTTTAAACAAAGAACTGGGTTTCAGATTTCAAGGCTGATGAAATCATCACTAATAAAACTCTGTTCCAGACTCACAGCTCACTACAAGGCACTTTTTCGGGCACTCAGTCAGAGCTGCTCACAAAGCAATTGCTTGTTCCTCCATATTACAATTTTCAGCTTCATTCTTAGCATTCAATACATTTCACTTAACACTGCAAAATGCATTGTTTTTGATACCCCATTTGAAAAACAAGAATTACATTAACCCAGCTGCTTTCCAAGAATCTCTTTTGCAGGGTTTAGAATTACATTTCTGATTTTCAAGCCTCTTCACCAAGGTAAGCCCATCTCACTCATACAAATATGGTTAAGCAACATATAAACCATATTATATTGGCCTGAGAAGTAGGGCTGGGGTTCCTTCAGTCATGTATGGAACCAAGTTATTTTATTGCCCATTTTATTCCTATAATTGAAATGAAAATACAGTATGGCACCTTTATCCACTGAATATATATTCCTGAACTTTCAATGAAAACAAGAAACCATGGAACACAGACCCTATTGAAATGAATAATTTCTGTAGAAGTTACTTCAGAATCTTGCTGGAGGATGTAGAAAATTTCTAGAGAGGTATTATTTCTAGTAATTTGCTAGATCAGGGGTTCCCAAAGTATGCTCCGTGGAGCCCTTGGGGCTTCGTGAGTGATGGTGAGGAGGGAGATTTCAGGGAATCTCTTCTAAATTCTGACAAACTCTGCCGAAAGAAGCAGGCACATTGTTCACATTAACTTTGGATGTACATGTAACATTGTAAAAAATTTCAAATATCTTAACAAGTTGTTATATCATTTTTTAGGTTTAAATAATGAATAATATTGTCCCCAGTTCCTATATACATATATTCATGCTTCCATATACATATTGCGCGTAATATGCCTCATACAAATAGACAGAACTAAACACTAAACATTTATTCGGACTCCACGAAAAACTTTTGCTTCAAAAAGGACTCTGTGGCTGAAAAAATTTGGGAATCTCTGTGCTAGATCATTCGGTGAAACTCAGGTAACTTCTGTTGGAAGCATAACACAGAATCGCGTAGAGCACCTAGAGAAGACATATTTTATCAGATGAAGCTACGCTGTACCATATTTTTTTCTCTGTCTTGTTCCGACCCAGTAATTTCTTAATTGCAATTGTTGGGAAATACTACAATGCTGAAACATTTTAGAGGCACAAGTTGTGCCACTACAGAGCATTTCAATACGTTCATTAAAATATTTCTGGCCTTGTTTTACTTGGTATATCTATGCATACTTACAAGAACTCATGTTTTTATTATCAGTATTTTAGTGGTGATGTCACTACTGGGCTTTTTTTCAGCCAAAAAGAACATAGGAGTTTTCTCCACTCCATTCTATCATTCAGTCAAATATAATTGGTGCTGACCTTGAAGATTGCTCAGAAACTTCAAATGGTTTAGCAATTAATTTATTGCTAAGTAACACTGTTTACACTAAACCTACTGGTGTTTTAAAAATAACTCTCCTTTCAATTTGCTTTTTTGGGTACAACACAAACTGATGACCCTGAATAGTGTCTTATTCTAACTTGGAACTTGCTCAAAACTTCATGAGCTCCTTTACCAGGTACCATTACATTCAAAGATAAGGTAGATGTAGAGGCGGTTCAATGGCAAGGCCAACTAGGAGCTTGCCTGTGGTGCCAGTCTGTAGGGGGTGCAGTCGAGGTACTCATGGGTGCGCGCGCGTGTGTGCATGCATGTGCGTGCACCCCCGCCTCCTCTCGGCTTCGGTTGGTCAAATGTCTTGTGTTGTTGTTTTCGGGCTTGTCCCTGTTGTGAGCCGCCCCAAGTCCCTTCGGGGAGATGGGGCGGGATATAAAAATAAAGTTTATTTATTATTATTATTATTATTATTATTATTATTATTATTATTAGTGCCTGCTCAGCAGGCTGAAGCCGAGCACCCTGGCCTGCTTTGGTGCTGCTCCTTTCTTCACCTTGTACGACAACTGGAGCCAGAGGGAAGTTGAGAGGTGGAAGGGTAGCGCAGGCCGGGAAGGGGCATCCCGCCGCCAAAGTCTCTCAACTCCCTTCCAGCGGGGAGATGGGGAGGAAAAGCCGGCTGAGGGGTCGGAAAGGCAGCCTAGGCGCCCCCGCCTCGAGCCGAAGCCTCTCCGAAGGCCAGGGACTGGTGGAGAGAAACCTCGGGCGCGTTCGGAAGCTCCTTTCCGATGCAAAGTGAGAGCCTGGCACTGTTATTAGCCAGGTCTGGTGGCCCCTTCTGCTCTTCAGGCAAGGCTTTTGTGGCTGAAGGAAACCCCCGCACCGCTTCATTCCCTCTTGGGAGAGGAGAGGGCGACGTCCTGAGCTGGGAAAGGAGTCTATAGAAGAGGAGGAAAAGTCTGGACGTGGGAAAGAATCTAGGAAAGAATTGTGCAGGGAAGGATTCACTAATACTATTACCAATATTACTATACTAATAATTGTTGTGGTAATCTCTGAGCGGTTAGACTCAATTTAACCCTCTCTGGGGGAGATTCCACCAAAATCAGCAGAGTAGCAAAAGCAAAGCTTTCAAATGCAACAGTTACTTACGCGCGGGGGAGCAAGAGAAGCCTTTCAACTTAGAATGGCAATGGAGTGCAGAGTCTCAGTAAATGTTCAAAAAGTATTTATTCAGGTAAAAAGAATTCCATTTTAGATAGAAAGACTTGGGAGCTGTCTAGACTACTCTAGACTGGTTTCTAAGGAAAAATAAGAAAGGAAAAATAACAAACATCCAGGAGAGATGGCAGGATGCTTCTTGTTAGCTTGAAGAACAAAGGGAGAAGAGAGAACCAAAATGGTTCCAACCTCATGGTCCAGTTTATTGGGGCCATAAAAGACATTCTGACCAATGAGAAGTTAGTGTCCCTAAAGATTCACATTTCTACTAACTTCAAAGTAAAGGATGTGGCGTATACAGGATAGAGTGAAAACACAGTAAAGCCTGTCTAGGCATGCTTTGGAAACAGGGAAAGGATTCCCTCAATCTAACTCTATCATCTATCTAACTACATCTAGACTTGAGTAGTCCAGGATGATTCCCAACAATAATGACACTGTATAACACGTTTTTTTGTCCCTGGGGGCCCTTCCACACAGCCCTATATCCACCGCCGGCCCTTTCCCCTCGCCTTCTGCCCCAAGGGAAGAGGAAGGCATGTCAGGGTGGGTTTTGAAAACATCAGTTCTGCAGCACCCTGATTTATTTGTGATCCATTGACTCTCATCAATTCATCCTCAGTCAGACTGCTTGCCTGTCCGGAGAAGCAGTGCCGACAAACAACAACTCAGTCGCAAATCAGCTGAACGCAGCGGTTCAAAGGCTTTATTCCAAATATACTGTATATGCAAGATATTTACAAGATACAAAGTCCATGGCTCATTGCAGACATACTTTCTCCTTGCTGATCAGCTCACACACATTGTCATGCCCCAGCCACCCTTGGCTTCTGAACCTGATCCAGAAATGAACTTTGACCAGGATGAAGCTTATTCTGACCTTTTGCCCATTTCTCCGAGCTCCTGTCAGTTACAGCTGCCGGCTGTTGATAGTTCAGATGCTTCCTTAATTGGGAGTTTCTGCATCACCAGATATCAGAAAAACAAGGGCTTAGAAGGAGTAACCGCTTGTCATCTCGAGGGGATTGTGGATAAGAGGATTCCCTTGGGAATCTTTGGGGAGTTTGGTTTCCCTTCGTTGAGATCTGATCTTCGTTCCATAAAAGTGTCTTGCACTGCACTTTGCAATGTCAACGTAGCGATTTCCTGAGAACACTTCACCGACTCCAGTTCCCTGATTTCACCAAGCCAAGTCTCCTGTTTCTGGCAGCCAAGCCGAGCCGCGACTCCCGATTTAAACCTGAGTAAATTCACTTCCTTGCCTTGTTCCTGATCAAGATTGGTTTTAGCTTCATCTCGTTCCTGCCTTGATATCCAAGACTTCCTAGTGACTTTTGGACCTTGTTATTCACTCTTGCTTTCTTGTTGTTTCCCCGCTCAAGAACTTTCCAACAGTTTTGAGCGTGTTTCGGTTTCTGGATTTTGGACAATAATATTGGACATTTCTTTTCAACTCTTTGGACTAATTCATACCTTCTCATAAAGGACTATTGCTCACTCATCATTTCCACTTATCTATCCCTGAATTTATAATTGTTTTAATAAAGATATTATATGATTATTGGTCTCTGTTTGGTTTCCAGTGCTCACGCTGCCTTGGGGTGCAACACACATACTACTGACAAGAGCACATTCCACACAGAATGACGAATGTCCTGTCAGACCAGAAGTCACGACCTGCAGCAGGCTATCACTCAAACTAGCCTGCTGTTAACAGTTAAGTTGCTGGAACACATCTCCAGTATACACAGTTGCAAACAATAAAAACACTTGATTCATCATTTCATCCTTACACCCAAAATAAACCAACAAGGCAGCCCCTGGGCTCAATGGCTGCCGGGCAGGAGAACCGGGGCCCCAGACACATCGGATCGGTGGGGAGTTTAAACAGTAACCAAGAGCTTCCAGGAAAACTGAAAGCGTGAGGCGACAGTGATGCCTCGGGCTCCCACTCCGCTCCTGCCTCACTTTCCCACCTCCCCCCCCCCCCCCGCCATCCAGGTCCCTTCCCACTGCCTGGTGCTCCTCAGAGGCATCTACACACAGGATCCGAGGCAGTTTGGCACCACTTTCCCTGCCCCAGGCATCCTGCCCCGCCCCCTTTCCTTCCCGGCTGAGCCCTCTGGAAGGCTATTCAATGCTAATCAAGGTGGCCAATTGTAACATTAGGAATTGTGGGAGTTAGTGGAAATAATAACCATTAATATGAACAAAATCTGGCAACCAGTGTTTAAAAAAAACTCTAAAATCAGGCCAGTAAACAAACAACAACACTCAGAAAAAAGAGGAATTCCAGAAATGAAACAGTCAGGGACAGCTAACACCTCTCAACATAGGATTCCCCCAGGCAGGAAGCAGCCAGGCTTTGAAGCTGCAAGACTATTTAATGCTAATCAAGCTGGCCAATTGCAACTCACACTTGCATCAAGCAGAAAAGAGTTCTTTTCTCCCACTCTGGATACCATTCCACAGATATATAAACCCCACTTGCCTAGTTTCCAACAGACCTCCCAACCTCTGAGGATGCCTGCCATGAATGTGGGTGAAATGTCAGGAGAGAATGCTTCTGGAACATGGCCAGAAGGCTCCCTCCCAGCTCCCTCCTCTCTCTCTCTCCCTCCGGGCCTCTTTGGCGCTGCCTTCGTGCCCCGGCTCTTCCCTCTTGCCTCCTGCGCAGCCCTCACCATGCAGCCGGCTGACCTTCACTTCCAAAGGCTCCGTGTTCTTCACCCCAGGAAGGCCGAGCATTTAAGGCGAGCCTTGGGGGCTGTGAAGGTACTTCTGACTCCATGGAGAGAAGGGGCTGAGCTGACAGTGGGGCCTCCTTCTCTGGAGGCTTTAAAGCAGGCATGGACAAACTTGGGCCCTCCGAATTTTCTAATATTTTGTGATTTTTGTAATGTATTATTATTATTATTATTATTATTATTATTATTATTATTATTATTATTATGTAATACAATATAATAATATATGGACAGGTTGCTTACCTGTAACCGTGTTTCTTCGAGTGTACTCTGTGAATTCACATTAATGGAGAAGGCTGCGCCTGCGCAGGCTCCAACGGATACTCTTCCAAGCTAAAGTTTGAAATTTGGCGGTAAACCCGCCCCTCTCCCCAGAGGGTATAAAGGGCGCCCTCCGCGCTCGCTCTCCAGTTCCTACGCCGCAAAGGCGACGAGAAAGAGAGAGGTTTGCATGTGGGGAAGGAAGGGCGGGATTGTGTGAATTCACAGAGTACACTCGAAGAAACACGGTTACAGGTAAGCAACCTGTCCTTTTTCTTCGTGTACTCTGTGAATGCACACTAATGGAGACTAGCAAGCTGAGGTATAGGTAGGTGGGATAGCAAACCCGACAATGAGTTTAGTGTCCAAACAACACTTTTATTGAGCACAAAGTGCAAATGCAAGTGCAATGGTCAAAAACAGTGTAACATCATAAAGTGTAGAACCGATCCTAGTTATTAGGATCCAGAACATAATCACAACATTGTATGTGAGCGATAGTCTGTAAGAATTACAGAGGTACATATAGACCGATTCCCTGAAACAGAGGTAGAGGTATTCAGGAAATACATTACAGTGTCGTGGGTAAGTATAGTACACAAGCACTACATTAATGAACCCATGAACATATCATGTGAAATAAAGGCTGAATGACATCGGTGAACTTGTAAAGAAAAAACAGCGAAACTGGCTCTGAGCAAGGCAAGTAACGTTAGGAAAGGCAGGAGGAAAGGATAGACCTAGCGAAGGCCGAGTCCCTGAGGTTCTTTGAGTCCATCCTGTAGTGTGAAACAAAGGTGGATGGAGTGGACCAGATAGCCGCTCGACAGATGGAGTTGAGAGGGACACCCCTCAGGAAGGCAGTAGAAGTGGAAAGGCCCCTCGTTGATCTAGGGCGGATCGAAGGGGGGGTTGGCGTTTAGCCAGCTGGTAAGCGAGTTCGATAGCCTGAGCAATCCAGTGTGAGAGTCTTTGAGAAGAAAGTGGTTCGTCCAGCTTATGGGTAGCATAAGCCACAAAAAGTCTAGGCGACTTACGTATGTCCTTAGTCCTGTCCTTGTAGAAAAGGAGGGCTCTTCTGACATCCAGGAGATGAAGTCTCCGCTCCAAAGAAGAAGAAGGATTAGGAAAGAAAGCAGGGAGTATTATGTCCTGGTTAAGGTGAAAAGCAGAGACCACCTTAGGTAGGAAGGTGATGTCCGGGCGAAGAACAGCCCTGTCGTGGTGGAAACGGAGGTAGGGTTCGTCCACCCGAAGAGCAGCCAGTTCCGAAGGCCTGCGCGCAGAGGTGATAGCGACTAGGAAGGCAGTCTTCCAAGAGAGAAGGTGAAGGTCGGCGGAGGCCATATGTTCAAAAGGAGCTGAAGCCAGTTGAGAAATAACGAGTTCGAGGCTCCATCCGGGGGTCGGAGGTTGAACTGGAGGATGGAGGTTGTTGTAACCTCGAAGAAAGGTCTTAATGAGGTTGTTAGAAAAGAGAGGGTTGTCCTTGACGTTGGAAATGCCAGGAGAGAGCAGCGAGATAGGATTTTATCGAGGCCAGAGAGAGTTGACGATCCGCAAGAGAAAGTAGGAAGTCCAGGACCAGCAGGATCGAAGTAGAGGAGGGATCGACGTGTCGGTCCCGAAGGAAGGTTTGAAATTTTGCAAGCTTGTAAGCATAGGCCTTTGATGTGGCTGGCTTATGGGCAGCACGAAGGATTGCCTGCAGGTCTGGGTGGAGAGAATTTAAAGAAGTATCCTCCAGGCAGTTAGGTGTAGGGACGGGACGTCGGGATGGAGGACCTGTCCCCTCTGTGAAGATAGTAGATGAGGGAGAGTTGGGAGAGTGCGAGGAGGATCCGTACACATCCGGAGTAGAGTTGGGTACCACGGCTGGCATGGCCATGCAGGGGCGATCAGGATGGCCGATGTCGGCGTTAGATAGAGTCTCTCTATTACCCTCGAGATGAGAGGGAAGGGAGGAAAAAGATAGACGGGTTCGAGAGTCCAGTCGAGGAGAAACGCGTCTCCCAGACAGCCCGGAGTCGAGTTTGGAGGTAGTCTCGCTCCGAAGCGAGGAAGTTGAGCGTTCGAGGGGGAGGCAAAAAGGTCTAGAGCTGGCCAGCCCCAATCGTCGAAGACGAATTTCAGGATTTCGGGATCGAGACGCCACTCGTGGGGGGAGGTCGTCATTCTGCTTAGAGAGTCTGCTAGCGTGTTTTGAGCACCTGGTAGGTGAACCGCCGAGAGGGTTATGTGTCTCGCTATGCACCATAGCCAAATGTCCATTGAGAGAGCCATCAGGTTCCTCGAGCCCGTACCTCCTTGTTTGTTGATGTAGTACATAGCTACTACGTTGTCCGTTTGGATCAGAACAGACTTGTGGGGAAGAAAGCGAGCAAACGCCCGGAGAGCTTTGAAGATTGACAACAGTTCTAGAAAGTTTATGTGGTGAGACTTCTCTTGGATGGACCAAAGGTCCCTGACAGTGAGGTTTGACATGTGAGCTCCCCACGCAAAATTGGAGGCGTCGGTCGTGATGGTGACTGACGGAAGGGGGGGATGGAAGGGAAGTCCCACACAAACGTTCGCTGGGTCCTGCCACCAATGCAGGGAAAGGCGAACTTGGTTCAGTACCGTGAGAAATATTGAGCTCGGATGCCGATGGGGTTTGAAAGAGTCTATAAACCATCTTTGGAGAGGTCTGAGACGCAGTCTGGCGAAAGGAGTGACCATGACCGTGGAGGCCATGTGACCCAGAAGAACCTGGATAGAGTGGGCTTGGATCCTGCGGTTGCGGAGGAGGAGAGAAAGGTGTTGTTGAAGGGCTAGGAACCTGTCCTTCGGTAGGGAGGCAGTTTCCGCGATGGAGTTGAAGAGAGCTCCGATGAAGCGGATTTCTGTGGCCGGGAGGAGTTAGGACTTTTCGACATTCAACTGAAGGCCCAGCCGTTGTAGAAGAGAGAGAGCTTGAGACACGTGGTTTTGAAGGGATGAGGGGTCGGATGCGACAATCATCCAATCGTCCAAATAAGGAAAGACCATTATGCCCTGTTTCCTTAGGTGCGCTGCCACCACGGCGACCACCTTCATGAAGACCCTTGGGGCCGTGACGAGGCCGAAAGGGAGAACTGTGAACTGGTAAGACTGTCCCAGGAGCTTGAAGGAGAGGAAGCGCCTGTGAGATCGGCGTACCGAGACGTGGAAATACGCATCGCGTAAGTCTATAGAGGCAAAGTAGTCTCCGTGTCGGAGCATTGGGAGAATGGAGGCTACCGAGACCATTCGAAATTTTGAAGGCAGAATGAAGAGGTTTAAGGCTCGCAGGTCGAGGATGGGCCGAAGACCTCCGCCCCTCTTGGGAACTGTAAAGTATCTCGAGAAGAAACCTCGAGTGTCCTGCTCGGAAGGAGAAGGCTGGATTGCGCCCTTCGCCAGAAGGGAGTTGACCTCGGAGCATATCTCCGGTGAAGGGTCGGTGTGGAGGATGTGACCCGTGGGGGGCAAAGTTTCGAATTCCAAGGCATAGCCGTCTCTGACAATGCGGAGAACCCAGGCATCTGAGGTGATAGACTCCCATTCGTGGTAGAAAGGAGCTAGGCGATCGCGGAAAGAGCAGAGAGGAAAGTTCTGGTCGGAGCTTAGGAAAGGCATGGTAGTGGCAGTAGTAGTGAAGGTAGAAAAGGCCTCAAGAGAGTGGGCGTCAGGCCCGTCGTTGGGGTTGTGGCATAGCTGTAGCACCCTTGCCCTGACCTTTCGGGACCTGGTGCTGGCGGCGAGGTTGTTGCTGCTGACTGTGGTGACTCAAGCTCGACGAGCGTCGAAACGGTTGGTGACGAAAAGGCTGAGGGTAGCGACGGTATCGTTGAGGGAACCATCGGGTCCGCTGAGCCTGAGGCTGATCGGTCCCGCACTTTGCTGCGAGGATCTTGAAGTCATGATTGGACTTCAGTTTGTCATCAGTACCTGAGTTGAAAAGACCCTGAGTGTCGAAGGGAAGGTCTTCGATCACTTGTCGAGAGGAAGAAGAGAGTCCTGAGGACCGAAGCCATGCATGCCGTCTGATCGCAACTGCGTGGGCAATCATCTTTCCGGCGGTATCGCCGGTGTGCTTAGCCATTTGGATTTGGTGGTGTGCAAGGGAGTCCGCCTCCTGCTGGAGGGTTGAGAGAACTGACCGATCTTCGTCGGAAAGTTTGGCGAAGAAAGGTTGGGCTTTTTCCCAGAGGATCTGTTGATAAGCTCCCATACAGGCTCCGTAGTTCGCCATGCGGCAAAGGAGGAGAGCGCCGGAGTAGAGCTTGCGGCCTACGGCATCGAATCTTTTGCCCTCCCTGTCGGCAGGGGAGTTGGACTGTCGACCCGACGACTGGGAGGCCTTTACCACCATGGAATTTGGATCAGGGTGATGTTTGAGCCATTCCAGGGCTTCATCATCGGTTCGGTACCAGGCCTCTATTTTCTTAGAGGTTGGAGGTATCGAAGATGGAGTCTTCCAAGATGCCTGGATTATGTCCAGGAGGTATGGAAGAAAAGGCAGCAAGGTGGCTGGCGGGGCTTGAGCCTGGACCCTTTTGAAAACAGGGTCGGTAACAGCTTTTGAGGTTTGTTTAATTTCCATCCCCAGAGCGTCTGCCATTCTGACCATCTGATCGGAGAAAGCCCGGATATTATCCGTCGGAGAAGGTGGGTCGACCTCGTAGGCGTCGTGAGGCGGGGAGAGGTCGAGACCGAGAGAGACAACCGAGGCGGAGAGGATCGACTCGGGGTGTTCGATATCGGGGTCATCCTCCTCGGGCCCTTGAGGGGACCGGGGAGGAGAAACAAGCGCAGAATCCTGTTGAGGTATCACCTCAAGAGCAGCAGGAGCCGGCTGTGGACGAACGCCCTTGGACGCAGAAGCCTGGGCGGCACGGGCTAGGCGCGTCATCTGTCTACCCCTCTCGGGTGTCTGAGCCGGAGGGGAAAGCTCTTGTCGAGCCAGAGGGCGTGATGGCGCTGGCTGGGGAGCCTTAATAACTGTCCTGACCGACCGGTCGGGAGAGGCTTGAGCATCCGCATCCGAGGACTGACCATGAGGAGAAGAAGAAGAGCGGAGGCGTTGCGCTGGTTGGATAGGGGAGGATCTCCTGGAGGAGGCCACAGAGGAGGGGACGTCCTTTTTCGAAGAAGCTGAGGAGGACGACCTCTGGATCATTTGCTTCTTTGCTGGAGGTTGCTTTGACGCGACCCTTAGCGATTTTCCCGGTGTCGGTGGAATTGGGCACACAGCTGCCGAGTCAGACTGGGCTCATCTGGATTCCTCCTGGGCCCTCTTAAAGGCAATCTTCATGGCGGAAGAAGATGGCGGCGAAGCCAGGCGGGATCGAGCGGAAATGGCCGAAGTTACCGAACTCGAAGTCGATGAAGGGCCCATTTTGCCCGACCGGGTCAAAACTGTGGCTGTAGTCACCATGCAGGGTGGTTTGGCCGGTTTAGCTCTCAAAGTTTTCGAGGCCTTGGATGATACCGACGGAGCAGGCCTGGACGCCATCATAGAATCATAGAATCATAGAATAGTAGAGTTGGAAGAGACCACATGGGCCATCTAGTCCAACCCCCTGCTAAGAAGCAGGAAATCGCATTCAAAGCACCCCCGACAGATGGCCATCCAGCCTCTGCTTAAAAGCCTCCAAGGAAGGAGCCTCCACCACGGCCCCGGGGAGAGAGTTCCACTGTCGAACAGCTCTCACAGTGAGGAAGTTCTTCCTGATGTTCAGGTGGAATCTGAGACCAGGGTGGAAGTAGAAGCCTCATCGAGGCCGGGGTGGAAGTAGAAGCCTCAGGAGCAAGAGTCTTTTCGTAGAGAGCTGCCCGGAGTCTCGCAGCCCTATTTCTTCGGGCCTGAGCTGTAAAGGCCAGGCAAAAACGGCAGGTACCGACGATGTGACTTTCGCCGAGGCAGAAAAGGCACTTAGCGTGACCGTCGGAATCTGGAATCTTAGAGGCACATTGAGTGCACCGCTTAAAACACATAGTCGACATAAGAACGAAGAGTCCGAAGTGAGCTTTGCGGCGGAAAAAAAGGAACTGGAGAGCGAGCGCGGAGGGCGCCCTTTATACCCTCTGGGGAGAGGGGCGGGGTTACCGCCAAATTTCAAACTTTAGCTTGGAAGAGTATCTGTTGGAGCCAGCCTTCTCCATTAGTGTGCATTCACAGAGTACACGAAGAAAAAAATACTAATATGATATACTGATAATATAATATATTGTATATGCATATAATAGTGATTATAATGTAATACAATATACTAATAATACACTATTATACCGTATTAAAGGGCTAGACACGGTAGTTTAAGTGGTACAGCTGCTGCTAGATCTGTTTCCAATCTTCTAAATATTTGGAACTTCGCAACTATGGACCTCCAGAATTTTTTTACATGTGATATTACTAATAATATTGCAGTATAGTGGTTTAGTACAATATAATATACTAGCTTTGCCCGGCCACGCGTTGCTGTGGCTTATGCTTTCAGAGTGTTGTTTTTTATTTACTGTCCTGATTTTAGAGATTATATTGTTCTGTATTATTATATCACAGTAATTATTATATATTATATTTATAATCTTATATTATCTGCTTAGAACTGGATTATATGAGGCTGTATAAAATGTACACTGAAGTGGATTATATGGCAGTGTAGAATCCAGATAATCCAGTTCAAAACAGATAATATAAGATTATAAATATAAATATAGCTGTGTGGAAGGGCCTTGAGTCTATACTGACATATACTGTAATCCAGTTAAAATCAGATAATCTGTATTTTATAGGCAGTGTAGAAGAGTGGGCAGAGCTTAGCCTTCTAACTGGCAGCAACTGGATAAAAACAATTATTCTTCTCCCTCTAATTAGGACTTTATTTTTCTTTTCTTTTTGTTGTATGAACGTAGAGGCATGGATGAGGGGTTGTGCTGCCAAATTTAGTGTTTCTGGGATGTGTAGTTTTGTTTTGTCCTAGGCCGAAATTTCATTACCCTTTTATATATATAGATAATACTAAAATGCTATACTGTAGGCTGTTAGGAATTGTGGGAGTTGAAGTCCAAAACACCTGGAAGGAAGGCCCAAGTTTGCCTATGCCTGCTTTAAAGCAAAAGCTGGATGGCCACCTGTTGACTGTGTGGATCCTAGAGTGCAGCTTTCTCCCATACTAGGATCCTATGACTCCTTAGGAAACCGATCAGGTTTCCTAGCAGTTTGAATACATGCAAATGTGAGTAGATCAATAGGTACTGCTCTGGCAGGAAGGAAATGGTGATCCATGCAGTCATGCCAGCCACATGACCTTGGAGGTGTCTAAGGACAACGCTGGCTCTTCAGCTTAGAAATGGAGATAAGCACCAACCCACAGAGTTGGACACAACTAGAGTTAATATCAGGGGAAAACCTTTATCTTATACTTATATTTATTTATTCTGTATGTCACCTTTTGCCCTCTAAAAATGCTCCAAAGCAGACCATACGCATTAAAATAGCAACCATTTAGAAAATGTGTTAAAAACTAGAAGTTATGATATATTAGCATTATTGATAGGATACTATATTTTATTTTTGATATTACTATTAACGTATACTGTATACCACTTTTCCCTCTTAAAATAGTCCAAAGCAAACTATAAGCATTAAAATAGAATTAAACCTACAAAGGAATCATTAAAACAAAATTAAAATACATGAAACATTACCCAACACAGATTAATGGTACAAGACACACAAGTGCAAACAAGAGATTCATTTTTATTTCATTAATACATATCTATATCTTCCAACTCTATTATTCTGTTCTGGATACAACAAATTGAGTGATTCGTCTTCAACAAGAAGCCTATTATCTTTGCTATTTATCTCCATGGCTCTCTTCTTCCACTCTCATTGCATTGGGGGGGGGGGGGGGGGCAAAATACTGTTTTATCTTACACTTGAAAATTACCTAGGGCCAGCCCTGGCTGTGTGCCATATAACCCAGAATATCAAGGCAGAATAACCCACAATATCTGCTTTGAACTGGGTTATCTGAGTCTACACTGCCATATAATCCAATTCAAAGCAGA
This sequence comes from Anolis carolinensis, assembly GCF_035594765.1. NCBI lineage: Eukaryota > Metazoa > Chordata > Lepidosauria > Squamata > Anolidae > Anolis > Anolis carolinensis. The sequence continues at coordinate 87,689,303 of NC_085841.1, forward strand.
TAATGTGGATTATCTGCCTTGATATTCTGGGTTATATGGCTGTGTGCCATATAACCCAGAATATCAAGGCCGAAAAATCTCACAATATCTGTTCTGAACTGGGTTATCAGAGTTCACATTGCCCTATATCCCAGTTCAATGTTTGGTGCTAAATTTACTTATATAACATTGCCATGTGCTGAACTGCTTTTTCTGTCGATTTGGTGCTTAATTTGTAAAATCATAATGTAATTTGATGTTTAATAGGCTTTTCCTTAATCCCTCCTTATTATCCAACATTTTCTCTTATCCAACGCTTTTATTTTTCAGTGATTGGTTTTTTTTTGGGGGGGGGGGCGCCAAAATTCTGTTCGCCTACACTTAAAAATTACCTTAGGCCGGCCCCGGCTAGATGGTACCACAAAATACACTTTTGGGGCAGAGCAATCTTGTGAAGAGGGACATAAGAAACTGTCTAATCCTGAGTTAAACTATTTGTCCATCTGGTTCAGTATTATCTATGCCTGGTAGCCTCCGGTGTCTGTCAGAAGATACCAAGAACTGAAACTGAAACCTTTTGTAGAAAAAGCATGCTCTCTGCCATTTACACATCATCCATTTCCATGACACTAAGCTGACATTGATTCAATGACCTTTTCATTGTCAGGTGAATATAATGTGATTCTTTGGCTATTTAATGGATGACAAATTTTATTCCTGCTTTCACTTCTTAACCTTTGTTCATATGGCTCTCTGACTTTAGCTTTCATGGTTGACTATTCTTATTATGTTTGCCCTCTGTGCCTTGGAAACCTGCATTGGAAGGCAGGATATAATTCTTTTAAGTAATTCACAAAATTAAAATTAACAAATATCTTTATCAAAAAGTTCTCATTTTGGTTTTAATTCTGTAAACTGGTAGCTGATAAAGTTGCTTCTCCTTTGTGGAGAGAAAAAGTGGGGTGCAAATAAACATAATCATCATCATCATCATCATCTCTGAAGGTTGTGGAAAAATTGATTTGCTTCAAATTAGTTTTCAACTGTGATTATAATAAAGTAAAAATTAAAGAACACACCACTTTTCAGCTCATATTCTCTATTTGAAGCAGGTTACGAGAGCAGCAGACATCTGAGAACGATTCATTAGAAAACACAATAATGCTTAGCAAGACAGAAAGAAAACAGGAAGACCACATTCAAGGTAGATAGACTCAATCTATCTACCTTGACTTTGCAAGATCTGAGCAGGGCTGCAGATGACAGGATAACTTGAATTTCCTTCATACATAGGGTTGCATAAGTCAACTTGAGGGCAATTAACAACAAATCAGAGCAATAGAACACACTTAATTTACTTGTGAACATCTTCGCTATATACAGTACAAAACACATTTACAAAACTTATACTACAATCCTTTATAGTACGTGGTTACACAAAAGTAAATCCCATACAGGACTTATTCTCATAAGACTACAGCTTGACTCTCACTGAATTCAAAATGAAACACTTCTGAACAAATATGGTGGAGCTTTGCTTTCAGATAAGGTTTAATTTTACTCAAGTAATTATCCAAAAGTTATTTTTATAATTACAATTTTGGATACCCTGTATATCCTTTGCATATTTATTTCAGAATTCAGGGCCATTTTGTTCATAACATGAAGCATGTCTTTGAAAATGGGGAAAAGTACCACATTTCATCTGAATCCTTAATGGAACAATGAACTGTGGACATAAACAGATAACTACAATATCTAAAGAGAACAGCAGAATACAAGATGCTTCTTGTCAGATTTCTGTATATCAGAGATCATGAATATAAAACACAAATTTTTCAGAGCTCCATGGTCAAGCTTGAAAATTCCAAATTCTAAACAAGGAAATTTAGAACCAGACGGCATGTTATTATCTTGTGAGATGTAAAGAAAATTGATAAAAGAAATGTGTTTTTAAAAAACCCTTGCTTGCTGCAGATTATTAGTGCCCCTTATAGTGTCTCTAGTACTAGAAAAGATAAGTCACCTGATTAGGTGCTAATTGGCTTCAGTGTAAAGCAGCAAGGGAAGGATAACAAGGTAGCTGTTATCTGATCCTGGAAGCTGTACAGGAACTATTGTGACTGTAAGCTGCTTATTGATTAAGGAGCTATTTCTCTAGTGTGAGGCTAACCTGGACTCCCCAGTGAGCTTGCTCTCCATGCTGAAAGAGTACACTTCTAGAACTATTTCTCACACATAGACCTCCTTGGAATTCGCATGAGGGTGGGAGCAGATGTACTATCCTACCTTTGGCATACAAAAACCCATGTTGGATTTTGCTTGCCTTAGAATAAAGGCATGCCTGTAGAATTCTTTCCCTCTGCACATGTAAAGGACCTACATGCATGGATGCCATCATAATAACTACCCTATGTATTCATGTAGAAAACTAAAAATTATAGTCAAAACTCTAATTTTAAAAAGGAACCAACCTCTGAGCAGAGTGGCAAAAGCTTAGTCTGTCCTGGGAGAACCTTTAAAAAGCTCTGACCCCATCTAATCTCTGTGCCCTTCTAACCTTTTTGAATGCTTAGGCAGGGAAATTATGGCTGTGGCCAGGGGTGGCTGGTCCCTGAGGTCGCACTGAAGCTTTTCCCTCTCTATGGAATGACCCTCATCTTATGCATGGGACATATTAAAATCCACAATTTTAGCCCCAAACTCTGACCGCTACATGAGTATATAAGGTACTAGCTGTGCCCGGCCACGCGTTGCTGTGGCAAAGTCTGGTGGTATGGGAAATAAAGTATTGAGGAATTGGAGGTAGTTAAGGTAAAGGGTCAAGGTTTTTTCCTGATATTAAGTGCAGTCGTGTGTGAGTGTGTGGGTTGGTGATCATGTGTATTTGTAAGTCGAAGAGGTGGCATTGTTTGTAGAGTCCTTGGAGGTCATGTGGGTGGTATGACTGTATGGAACGCTGTTAGTTTTGTGTCAGAGGAGTCCTGATATTTGGTTGTTTATTTGGATGATATTGGATGTAGTGATATTTGGATGTTTTGGAACTGTTGGGTTGGGAGAAGGTGGGGTAATAGTGGGGGTTGACTCCGTTTTTCGAATTCAAACGTGCGACGTTTCATTGGAGAAGTTGAGTAGGTTAGCGGTTGAAGACGCTGCGTCATTAGGGGATATTATTTCTTAAAGGTTGTGAATATACAATATTTGTGATTATTGGGTGTTTTTGTCTGTTGGAGGTAAGTATGAATGGTGTCTAAGAGATGTTGTAGGTGTTGTGAATGGGTATAGAGTACGTTATCATCGGTATATTAGAGTTGTATGAGAGATGTTGGTGTTTTGAATGGGGATAGAGTACGTTATCATCGGTATATTAGAGTTGTATAAGAGATGTTGGTGTTGTGAATGGGTATAGAGTACGTTATCATCGGTATATTAGAGTTGTATAAGAGATGTTGTAGGTGTTGTGAATGGGTATAGAGTACGTTATCATCGGTATATTAGAGTTGTATAAGAGATGTTGTAGGTGTTGTGAATGGGTATAGAGTACGTTATCATCGGTATGTTAGAGTTGTATAAGAGATGTTGTAGGTGTTGTGAATGGGTATAGAGTACGTTATCATCGGTATGTTAGGGTTGTATAAGAGATGTTGTAGGTGTTTTGAATGGGTATAGAGTACGTTATCATCGGTATGTTAGAGTTGTATAAGAGATGTTGTAGGTGTTGTGAATGGGGTATAGAGTATGTTATCATCGGTATATTAGAGTTGTATAAGAGATGTTGGTGTTGTGAATGGGTATAGAGTACATTATCATCGGTATATTAGAGCTGTATAAGAGATGTTGGTGTTGTGAATGGGTATAGAGTACGTTATCATCCGTATATTAGAGCTGTATAAGAGATGTTGGTGTTGTGAATGGGTATAGAGTACATTATCATCGGTATATTAGAGCTGTATAAGAGATGTTGGTGTTGTGAATGGGTATAGAGTACGTTATCATCCGTATATTAGAGCTGTATAAGAGATGTTGGTGTTGTGAATGGGTATAGAGTATGTTATCATCGGTATATTAGAGCTGTATAAGAGATGTTGGTGTTGTGAATGGGGATAGAGTACGTTATCATAGGGATATTGCAGTTGTGCAAGTGATGTTGTAGGTTTTTTTGTGAATGGGTATAGAGTACGTTATCATCGGGATTTTGTAGTTGTATAAGAGATGTTGTAGGTTTTCTGAATAGGTATAGAGTACGTTATCATCGGTATATTAGAAATGTTAGGATTGTATGATGATGTTGTTGTTGTTGTTGTTGTTGTTATTATTATTATTATTATTACTAGCTGTGCCCGGCCACGCGTTGCTGTGGCTTAGTCTGGTGGTGTTGGTCAGTCTACATTAGGTTGTATTTATGCTGTGACCTCCACCCTTCTTTATGCTCACATTAGTAGTAGTATTTGAAGTCTGTTACCTTCTTCAATTTTTGTGTTGATTGATAATTGCTTGAGATCCCTGTTGTCTTTGGTTTGTTGTTAATTGTAATGTCTGATTCTGCTGAGTGCGGTTTATATTTTTATTGTGGTACAATAGTCTTTTTTTTTTTGCCTGTGTAGGTGTTTATTATTATTGTTGTTGTAGTGGTCATGAAAGTTGGATAAGTTAGATGCTACTGTATTGTTTTTTGGAGGCCCAGTGTAGCACTGACTTGGCCTCTCAGCCTCAGTGCCTAGGGCTGTTTCTTGCCTGTGATGGTGTTGATTCTTATTGTTGTTGTTATTGTTATTATTGTAATTGTTTTTTTGGAGGCCAAGTGTGAATGTAGGGATTGGGGAGGTGGATGAGTTGTGTTGTCAAATTTTGTATTTGTTATAGTCACAATGCGTTGTTGTAAGTATTGTGGGTCCGGATTGTGGTTTTGTGGTGTGGTTGTGTTGTTACAACTGAGAGGCAAGGCTTTTGTGTTGTGTTGTCAAGTTTTGTATTTCTGGGGCGTTTAGTTGTATGCCAAGTTTTGTATTTCTGGGGCGTTTAGTTGTGTTGTTATAGTCACTATGCATTGTTGTGAGTTTTGTGGGTCCGGGTTGTGGTTTTGTGGTATGGTTGTGTTGTTACAATCGGGAGGGAATGCTTTTGTGTTGTGTTGCCAAGTTTCGTATTTTTGGGGCGTTTAGTTGTGTTGTTATAGTCATGATGCGTTGTTGTGAGTTTTGTACGTCCGGATTGTGGTTTTGTGTTGTGGTTGTGTTCTTACAACTGGGAGGCAAGGCTTTTGCGTTGTGTTGTCAAATTTTGTATTTCTGGGGCGTTTAGTTGTGTTATAGTCATGATGCGTTGTTGTGAGTTTTGTGGGTACGGATTGTGGTTTTGTGGTGTGGTTGTGTTGTTACAACCAGGAGAAAAGGCTTTTGTGTTGTGTTGTCAAGTTTTGTATTTCTGGGGCGTTTAGTTGTGTGCCAAGTTTCGTATTTCTGGGGCGTTTAGTTGTGTTGTTATAGTCACGATGCGTTGTTGTGAGTGTTATGGGTCTGGATTGTGGTTTTGTGGTGTGGTTGTGTTGTTACAACCTGGAGGGAAGGCTTTTGTGTTGTGTTGTCAAGTTTTATATTTCTGGGGCGTTTAGTTGTGTGCCAAGTTTCGTATTTCTGGGACGTTTAGTTGTGTTGTTATAGTCACGATGCATTGTTGTGAGTTTTGTGGGTCCAGATTGTGGTTTTGTGGTGTGGCTGTGTTGTTACAACTGGGAGGCAAGGCTTTTGTGTTGTGCTATTAAGTTTTATATTTCTGGGGCGTTTAGTTGTGTGCCAAGTTTCGTATTTCTGGGGCGTTTAGTTGTGTTGTTATAGTCACGATGCGTTGTTGTGAGTGTTATGGGTCTGGATTGTGGTTTTGTGGTGTGGTTGTGTTGTTACAACCTGGAGGGAAGGCTTTTGCATTGTGTTGCCAAGTTTCGTATTTCTGGGGTGTTTAGTTGTGTTGTTATAGTCACAATGCGTTGTTGTGAGTTTTGTGGGTCCTGTGTGGTTTTGTGGTGTGGTTGTGTTGTTATAACTGGAAGGCAAGGCTTTTGCATTGTGTTGCCAAGTTTTGTATTTCTGGGGCGTTTAGTTGTGTTGTTATCGCATGATGCGTTGTTGTGAGTTTTGTGGGTCTGGATTGTGGTTTTGTGGTGTGGTTGTGTTGTTGTAACCTGGAGGCAAGCCTTTTGCATTGTGTTGCCAAATTTCGTATTTCTGGGATGTTTAGTTTTGTTGTTATAGTCACTGCGCAAACAACTTTATCATTTTATATATATAGATTATTATTATTATTATTATTATTATTATTATTATTATTGAGAGGCTGGGTGGCCATCTGTTGGGAGTGCTTGGATTGTGTCCTGCATGGCAGATGGTGGGAGGTGTTAGCTGGCCGTGATTGTTTAGTGTCTGGCATTCCTGTGTTTTAAGAGTGTTGTTTTTTATTTTGTGTTGTGATTTTAAGCTTATTATAATATTAGGAGTCAGACTGTGTTGATTGTCATGGTTGATAGCATATATTTAAAATATTGAGTGTTAAAATGGGTTGGATATTGTAGAAGGGAGAGTATATGGAGAGAAATAATTCGGATGATGGGCGGGCGCTAGAACCCAGGGGACAGCTTTTTCCCTTTGCCTGCCTTCCCTGTTGCCGGCGGCCATTATAGTTTCTGTTTCCCTCCCGGGCATGGCTACCGATGGGGCGTTGTGGGTTCTCTCCATGTGGAGCTGCGTGAAGTGAGTTTGTGTTGTTTCAACCTTAAGGCGTGGATGATGGGTTGTGTTCTCAAATTTCGAGGTTGGGGGCCCTTTACTTTTGTTGTTTTGCTCGGTGCTCGAATTCCATCACTCTTTTATATATATAGATGTATACAATGACCTTCATACCATCACAGAGTTTATGATAATCTGGGGAGGCCCTGTTCTCGGTCCTGCCTTCTTCACAGGATCAATTGGTGGGGACTCCCTCCCCAGGGACACCAGATCAGCCCCCTCCCTCCTGATCTTCCGTATGAGAGTAAAAATATGGCTCTGTGGCCTTCAGAGAGCCTGTGCAATAATCAGATATGGAATGACATGTTATGGCTATAGGAACGACCCGGTTTATGCTAATGGATGATGTGATTTGCCAATTTGTAAAGCTGCCTTGAGTCCTCTTCGGGATAGATGGAAATAGCGTAAATAAATAAATTATAAATAAATAATGTGTATTCCACAAGGGCGCGAAATAATGTTGCATATGATTCTTCCCTAGAGGAAAGAGGTGCATTCATATTGCAGAAATAGTGCGGTCTGACACCACTTTCCCTGCCATGGCTCAATGCTAGGGGAATCTTGCCAATTGTAGTTTTACTGTTTGGCAGAGAAGGCGTGTAAAACTACAGTTCACAGGATTCCATAGCCTCAAGCCAAGGCAGTGAAAGTGGTGTCAAACTGCATCCATTCTACAGTGTAATCCCCAAAGGCTTGTCCTCTGGGGTTTTTGGACTTCAACTCCCAGAATCCTCAGCTGCTTCAGTCAACGAGTAGGGACTCTGGGAGCTGAAGTCCAAAACACATAGAAGGCCCGGCTTTGGGAAACACTGAGCTGGATCTAGGTTTTAAGGTCCTTTCTTTCTCTCCCTCCACCGCCTTTTATTTTGGGGATGAATAGGGGGACTGTCCGCGTTCTCCTCTCTCCTCCTCACCGATCTGCCCGCTGGTCGCAGGCAGGACAGGCGACTCCTCCTCTCCGGCTTCGCCCTCCATCGCCAGCCTTTGAGGTTCCGCCAACAGAAGCCCGCGTTCTCGGAACGCCCTACAGCTGGCCGTTCCTCGCCCAGCCGCCGGGGGCGCTGGCGAGCAAAGGGGGATCCGGCGACCAATAGGCGGAGCGGCGAGGCAGGAAGCGCGCAGCGCTCGGAGCAACAACCGCAGAACCATATCTAGGAAACCAGAGGGAAGCTGTTGCTACGGGATGGCGGAAGGGTCAAGAAAGAACGCCGCCGAAGATTTAGAATCGCGCCCTTGTGGAGGAACTACGACTCCCATGATGCAATGCAAGTGATGGGGCCGTGTGCAAAACCGAAGCGACTCCTCCTCCTTTCAAATTCCCCCGCCCTTCCTGGCAGGAATACCAAAATACTGCCCGCCTTCCCCAAATACATCAATCCTTTAAAGAGGTGACATCTTCTACAGTTGTTATTTGAAGGCCATTATTACACCAGGCATGGGCGAACTTGAGCCCTCCAGATGTTCTGGACTTCAACTCCCACAATTCGTCCCATAATTCCAATTAGGAATTTATAAAATCAGAGTTGGAAGAGACTTCGTGGGCCATCCAGTCCAACCCCATTCGGCCAAGAAGCAGGAAAATCGCATTCAAAGCACTCCCGACAGATGGCCATACAGCCTCTGCTTAAAAGCCTCCAAAGAAGGAGCCTCCACCACTCTCCAGGGCAGAGAGTTCCACTGCTGAACAGATCTCACAGTGAGGAAGTTCTTCCTGATGTTCAAGTGGAATCTCCTTTCCTGTAGTTTGAAGCCATTGTTCCGTGTCCTAGTCTGCAGGGCAGCAGAAAACAAGCTTGCTCCCTCCTCCCTATGACTTCCCCTCACATATTTATACATGGCCCGCATCATATCTCCTCTCAGCCTTCTCTTCTGCAGGCTAAACATGCCCAGCTCTTTAAGCTGCTCCTCGTAAGGCTTGTTCTTTAGATCCTTGATCATTTTAGTTGCCCTCCTCTGGACACTTTCCGGCTTGTCAACATCTCCCTTCAATTGTGGTGCCCAAAATAGGACACAGTATTCCAGGTGTGGTCCGACCAAGGCAGAATAGAGGGGGAGCATGACTTCCCTGGATCTAGACACTATACTCCTATTTATGCAGGCCAAAATCCCATTGGCTTTTTAAGCTGCCGAATGACATTGTTGGCTCATGTTTAACTTGTAGTCCACGAGGACTCCAAGATCTTTGTGGGAGTTGAAGTCCAAAACACCTGGAGGGCCGAAGTTTGCCCTTGCCTGTAAATGCTGTATTTTTTAAATAATTCATGTTACATAAATTATACTTAATCAGTTTTATTCTTCTAATTGATCCGAACTACAAATTCCATCTTGAATCACAATTTTATCTCAGGTGTTGTGCTCACAGAGTTGCAAACCCCACTTAAAGTTTGTCTTCCAGGGTGGATCTACACTATAGAGTTAATACAGTTTGATAACACTTTAGCTGCTAGGTTTCAGTGTTATTGAATCCTGTGAATTGTAGTTTTACAAGGTCTTTTGCCTTCTCCACCAAAGGGCGCTGGTGCCTCACCAGACTACAAACCCCAGAATCCATAACATTGAACCCTGGCAGTTGAAAGTGGTGTCAAACTGCATCAATTATACAGTGCAGATGTGCATTGGCTCTGGGAAGCTGGGTTGCAGCTGCTCTCTCTCTCTGAATAGTACAGCAGTTGTTGAGACTGAGCCTAAGCCTAAATAGTTAAGTAGTTTATGGCAAAGATATGGATGGTGAATGTTGTCCAGCTTTTTGCATTTTCTGTGTGGGCCATAATTTTGCCCTCATATTACAGTATTAATAAAGCTGGCAATACATCTGGTAGCTATATTAAAAACCTAAATTAGAATGGAAGGAGTTAATAAGATACTGGAAAGAGGAAGAACTGTACAGATGGAACCAATTAAGAATTTCTGCAAAGGATGTTCTCTCCAGAGGGAGAGAAAATCCTTAGCGAAAGGAGGAGCTATTTTCCAGAAGTGCAACACTTTTCAATCTCAAGGAAATCAGACGGAAATTAGAGTGATTTAATCCTTTTCGTACAGGCAAAGCAGATGAAATCAGTACTTACACAGGGATAGTGTCTAAGTAGTTTTTAACATGGCCATTTTGAAGGTTTCTTTCTAGTTTTTGAATTGAAAGACTTTCGGTGTTGCAGTTCCATTCCATTCCATCTTATGCATTTGTGCCGCTTTAGCTCTTAAATGTTTAAGATTAATTCAATTTGGATTACAGTGGGACCATTGGTATCCACAGGGTTTGGATCCAGGACCCCAAGATCTATGAATGTTTGTTGCATTATATTCAATGATGCAGTAAATAGTGTGCCTTATATACAATGGCAAAAACAAGGATGCTCTTTTTCCTATTTTCTTTGAATATTTTCACACTGGATAGTTGAATCCATGAATGCAGAATCTGTGAATACGGAGCGTCAACTGTAAACATACTTCTTCACTTCAGCTAAGTGGGCTGCAGGGTTTTGTTTTATATATATATGCTTGATTTCAGATGAGGATTATATCATTCAGAACAAATGGAACAAGTTTGTTATCTAGCTTCAAAACAGGTGTTCTGCTATAGAATGCTGTAAGACCAGTTGGACCTTGAAGCTGTCTATGGCTTTTAAGGGCCTAAGCATATGAGATTAATATTTACAGCGAACTTTAAAGGTCCCACATTTTACATAATTACATATTTAAAGTAGGTCAGCTTCTATTCTGTATCATTTGGCTGCAGGAACTAAGAGTTTCTTCTTTCTTTTTTGCCCAGGTTCCAATTATGTGCTTCAGTAGAATCCTAAAGCTTCTGCTGCAATTGGCAGTCCCTCATGTGCCCTAAAACCTGTTGTAGAGGTATGGAAAACCCTCTGGGGCAGATTGTTGGCACCAGATTTTTGGATATAAAACTATCCCACGGTTTTTGTTGTGCATCTAATGCCTGACATAGTTTCGGGTGAAACAAAATTGAAAAATCCAAAGATCACATGGGTACGAACAAGTACTGAGTTACAGATCGCTATCGTTTGTTTTGCACACTCTACAACAGAATGACATGTCTGTTCGGTTATGGCACTTTGATCACTTGGAACCCAGAAATTGATTTGCCAGGTGCAGGACACGACGTTGTTTGCCAGCCTGGTGTGAAGACAGCAAATGTGCTTTGTGTGGGTAGTGCCAGCGAGCGCTCAACCTTTGTAGTACATTTTGGCACCGGTGTTGTTGGGAGCGGTAATCACAAGGGAAACTGGAATGCCTAGATTTAAGCAACAACCTGGTGGAAAGGAGAAAGTCCATTGGATATTAATACAAACTGTAAAGCAAGGACAAAGAAGGACATGCCGTACTAGAGGTGGTGGCAATCTGTGTTAAAGAAGTCATAGAATACAGGCCAGAATGATATAGATACAGTTAGGATGAGTTATATATATGTACTGATGTTGCTGATCACAGTGATAAGCAAATTTCATACCAATGTAAGAAGAGTTGCTATAAATCAAGATTAATTAGAAGCTAAAGAGCAAACATTAGGCTGGATGAATGACAGATCTGCAGTTGGATAGTCTATACAGAAAACACCAACATTTTGAAACTGTGAGATTACTCTCAGATAATTGGGTATAGGGTAGGGCCCTAAGGCTACCAACCAGTAATAAGCTTAATTGAGCAGTGAGACTGCTTTCTGGATAACCATGCATGGGCCTGTTCTGTCCAAATTAACTGGTAGTTAGAGAAATCTGATGCATATTTTGAAAGGGAAGTCTCACTGTATTTGTACATCTCGCTCCATAATAAATGTATTTAGAGATCCAGCCTCAGTATTAATTCATAAGATTTACTCTAAACTGAAATGTTTCAGTGCAGAAGACTACAAGCTCTGCTCTGGTGGTTACAAAATAATTAGTGATATCTGTAATTGACCTTGCACTTGCGTTATGTTTTTTATTATGAGATCTACTTCTCACAATTTTTAGTGGCTCATAATGAGCCAGTATGAGGGGAGTGGCTAGGTAAGCTGGGTGAAAGGTAACCAATTACAGCTCAGGGAATGCTCTGAAGGTAAGCTGTAAGTGAAAAGAATATAAGAACACAGCTGTCTCTGAAAAGCAGACAAGGTGTGGGAGTAGACAGAGTAAGAGTGACAATTTCAGGGAGATAAGGCAGTTAGGAAGGAGAACTGACTCTGGTATTGAAGGGACCATGTAAGAATATAATTTTCAAGAGTTAATCTGTTATGTTACTGATTTTAATACATGTTAGTTGTTAGTCTTTTCTTTAAAACCTTTATCTGGATGTCTCTACCAAGACAGATAAAGAATGAGACCACACTTACCATAAAGAACCCACATAACAACATGGATCTCATCCTTAAATTAGGCCTTAAGTCTGGATCCAGCTTGGTATCTATACAATAATAAACACATCCCCTAAGTAAGTATAAGATGAAGCTTTAGCTCCAGCATTATTAAAATTGGGATTTTTAAAAAGATATAACAAGCGGGTCAAACTGTGCTGGTTGTATGCCTTCAAGCCATTATGGTGACCCTAAGTCAAACTGAACATGTGGTTTTGTTGCAAGATCTGTTCTAAAGGACATGCTATTGTCTCTTCAGAGGCTAAGAGAATGTGACTTGCCCAATATCACCAAGTGGGTTTCTGTGGTACAGATTGTGGTCTCAGAGTCTTCACCTAACATTTATATCACTACCCCATGTTCACTTTCTTGAGGTCAAGCTAGCAAAACTATTCATTGAGATCTTTTCCGTTCCATAGTATGTGGCAGAGATGCACATTTCAATTTTTTTCTCTTCTACTATAGATAGTCCTTTTGCTCCTGCGGGTGAATTTCACATCCTACAGAGTGGAGACAATGCAGCCTATTGTCTTATTTTTCAGAACAAATCATCTTATCTTTGTTTGGAAAGGTGTGGTGATGCATTAAATTATATTGGAGAGGCGCATGACTTTTCAGATATGTAATCGCCTTTGAGCTGGAGCTTTTGTGTTTGCTTAAGATATTTGATCGTTTTCACAGTGCTCTGCGAAAGATCCAAGACACAAAGTATACCGCCAGACCAGGCCTTAGTGAGTTCCAAGCAGTATTTGCTAGCAGAGGCATGGCAAGGTTTATTATGCCTCCAAGCAGTGTGCATAACTTATACTTTTCTAAACGCAGGCTTTGACATAGTTCCAGAATGCCACATTGCATTGCTCTATGAAAGCAGCATAAAACAGGAAACTAGTTAAAAGGGGATGTCTGCAGGATTTTTGCCAGAGAAAACCTATCTCTAAGTAAAAGGATGCAAGTTGGAGAGGAACATTGTCGGAAGCTGTTCACCAAAGAGGATGTCATGAAATGTCTCATGGGGCAGGAAGATATGCTTCATGCATTTTGGGGAGGGGGGGTGGGAGCCTCGCACTCCCAGCAGCATATATAACAAGTCTGTGGGGTTTGGAGCCAGAATGAAAAGCCATTTGGATGGAATTGGTCCAATATCTTGACTATGTTGAAACTAATTATTAGATTCAAATGGTTGTACCGAGAAAATATGTTGAGCAAGTCGTTAAAAGGGAATATCAACAACAGACAATGTCAGCTTGATGTGAACACTATGCAGTCATTTCCTTTCTGACCAAGAGACCAGATTTTGCATTTTTGTGCACGGAGGCTCTGTCCACCCCCTCAACAACAAAAATCAACACAACTTTATTGACTTCATTGGGAGGGGTTTTTCCAAGTGAAGAATGCAGAATTGGATCCAAGCTTTATGCTGTTCCAGATGGAAGAAATAGCTATTTACAGATTGAGTAAAACCATTATTTCAAAACTAAACCATTGGATTCAAACCTCAATTCCTAAAGTAGCTGCCACAACTTTAATTTTGGAAAAATTCTGTGCTCTCGGCATTCCCGTTTTGGTTTGCTTTTGCATTTTTCTGTCCTTCTTCTGTCACGTCATTTCTGACTTTTCTCCCACTTCATGCCTCTTCACTTTTTCTTCTTTCTGTTCAAAATTCCATAATGACTCTTGTATCATTTTTCTCATTTGAATATTAACCCATTCTCTGGATGGATATGCTTTTGTAAAGAAAACTGCATCTCTGACAACAAGGGCAAGTTGTCAGCAGGCCTAGGGAACCCCAAGATTTGCAGATGTACAAAAACAATTCTAGGAAGAGGGAGCTTTGAGCATATCAATAGCTATAGAATGCTGTCTGACTGAAAACGAATGGGATGAAATGGATTATTTTGGAAGATGATACAGGAGCATTCCACAATGCAACTCTTCTTTTGAAATTTCCATCTGTTTCCTCCCTCCACCTATTATACACAATGTTACATGCTTCTTTGTACGCAAAGTACAGTGCACAACAACTGAGCTGATCAAGACCAGCCTCCTGTGTGACTATGACAGCTACCTTAGCTATTGCTATTACAGTTCACATTTGGGGCTTTAACTTTGGTGGATTTAATAATTCATGTATTTCATTTAAAAGTGTTGATGCTAGAGTCGCAAACCTACGTTTTGTCTCGTGTTTTAAGATAATCTGGCAGGATTCTCTCCTGATGTTTCACCCACATCTATGGCAGGCATCCTCAGAGGCTGTCAGGTATATGGATAAACTAAGCAAGGAAGCTTTAAATATCTGTGGAAGATCCTGGGTGGGGAAAAGAACTCTTGTTTGTTGTCTGCTGTGTTTGGTGGTCCCTATGTAGACTTGTCCACAGCTGCATGGTATATGGTAGACTCCTGCAGAGGTGAGAGGATCCCTCTTGTCCTTCGCTGACCATAGCATTTGTTGGATTTTCTTAGTGGGTCTGTAGATAGTTTGTAGGTTGTGTTTCTTCATCAGTTTGCCTATGCAGAGAGAAACGTCAGGAGATAATACTTCTGGAATATGGCCATATTGCCCGGAAAACACACAACAACCCTGTGATCCCAGCCATGAAAGTCTTCGACATCACAGTCTGGCAGGATGTCAATGCAGAAAGGGGCCAGTTCTCTCCTTGGCCATGTTGGGGACCAACAGCAAAAAGCAATAAATGAGAGGCAAAACAATTTCAAATGACAAGGAGGAGCTAATGAACTGTGGTTCTCTGAGGTTTTAATGTCCACCAAATTTAAGTCTTTCATATGGACATTAACTGGCACGTTTTACCTATACAGCACCTGTTTTCCCAGATGTAATAAGGACTTCTTGAGAAATTCAATGTTCTCTGCTTAAGAAAGGGGGAGTTAGTTCCTGGAGAGAGGCAGCCTGAATCTCAAAGAAATTTATTTATTTTGTTGCTAATGAGCTGAAATTCTATTTGTTGTTGTGTGCCTTTGAGTCTTTCTTCTTCTTTATTTCTTCAGTCGTTTCCCACTCTTCGTGACCTCATGGACCAGTCCACGCCAAAGCTCCCTGTCAGCCGTTGCTGCCCCCAGTTCCTTCAAGGTCAGGACAGTCACTTCAAGGATATCAGCTATCCATCTCGCCCTTGGTCGGCCTCTCTTCCTTTTTCCTTCCATTTTCCCCAGCATTATGATCTTTTTCAAGCTTTCCTGTCTTCTCATGATGTTGCCTCCAATATCCTTCCCTCCAGTGAGCAGCAGGGCATTATTTCCTGGAGGAAGGAATGGTTGGATCTTCTTGTAGTCCAAGGCACTCTCAGGATTTTCCTCCAGCAACAAAGTTCAAAAGCTTCCTTCGCTCAGCCTTCCTTATGGTCCAGCTCTCACATCCATAGGTTACTATGGGGAATACCATTGCTTTCACTATACGCACCTTTGTTGCCAGTGTGATGTCTCTGCTCTTCACTGTTTTATCAAGGTTGGCCATTGCTCTCCTCCCAAGAAGTAAACGTCTTCTGATTTCCTGGCTGCAGTCTGCATCTGCAGTGATCTTCGCACCTAGAAATATAAAGTCTGTCACTGCCTCCACGTTTTCTCTATTTGCCAGTTATCAATCAGTCTGGTTGCCATAATCCTGGTTTTCTTGATGTTTAACTGCAATCCAGCTTTTGCACTTTCTTCTTTCACCTTGGTGATAAGGCTCCTCAGCTTCTCCTCACTTTCAGCTATCAGTGTGGTATCATCTACACACCTAAGGTTGTTAATGTTTCTTCCAGCAATTTTAACTCCAGGCTTGGATTCATCAAGCCCCACACGTCGCATGATGTGTTCTGCGTACAAGTTGAATAGCTAGGGTGAAAGTATACAGTCCTGCTGTACTCCTTTCCCAATCTTGAACCAGTCTGTTGTTCCGCGGTCTGTTCTTACTGTTGCTACTTGGTCGTTATACAGATTTCTCAGGAGACAGACAAGGTGACTTGGTATCCCCATACTACCAAGTACATGTCATGATTTATTATGGTCCACACAGTTGAAGGATTTAGAATGGTCAATAAAGCAGAAATAGATGTTTTTCTGAAATTCCCCAGCTTCCTCCATTATCCATTGGATATTGGCAATTTGGTCTCTCGTTCCTCTGCCTTTTCTAAACCCTTTTGAGTAATTTTGGCTTATAGCAACCTTAAGGTGAGCATTACATGGTTTTCTAGGGTTGAAAATGTATGACTTGCCCATGGTCATGCTATGGGTTTCTGTGGCTGAGGGAGGAATTGAACCATGGTCTCCAGAGCCATAGTCCAATGCTCAAACCACTATACCACACTTCCACCTATCTTTTATAGCTCTTTTCCCTATGTACCTTCATGGCCAAGAAGGGGAGTGCCTCTTCCTTCATTGAGATCCCCCCAGACTACCTTCAGCTTGTATGATGTATTTTATGCATTTTGAAGGGCCAATAAAGGTATGAATCTTTTGTGGATTATGACTTGGACTGTGGTAAAGGTGAGCAACTTCTACATGACAAGGGGCTTCATCTCTACATACAAAGAGAGAGAGATCTTGGAGGACTGCACCTGCCCGCCTCACACTATTGATATACTTTAAAAATGTTCCAAAGGGGCCATTTCATGTATTTGAGAAGAGGGCTCTGTTCTGTTTGGGGCTACATAATCCTTCTGGGTTTTGAAATATGTCCCCAGCCACCTAAAACAGACATGCCTCACTCCTGAAAACATAGCAAAATGGCTAGTCTAGCTACCTAAATGAAACCAGTATAGTTTTAGGGCTACCTAGAAAATCTCCAAGCAGAATGTACAGTTGACTTTGTCTCTGCATCCTTTTTAAATGTTAGGATTAGCCAAAGTGGTACACATTATTTACAACTGACATCCTTTGCTCTGATGCAGAATCCTGAAACTTGTGCTCTTTGGATCTAACTGCCCATAAATCCCTACAAGTTTAAATATTTTGATTTCAATCTATTGCTTATAAGTGCCTAGAATTTTTGTTCCTGAGGGATATTTGGAAAAGGGGCTTTTTTGCAAAATGTTAAAAAAAACATTTTATCTGCACATCTAAAACAATTAAAACACATATTCCAAATGACTCCTTAGGGCGGAAGATTTCTGAATGAATTAATGAAGTTGTACTTTTGAAGTACAACTTGAAGTTTTTTAAATGTGTGGGCTACAATTCTTTGTTTAAAAACCAAAGACTATAACATGTGATTGGATTTGTAAACAAGTCATTCATCTGGTTATAAAAACACTACTCCATTTCAGGAGGGTGGAAATTTTGCATCACATTTTTTCTGTTGATCTTTCTTCCATCCAGCCTTTCCAATGCAATATTTCACCTAGCTATGCAAAAGTTTGTCTCCTGATTTCTTTGGACAGCAATCTGTATTGGGGCTAGACATGTCAGTATTTTTTAATGTGCTATATGTCAGGGGTCCTCAAACCTTTTCAGTGGAGGGCCGGTTCACGGTCCCTCAGACTGTTGGGGGGCCAGACTATGATGAAATAGTCCAAAATTAGGATTGTCATTGTTGTTGTGTGCATTCAGGTCGTTTCAGACTTAGATCAACCCTAAGTCTAAAGTTTAGGACAGGGGCCAGGTAAATGATCTTGGTAAAAGATCATGGGCCTTACTTTGGGAACCCCTGATATATGTTTTAGACATGCCGTGAAGTATCTGGAAGCAGAATGAGGTTTAGTTACAGATGGGGGCAAAATTATTATTTTTTTCTTCTCCAAATTTCTAGCACTGCAGAGAGTGAGACACTTAAAATCATTCACACCTTGAACTCTTGATCTGTGTTGCGACTACATTTCAATGGTGACTTTACCTGCCAATTTTGTTGGATGCCTATACTCTAAGAGCCACATAACCATAGAACCCATAGCACCCAGGGGAAAATGATCTCTCTGAATTTCTAGGTCCTCAAATGTAACTCTGGAATGCTGTAAGACATTTTAATGGCATTTAGTTGTATCCACTGTTTCACATAACTACGGTCTGGCTGAGAACGTATCCTCTGGGGGTATGGGCATCTTACAATACTGTATTTCCAAATGTTCAGTGAAGTTTTAAGTTATTGCAATGCCAGAAATTAGGGAGCAAAAGGGGAAAAAATCATTCAGTTTGGGAGAATTATTGGGGGATGGCAATCTCAACTATACACTTGGCAACAGGATATGAAAGGGGAGAGGCAGAAGCCAGAATTGCCTAATCTACTATGTTTGAAGACTGAAAAGTATACATGGAATTTCCTAACTAAAAATTTAAGAAGCATCTCAAAGGGAGCTGGGACTGAGCACAGCAAAAAAGTCAGTAAGTCTTGCATAATGGGAACCACTTCCTATTGGGCTGCTTAGCAATGAAAACCTGAACAGGCAGAAATATAACCAAAGAGCAATTCAAACTGTTTAATACAACCACATTCATCTTGACACTTTTGCATGATGGATTTGCATGGTAAGGACTTTTGGGCCTTGTGATAAAAGTATTTCCTAAATCCTTTGGTCAGGATCTTGATTGTAAAAAACCAACACTGCATGGCACAACACCCCGTCTGTTTATATAAGGAAACTTTTACCTTAAGAAAAGAAAGTGATTGTTTTTCAAGGTATTTCACAAGATACTTTCAAGAAACACAGAAATTTGAGAATTGTTGCAGAAGGCTGGGGTGAAATTTAGGTGGGTGTTTCCTGATTCATAGGACTGAAGCAACACTAAATATAGCAATGAAATTAGAGAAGGTCACTGTGTGAAAAACTTGATATCCCTATTACTCCAAAGTTTACCTTACAAGCAAAGGAAGGGGAAGATCAGTCTTGGGAGGGTGAGGAAGAAATAGATAAATGGAAAGTGACATCCAAAGGAAAATTAAACGGGATTTTAAAACACTGAAAATATTTATGAACACAGTATAGTCAAGATTTATATTACAGTACAACATGCTATACTGATGCACAATAAGCAATCCAATAAATATGACATATGTATTTGACATATTATATTACATCTGTGAATTGCTTTATTTTCCCTGAATTGTTAGTTTTCCCCAAAATCTAAGCAGAGGGTAATGAATCCTAGAGGTCATTACTTCTTTCTGGATCATCCACAATCTGGACAAGGAGAAATCTCACCTTAATATCTCCAGTGTTGTTTTGTTTTTTGGTCCAGCAATTTAAACTAATCCCTTCTGCTGATCCTGTGGATATTCTGCATAGAAGAAGTAGATAGGTTTTCACTCATCTCTGCCAACAGAAGCTTGTATTCTGTGGTTTGGAGGATTTCTGAGGTCCTTTATTCTGGATAACATTACTAGAGCAGAAAGGCCCATCTTTTGTTCTTGCTTATAAAGGGAGACTTTATTCACAAGGATATACAGTATACTGATTTGCAAGAGAATGGCTGGATTGAAATGCAAAGCTGTAATATTTTACACTTGTGAATGCGCTTTCATTTCACTTTCATCAGAAAAACAAATTTTAAAAAGACTTCAAACCATGGAAGGTTCCATGTGCTGAAATCCTCTTGAGACATGAACTAGCTGTGTTGAGGTCAGGAACAGAGTGGCTCTTTAAAAAAGCTGGTTTAACACTACAGTCTCCTAGTGCGTGGAACATGCAGGCTGAGATGTATTATGAATGACACACACATATGCAGGAGATAACAAATGGTTAGCTCATTAAACTGGAAATGGGGAAAAGAGCATGCTTGTTAGCCATAACAAGTTACATTTTTTCAATGTTTCACATTGTGCTGTGGCCTGAGCTTTGGCTTCATTTTATGACAGCACAACAGGGTGCTCTGTCTATCACGTACAGATGTCTATAGACCATTTGATTTCTTTGATGTTGTTTTCATATCAGAGGGCCAGATGGTGGACTGCAATAATACTCTGCACTAATCGCTTAGAAAGTGCATAGTTTAGTGCTTTGAGATTTGAGCATGACACACATATGCTCCTTGTTGGAAATGGCTTTGCAGTGGGGAAATGTCTCTGAATGGTGGATGAAATAATCAATACTTTATACATAAGCTAACCTTTCTCCCCAACCTTCCAAAATTGTTCACTCACTCTCCTTGTTTCAATTAGGAATCAAGAAAAATCCACAAGCAAAAGGGAATTATTGGTTCATTCGTATGCATTTACCACTCGTATACACTTACCACTGGTTCAGTTAGACAAGTGGCACTTGCAGCAAAATATTGCAGTGAGAAGTGCAAATACTGACAGTTCTAGTCCACTCCATTCAGTTCTCTTTCCTCTTGTTATTAATTTCCCTACCAACAGTCAGCATTGTATACACACTGAGCTTATCCAAACCTCATTAGCTTTTCTGGAGGGAAGGCATATCCCCTGCTTTTTATTTTCCTAAAGGAACTGGGGGCATTTGTGCAAACTTTAGGTATCCTCAAATACTGGAGAAAAGGGGGCATGCTCAGAGACCTGGCAATCGGAGAAGTGACACAGTTCTCATCAATCCAAATGGGAGAAAAAGTCAAGGATGGTTTCACTCACAGGAAACATTGTTCTCTTCTTTCTCTCACAGATGTACTACAGTTGCCCTTCCATATCCATGAGTTCAGTGTCCACAAACGTAACCAACCACGGCTCAAAAATATGCAGGAAAAAAATGCAGAAAGCAAACTCTGATTCTGTCACATGCTGAGGACTACAATAAGCCTACACAGCAGAGGGAGACGTTTCACAGATCCTCAGTCTCTCTCCTGCACTCATTTTGAGTTGTTTGCTATTTTATATAATCGATGCAATTTTGCTACATAACTGTATATAATGGGAGTTGAGCATCCATGGATTCTGGTATCCATGAGGGGTTCTGGAACCAAACTCCAGCGGATACGGAGGGCTCTTCCATCTGTTATCAAACCTCTGCTCCCAGAATTATAGACCAATCACATTTGGAGGGCCACTGTGGCCCCATCCGTGTTCTAATAGCCTGGTCTGGAAGCTTTTCTATGGCCCAGGGCTTATTGCATAATTGGCTGAGTTGGTTTCTTTAACCAGAATGGGTCTGCATAGAGGTTTCTGCTTTTGTAGGCTGTGTTTTCCCCTGACATTTCCAACACCAAAGACTGAGAGCCTGCTGTTTTCTAGATTCCTGACAGTATTAGATCTTCTATATAGGGAAGGTGTTCATACAAGACTGCTATCTAGCATTAACATTTTTGAATGTTTGCATTTCTCTGTAGAGAATAAATCAAGATATTCAAAAGACCCACTCAGAATATTCTTAAGCATATGAACATTGACATAATAAGCACAACTCAACAATGTATAGTTTGAGAACCTGGACAATAAAACAAATGTGCTAAATGTTATTACTTCGTATAGATTCTGAGCAATTAGGAATAGGCACGAGGCTCAAGGGACGTCTTCACATACCATTCTGTTTTGTCCCGTGCGCCCTCCTTCCCCCATCATATAGTGGGGTTGGAACAAGGCGCCCTGTCCCCATCAGATGGGTGAAACTGTGGCAGTGCGCATTGCCCTTTCCACTGGAGCTACTCAAAAAACACTTTCCTCTCTGTCGTGGAAGAGGACACGAATTGTGATGCTTCCCCTCCACTTCGGGTGGAATGTGGACTGGGCCAAGCCAGCGTTGTCTGATGATGTTCGGCAGGCCCCGTTCATGAGAAGAAAAAGTAGCCAAAAAACCCCATGTGAAGAGGTCCTTAGATAAAATGAAAGGTCCGTAGATAGCTTCTATGCTAGTTTTTCTTACACTGGCCCCATCTACACAGCCATATAAAATCCAGATTTAAAGACGGGCTCAAAGCCAACCTTAAAAACTGTGGCATAGACACTGAGAACTGGGAAGCCCTGGCCCTTGAGTGCTCTAATTGGAGGTCAGCTGTGACCAGCAGTGCTGCAGAGTTCGAAGAGGCACGAACGGAGGGCTTAAGGGAGAAACGTGCCAAGAGGAAGGAGCATCAAACCAACCCCGACCGGGACCGCCTTCCACCTGGAAACCAATGTCCTCACTGCGGGAGAATATGCGGGTCAAGAATCGGTCTCTTCAGCCACCTAAGAACACACACCCAAGATGGAAGACAATCGTCCTCGAGCTACGAGGGATCGCCTAAGTAAGTAAGTAATAAAATCCAGATTATCTGATTTGAACTGGATTATATTAATCTACATTGCCATATAATTCAAATCAAATCTGATAATCTGGATTTTATATGGCATTGTAGATGGTGCCACAGTCTCTCATCCTCTCACTCTCATTTTTAAAAAGCAGTGTGCTTCAGGCAACTAGAGATATTTTTAGGTCCAATGTTAAATTTAAGTATTACTGTAAAGACAGTTAACCTTACTTATATATACTGGAAATAAATAAAAGCTTTCTTTGTCCAAAACCAGCCATGCTATGTAATTGAAGTAATAAATGCAGCATTAATAGGTACTCAGATATGCTAAGCAGGCTAAACATACTAATGAGTCCTCTGAGTGTGGCCTTTGATTCAGTAATAATCTGTAATTAAACTATTGTGATTATGTATTTGAACAGATGGCCAAACAATACATTTGGACATGTTTTCTTAACCACAGAATTTTTTAATTTTATGTAAAAATATAAATTATTATGGGTCATCATCCATACTTAATCATTTCAATATATTTATCACGATGAAAATTTTAATAGATTGCTTAGAGGCATTTCATACTCTCCAAGTATCTCAGTCTATCAAGGACAGTCCCATTTAATAATTTGTCTTCCCACCTTTTCATCTTTTAAAAACATGTTCCAATTTCTCTCTCTTCTGCCCACTTTCTCCCTTTATTTTCAGTTTCTTTCAGTTGCTGCTAATTACATTCAAATTTGCATTCATCATGGTGGAAAGGAGAGGGTTATGTTCAAGACTACTGCAAACTGCTGCAACTTTTCCTAGCTTCTTTGATGTTGCTTGTCCTCATGTTCCTAGTTTTCATCTGTGAAATATTAGATGCATTTATTTTCTGTATTCTTGTAGTTATAGTAACACTTGCTACTGGTTTCATGCATTTGTATGGAATTGCTACCCGTTTGTTCCATTCGTATGAGCCCATTTCCGTCCACTGCTTCTGAAAACGGGTGCTTATACAAATGAGCTTTTCCGCCCAATGTCTGAAAAAACGAAGATTTTTGGACCTTGGGCAGCAAAGCACAGGGCCTGCCAGGACCTGTAGGCCCTGCCAGCCAGGGCCTACATCCGAGTGGGTCCGACACCCAGCACTCGGCTGTAGGAGTGCTCAGATGTAGGCCATGCCTGCTGGGCCTACAAGCATCGAGCGCCCAGCGCCCAGCTGTAGGCCCTGACAGCCAGGGCCTACAGCCAGCACGCTGAACATCAGTCGACCAAACAGCTACCATTCCTCTCTTTTTTTGTTTCACTGCTCTTTCCGTTCTGGAGGGGGTTGTACCGTTCCGTGCCATCCAAATGGATAGAACGGTACACAAACACGAAAGAAACAGATGAAATGGTATCCGGGCCCAACTCTACTTTCTACTAATCACTAAGATTCTTTCATAGTCAGGTAACTCTTAAACTTGCAATTTTAGTGGTGCTCAACCATGGCTCTTCTTTAGCTTAATGCTATTAGAAAAGGAGTTCTCATGGTGCAATGTATCTATTTCATTTAAATAAATGCTGTTTTCAGCAGGCCCATAGAAAAAATGGACAAATACTGTTCCTGCCTAAATGCCACATCTAGTCGAGTCTAATGCTCACCTTTTTGGGCGAAATTACATAGTCAAAATTGAGGCGTGTGTTAGACTCAATGGCACATTAGAATCGGGCACATAAACCTGCCTGCCCCCCCGCCCCCGTTAGGGAGAAGCTGCACCCCTCTGTCAGGCCAAGGCAAGTTCGCCAGCCTCGGCCTGATGGAGGGGTGCAGCTTCCCAACTGGCTTCTTTCACGGCATCTTCAAAGCCGAGGGGGAGGTTTGAAAGCCTCATGAAGGAGGCCAGTTGGGAACTGCATGAGGCTGTCACCAGGAAGACAAGCAAGGGAAAGACGTACCCCTTCACCAGCCTCGCCTAGCTCCCAACTTGGGTGCATTACATTCAATGGTGCATTATACTCAAGTAAATACAGGTATTCTAAAGGCACTAGATCTCGTCTTCATATTGGAAAATCTGCAGAATCAGCCCTGATTAGTAGTTGTATGGAAGCAGACAACAAATATCAGGTGATGTTGGCTACATTTCAGACGAAGAAAATGGCAAACCACCTCTGAGTATTCCTTGCTTAAGAAAACCCTTTGAAATTCATGGGCTTGCCATAAGTCAACAGCTGACATGAAGGTGAAGGCACATAAACAAATACCCTCCCTTTTCTGCATTCAAAAAGAACAGAAGTGGCAGTGAGGAAAGAGATTAGAAGAGGTTGGTGTTTTATCATGCTTTCGTCCACTTTGGGAAATTGCTGCTCGCTTTGGTCTTGTCTGTTTGAGGAAATTTGGGTGAATTGATTTTGTTTGGTTTTTACTCCTGGCATGTTTGGCTTCATGAAGTGAGAGAGGGACGCTGGAATGAGAATAGCATGAAGAAAATTATGCTTCTGTGTCTTCACGTTGTGCTTCCTATCCACAACTTTGTGCTTCTACCATTTTAAAGTTGATCTTTCTTTTTTTATTGTTCCATGTGAATGTGCATTTATACATAATTTGTTATTTATAAAGTACATTCTCTTATTTAAAAACATGCAACAAAAATAATTGGGGGGGGGGGGGTCAGGGGGCCGGAATAGATTAATAGCATTTTGGTGCATTTAAATGGGTCCGGGAATGAATTAAACTCTTAACTCAAGGTACAGGTACTTAAGACCGCTCCACAAATTAAATTAAATTTTTAATAAGTGATACAAAACAGTAGCTGTCAGAATACTTCAGGTTTATTTATTTATCGTGTCAGAAGCGAATTGAGAATGCAGTTATAATGTATAAAAGTGTGCTTTAATACATTATAGAATGCTTCAGGTTTAGTGTATTTACTAGATAACCATTTACATTAATGTGTTTTACTCTCATTGTGTGTACATGAGTCAAGAACTGCAATCAACGAATCAGAATCCAGCTTCATTTAATGCAACATCTGTGCGCTTTGTACTGATACAGACCCCAAGATTTTCTATATTCATTTCATTTTATCTTTCCACATACCATTTCCTTTCCTTGCTGAAGTACATCTGTTTCTTTTAGAATATGGAAAGCCAGTGAGCACAGGGTAAAAGATTACGGAACACATGGGTTAAATAAGAGTCATCATAAGATTAAAGTGACTTGGTACAGATCAATGACAACATTTTTTGTGCATTTCTGTGCTGCTCACTTCAAAGCATGAGGTTAGGGGCAAAGTTAAATTAACAAGACTGTAGATGCTTGCATTTTAAATATTTTAAGAGATTGCACTAGAGACACTAGAGATTAATGGGACAAGCTTTGCCAGTAGCATGAACATGCATAATAAGGCACTGGGCAAAGACTGCTGAGTTTTTTTTTTTTGCATAAAAGAATGCATATAATTAGGATTCCAGCTAGTAGTTAATTAAAAGCAAATAGGAAAGCAAAGGAGCCAAATTTTGAACAGTTATATCCCCTTATTATTTTAATCTAGTAATTCATGTACAAATGTACAGACCTGATTAAAGATTTGTATGAAATGTAATGGCTTCATCTAGTGATTAATTAGAATCTCAAGCACATAGTAATCTAAATTTATACAAAGGGAAATATGTCAGGGCTATAGATCCATACCACTTTAAGTGCAGGGGGCTACAGTTGTTCTAGCCCACTGTTTTTTAAATGCCTAAAACATCAATTGGGAAAGACCTCCATACATTAAGGTTTATGGTCAAAAACATCCATGTGTGTGTGTTTTTAAAAAAACCTGGCTGTAATCATGAAGCCAGCTAAACTGGCAACACATATAGTAGAACTTTGCGGGCTAATCCGTGGTAATGCAGGGAAGCCCTTCTGCGGATTAAGTGACGTTTCAGGGATTACCAAGCAAGAGCCAGGCCAGTGCAGGTGAGGTCAGGCTTCTCTCTCTGCCGCTTCGTGAAGCCTGTGAAGCCCGCAGCATCACCATGCACAAAGTCTAAAGCATATTGTACGAACAGCAACAAAAGTTCAACCAACCTTGGACAATTTTGAGCTGTCTTTCAGTTTAATAGCTTTTAAAATAGTTAAACAGACATCTGCCTGTTGTGAATATGGATATTCCTTTGTATAACTTTACAAGTATATCCACTTGTGTGGTGTGAAAGATTTTCCCTGTTGAAAATTCTCTTCCATGCTATCTTCTCCCCCATCCCTATGTTGTCTGCAGTAAACACAGTCTTTAGGTGTCAACAGCTTTGTGGAGAGGGGAACAATTTTCAAGAGGAAACTAATACTGTTTTTCTCTGGCGCAGGAGCCTATTTTAGGATGCTAAACTATTGCTTTCATGTTTGCCCCTCAAATGCTCTGTTTATGCAGTGTTTAATGTCAGTCACTTTACATCTCAGCAACTGGCCTAACTATTTCTGACAGATTTAGTGAAGTTATTTAAATATGCAACAGTATAAACACACCCCACAGCCAAGCTAATGTAAGCAGCAACACTGATTAGGAAGCAGATAATGGTGTTAATGCAGGCACCGAAGGACAAGCAGCTTTCAGTCTTGGCAGTACTTCTCCTTGTACATGCTGCTCAACATGATATACATACAGTTCCTAAGTCAAGAAACTTGTTTATTTAGGTATTATGAGCCGCCATTCACAAATACTCAACACAGGCTGCAATGCCATGCCTGCTTAAACTGGGAGTAAACTCCATTTAGCTTAATGGGTCTTAACTTCTCAACAGATATTTGTAGTATCACGTTATTGATGATTAGGAGGGATTTATCACCAAATTAGAATCTGCACATCCAAAAAAAAATTAAGACGTAGCCTTGAGACACTTAAGATTTTAGTACATCTGAGTGTGAAAAAAAGATCAGGTATGTTTCCATTTCTCTTTACACTCTAATACTGTAAATCATTTAAAAATATTCCACCAATAATAGGACAGTATTGTTGTCAAGATTGCTTAAAGTAAAAACAGTTTTTCCGAATAATATATGCTTAAAATAGCAGAGAGGGGATGGAGAACTTAAAAGAAGGGGCTTCACATATGGAATTTTATGGGAAATTATAGGTTGGTTTGGTGCTGCAGATGGTCTGAAGCTTTTAATTTACTTTGTGATTAATATTATTTTATGAGGATATGTTTTTAAAGTATGGTGTCTTTTTGGGGATCTGATTTGTTAACTGCCTTAGATGTATACCAAAGGAAAAAATACTGAAAGGCTGGATTAAAAAAAGAAAAAGAAAACACACTTTTGAAAAATACCATGCTTTCAGAGCCCATATCCCATTCCAATACTGTGAAGTATTTTTCCAACTTGGACAGAAAGTTGGACAAGGTGGACAGAGAGGGACAGATGTTTCTTTGGGAATAAAGGGTCTTTCTCCACACAAGTGACTCTTTATAAGCTGTGCTGAGGGAAAGGAACTGTATCATATAACAATTTTTAAAACTCCTTATATAGTCTTTACAGGTCAAAACAGTACCTTGAATAATTCCTACAAACCTGGTAGCATATGACATTGCCATGGACAATGTTTAATAATTATAAGCCCTCATTTGATGTTGTCACAATGGAATTATGTAGAAAAGCTATAAATACAGCATTAAGCAATAGGTTACCCAAATGTTTCCTGGGGGCAAGCTGAAGTATAAGTCATGTACTCTACAATCATGCAACTATGTAAGTGTATTATATAAATACTATTTTAAGTAAGATCATTCAACGAAAGCTGTAAGAATAATTGGGTAAGGACCCATATCAATAACATGTCCACTTGTGGTTCAATATGGTAAGAAATTATATCAGCTATTAGCACTAGTCAGAGCTTGGAAAATTTACTTTCTGGGACTACCAGGTTCCATTTTATTTAATGCTAATAAACTTTGGATTTAAAAAGTTTGAACTTGTATGATAAAATGTTTTACATACTTTATCGGTTGATAATTTTGTTCACTTGTTTAACAGCTAGATGGAACCCCAAAAAACATTTTACTATTTGAATGTAAACCTATTAGGTCAGTTATATTTTCTGTTACTTCAGAAATAAATTAGAACAGAAGCAGGTGAAGTGGGGCATCCTGTCCCAAGTGAGCTAGAATTCACAATTGTATGTACACATTTGTCAGGACTCTGATTTCAGGGCCTGTACTCTGGCGCCAGAAATCAAGGATGCTAACATCACAGACTGATAAGGCACCTGCGGTTCTCGGCCCTGAAGAGAAACGGCTGGCGCGTTTGGCGGGGAGAATTGCGCGGGGGTTTCTCTAGGTGGGAATTGCTACTTTGAATGTGGGGGGAGTGTATATAAGGGAGTCTGGTGGGCCGATCAGCACTCTCGGCTTTTTTCGTGTCAAGGTTTCCTATAGTAAAGTTCTCAGTGATAACAGAGTGAGTCTCTTGTCTTCATTTGGGAGCGGCTGGAGTGAGCTGACACACATTATTCCAGAGGTGGGAATGCAGAGCTACTGTTGCCTTTTTACAGAGCAATTGGAATATCCTTCTGTTTCTCAGCAACAACCATTCAACCTCTATGCAAGAGCAAAGAGAAATACTAAGCCAGACCCACTCCATTGGTTCCTCCTCTCAATGAACTGTTTCCATTCCAGCTGATCCTTGTAAGACCTTTGTAACTTTAACAGCTGTGACCTGAGTTTGTTTTTCCCCTTTATCCCTCCCCATCCCCTTCTCTTCTTTGTATCCTGTCTTTCAGACTGTATGCCTGAGGGCAGGCCCTGTCTAGTTTGTTACTGAGCTTATGTAAGACTCTTGGGGATTGTTTTTTGGCTAAAGGGTAGGGTAAAAAATATTGAAATGCATGAATAAGAAATTGCTAATGGTTCCCGCGCACCTAACAACCCTGAAAAAAAACATTGTTGGGCACCACTACTCAGCTTCATAGGGTTTACAACTGTAGTTCATGCTGCTGCCAGTAAATAGAAGTACAATAAAATGAACACTGTATGCTGCCTCCTGTACAAATAGTAGCCACACAGCTCTATGAGGGATTGTGTCAATGTTGCATGGACTTGAAATCTCTCTCTCCCCCTCCTCTTTTCCCCTTTCTCTCTTGAAAATAACCATACAATGCAAGTGCATGTAGCTGAGGTTCATAAAGTGGAATTTCATAGATGTATTCAAGCTACGTCTAACAATTACATAGCTTTGGGGCTGTGTCAGAATATAATATAATCCAGCTGCTGCTGAAGGAGAGATTTAAAATATTTCTTTGGAGACCATAAGTCCATAAAAACAACAGCAGCAGCAACAACAGATGTCTGAATTTCGTAGCTCAAGAAGATTTGGGATTACTGTTCTCATTTTGTACTGGATTCGATAAAACTGTGTTCACATGACTATGTTTTAGAACTACAGTTTTAAAAAACATAACAAAGATTGTGAGAGGAAAGTGTGCACCGAAATGCTGTTACACCTCATAAAATCCTCTTTGTCAAAGCATAAGTGAGAGCCATGGAAGAGCAAGAAGGCAGTATTGTTGTTTAAACCAACATTGCTGACGGCTAGACTGTTTACTTTGTCTGCCATGGTTTTCTTTTCACTTTACATAAACCCATGTCACCAGGTCAAAGCTGTGACTGAGATAAATGGTGTTAAAAAGCCTAAGAAAAATCAGAAGGAAGTGGAACTTTCTTGGATGTGGCAGGAGGAACACTGAAGTTTAAGATTTTGTGACAGTTAAGACTGACAGCTGGTCAGAAATAGGAAGAAGGGAATTGAAAAGGAACTGTCCTTTTCTCTTTGGTCTCCTCTAATCTCGCTAGTGTTAGTATCCTGGGGCAGCCTAATTGAGAGAAGGCTCCCGCTGCTCCAGTTGTTTATAACACAATGCCAATTAAAGCAGCTCAGGCCAATGCCATTAAAAAAACAGTGGCAGCTGCTGCAGCCCAACAAAGCTGATATAAGCGGAACAGGTTGATGTTTGTTCCCTATGCACCTACTACGGCAGTTTAAACTATGAAGAAGTTGGTGCTCTTTCTGGACAAAAGGAGGGTGGGAGATGGAGAAAATTCTTGTCATTCTTCTTGAGCTTCTTTAAGCCCTGGGGAAAACAGAAATGTGGAGACAAAACACATAGGCTGTGTTGACATAACCGCATGGGCAAACTGTGCCAAGTATTACTGTGGGCAGGCTATTCAGCAATAATTGTTTTACTCTTGTAAAATTTAAATGCACCATTATTCTTCAGTTAAACTAGGAATTAATGTGCTATACCCCAGCAACTCTCATGCAATTCAATTTCAAGACCAGACTGTGACAAATAATATACGTATTGTGGAGGGGCATAATTTTTCCCCACTAGCCAATAGGAAAGATATCACTGAAGTAACCCTTGCCTGATGTATATTGTTAATCAATCACTAATATAATTGGAACTTTTTAATCTATGCTTAAGTGCTTGGTTAAGTTCAAATGGCACAGAAGATGTACCTAACTATTTGGACAGGATGTGAATTACTCTAAGATGCAATGATGGACTGAGGACATTTGAATTAATACTCTTTGAAAAGGAATTCTTTTTAAAATTTAGGTTCTTCTGGTGACCACACTTCAGCACACAAAAATATTTCATAATTGATTAGATATAATTTGTGCTTTTCATACATTGCTGAGAGAGGTGATACAATTGTTTCATCTGAACTTTAACCAGTACAGCCTTATACATTAGGAATAGTCAACCTGTGGTGGTCTATGTGTTGTTGGACTGAAACTCACTGCAAGCAATGCTGGCTAGGCCTAATGGGTATTACAGAACAAATATGAAGGGCCACAAATTAATTAACCCGGTACAATTTGACTTTAAAAATAATGTGTTATGCAATTTATTTATCTGCCTGTCATTTATACTTCTACAGTAGAGTCTCGCTTATCCAACATTCTGTATTATCCAACTCAGTTTGCCTTTTAATAGTCAATGTTTTGTAGTCAATGTTTTCAATACATTGCAATGTTTTGGTGCTAAATTTGTAAATACAGTAATTACTACACAATGTTACAGTGTATTGAATTGCTTTTTTGTCAATTTGTAAAATATGATGTATTGGTGTTTAATTTGTAAAATCATAACGTAATTTGTTTAATAGGCTTTTCCTTAATACCTCCTTATCATCCAACATTTTCACTCATCCAACGTCCCGCCAGCCTGTTTATGTTGGATGAGATATCTACTATATATCTCTCCTGCTCTAATGAGCTCAATGCCAAATAATGTCTTTCATACTCATAACAATCCTATAAGGTCAGTCAGGCACTGAGAAAGTGGCTGGCTGAAGGTCACCTAGTGAATTAATGGCTGAGTACAGGCTTTAACTCAGATCTCCTATATCCCAGTTTAACACCCTAATCACTATACCGCATTAACTTAATATATTGGGCCGATATATGACCTCAAATATTCAGTCTGATACAGAATAATATAGAAGCACATGCTACATTATGTGAAAAACTTGCATTCAAGTTGCTTTCCATTTTCTTACAGAACCTTGCCCTCAAGATATCCTGAATATCCATGCTGCTGAAAATTGTGAATAATGACTTCAGGATGAAAGGAGATAATGCACTTATAGAGCACTATGTATTGACTGTAGATACAGCCAGTATTCATTGTAAATGCCATGATCTGTATTTGTACATCTTGAAGCACTACAAATCTTATCTTCTGGCACTAACTTTAAGCAGACAATAAGTCACACCCCTAGTTTACGGGTGTGACTATTATGCAAATTAGTATACAGGCAGTACCCAAGTTACAAATATGATAGGTTCCCTAGGTTTGTTCTTAAGTTGAATTTGTAAGTCAGAACAAGTACATGTTTGAAGTATAACTGCAGCCAAAAATACATATATTTTAGCTTGGATAGCATAGGGGAGGTTGACACCCCTGTGGTGTTTGCCTTGCTATCTGTACCCCTGTTCAGAAGATTTCACCTCACTTTCTGTTCTGGTAATAATTGAATTTTGAAAAATTTGCCTTTGATATTTCCTCAAGCCAACAGAAGCTGCTTGCAGGCTGTTGCTGTTTTAGCTGTCAAGGAACTGGAGTTTAATCAAAGAAGCATGAAGTCATGGTGCTTGTCCCTAGAGACATTTCCCCCCTCTTCTGGGCTATTGAAAGCCTTATACTACGATAGGTGGTTCAGTTGGTTTCCCCTGAAAATATACTTCTGACTACTTTATAGATTGTGTGTAGACAGTACAGTAACGTCATTATGATGTTCCTATTTTTGTCGCAAACTGGTTCATTTTTTCTTTGAATTTGGCCAGTTGTCACTGGTGTGCAATTTTGTGTCTGGTGATTCTGTGTGTATGTTGACCAATATTGCCAAACTAGCTTTTTCTGCGTTAGCTATCGTATTGTTGACTCTTGCTGACTGAGCATAGAGTTATGACAATATTGTTTGGGCATTAAATCTGATGTAACAATAACTGGCACAGCAGAACCATGAAACTATTTTATTTATAATCTTTCTGTCAAGGTTTGTGAGGAGTGGCTATTTAAACATGATTTAAAAAACAAATATGAAATTACTACCTTTAAAGTAGTTTTTAGAAGCATTGTCTGAGGTAATTTGTAACCTTTTTCAGAAGTTGACTGTATGAGCTCTGAGCTATTGAATTTTTGCTTTGTCAAGTTACATGTAATATTCAGTAGTCACAGGGAAAGGCTGATTCAAAGTTTCCTTTCAGGAGCCAAATGGTATAAGATGCTTAGTCTGGACTTTTTTCATCACTGCTCTACCCAATAAAGAAATGACTATAGAATGGTTTTCCTTGTTTTAACCGATAATATGCAATTTAAAATCTGTATTAGGACAGTACCCTCATTAGGCAAATTACTTGTCCTAACATGGATTTCAGATTGTATTTCACAGGCAACATATTATTGCATCTGCATTTTATATGATACTGTATCTTCAATTAGTTAAATGTTTGGCTGAAGTTGCAATCCCAGGGAAGTAAAATGTGAATTGACAGGCCCTCCTCTGAATTCACAGAAAAACTGGAATGATTCAGAAAACGAACAGTTGGCAACTAAATTCAGATACAGCTACTATTAATTTCATAGCCTAAGAAAATACATAATGAAGGATAAGTGCAATTCTAGATGAGTTGTCCTTTATGAAGCAAAGAGACAACATGACTCAATTAACAGAAAACGAACTGCTCTGGAAGTTGACATTCTCCTCATGAAAAATTCACCTAAACTCAAATTTGCTCTAATTCCAAACTAACTCCAAAGGAGAAGAGAAAGGCAGCTTAGCCAGGATTTATCTAAATGGTTAATTATTACTAGAACTCATATCCCTGCTTTTTAGAGAAGATTTTCTTGTGCTTTCCCCTAGCTGAAATCTTCTCTTTTAGGCTGAGCATTATTACATCCTGGTTCTAGTCTCTCTTCCCTTTCCCATAATGTTCATCTGATTTAGTTTGTGAGCTAGCAGATAAGGACTGCTTGCATTATAATAACCTTTTAAAAGCCTCATCTGGAGTTTAAATGCATTCAAATAACATCAATGAAATATTAATACTGCATTCCCTGCCATACTGGATGGGATGCTGCACATCATTGCAGAATTCTCCCAGATATAAAAGTTACTGTGATGGTTTCCTTAAACTGTTTCTCGTCCTCTGTTCAAACTAGCATAGATGCACTATATGATAGCTTTGCTTATATATGGTTAAATATTCTTATCTGAAATGCTATGACCTGACTTGTTATAGATTTCAGAATTTTCTTTGGATTTTGGAATTCCTATATAGTGATGCCTTGAGTTAAGAATTTAATTCATTCCATGACTGAGCTCTGAACTCAAAATGCTCTTATCTCAAAGTAGATGCTCCCATTGAAATGCTATTAATTGGTTTCGCCACCTGTTTTTTTGTTACATGCATTTAAATAAGAAAATATACTTTATAAATAACCAATACTGTATAAATGCATATTCACATGGAACAATAAAAAATAAAGATCAGTGCTTTTAAGTTGGGATGCTCTTAAGTAGAGGTTCCTCTGTATTTGCATAGGCATACATAATAGATATTTTGGAGATGGGACCCAAGTCTTACCACCAAATTCATTTATGCTTTATGAGCTCACTAGAGTTGTATGGACACAGGAGAGGGCCTTTCTGGTGACTGCTCTCGTACTTTGGAACTCCCTCTCAAGAGAGATCAGGATGGTACATTCTTGCTTGCCTTTCATAGCTGGGTAAAAATATTTCTGTTTCATCAGGCATTTACAATTTATGAGGGCTGGGATTTTACATGATGAGAGATTTGGATTATAATGTCTGTATAGAGTTTTAATACATTTTAAGATATTAATGGTTTAAATAGTATAAATTGTTTTTTAATTGTATATTTACATGTTATTGTCTTGTTGTTTTTAATTAGAATTGTTTTATATTCATTATTAGCTGCCATGGGTCCTTAAATCAGGAGAAAGTAAGGATAAGATAAGCAAATAATTACCTTATACTAAGAGCCTGAAGGTAATTTTATACTCTGTATTTTTAATATGTTGTTGTACAGTGAACTATGAGAAAGCAAAGGCATCACTATTTAAGATTGCATCTATACTGTAGAATGAATGCCGTCGACATGGCTTTAGTTGCCATGGCTCAATCTATATATATAAAAGGATAAAGTTGCGGGCGCAGTGACTATAACAACAAAACTAAACATCCCAGAAATACGAAACTTGGCAACACAATGCAAAAGCCTTGCCTCCCAGTTACAACAACACAACCACACCACAAAACCACAATCCGGACTCACAACACTCACAACAACACATCATGACTATAACAACACAACTAAACGCCCTAAAAATACAAAACTTGGCAACACAACGCAAAAGCCTTGCCTCCCGGTTGTAACAACACAATCACACCACAAAACCACACTGGACCCACAAAATTCACAACAACGCATCGTGACTATAACAATACAACTAAACACCCCAGAAATACGAAACTTCGCAACACAACGCAAAAGCCTTCCCTCCCGGTTGTAACAACACAACCACACCACAAAACCACAATCCGGACCCATAAAACTCACAACAATGCATCGTGACTATAAGAACACAACTAAACACCCCATAAATACAAAACTTGGCACACAACTAAATGCCCCAGAAATACAAAACTTGACAACACAACGCAAAAGCCTTGCCTCCCAGTTGTAAGAACACAACCACATCACAAAACCACAATCCAGACCCAGAAAACTCACAACAAGGCATTGTGACTATAACAACACAACTAAACTGGATGGCCATCTGTCTGAGAAGTTTGGGTGGGTTCTTCCTCCATGACAAAAAGAAAGAAAGGGGTTGGACTGGATGCAAACTACAAATTCCAGCACCCCATGGCATGGAGTCCATGCATTTCAATTAGAGGCCTCTTCCTTCCCCCTTTCCCCGCCATCCAACCCATTGACCCAGTTCCATGGCTCCGCAGGCAGAAAAGGCTGGGACGGATAGAACGACGGAAGGAGAGAGGGAAGGGAAGCGAAGGAACGCCAAGTACAAGAGCCCTCCCTCTCTGCCCGGAAGGCCAAGAGCAAAAGGGAGAGAAAGACCATTGATCCGGTTATATTTACCCTCCTTTCTGACCAGTGTGTTCTTATCAGCGAGCTCAGGATCGGAGGAGAGAAAGGGAACAGCATAGGAATAAAGGAAACAAGGAGAGCGCCCACTCTATCTATCCATCCACTCATCTATCCATCCACTCACCCACTAATAATAAACACCTACACAGGCAAGAATCAGCCATGCACTGAGTCTACAAGGCCATTCAGTGCTCATCCACCTTCCCAATCCCTACATTCACACTTGGCCTCCAAAAAAACAATTACAATAATAACAATGACAACAACAACAATAAGAATCTACACCATCACAGGCAAGAAGCAGCCAGGCACTGAGGCTGAAAGGCCAGTCAGTGCTACACTGAGCCTCCAAAAAACAATACAGTAGCATCTAACTTATCCAGCCTTCATGACCACTACAACAACAACAATAATAAACACCTACACAGGCAAAACAAAAAAAAACTATTGTACCACAATAAGATGTAAACCGCACTCAGCAGAATCAGACATCACGATTAACAACAAACAAAACACAACAGGGATCTCAAGCAATTATCAATCAACACAAAAATTGAAGAAGGTAACAGACTTCAAATACTACTACTAATGTGAGTATAAAGAAGGGTGGAGGTCACAGCATAAATACAACTTAATGTAGACTGACCAACACCACCAGACTAAGCCACAGCAAAGCGTGGCCGGGCACAGCTAGTGCTATATAATTCTGAGATTTGCAGTTTGGTGAGACACCAGCACTCTTTGGCAGAGAAGGCTAAAGACTATAAAACTACAACTCCCATAATTCATAGCATTCAGCTGTGGCAGGTAAAATATTTTCAAACTCCATTAGTTCTACAATTTAGATGCACCCTCAATCACCCATGCGGAATATTGACAATTTGGAATATTTTGAGCTTTTGAATTCCGGACAAGGGGTGCTCAATTAGTATGTTAGGAGCCGCGGTGGAACAATGTGTTAAACCCTTGTGCGAACTGCTGGAAATGCCAGGAGAAAGAGGGAAATTTTTTCCACATGTGGTGGGCATGTGCTAAAACGAAGAAATATTGGACAGAAATACACAAAGAATCCCAGAAAATATTGAAAAAAGACTTACCATTTAGACCAGAACTATATCTGTTAGGGGTGACTAACACGAACTTAGGAAAAAATGAAGAAAAGATCTTAAATTATTTAGTCACGGGGGCCAGAATTGTTTTTGCAAGAATCTGGAGATCAAACCAAGTACCTACAACAGACCAGTGGCTGGTAAAGATAAGTGATATAAAGAATATGGACAAGCTGACATTCCTAATGAAGAAACAACAAGGAAACCCAATAAAAGAAACGGATTGGTCAAATTTCGAGGAATACATAAGACAAAGAATGCTAGATTCAGAGGAAAAGAAATAGAGATTAGAGCTCTTGGAAGAGGAAAAAGGAAACACCCAAAAGTGATCGGGACACTCGTCATAAGAGGAATGGTCATCTGATGATGAAATCTGCAGAGTTAAACAAATGAAGAATACACACTCTTAAATCATTCCACCTCACACCCTCTCCCTCTCTACCCCCTCCTCTCCCCCCTCTTGCATGAAGTACCCCCTCCCTAACCTCCCTCCCCTTACCAGTACACCACCCCTTCCCCAAAATGTGATTTTTCCCCAGTTTTTTTTAAGCATTGTATTAAAAGATCTCAATAAAAATACATTAAAAAAAAACCCTTGTGCGAACTGAACTGCTGACCTAAAGATTGGCAGTTCGATTCCACAAGACGGGGTAAGCTCCTGTCTGTCAGCTCTAGCTTCCCATGTGGGGACTTGGGAGAAGCACCCCGCAGGATGGTAACACATCTGGCCATTACCTGGGAAACGTCTTTGAAGACAGCCAATTATCTCACATCACAAGCAACTTGCAGTATGTTCTCAATTCGCTTCTGACATGATACAAAAAAACAGTATGTTATACAGTCCCCTTTCAGCTGCACCTACCCACTGACTGTTTCTTCAAATAGAAAGCATATTACTTTCTAAAGGCTTTCAAGGTTGGGGCTGGAAAGATTTCTGGAAGAAAATTTCCAGTATTAAACAGTATCTGATATAAAATGCATATATACATAATGTACATTTATAGGATTGAGTAAACAACGAAATCACTGAATCAAATCACATCAAATTTGGCCACAAAAGACATAGTCATCCAACCTATGTCTTTCAAACAAAAAAACCTAGAAAAATAAAGTCCAAATTAGAGGACCAGGAAAAGCCATTTTTCCCCTAAATGCCAGTTAGAATGGTAGGCCCCGCCCACTTCGTCTCCTAGCAACCCACTCAGGGAGCTCAGGGAATCTTCACTCAGGCCTCTTCCACACTGCCTATAAAATACAGATTATCTGATTTGAACTGGATTATATGGCAGTGTAGACTCAAGGCCCTTCCACACCACACAGCTTTTAGTTTTTAATGCCTTTTGTATTGTATTGTTGATGTGATGGCACTGTGTTGCCAATTTGTAAGCCGCCCTGAGTCCCCCAGGGGAGAAGGGCGGGGTAGAAATACCGGAAATAAATAAATAAATAAATAAAACCCAGAATGTCAAGGCACATACTCCACAATATCTGCATTGAACTGGATTATCTTGAGTCCACACTGCCATATAATCCAGTTGAGTGTGGATTTTATACAGTTGTGTAAAACGGGCCTCATATAATCCAGTTCTAAGCAGATAACGTAAGATTATAAATAAAATATATAATAATTACTGTGATATAATAATACAGAACAATATAATCTCTAAAATCAGGACAGTAAATACAGAGCAAACAGGGGAATTCCAGAAAGGAAACAACCAGGGCCAGCTAACACCTCCCAACAAAGGATTCAACCAGGCAGGAAACAGCCAGGCTTTGAAGCTGCAAGGCCATTAAATGCTAATCAAGGTGGCTAATTGCAGCATTCATACCTGCCTCACCAAGACTATTGATTGCTATTCAACCTGGCCAAACATGGATTCCGCAAGGTAGAAAGCGGGCAGGCTTGCAAACAGCAAGGCTATTCAGTGCTGTTCAATCTGGCCAACCAAGATTTTCCCTAGATTTTCAAGCGGGCAGGCTTGAAGCTACTAGGCTACTCCGTCCCATTCAACCTGGCCAACAAAGGATGGCCCTATGTAGAAAATGGTCAGGCTTTTAAGCTGCAAGAGTATTCAGTGCAATTCAAGCTGGCCAAACAAGGATTCTCCTACAAATCAAGTAGCTAGGCTTCAAAGTGGTTCTTTGATTGAAGGTGCTACTCCAGCTCGCCAAACAAGGATTCCCCTAGGTATAACACAGCCAGGCATTGAAGCTGCAAGGCTATTCAGTGCAATTCAACCTGACCAACAAAGGATTAACCTTGGTAGAAGGCAGCCAGGCTTTGAAGCAGCGATACTACTCTGTACTATTGAAGCTGACCAACCAAAGATTCCGCTAGGTAGCAAGCAGCCAGGCTTTGAAGCAGTGAGGCTATTCATCGCAATTCCAGCAGCCCAAAAACCATTCCCCTAGAACGCAAGTACCCAGCCTTCCAAGCAGCAGGCTTATTCCATTGTATTCCAACTCACCAAACAAGAATTCCCATATGAAGAAAACAGCCAGGCTTTGAGGCTGCAAGGCTATTCACTGCTATTCCACCTGGCCAACAATGCATGGCCAGGCACAGCTAGTATCTATTGTATATAAAAACCACATAGCCCAATCCTACCCTTATTTTCTCACAGGAAAGCAATGCAACTGACTTAATCACCAATCAGCATGGCCAGTGGCTATTCTGGATGAGTCATTCCAAGAGTCTAAAAAGTAATATTCCCAATATGTTCTAGCAGTAAGCCCTACTGCATAGAACTATGGCCTTGCATTTTATAATTAACTAGCTAAACCCGGCCATGCTTCGCTGCGGCTCAGTATATGAAATTAATGTGAAAGTAAATATAAGTATTGTAGTGAACATTGATTCACTGAGAAAACATATCATTCAGCCTTGCGTTGCTGTGTCTATGTGGAATGAATGGTAAGGAAAGAAAAAGAGTTTTTTTTTACCAAAAATAATTTTTATTGTAAAGCTAGTGGAGTGACTACATTTTTGGTTTGTCTTTTTTCTGCATAAACAGTAAGATCAAATGGTTTACTGACTCTGGAGCATGCGACGCATAATTGCCCATGAGAGAAGCAATTGTTTTCTAATTTCAAACAGCACACTTGCAAAGATTGCCCTTGCGCTTTATTGATAGTCATTGCAATCGCAAGGTATATTGGAATACTCCATATGCAGTCAGCCCTCAGTATCCATGCATTCTGCACTATAATGGATTCCACTATCCCTTATGTAAAATGGCAAAATCAAGCTTTACCTTTTGCTTTGGCCATTGTATACAATGGTACTTCAGCATCCACAGATTTCAATATCCAGAAGATTCCTGAAACTAAACAAAGGGCCCACTGTACGACTCCAGCTGACATCAGTGCCATCAATACAGGGCATGAAAAGCCCCTTAATGAAGGAAGCATAGCTTATTGTATTTTTACTTAAGAAGTCATGTATTATTGTACTTAATAACCAGAATTCCCTGAGCAGTACACAGCACATTCATTAATGTATGTCTCTTTGTATTTTTCTGATGACTCTGAGAAAGGCTTCAAAAAAGGGCTTCCTGAGAAGGATGTTCAAAGAACGTTATCTTTTGTTGTTTTCCCTATATGGTTTTTGGATCCTGCCCAAACATTTACAGCAGAGTTGCTGTGAGTCTTTCAGGCTGTATGGCCATGTTCCAGAAGTTCTGGAACTTCTGGAACATAGCCATACAGTCCGAAAGACTCACAGCAACTCAGTGATTCCGGCCATTAAAGCCTTTGACAATACATTTACGGCACAGTTTACAACTCCTTCCCCCCCCCCAGATCATGGTCACAGATAGCTTATATTATTTCAAAATATACATTGAATACACTGAAATAGTAAAGGAGCTGCAGTGGCATGAGTTAAACCCTTGTGCTGGCAGGACTGCTGACCTGAAGGTTTCTGGTTCAAATCTGCGAGACAGGATGAGCTCTCACTTGTCAGCTCTAGCTTGCGAGGACATGAGAGAAGCCTCCCAGCAGGAAGGTAACCGGATATCCCCTGGGCAATATCTCTGTAGACAGCCAATTCTCTCATACCAGAAGCGACTTGCAGTATGTTATCAAGTCACTTCTGACACGATAAAAAAAATAACCTGAAATAGTTTTCCACATCTTGGTTCAGCCATTGATCAGAACTGAGACTGTACTTAGGAAATCAGAAGAAGACTATGAAGAAACTAGACATGATTCTGAAGTATGAAAATATATCAATAATTGCCACGGTTAGGATCAATGCCAATGCGTTTGAAGTTTCTGTGTGTGCTTATAAAAGCTGAACAGTGGAAAAAACTGATAGGAATATAAACTATTTTAAAATGTGGTGCTGGAGAAGAAATAGTTCTATACATAATACATTATGGACCACTAAAAAGACAAATAAATGAGTCTTAGACCAAATCAAGCCTAAACAATGAGCCTAAGTTTGCTCTTGCCTGAACTAGATGCATCCTGAATCACCCTATCACCAACAGGCCTCAAGGTGTTTTGGACTTCCTCCCATAATTCCTAACAGCCTCGGTCCCCTTCCTGTTCCCCCTTAGCCGCTTGGTGGAAGCTCCTCCTTTGGAAGCTTTTAAGCAGAAGATGGATGGCCATCTATCAGAGGTACTTTGACTGCGATTTCCTGCTTCTCGGCAGGGGGTTGGACTGGATGGCCCATGAGGTTTCTTCCAACTCTACGATTCCATGATTCTAGGTGTTCTTTATTTACTACAAGAAATGTTGCAATTGGCCAACTTGAGTAGTATTGAGTAGCCTTGCTGCTTCTTGTGTGAGAGAACTGGCCATCAGCATGGATGTTGCCCAGGGAACAACCCCATGTATTACCATCCTGTGGGAGGCTTCTCATTATATATCTCTGGGAGGTCCAAGGTGGGAGAAAGAACACTTCTCTGAGTATTTTTCATTGAACCACACTGGGCCACAGTAACACGTGGCCAGGTACAGCTAATACAGGTTGATATACCTCTGTGTGTGTGTGTGGGGGGGGGGGGGGGCTCTGGTGGCACAGTGTGTTAAAGCGTTGAGCTGCTGAACTTACGGACGAAAAGGTCCCAGGTTCAAATCCCGGGAGCGGCATGACTGCCCGCTGTTAGCCCCAGCTCCTGTCAACCTAGCAGTTCAAAAACATGCAAATGTGGGTAGATCAATAGGTACCGCTCCGGCGGGAAGGTAACGGCGCTCCATGCAGTCATGCTGGCCATGAGATGTCTATGGACAACGCCGACTCTTTGGCTTGGAAATGGAGATGAGCACCAACCCCCAGTCATGACTGGACTTAACGTCAGGGGAAACCTTTACCTACCTATACCTGTGGGAAGTCCAGGGTGGGAGAAAGAACTCATGCCTGATTGAGGCAAGTATGAATGTTGGAATTGATCACCTTGATTATTTATTTATTTTTTAACCCTATTTATACCCCGCCTTTCTCTATCCCAAAGGGGACTCAAGGCGGCTTACATATGGCAATTATTCAATGCCTTAAAAACACATATAAAACATAAGCTTAAAATATTTGAAAAGTAAAAATACATATTGACATTTAAAACATTATATTCAGTGATTAGCATTGAATGGCCTTGCAGATTCAAAGCCTGGCTGCTTCCTGCCTTTGTTGGGAGGTGTTAGCTGGCCCTGATTGTTTCATGTCTGGTATTCCACTGTTTTCTGAGATGTGTTCTTTATTTACTGCAAGAAATGTTGCAATTGGCCAACCTGATTAGCATTGAATAGCCTTGCTGCTTCAAACCCTGGCTACTTCCTGCCTATGGGAATCATAGACTCATAGAATAGTAGAGTTGGAAGAGACCTCATAGGTCATCCAGTTCAACCCCCTGCCAAGAAGCAGGAAATCACATTCAAAGCACCCCCCGACAGATGGCCATACAGCCTCTGCTTAAAAGCCTCCAAAGAAGGCGCCTCCACCACAGTCCGGGCAGCAAGTTCCACTGCCGAACAGATCTTACAGTAAGGAAGTTCTTCCTGATGTTCAAGTGGAATCTCCTTTCCTGTAGTTTGAAGCCATTGTTCCACGTCCTAGTTTCCAGGGCAGCAGAAAACAAGCTTGCTCCCTCCTCCCTATCATGTCTCCTCTTAGCCTTCTCTTCTGCAGGCTAAACATGCCCAGTTCTTTAAGCCGCTCCTCATAGGGCTTGTTCTCCAGACCTTTGATCATTTTAGTTGCTCTCCACTGGACACATTCCAGCTTGTCAACATGCGGTGCTCAGAATTGGACACAGTATTCCAGATGTGGTCTGACCAAGGCAGAATAGAGGGGTAGCATGACTTCCCTGGATCTAGACGCTATACCCCTATTGATGCAGGCCAAAATCCCATTGGCTTTCTTAGCAGCCGCATCACTTTGCTGGGAGGTGTTAGCTGGCCCTGATTGTTTCCTGTCTGGAATTTTTCCCGTTTTCAGAGTGTTCTTTACTTACTGTCCTGAATTTAGAGGGTTTTTTAAAAAAAAAACAACTGTTGCCAGATTTTTGTTCCTTGCCCACAGGGCTGCATTGGCGGTTGTTTGTGTGGGCTTGGCGAGCACGAGAGGGTGTCGGGCGTGAAGGCGCGTGCGCCCATTCAAACCGCCGTCCTGAGGTAAATGAGGCTCGAGGAAGGGCCCTACAGAGCGCGCGAGGGCTCCGTGGAAAAAGCGGCGGGCCTTTCGACAGAGAGAGGCCGTGATTGATGGGGGAAGGGGGCGGGAACCTGGAGCAGGAGGCGGGCTGCGATTGGCTGAGGCGGAGAGGCCAGGT
The DNA here is from genome assembly GCF_035594765.1 of Anolis carolinensis. Classification (NCBI taxonomy): domain Eukaryota; kingdom Metazoa; phylum Chordata; class Lepidosauria; order Squamata; family Anolidae; genus Anolis; species Anolis carolinensis. The sequence goes on from NC_085841.1 coordinate 87,733,042, forward strand.
CGGGAGCGGGGCGGGGCCAAGGGCTGAGGGGTTGGCGTGGCGCTGGCGAGCTGCGCCAAGGCAGCAAATTTCAATTTCGAATGAGAGCGAGGAGGGAGCGGCGACGACGAGGAAGAGGAGAAGAAGGCCGAGCGGTGAGGCGATAGGAAGGAGGGGAAGACGGAAAAGTAGGCGACGACGACGAGGAAGAGGCCGCCAAGAGAGGTAGGGAGCCCGGAGGGGAAAGTTTCAGAGAGGGCTCTGAAAGGGAAACTCCTTTCTCCTCAGCGCCGCCGTTTTGTGAGGGGGGAAACCAGACACGGTTGGCAGGAGAGAAGGTGAGGGAACGGGATGAGGCTCGAGGTGGAGCGGAGCTAGGTTTCCTCCCGCTTCGTTGCCTTCAGCTTCCCTCCGCTTCCTCCTCCGCCGCCTCAGCGCTGCCTCTGAGCCGCCTCCCTCTTCCAAGGGGTCGTGATGGGGAGGGAAGGAGGGAAGGGAAGCGAGGCGGCCTCCGAGGGAGATGCGCCCCCGCCGCCTTCCTTGGGAAGTCCGTCGCTTGGCTCTCTCCTTTCCTCCGCGGCTGGCTGGGAGGGACGAGCCAATGGGGCCTGGCTTCGCCGTCGTTGGACCGACCCCGGATTTGGAAGAGACCTCGAAATCGCCATCCAGGCCAGCCCCACTATGCCACAACCAAAGCATTCCCGGCAGATGCCTTTTAAAAACATCCCCAGAAGGAAACTCGCACCACACTCTGAAATATATACCATATGCTTGAGAGGTGGAAGCAAATCCCTTAACAGTTTATGAGCCTGGACCTTCCACAGATACATCAACCTCCCTTGCTTAGGTTTTCCAATATACCTCACAACCTCTGAGGATGCCTGCCATAGACGTGGGCGAAACGTCAGAAAATAATGCTTCTGGAACATGGCCACACAGCCCGTAAAATACACAACAACCCAGTTTATGCATAGTTTTCCAATATACCTCACAACCTCTGAGCATGCCTGTCATAGATGTGGACGAAACGTCAGGAGAGAATGATTCTGGAACATGGCCATACAGCCCGGAAAACGCGCAACAACCCAGTTTACGAGGCTCATGTGTTACGAAAAGCCCCCTTCCGATCCAGTTCAACACTGAAGTATACAGTGCTGGGAGGGGGAGGGGGGAGTCAAATCTTTTGGGGACGTGTGTGCATCCTGGGGAGAAAATCAATTAATTTGTAATGTGGTGCTGGAATAGGTGGGAAGCAATTTCTTTTGGGGACATATATGCATAACTGAAAGAAAATCAAACCATGTGTCGTCGAAGGCATTCATGGCTGGAATCACTGGGGTTCTGTGAGTTATCTGGGCTGTATGTCCATGTTCCAGAAGCATTATCTCCTGACGTTTCGCCTGCATCTATGGCAGGCATCCTCAGAGGTGAGGTCTGTTGGAAACTAGTCAATTGGAGTTTATAATTGGAATGCTCAGGGTGGGAGAAAGAACTCTTGTTTGCTGGAGGCAAGTGTGGATGGTGCAATTGGCCACCTTGATTTAGCACAGTGGTTCCCAAACTTATTTGGCCTACTGCCCCCTTTCCAGAAAAAATATTACTCAGCATCCCCTGGAAATTTTTTTTAAATTTTAATAGCAATTAAACAGAAAGATATATGTATTAATCCTTCTACCTGTTTCACCTGTGGCTATCACCACCCCCCTGGATCGCTGCAGCGCCCACCAGGGGGCGGTAGCGTCCACTTTGGGAATCACTGATTTAGCATTAAATGGCCTTGCAGCTTCAAAGCCTAGTTTCTTCCTGCCTGGGGGAATCCTTTGTTGGGATTTGTTGGACCACTCTTAACAACCACCATATCTGACTACACAAAGAAGCTATTGAAATCTACAAGCATGTAGACAGTTTCAATAGAAAGGAGGAAACCATGAAAATGAACAAAATCTGGCTACCAGTATTGAAAAAACTCTAAAATCAGGACAGTAAATAAAGAACAACACTCAGAAGACGGGATTTCCAGACATGAAACAATCAGGGCCAGCTAACACCTCCCAACAAAGGATATCCCCCAGGCAGGAAGAAGCCAGGCTTTGAAGCTGCAAGGCCATGTAATGCTAATCAAGGTGGCCAATTGCTTAGTTTCTAACAGACCTCACAACCTCTTGGGATGCCTGCCATAGATGTGTGTGAAACGCCAGGAGAGAATGCTTCTGGAACATGGCTATATAGTCCAAAAAACTCACAGCAACCCAGTGATTCCAGCCATGAAACCCAATCCCTTAACAGTTTATGTGGATCTGGAATGGGGGGAAGCAATTTATTTTGGGGACATAATAATAATAACTTATTTTTTTTACCCCGCCACCATCTCCCCAAAGGGACTGGGGAAGCTTACATATGGGACAGAAAGTCCAATAGACATAAAAACAAACAATCAATTAAAACAAAACCACCACTAAAATAAAATAAAAATAAGAACATCGTAAAATACAGTAGAGTCTTGCTTATCCAACCTTCGCTTATCCAATGTTCTGGATATCCAACGCAGCCTCCCGGCAAGATCCACAGCTCTTTCTCTAGGCAGGAAGGACTGAACTTTTTACAGATTTCATTTCTGACAATGTTGTTACTGCAAGTTCATTTTATGCAATTCTATCTTTATTTGTAGTTAATTTTTTAGTAGTCAATGTTTTTGTAGTCAATGCTTTCAATATATTGCAATGTTTTGGTGCTAAATTTGTAAATACAGTAATTACTACATAATGTTACTGTGTATTGAACTGCTTTTTCTGATGATTTGTTGTAAAACACGATGTTTTGGTGTGTAATTTGTAAAATCATAGCATAATTTGACGTTTAATAGGATTTTCCTTAATCCCTCATTATCCAACATTTCTGCTTATCCAACGTTCTCCTGGCCCGTTTATGTTGGATAAGTGAGACTCTACTGTAAAACAGTCCATATACACACAATTAAGTGTAAGAGAAAAAACATCAGCATTGAGGCACCATTAGATCGTGTTAAAAAAACCCAATTATCATCATTATACTCTACAAAAGGGTCAGGCATAGGATAGTGCAAAACAATGTACAATAGGGCCGGGGAATGGATGAGGTGCAGAGAACAGAGTGCTATTTGGAGACCTACAGACTGGGGATTTATAACTAGGGACTAATCATTCTCAAATGCTTGCTGGAACAATGAGGTTTTCAGATCCCTGCAGAAGGCGGACAGTGTGGGGGCTTGCTTGGTCTCCCTGGGGAGGGTGTTCTAAAGTCTAAGGGCCACCAACGAGAAGGCCCTCTCCCTCGTTCCTACCAACCATGCCTGTGATAGAGATATGCATCATTGAAAGAAAATCAACCCATTTCTAATTCTGAAGTATAAAAATACATCAATGATTGTACCATTGTGTTTACCGTTTTTATGTATGGTTATAAAAGTTGGACAGTGGATGGATATCGTGGACTGTTAAAAAGACAAATAAATGAGCCCTACAGCAAATCAAGCCAAGTCTCCTAGAATCGTAAAACCATAAGAGATGAAAGAGCCTACACGGGCCATGCAGCCTAGCTCCCTGCAGTGTAGGAAAATACCATCAAAGAATTCTCAACACCTGACTATCCAGCCTCCAGAGAAGGAGACTCTATCACATCTTGAGGCAGGTTATTTCACTGCCAAACAGCTTGGCTCTTCTTAAATGTTTAGGTGGAATCTCTTTTTCCTGCAATTCAAATCCCTTGCCTTGTTCTTGGTCCCTGGATTAGCAGAAAAACAAGCTTGATCCCTTCTCAATGTGGCATACTTTTAAATATTGAAACATGGCTAATAAAATATGTAGTTTAAATGTAATTTAACATTACAGAATAGCAATCTTGGAGGTACACATCTGTAAGCCTTGGTGTCTGCCTAGATTTGTGATGTATTGCCGCAATTTGTGAAGGGGTAAAGTGGGACATAGTGCATTTGCGCTTGAGTGACTTGTTCTAGAGGCTATGCAGCCAAACTGATAGACTCCATGGAAGAATCAACAATACTATGGGGGCAGATCTTCAGGATGCCAAACCTTGGAGAAGACATTTTATTTCTCGAGTGGAATAATAGAATCTGAGAGTTGGAAGTGACCACAAGGCCTTTCTAGTTCAAACCTCTGCCATGCATGAATACACAAAGCATTTCTGACAGGAGCCCTGGTGGCGAAGTACGTTAAAGCACTGAGCTGGAGACCAAAAGGTCCCCAGGTTCAATCCCCGGGAGCGACGTGAGCAGCCGCTGTTAGCTCCAGCTCCTGCCAACCTAGCAGTTCAAAAACGTGCCAATGTGAGTAGATCAATAGGTACCGCTCCGGCGAGAAGGTAACGGCGCTCCATGCAGTCATGCCGGCCACATGACCTTGGAGGTGTCTAGGGACAACGCTGGCTCTTCGGCTTAGAAATGGAGATGAGCACCAACCCCCAGAGTCAGACATGACTGGACTTAACGTCAGGGGAAAACCTTTACCTTTTACCTTACCTCCTGACAGGTGGCTATCCAACCTGTTTAAAAACCTACAAAGGAAAAATTCCACCACACTCCAAGGCAGCATATTCCATTACTAAACAGCTTTAGGCTGCATCAACAGGACTATAGTGTCTAGATTGAGGGAAGTCACAATCCCACACTATTCTGTTTTGCTCAGACTTCACCTGGAATACTGGGCACCAAAATTTTAGAAGTATATTGCCAAGCTGGAACATGACCAGAGGAGGGTGACCAAAATGATTAAAGGTGTGGAAACCAAGCCCTATGAGGAACGGCTTAAAGAGCTGGGTATGTTTAGTTTGGAGAAAACAAGACTGAAAGGCGACACAATAGCCATGTCTAAGGATGATATAGCCATGTGAAAGAATATCTCATTGAGGAAGGGGCAAACTTGTTTTCTTCTGTTCTGGAGACTAGGACACAGAGCAGTTGATTTAAACTGCAGGAAAAGAGATTCCACCTTAACAGGGTGGGTCTTTAAAAGAAATGTATGTTTTTTAGCTTATAGTCAGCCCATGAATTTCAGAGGATTTTCTTGAACAAGGAGTACTCAGAAGTAGTTTCACCAGTTCCTTCATTTGAAATGTAGTCTGTAGTACTTGATTTTCACTAGCAGTGTCCCATCCAAGTACTCATCAGGGCTTGCCTTACTTAGCTTTTAAGATCATTCAGGGTCTGATATGTTTATTGTATTTATTGTTGTTGCAGTGTGTCTTCAAAACAGGATTTTCCTGGCAAGATTTGTTCAGAAGAGGTTTGCCTTTGCTTTCCTCTGTAGCTGAGAAAGTGTGACTCACCTAAAGTTACCCAGTGGGTTTATAGCAGAGTCCAGGTCATAGCCCCAAATGCTAAAAACATTGTGTGTGTGTGTGTGTGTGTGAATAAATATATATCCCTCACTCAGGGTGCATCTGCGTTATAGCTTTCTGATACCGCTTTAACTGCCATCGCTTAGTGCTGTCGAATCCTGGGAGTTGTAGTTTCACAAGATGTTTAGCCTTCTCTGCCTCATCAGGCTACAAATCCAAGGATTCAGTAGCACTTAGCTATGGCAGTTCACATGGTGTCAAACTGCATTCTGTAGTGTACATAGATGCACTCTTAATCCTTCGCTTTACTTGAACTGTGTTCTGAGCCCACTCTCCACCCAACCTTTTGTTCAAATTTCCTTCATTTACACCTCTCCCATGTGTGCAAGTTGTACCAGTGGGAAGTGGAGAATGGCAGTGCCTCTCGGGGAGATTTGTCCTGACCGTGGAAACCCCTGCAGGTCAAGAGTGGCTGTGACCTGCATTGTGGATATGTAGCCTGGGTGATGCTTACGGTGCTTCTAAGGTCGCAGTGGTGTTCCATTGAGAGAGGGGGTAGAGAGATATGAAATGAAATGCCACAGTAGAGAAATAGCTCTTTTGGGATCAGATAAAGCCACAGAATAGTGAACGAGCTTTCTAATTCTCCAGCTTATTCAGGCAGTAAAGCAAAATAACGGAAGGGAGGGGGAAATGATGGGCATGATGGAAAAGCTTAAGATGGAGTGCGGGAGGTATTAGGCAGCCTTAAATAGAATACAACATGTGAAGTAGCAAAGCTACTGGCCCAAAGAAACAACCATACCCTCCTGTCTTCCCATTAAAAATGAGCCTCAACTGTCAGAAGGTAGTGGCTGTTGTTGTTGTTATTATTTTCTCATCTTTTTCTACTTAGAGGCATAAGACTGCTTTCAAAGGTTAAAACAGATAACTCTTTGAAATTCAAATTATCCAAATATTGAAAATGCAGATAAGATATCAATTGTATTAAAAGAAGTTAATGGAAAGGTAATTAAAATTAAAATAACAAATAAACTAGCGATCAGTCATCAAAGTCCTGCTTGAAAGAAAATACCACCTGTCTGTGAGAGGATAGTTAGGGGATCCAGTCTAGCTTTTCTAGGATGGGCGTTCCAGATTAAGAGAACAACTACTGCCATGTTCCCACCAGATATGCTATGGGTATGGTGCGGAAAGAAAGACCTCTAGAGCATCTGAAAACAGGAAGGATCATGTGGGATAATACAATCTTTCAGATAGAATCATAGAGTTGGAAAAGACCACAAGGGCCTTCCAGTCCAATCCTCTTCCATGTAGGAACACAGAGGCAATGCATCCCCGACAGATGGCCATCCAGATTCTGCTTAAAATTCCAGAGAAGGCATAGATCATAAACAACATTTTGAATTGTGCATGTGAACAGATTAGTAACCAGCAGAGCTCTTGCAACAAGTGCTGAATTTGGCATTCTCTAAATTACTGTGTAAAAATTGTAGGTATTTGTATTGTTTGTAATAGTTAACAAGTAATAGTTTGTTCATGTAAATATAAACATGAAACTGGTATTTCATCTTTTTTCCATATTCTTGCATAACATATCCTTCTGCTGTAGTCATCAAAAATAGCAATTTGTCTGTATTTTTCCTATTTCTATCTCGTGTATTCCTAACAGAAATGTTTCTAGCCTCCAGGGAATCTGTATCTCTAGTATTTTCTGGATCTCATTCTGTATTCTTTTTCTTTACATTTCCAACAGGGTTGTATTCATATTTTTATAGCATTTTCCAAGTTTCTTTGGGGTCATAACCTGTGTGCCATTTTTACCCAGTTTTCTTTTAGGTCTATTGCATAGGTATAATTTAAAAAATTTTCTTCCATATTTCTTCCCATTCATTTTCCTGATAGTTCTTCCTATATTTTCCTTCCACCTTTTCATATAATTCTTCTCTTCTTTCGAATCTACTGCCCATTCTAATAATTTTTTTATAAATTCTTGTTGAAATATCAGAAGAAGAAGAATGGACAACAAAGATTCTAGAGATTAGAAATATGGACAGACTTACTTTTCTCATGTCAAAGAACAAGGGGTTGAAAATGAAGGAAACACATTGGAGACAAGTTACTGAGTACCTCAAACAAAAAAACCAAGAAGATTTTGATCTGATAAGAGAAGAAGATGGTAATAGAAAAGAAGATTCTGAAGAAAGGAGGAAGAGAGGAGAAAGGAAGTGAAATAACAGAAAGGAAAGAAAAGGAAGAGACCTCAAGAAGATACCAGGAAGTCAAGAATATTCAACTCACCATCTAATTTTATGATTGTCTTAATCATCTATTGATCTACCTACCTTCCCTCCCTTTCTCTAATCTCATATTGCTTCTGTCCTCTCTCTAGATCTTATTGTGCTCCTCTCTTTCTCTGCTGTTCTCTTTTTCTCATTTCTTTTTTGTTCCTTTAATTTTTCTTTTATTATTATTATTATTTTAAAATTTAATAAAGATTATATATAAAAAATAAATATAAACATGAAACAAGCTGCATTCCTTGCTTTTGCACAATATTTCCTAAACTCTGGTCTTCCAGGTGTTTTGAACTTCAGCTCATTTGATCCCTGACCATTGGTTAAGGCAGCTGTTTAAATTTATATGTCTAAATTTCATATAAATTTCATATATATGAAGTTAAGACATATATATGCTTTTATTTAATGCAAATAAAATCCTGACAGTGGATTGTACTTTGTCTAGTTTATCTGTAGTCTTTTTTTTTCTGTCACTTTTGCTTAGAATTCTGTTCTTGTTTTCAGATAGCTCCTGGGATGTTTTTTTTTGGGGGGGGGGGGGGGTTGTTTTTGTGTGTGTTTTGCAAGATGTGTTTTTTGTCCTTCTGGCTTTATTATCCTATAGCAAGGCACAGTAGTAAGCTTTTTCTTTTCTTATTTGTAGTAGGCTATCTGTGTCATCTGAGGGGAGAGGTGGAAAAGTTAATTGAGGCCAAGGTAGAAGATAGATGCTAGGTACTTTCAGTGAGTACTACCAGAAAAAAACAAGCAACAATACACAACAAGGGGAAACCTCCACCCCCCGCTGTGTTTCTTGTGGACAAACAATAGAAAAATTGTTGCAGGTGGGCAGGGGTTTTCTATCCCCCCCCCCCCCGGTAGCCTTTGTTGAATAAATGAGTTTCTTTGTGACAATTCGAAGCTGGAACCCATGAATTTGTAGAGGGATTGCTGTTAAATCAGTGGTTCTTAGCTTTTTATTGGTCTTGGACCCCTTTAAAAATCTTATCAAAGCTGTGGGACTTCCCCCATAACAAGATAGTGACAGTTGTAGGTTACTTGACTAATTATAGCAGCATAACTATACTTTGTAATGGAAAATATAGGTATCATATTTGGACAGGTTTTAAACAGTAATGAAATTGGAGAAGAAAAATATTTTTAACATCTGGTGCATGTGTTTTCTAGATGTCTGTGATAAATAACTCTGTGGTTAGGTTGTTACACCAAAACTATCAAGGATCTTGTGACCCTACATATTTCTGTTTATAGACAAATCTTTATACTCTAGAATTCCTGACATCCTAGTCGATAAAAGTGACTTCTGAAAAACCTATTTCAGACAAATTATGTTCTTGGAAATCTTAGAATGTTGCATGCACAACTCTCTTAAACATGTGAATGTACACACATCCTATACAAGGCATACAACATTTAAAGTTTTGTTCCTTATATATGTAGGGCGGAATTTATAAGACAGGCAAGATCTAATAAGGAATTAGCGTTCTTCTTTTCCTACCTAGTATTACCACATGCTGATGGCTATATAATGTGGCTTGACCATATCTGTCACTAGATGATCTACAGATCTAAATAGTGTCAAGAAATTGTTTTATGTCCTGTCCATGATTGTTAGCATAACTAGTTGTAAGCAAAGTGTCTTTTTCTTCTCCTGGTCTTGTTCTTTATTGTGTTTTTATTTTGTTGATTTTGAAAAAAGTACGGCAATCTTAACATAAATGGTGAAATATTGCTTAGGGTGAAGCATAGCAGAGAGATACTTGTCGTGTTGGCTGTTCAGTGGATGTGCGTGATCCAAATTAACACAATTTTTGCAAGAGTAATGTTGCTGGAAGCTACTTTTTCCCATAGGTATGCAAGCATTACAGATACCTGTGAAACCAGTATAACAAGAGATCATAGTGAAACAGGAATAAAGAAATATGTACTTCAGACAACAGCTTTCAAAATTATTATCTTAGATCTCTGAAAATGTACATAGTGCAAGATGTGTGTATGTCTGAATCATCTACTTCTGTATACTGTGTCATTTTGTTTTGTAAAAGGAATATTGCTTGTAGGATTCGCTTCACTGTATTTTTCTGGAATTCATTTATTTTAAGTTTTAAGATATAAATAACAAACATGGATTAAAATATTCATCCACAAATGTCTGCAAATGAAGAAGCTTTGTCACAAATGGTGGCTATCTGTTCCTGAATGCAATTTCCCCCCTTTACTGTATTTTTGTAAAAATAAAAAATAAAGGTGTCAGGTGGGAAAGATCAACATGTTCCTGCCACTGAATCCATAGAGCATGTAGAAAATTTGATGAGAGGAGGGGTCATCCTTGCTTTGAGGCTGGTTGCATCTAGGTATTTTCAGAGCCATGTGGTGACAATATATCTTTCTCTTAACTTCACTGTTTGTGTTAGGCTGAAGAGCTCAGGAATAAGACCACTGATGATCATATACAGTTAAGTACCAAAACCAGCTAGATGTTTTGGACTGCTGTGCATCAGCGGAAAATTGTTTGTTTGTTTATTTATTTGCGGTATTTATATACCGCCCTTCTCAACCCCAGAGGGGACTCAGGGCGGTTCACAGTGTTGGCAACAATTCAGTGCCCTCGATAAAAAAAGCATAAAACATCAAAGTTGTCCCTCCCCTAATAAAACATTAAACATTATAAAACGCATCACATAAATAACATCATATATCACACAAAGACATAGCAGTTGTCTGTAAACAGTCCTGGGTCATTGCACTTTCAACTTTAACTTTAAATATTCCTATGATGGGCCGAACGTCTGGTTTCAAAATTGTGCAACTGTTTAATATCTTAGCAGGTTATGTTAAAAGGTCAGTGCATATATTTTTATCATAGCCTGGAGTTCGAAAACTGCCACATAAAACATGCAGGGATGTTCATGTTTGTGGATGTGAATTTTTCCTTCCCCATGTCTGTTTAGCACTGGAGTTGGAATAGAATAATATGTGTTATGTATCTAGGGCGGGGATAGTTATTTCCCCCTGGAGATGTTGTTTGAAATATAGTGTACCATTAATTCCCTCCACCTCCAATTTTTCAGCGTGAGAAAGGCTTGGCTCTTACCTTCCTAATGGAAGCTATCTCTTTGTCTATAAACGTTAACTATTAAAGGGCTAATAGCTTTTTATCATAAACACCAGAAAGAACACTGACTTTCTGTTAGTTCTTATATTATCTTTGCTTTTGTGAAACATGCTAGAAATAAATAATAACACTTAATATATTTTTCACATTAATTGGGAAACCATTTTAATTAGTTTTTGGGTACTCTCAGATGAGGCTTTTATTGTATTTCTCCTTCCTCCTCAGAATTTCATGAGGATCCAAACGATAATTTATCTGTCCTTTCCCATGCTTTTGCCATCTTTTTTTATTACCATAGCATACACATTAAGGAAGAAAAGGTGGAATTAGACCACAGTGTCTTCTGAGTGATAGCAGTAGAGAAGTACACTTTGTCTTTACTATATATTCTCAGGTTGAGCAATGGCATGCATATAAAAGGAACATCTGTATTTTTCCTAGGTTCTCATGAAATTCTTTTAGGAATTTTATTCTTTTAATATAATTCTTCTGCTTAGAGAAAACCATCTTCAGAAATTAGTAATTTGAAGTCAGCACATTCCAGAACAAACATTTTATTTTAATGGAGTATGAATTTGTCAGATCTTGAGTATAAGAGCTTGGACAGAAAAAAGGAAAGTCACATTACAAATATTCCCCTCCCCCTTGCAGTTGTTCATCATGTGCTCTTTTGAATGTTAAAACAAGAACAGCACCACACTAAAATGTATGCTTGAGACATATTCGTCAGATTTATAAAATCATGGGTCACTGCTTTTTTAAGGTGTTCATATTTTTAATTCTCATATATTCAAGATTTCTATATACAGTCAAATCTTTTTATAACTATTCTCTAGGCAATATATACCATAAAGTATCTAAATTACCCCAAATATACCAGCTGTTGACTTTGTTTACTGTGAAGGTTATGTCAAATGAGATTTTTCTCATTTTCTGTACCATTTTTTTTTTATTATTTTTTTTTTGCTGCATCCGTGGTAGTGAAATGCTTCTGGAATGTTACTAACTTAATGTGATCAGCTTTTGACACTGTCACTGGGGCCCATATTTCTAGCAGTAATTGTTTGAAACCAAAACATCACTTAGAACTCTTACTTAAAATATTTTATAAAATTTTAGAAGCTAGAATGAAAATTTCACTTGAGGAGAATGTGATGTAGCTTTCTCAAAATAGTTTCTCATAAAGAGATTTCAAAGTTGTTGAAGCATTTGCAGTTTTTTTCAGCTTTGGAGTTTTATATTAATTTCACAGGTTGCAAACTATACAGCTTTTATTATTTCTAAGAAAAGAGAAAGCAAGTATCACTCATGTATGAGTCGAAACATTTTTTGACAAAGAATTGCACCCCTCACCCCCCAAAAAACTTGGGCCAACTTATGCATGAATATGGACCCAATGGGAAGATAGGGAGAAGAGGGAGAGGAGAGGAGAGAAGCTCACCCCATTACCTTTCTCTTGCCTAAACTGGAGGGGGGGGGGGGGGGACAAAAAACAAACAAACACACACACACACCCATTTTTCAGCCTGAGTGGAATTCAGCAGTAACGTGGGGGAGCCCTTTTAGGTTTTTGAAGAGCTACAGTGGCCATTTTTTAATAAGTGCTTCCTGGTAAGCTTTTCTGCAGAGGGATTTTGGCAACCATTTTTACCAGGGCTTGGCCACCGTGCCTTGCTTTCCTCAAGACCCCTAATTGACTCTCCCATGTTGGTGTTTTGATCAAGAAAAAAAAGAAAGTTGATAAGAAGGGAAGTCTGCTTTCTTTCACTACTTTGGGTATGGGAGGTGTGGTGAAGTATGAGTTTCTTTCCTCTGTCTCTTGTCACTGTCTTTGTACTGGGTTCCTAATTGAGATATGTTGCTTTTCTTGCTCTCTCTTTTTTTCAGACTGAATTTACTATTTTTTATTCCCTTTATTTTTATTCCAACTTTCTCCTGATATAGGAACTAACAGCAAACATGACATGATACAATTAAAAACAGCAAATTTATTAAAATATGGATATATAAAAACAATTATGTTTTTGTGTCATAAAGCGTAAGAATATTAAAGTACAATTAAAATTACATTGTTATTCTTTATTCTCATTTATATTTCTTTTCCTATCTGAATTTGTATTGAATGCAATTTACCTCTGTCCCCATTGCAATTGTTCAGATACACTTCCTAAGTATGTTTCTTTTATGCATTTTAAAAGGGGAGGAAAATATTTATTTATCCTCCCCTTTTAAAATGCATTAAAATGTTTTATTGTTTCATTGCTGTTATTGTATTGTTGTCGGGCATGGCCCCATGTAAGCCGCTCCGAGTCCCTCCAGGGAGATGGGGTGGGATATAAAAATAAAGTTATTAATATAACTGCATATAAAATCAACTAACCCAAAGTTCCTCAAGTGGACAAGAGCAAAGCAGACAGCAATCTCCAAAAGCAGCCAAGAGCATGAGGCACAGTGGCTACTCCCTTGAAGCCCTTTACTCTCGTGCTAGCTCTCCTTCTGGTGCTAGCTCTTAATTCAAAATGCTGCTCTTATGTCGAAGTGAAACCTGGGATGAGCAACAGCTAACTCAAAACACTCTCAAGTTGGGATGCTCTTAAGTAGAGGTTCCACTATATTTGAATTTAAGGTAAAAATAAAGGTTTCCCCTGACATTAAGTCCAGTCGTGTCCGACTCTGGGGGTTGATGCTCATCTCCTTTTCTAAGCTGAAGAGCCGGCGTTGTCCATAGACACCTCCATGGTCATCTCCATTTCGAACTGCTAGGTTGCCAGAAGCTGGAGCTAACAGCAGGCCCTCACTCCGCTTCTCAGATTCAAACCTGCGACCTTTCGGTCTGCAAGTTCAGCAGCTCAGTGTTTTAACACACTGCGCCGCTGGGGGCTTGGATTCAGAGTAACTCCACTCATTGAACATTTTTGTTGAAGAATTTGAGGTGTGATTTTTGTTGGTTTTTCTTTTATTCTACACCATTCTAAAGAGATGGTTTGATCTTGGTAGACCCTCGGGAATATTCATAGTATGAGTGGTGAACTTTCAAGGAGAATTGGTTTTCCCTATTCCTTTTCTCTTGTTTGTGGAAGGGGTATTCTGGACATCTATTATACACGTTTTGAAATCTGATATCCTCTTAAAATATACCCCTTCTTTATGGAGTTGTAGAGCAATTGATTTTAGTTAATCTGCCTGTACAGTTCAGATGCTGAATACTATAAAGGTATAGTTATAAAGGTTACTTGAAATATTCTCATATACATTGCAGGTTCTGCCTGTTGGTCTCTGTATCTTGGATTGTTTCTAATAATAACAACAATAACAATTTATTTATATTCCGCCCTATCTCCTTGAGGGGACTCGGGGCGGATTCTACCAACAAAAAGGCAAACATTCAATGCCTGAAACAACAATAAATACAAATATAATAATAAACATACCAGAACCCAAAATTAAACAACATATTCCACAGTAAACCCACACATACCAAAATAAACCCACATATATGACCAAATCATACAACCTAAAATTAAATTAAATTTAACTTAAATTATATCAACCTAAAAACATGGACCTCGATTCACAGAAACCACCCAAGGTTCATTTGCAGTAATGTTAAAATTAATTATATTGCCAGTGTTATCAGCAAGGCCAACTTGGCCAACAGAGCTGGAGTATGAAAATAATTTCCAGCCTGAGGTATCTTAGCCGTATATAGTCAACTATGTTAGGGAGTGTGTATAGCGGAACCAGCAGCATTCAGTTAACACCATGTGCAAAAGACTCAGACCAGGCAGAGGAATTGAAATAACAAAGGAACTTTACTTGTTGAGTTGAAGTTAAGTAAACAGTTCAGCAATCGTACAATGTCCTTGTAGTTGCATAGGATCAATAACTAATCAATCAGCATTCAATATATCCAGCATAGCATATTTAAACTGCTACTTGACCGTAGCTAGAGAGCCTGTCTTTTCTGTGCTCTCCCTGCAAGCTCAGATTCCCAACTGACAAACCCAGCTATCTGCCAGCAAACCGATACATTGTTTGAGGCGTGGCTTGCCTCTGCAGAAGCTCAGCTGCCTTTTTGCAGAGATCTTTTGCAAGCAACTTTGCAAGGATTTCTTTACACACACACACATAGCAAGCAAAGGTGGGATTTTATGTGTTTTTAAAGGAGAAAAGGGAGGGAGCTGTTTTTATCTCTTAGGGAGGGAGTTCCAGAGGTGGGGGGCTATCATGGAGAAGATCTTCTCTCTCATTCCCACCAGTCGTACTTGAGACGGGGGTGGGACTGAAAGCCTCCACCGCTGACCACAGTGACCAAGTTGGTTTGTAAAAGGAGATGCGATTTGTCAAATAGCTTGAGCCTATACCGTTTAGGGCTTTAAAAGTAATGACCATCACTTTGTATCTAGCGTGGAAGCAGACTAGCAGCCGGTGGAGCTGCCGCAGCATGGGAGTGCATCTCTCCCTGTACAGAGCTACAGTTCTGGCTACCAGTCTCTGTACTATGGTAATTGAAGTTTCCGAACTGTCTTCAAAGGCAGCCCCACATAGAAAGCATTGCAGTAGTCCAAACAGGATGTGACGTAAGGCGTGGACTACCATGGACAAATCTGGCATCTCAAGGTACAGGTGCAGCTGGCACACAAGTTTTAACTGTAAAGGTGCTCCTGGCCACTGGCAACATCTGAGGCTCCAGGGTCAGCAATGAGTCCAGGATCACTCCCAAGCTGCGAGCCTGTGTCTTCAGGGGAAGTGTAGCCCTATCCAACACAGGTTGTAACCCTATACACTGTTCTGCCTTACAACTGACCAGGAGTACTTCTGTCTTTTCTGGATTTAATTTCAACTTGTTTGCCCTCATCCAGTCTATTACTAATGACAGACATCAGTATAGGATCAGGACGGCACCCTTGACTTTAGGTGGAAAGGAGTAATAGAGTTGGGTGTCATCTTCATAAATTTGACACAGAACTCCAATTATCCAGATTATCTCTCCCGGTAGTAAATGTTAAACAGCATGAGGGACAGAATTGATTGAACCCTGAAGGACCCCACTGGCCACCGGCCAGGGAGTCTAGCTCTCTTCATAGATCATCCATCAAGGTGACCAGTACTGTCTCTGTTCCATATCCGGTCTGAATCCAGATTGAAATGGATCCAGATAATCCGTTTCATCCAAGAAACATTGGAACTGTGAGGCCACCACTTTCTCAAGAACCTTGCTCAGAAAGGGAAGATTTAATACTGGCTGAAAGCTGTTCAGTTGAATGGGATCCAGTGTTGGTTTCTTTAATAGAAGTTTTATTACTGCTTCCTTGAAGCTACTAGGCATTATGCTTTGTGTCAAGGAGGCGTTTACCTGCACCTTCACCCACTCCGCCAGCCCCCCTTGTCTGATTTAATAAGCCAGGACAGGCAAGGGTCCAGAGGACAAGTGTTGCCTTCATTTCTTCCAAGATTTTGTCCACTTCCTCAGGCTGAACAAGTTGAAAAGAATCCATTAAATAGGAACAAGCAGGTGCCTCAGTTACATCTATGGAGACTGCATTAATACTGGAGTCTAAGTCAGAACAGGTCTGTGCTACTTTATCTGTAAAGAACCCAGCAAAATCTGGTCAGGGAACGATGACTGAGCAGGGTTTAAAAGTTCTCTGACCACTCGAAACAGCTCCTTTGGGCGGTTATTTGTAGGTGCAGTGTTCCCGCGGAACAGGCTTTTAAATGAGATCTAGACCGTGCTTGCTCAGATTTGCTGCGAGTTCTCCATCAATGCTGCTCTAGTCCTTAATAGTCCCTAAGCTGCCTTCATAGCTGCTATTTTTGTATTTCTTTTAATAAATAGCTTTCGTTTATGGCTGCAAAATCCATGTCATTAAAATGAACTATTGACTACAATCCTATAAAAAATTAATAAACAGCATACCTAAATTCCTTTATAGACTACTAGCTGTGCCCGGCCACGCGTTGCTGTGGCGTTGTCTGGTGGTGTTGGTGAGAACTTGTTGAGGTAGTGGTGGTATTGAATGTCTGTTGTATGGTTGTCTTTATGTTTAGTATGCATTTGGTTGTTTGTGTACTGTGAAAGTGGTGAGGGTAGAGGGGGTCTATGTCCCTGTGTAGTATTGTATAGTATTTATATGTTGTCCATGTGTTGTGAAAGCTTGGATTGTGTCCTGCTGCATAGTAGAAAGGGTTGGGCTGGATGGCCCTTAGGGATCTCTCCAAACTCTTGGATTCTATGCTTCTATTATTATTATTATTATTATTATTATTATTATTATTATTATTATCATCATCATCATTATTATGTAGAGGCTGGATTGCCATCTGTCAGGAGTGCTTGGATTGTGTCCTCCTGCATGATAGAAGGAAGTTGATCTGGATGATCCTTAGAGGTCACTCCAAACCTTAGGATTGTATGATGTTGTTGTTATTATTATTATTATTAGTATTAGTGTTAGTATTGAGAGGCTGGGTGGCCATCTGTTGGGAGTGCTTGGATAGTTTTCCTGCATAGCAGAATTGGGTTGGACTTGATGGCCTTTAGGGGTGTCTCCTAACTGTCTGATGCTATGATTCGATGTGTATTATTATTGTGCAGATATTGGATGGCCATCTGTCAGGAGTGCTTGGTTTGTGTCATCCTGCATGGTAGAAGGAATTTGAACTGGATGATCCTTAGGGGTATCTGCTAACCTTAGGATTGTATGATATTCTTATTCTTATTATTATTATTGAGAAGCTGGCTGGCCATCTGTTGGGAGTGCTTGGATTGTATCATCCAATGACAGAGGTGGGTTGGACTGGATGGCCTTTAGGGGTCTCTCCTAACTGTCTGATTCTGTGATTCGATTTGTATTATTACTGTGCAGATCTTAGATGGCCATCTGTCAGGAGTGCTTGGTTTGTGTCATCCTGCATGGTAGAAGGAATTTGAACTGGATGATCCTTAGGGGTCTTTTGTAACCTTAGGATTGTATGATATTCTTCTTCTTCTTCTTCTTCTTCTTCTTCTTCTTCTTCTTATTATTATTATTATTATTATTATTATTATTAAGAGGCTGGGTGGCCATCTGTTGGGCATGCTTGGATTGTGTCCTCCATGGCAGAATTGGGTTGGACTGGATTACCATAGTAATTATTTCATATTACAGTAGAATCTCACTTATCCAACATTCGCTTATCCAGTGTTCTGGATTATCCAACGCAGTGTGCCTTTTAGTAGTCAATGTTTTTGTAGTCAATGTTTTAAATTCATTGTGATATTTTGGTGCTAAATTTGTAAATACAGTAATTACAACATAGCATTACTGAGCATTGAACTACTTTTTCTGTCAAATTTGTTGTATAACATGTTTGGTGCTTAATTTGTATAATCATTACCTAATTTGATGTTTAATCGGCTTTTCCTGAATCCCTTCTTATTATCCAACTTATTCACTTATCCAACATTCTGCCGGCCTGTTTATGTTGGATAAGTAAGACTCTACTGTATATTTATAATCTTATACTATCTGTTTAGAACTGGATTATATGAGGCCCCTTCTACACAGCTGTATAAAATGCACACTGAAGTGAATTATCTGGCAGTGTGGAGTCAAGATAATCCAGTTCAAAGCAGATAATATAAGATTATAAATGGGTAATATAGCTGTGTGGAAGGGCCTTGAGTCTACACTGCCATATAATCCAGTGAAAATCAGATAATCTGTATCTTATAGGCAGTGTGGAAGAGGCCTGAGGCCTAACTGTGCCTGTCCCCTGGGCTGAGTAGGTTGCTAGGAGACCAAGTAGGCAGAGCTTAGCCTTCTAACTGGCAGCAATTGGATAAAAAGAATTATTCCTCTACCTCTAATTAGGACTTTATTTTTCTTTTCTTTTTGTTTTATGAACGTAGAGGCATGGATGAGGGGTTGTGTTGCCAAGTTTAGTGTTTCTGGGATGTGTAGTTTTGTTGTTTTGTCCTAGGCCCAATTTTTTTTATCCTTTTATATATATATATATATATATATATATATAGATAGATAGATGTAGTTGTAACTGCAATCACATGCACAATAGGTGTACTTAAACTGTCGTGCTTCATCATTCACAGCTGCTTCCCATATCTTAAGTCACTATAATGCATTTCTAAAGTATACTGTATGAGGTATGCCGGCTGCACTGTATTTGTATTATTTGGTTGCCACAGGATAAATGTGAATACTACTTTATGGTTGTTTGCCAGATACTTCACTACCTAATAATGAGATGGACATTAGTGCAGTTTCTTACATATTGCAAAATTCATTCAAAACATTTCATTATGAAGTTTTGCGTTGACTCAAAATTAATACAAGAAGCAAATTGGATAAAGGTAAAGCAGCAGTAAAAATAGCAATAATGCAGTAAACACAGATTATAATAATAAACAGAAACATACATCAAAGCTTAAAATATGCCAGAACCAGTAAGAAAATGCTTAAAGGATCATGTGCTTACATTGAAGGTTTGTAAATAGTAAGGCTTTTAACCTGTGAAAAGCTGCGGTCAAGGAAAATGTTCAGGGAATGAAAAGAGGAGTGGTTGTGTACTGGCACCATGACTGAGCACTGTGTTTTTGTTATTAATTTATATAGAGATGGAGGCACTCTTTGCACCTTGCACAAAGATCTTAATCACCAATCATGTTCTCTTAGGGAAGGAGGTGGCTGCTGGGTGCTTTATTGTCAAATATTAGAGGATCTTACTTGAACAGGCTGGAGTTGCAGCATGCAGTAGGACAGAGCAAGACTTCTGGAAGAATTACTCTGCATCCTGCTCTTCACTTACATAAGAATGTCCAAGTGCAACACAAATAGACAGATAGTAAATTAGTCTAAGGCTCTTGATACCAGAAAATAGTTGGAAAATGTTAATGGAAAAGAAAACACCTGTTAAGCTGTTAAGCTTCAGATAAACTTATATAGGTAAAGCTTTTCCCTTGAAATTAAGTCTAGTGTCCGATTCTGGGGGTTGGTGCTCATCTCCATTTCTAAGCAGAGGAGCAGCTGTTGTTCTTAGAAACCCTCAAGGTCATGTGGCTGGCATGACTGCATGGAGCGCCGTTACCTTCCCGCCGGAGCAGTACCTATTGATCTACTCACATTTGCATGTTTTCGAACTACTAGGTTGGCAGAAGCTGGAGCTAACAGCTAGAGCTCACCCCTCTTCCTGGATTCGAACCACCAACTTTTTGGTCATTAACTTCAGCAGTTCAGCGGTTTAATCCGCTGCACCATTGGGGGCTCCAAAATCGTCCTTTGAGCCACTTAAAAGGTTAATGGAAAAGAAAACACCTAATAAGCTTCAGATACACTTATGTATAGATGCCTTTATGTGCATATTTTCACAATCATTTATCATGTGTCTAGATTATAACGTCATTATATTTTATAAATGGTTAAATGGTTTAGGATGAAAAACCTGCTTCAGTGATCGGTAACTGTGAGGTAATTCCTTTATTTGTATTTGTTAAAATAATTTTCATAATCACAATCACTATCTGTATACAATAATCTATAGCAAAATATTCAGAACTCTGTTTATTACAAAATATCTTACAGTCACATTTGTTATGTACAGTAGAGTCTCGCTTATCCAACCTTCGCTCATCCAATGTACTGTATTATCCAACACAGTCTGCCTTTTAGTAGTCAATGTTTTTGTAGTCAATGTTTTCAATACATTGCAATGTTTTGGTGCTAAACTCGTAAATACAGTAATTACTACATAATGTTGCCATGTATTGAACTGCTTTTTCTGTTGATTTGTTTTAAAACATGATGCTTTGGTGCTTAATTTGTAAAATCATAACATAATTTGATGTTTAATAGGCTTTTCCTTAATCCCTCCTTATTATCCAACATTTTTGCTTATCCAGCGTTCTGCCGGCCTGTTTATGTTGGATAAGCGAGACTCTACTGTATTTAATTTAAATTCCTAGAATTTGAAAACAACGCTGAATTTCCCCTGAAGTTTATTACTAATCTTGGAGCATTGCTAATCTTCAGACTGACAGATCTGTGGATTTCTAACCTTAATGTGTAAAAATCGAATAGAAAGTAGGATTAAGGGAATGTTTTATGTCTTTGCTCTGTTAAATTATTCCTTACTTCTTCATCTGGATTCAAAAATGAAAGCTCAGGGCGCTTCCATACATATAACCCAGAATATCCAGGCAGAATAACCCACAGTATCTGCTTTGAACTGGGTTATCTGAGTCCACACTGCCATTTATTCCAGTTCAAAGCAAACAGCGTGGAATTTTATTCAGCTGTGTGGAAGAGGCCTCAGCTAAGAGCAAAGTCCTTGAGATGTCTATGGCCAAATTGGGATTTGAATTCTGGTCTCCCAGTTTCCTTGTCCCAAACTCTAGCCACTGTGCTATGCTGGTCCTCCATATCATTAGCTTTCAATTAAAAAATGTTGAAGCATTTTGAAATGTTATTTTTGATGTAGCAACCTATGTTTATATTTTCCATGTTATTTCTGCCTTTGCTACCAAATTTTTTGCTAAAGAAATAATGCCCAGGAAAACATTAACTGTAAATCATAAATCATAGAATGAAATGAGAAGTAAGCACCTGTCATCAGCAGATTATTTTTCTTATTTAAACTGAATCCATACTTGTATAATACACAAATTAAATACACACATCTGTTCCATCATGCTTAGCATCGACTGTTTGATTTGCTTAGCCACCAAGAACCTATTGCTTCTCGGCAGCTTTCTGAAGTTGGAAGGTCTCCATTGTCTTGACTTCTTAAAACTATTATATTTGTGGTTGTGTTCATAGTAGTCTTAATCAAGATATGATAAATCAAGATGCCAAGATGATAGGCAAGGTTTCTTGGTACTCTTCAGTACTCTGGTAGCTATCATACTCAGAGCTTCTTAAACTTTTTCCACTTATGACCTCTTCTGCCTGAGAAATTTTTACATTATCGCAAATATATAGGTATATAAAATAGTTATAAAAATCAAACATTTACTGATAATAAATCAGCATTTGCAAGACTTCCTAAACAGGCTGATTTTCCTTTTTTATGAAGAACAACTGAAGCATTTTCTGCAGAGTCCACTGTAACCATTGCATGTTGTTGCTAACAGATTTATGTAAAGTCTCAAACAGCCACTGGGTGGCATTCAGAAACCTTTTATTGTTCTCAGTTTTTTCATGGCCTCCATTCGCTCTTATGGGACCCCATTTGGGGTTGGGAGCCATTGTTTAAAAAGTAATGCTCTAGATTGGCTGAATCCATAATAGAATTTATGCATTTATACTAAATGCTGTTTTGATATTTAGGATGCAAATGGAATGGGAAAGGGGAACTCACGTGTTTTTTTCCAGAGCCAGGTAAAAATGCAATTCTTTCATATATTAAGTAGTCTATTAATCAGAAAAAGTTCGTTTTTTTTTTGCCATGGACTTGCTGTCTGCATACATAGGGCAAGGAATCATATGAGTCATTATCTTTGAGTAATTCTGACTGTCCTTTAATATCTGGAAAGGAAAGGTCTGAAATCAAGATAGTATTTAGAAATATAACTGCTCAATGTATTTAATTTCTAAACTTAAAGTGAATAATTGGAAAGTCAGTAGAGAAGACCAAAGGAAGACAAGGGGAGCTGGGGAGGGAGGGGGAATAATAGTACCATTGTATTGCATTTTATTTTGATTTAAAAAATGTAACTTCTGCAATAAAATTCTGATTAGTTTTTTTAAAAGAACAAAACTGCTGTGTTTCTTCATTAGGGGCAGGTGTGTTTCTGTGTTCTTGCTGTTCTAGAACAGGTTGGGCACTCGGACTGTAATTCTTTTTTGTTGATATCTGGCTTTAGACAACCCTATAAAGACTTACGTTGCCCTGAGACAAATGATCAGAAACATAACAAAAAGTATTGCAGTCAAAAGCTTGAAAAATATGTGGCCTTTTTATTTTGAAGAAGCTGACACAGTAAGATTACTAGTGATATGTGGAGGGAATGAATAGGGAGTATGGCCCAAAGTGGTCTTGCAACCAGACAGGGAGTTAGAGAGGAAGATAGTCCACCATGGAAACAGAAAAGGGGGTGATAGCAAACCATGTTGAAAAAAACTGCATCTGCATAGAACCATCTGGGGGACCTAGAAATTCCTGGAGATTACATATTTTGTCAGATGTATGTACATCAAACCACAGGAACTGGTCTCATGGTAATGGGGAGGGTCATACTGTATTTCTTATAATTGTTCTGATGTAAAGATTGATATAATTTTCTTCCCATCTTTTTATATTCCCATATATTAAAGCATATTTGTAAGAATAGTGGGTAACTGTTCAAAATTATGTTAACTTTCACTTACAGTCAGCTATGGATTGTCATTAATAGTTTACAGCAGTGATTCCCAAAGTAGGCGCTACCGCCCCCTGGTGGGCGCTGGAGCAATCCAGGGGGGCGGTGATGGCACCTATTAGGACATGGGGCGGGGCCAGGGGAGGGGAGGGGCCTCTTCACAAGTGCTGGTAACAGGGCTGAAACCCTGAGGCGCCTGTTAGGACACACAGGGGCAGAGCTAGATGAGTGGGCGTGACTTCTTCCCAAGAGCCCGAGACAGGGCTGAGAATCTATACCTCTCCTGAGACGCTTGTTGGGACACAGAGGGCAGAGCTAGGGAAGGGGGCCGGGCCTCCTTCCAAGAGCCCGAGATAGGGCTGAGCCTCTATACCTCTCCTGAGAGGCCTTTTAGGACTATGTCGCACCTCAGCCTTGATTCACCTTGCTTCAGCACACAAACTCCACAGCAGGTTTGAGTCTTTGTATAGTAAAAAGTTCTTCAAAAGTAAAAGTAAAGCATCAAAAGTCAGTTACGAATATAGTCTTGAGATATAGGTCCAGAGCTTACCAGGAATAAACAACATCCAAAGGAAACATGGCAAAATCCAAGAAACATAGATACATGGCCTGCAGTATAATCCAAAGCACAGCAAGGAAACTAGAGCTTGCCTCTCCGGTAGCGAGAAAGTTGCTTTGACAACAGCTTTTCCCCAAAGCACCCCTTTTATCACATCACTCTTTGCAATACATGAAAGCATTTCTTTGCCCTCTCATCTACCTCCGTCTGTTTGCAATCCTTACACTACGCCATACTCTCAGTTCCAAACGCTCAGCTCTATCTAAGGAGCCCATCCCATCAAGGTCAGTTTGCTCCTTAACTCGCTGAGATTCATTAGTAAGCTGGGAATCTTCCAACCTCCCATCCTCCATTCTCAAGTCAGTGTGCACCTGGCTGGCTTCACTGGGTTCAGGGTCATCAACTCCAGACCTGCCTGTGGGAAACTGAACTTGTACTCTCTGTTCCTCATCTTCCAAAGCTTCAGGCCTTTCGGGGATATTTTGAACCTGAATCTCTCTTTCCTCATCAGAATCGATATCAGATTCAAGCTGAGTCACAACGGACTAAAGGGCGGGGCTAGGGGCGGGGCCTTTTCCCAAGAGCGCGAGACAGGGCTGAGCCTCTGTATATCTTCCCTGAGGCACTTGTTAGAACACGGGGGCGGGGTATAGAGGTTCAGCCCTATCAGGCTGTTGGGGAGAGGCCCTGTTCCCTCCTCTAGCCCTGCCCCCTGTGTCCTGGAAGGTGCCGCAGGACAGGGATAGAAGCTCAGCCTTGCCTCAGAGCTCATAACTCCGCCCATCCCAGTCCTGGCTGCCCATTTGTGGCCCTACCCACCTCCCCTCGCAGCCCTGCATCTTGGACTAGGGGAGAGGCTCAGCCCCACCCTCTTGAGCAGGAGCCATGACCACCCCTCTAAGCCACTTCCCCCTTTCCAGGGAGCTCTGAGTCATATTTTTTCTGGAAAGGGGGCGGCAGGCCAAATAAGTTTGGGAACCACTGGTTTACAGTGATAGTTTGTGTCATTTGTTCATTGTTGGCAGTAGCAGAATTTAGGAGTCAGTGGCTTCAGAGAATGAAACAAGCAGGCTCTCAAGAGCCTGCCAATGATTCTACTATGGCTTCCCAGCCTCCCTGTGAGTGTGTGCTTACACACACATATACAAATGCTTCCATCCTTACATGGAGGCAAGAAGAGGGGAAGAAAATGGCAGCAGTGATTGTTTTTCTTACTCTGGGTGGTTCACACATTGCTGAGAGAGAAGGAGT
The DNA here is from genome assembly GCF_035594765.1 of Anolis carolinensis. NCBI lineage: Eukaryota > Metazoa > Chordata > Lepidosauria > Squamata > Anolidae > Anolis > Anolis carolinensis. The sequence goes on from NC_085841.1 coordinate 87,757,932, forward strand.
TGGATGTGACATGAGCCCCAATATTATTTTGAATGTCTGCTGAATCCAGGGAACTGGGAGAATTTACAGGGACCACAGAATTTTCCTGTCCCCCACATGACAATGCTTTATTCCAGGAGGCATTCAGAACAGTAGCTAGCACCCTATCATAGGGTTTTCTTGGCATGATTTGTTTTCAAGGAGTTTGTTATTGCCTTCCTCAAGCTAACAGAATGTGAAATGCCCAATGTCACCAAGAGGCCATCTACATGTGTCACAAATGGTGTTGCTGCTCTGAAGTAACATACACCAGATCAGTGCTGCTGGATTCTTTGAGGCCAGCCATTGAGTTAGCTGGGTGGTTGTGAGATGTTTGTGATGCATGGCACCAAGTCAACCTGGTGGCTGGCTGGTGTCTGCATGGCCCAACAGTGCTGAACCCAACTCATAGTTGCTGGACTGCCTCCCTTACCTTCTGCCTGTCCTTCTAGGTTTAGCAGCTACCACTGGGTGTGAAACTGGTGGTGGCCATTGCTCAGTGCATCCAGTGATGCTATCTGAAGCAACAAAGCAAGAGAGGAAAGGGAGGCAATGAAAAATCGCTCCCTCCTTTCTTTCTGCTTTCTCCGATTGCTTTGACTAGCATCCCTGGATGTCAGTTTCGTGCCTGGTGGGTTACCACTAAGTCCATAGCAACAAGGGGAACGTAAGTGCCATCCTCTGTCTCTAGACTGTCCGAGTTTGAGGAAAGCAGGATGGCTGTGTGAACAGGTGAATAGGAAGCTGTTCACATCACCACAAATGCTGTGGGATTCCTTCCTAAAGAAGTCTTGTTCGTAGCCTCTCTGGTCTTCTTTTGCTGGCCAGCAAAGCTCTTTCTATTTAAATAGATATTTCATATTAAATGAGTCATGCAATAGGAACGTATGTGTTGCATTTTTATCTTTATTGTTATGTCTTAATTGATATTATACTTCTTAAAATTGTTGTTTGAGGGCAGCTTACATGTGATTGCAAATTAGACTTGATTTACTCTGCCTCTATAATGATTCTCCATCTAAGCAATCAGAGGAAACCTTCTTTTCAAACAATAAGACTCCAATTGCTCACTTCTCATGTACGCAAACAGAGGAACTCCTTGCTGTCACACCCAGGGTCTAAGATTCCATTTTCTTCCTCTTCTGTATGCCCTCTTCTAATGCCAAGGAGACCCCTTCCAGATGACATCAAGTCTGTTGTTCTCCTCCCACTTCTAAGCAGGCAAAGGAAATCCATGCCAGGAATGCCATTACAGCAGTTGTTTTCTCCCCATCCCCACAACTAGGGAGGTGAAAGGAACCCAGTTCAGTGAGCTGATCTTTCATTTAAAGCCAGTATTCCAAACAGTCTCATTATCTTTCCTTTCCTGCCTCAACACAAATACATTAGGAGAGCTATGTATTGTGAATGAGAACTTTGAAATTATCAGTAGAGTTTAATATTTCCCTATATGCAAGCTGAAATATTTATAGAATATTAGAATCACTTGCATACTTACTTGGATTTCTTAGAGCTAATGATAGTTGTTTAATTAGCAATTTTCCCCCTGTTGCTAGCTTAGTATAGCATTTTCACAGACATAGTAATCTCTTGCTTTGCAGGAAAGAGAACAGGAAAACAGAGTTGTCTCTTTGACCCATGTGCATTTTCTGGCTGCTGGAATGAAGTGAGTTGGAACTAAATTCTGCTTGTCCACTGGGCATGCCTTTCTCTAGCAAAGTCCAGGCTTGGGTGGGGCCAGACTTGTTCATTACTTGTACAGACACTAGATTTTGACGAGCTGGCTTGTGTCACTGGATGTGCCAAGCAAGAAATTTCATGGGACTGATGTGATATGAATAATATACATTCTATTTGTGTAAGTATCTTTGTTTTGTTTTCATAGCTGTTATGGACTTTAATATTATTCAAGGTTGCTTTAGGACAGTGTCAAAATCTGAAATGATTTCGTCCTGTTATAAAATGGGGAGAGGTTGAATAAAATCATTCATAAACTGTCTAAAAGATTACAGGAAGCTTCAAATTGGAAATTGGATGTTTAAATTAATGCTGTAACAGACTGTATTTGTAACAACAATCTGAGATGAACTATGCATTGTCAATATCCTGCAAGTAAACTTACCTTAGAGATGAAATGATAAAATAATTTTGTTCATCTCACAATACAAGTGTAATTCTTTTTGTGTAGTCATACTTAGTATTGACAGGTGCAGGTTGCTTCCCACGTCAAATTTCTTGAAAAAGATACTGAATATATGTATTATAGATGGCACAACACTAGACATAGATTGAGAGTAATGCATTTCAGAACTGAAGTCTTCCTAATCCTTTCCTTTTTTCTTGCACTAGTGATATCTAATTAATCTATGAGATGTCTTGTTTTTATCTCCCAGATTTTTTGTTATTATTTTATTTAGAAGCTAGCTGTATTTCATTTGTCTCAATATTAGAAGGAAATGCATGTTCTTTTGATGCCCTTCTGTACAGTTACAGACTTCATTTTATAATGAGGAAATAATTTGTACTTTCACATTCTGTCTGTATATAAAGGTGTACATGGAATTAGTTATCCAGTGAAATTACCATGACTCCCACTATATTTCCCTTGAAAAAAACCAAGATCATTTATGCATCTATTCCTCCTAATCTTAATCTACAGAAGTTCCTTCGCTACTTTGTGGTTCACTTTTCGCTCCCTTGCTGTTTTGTGGGTTTTTAATAAACACTAAAATAATAGTATAAATCATAAAATAATATTATAAAGCCCATATAAATCCCTCTTTCTACTTCCTTCCTAAGGAGAAGCCTAAGGAAGGGAGAGAAAAGGAGGCTGAAACAGCTTTGTTTTTGTCTCATAAGACAGTGACAGCGGCGGGAGCATGCTTGAGAAGCGAGGAGGGGACAGAGACGCTACTTGCAAACAACACAAATATAGCGTCCCTACTTCTCGGATTTTCATTTTTCGCGGGTGGTCCTGGAACATAACCCCCCGCGATAAGTGAGGGAACACTATATTCACTGCTAACATCGGGCTTCAGTGCACCTAAATCATACATGGAATTGATCTGTAAAAGCATTGTGCCTTAAAAATATAGTACTTTTGTCTTTGAATTGTAATTGTTTTGAAAGTTATGAAATGTCTATAAATTTATATAACCTGAAAGATTATGGGTGAAATGGGTACGATTATCACATACAGATTTATATTACCTGGCTTGAATGCTTCATATTAGAAGAAAGAATATACTTTCATTAATATTATAGAACCAAACATACAATAACATAATATTAGGTCTAGCAGAAGTGGATGTTTTGGGACTGTTGGCCACGAATACACTTTTAAAAATGAAACACTTATTTCAATTAATTTTTGGCAATGTGATGAATATAATGATTCCTTGTGGTACATGATGAGAGCAGGCTTGGTGGCTACCCCCTTTTGGTTGAATATGTTGCAATGTATTAGTTTGGTATTAGAAAAAACTTTCATATTTCTTTTTGAACATGTTCTTTTAAATTACATTCTTGTGGTTGGAATTTAACTCGGGTTTGTTGGTGGATCTTGCATGCTTTTACTGTTCCAAGATTTTCAGGAACATATAGTGGTATTTAATAGACATCAATTTCAGGAAGTTGTGTTTTTGAAAATCTGGCCAGCTTGTATTAATATATAGTCAGCCCTGGTTTTAACATCATGGATTTCACCGACTATCGTTCAAAAATAATTGGAGAAAAAAATTCCAAAAAAAAAATATGATTTTCTAGTATGCCAAGCATTATGCTGATGTATAGGTATATCTTGCTATAGGGTCATTTCATAGATCTACATGGTCTCTCCAGCACTCATTTGTTCACCATTTTAAACAGAGGCTGAATGAGCATCTGTCACAAGTGCTTTGATAATGTGTTGCAGTAGGTTAGACTAGATGGCCCTTGTGGTTTCTTCCAATTCTATATGTGAGGTATGTCATTTTACTATGCTAATGTATATAATAGGGTCCTGGAGCCAAACTAATGGTTAGCCAGTGTTCATGTTTATGCATAGTTCTTGTTCTTATCCTTTATATATCTAGATTATCCTTTTGTATCTGATCTCTTGTAGCCTCAAGGCTATATCAACACTGTCTAAAATTGGCATGCTGTATATTAGACCCCCAGATAATCCACACCTCAGATCCTTTGAGGAATAACTACCCTGTTTCCCCGAAAATAAGACATCCCCAAAAAATAAGACCTAGAAGAAGTTTGGCTGAATTGCTAAATATAAGGCCTCCCCCGAAAGTAAGATCTAGCAAAGTTTTTGTTTGGAAGCATGCCTACTGAACAGAACACCAGTGCATGCAGGATTGGTAAATGTACATACCAGTTGTACATGGAAATAATGGTAGTAACAAGAAATTCTTGATAGGATTCAGTTTGTCTGGTTATGCTGGTTTGTGATGACAACTACTGTACAGTATATAATAAATGTTCATTTTTTTGTTCAACAATAAATGTGAATTCTTCTTCATGGAAAAATAAGACATCCCCTGAAAATAAGACCTAGTACATCTTTGGGAGAAAAATTAATATAAGACACTGTCTTATTTTCGGGGAAACACGGTACATTGGTTATATGGAGAATTAATTTAATCTTCATATTATAGTTTTTAAGTTCTCAAGACTATTGGGTTGTTGTGTGTCTTTCGGGCTGTGTGGCCATGTTCCAGAAGCATTCTCTCCTGACGTTTCGGCCACATCTATGGCAGGCATCCTCAGAGGTTGTGAGGTATGGAGAAAACTGTCTCAAGTCTCAAGACTATTATTGTGAGATATTTACTTGTGAATGAATTCAGCTGAAATCCTTTGGGCTTACTTTCAAATATGTTTATTTAGCAAAAGTATATGAATTTCATAACTTCCAGATAGAAAGTACACATTTTATTCCTATGTTTTTTCATTTAGTTTGTTTTGTGATGTTTGACAAATCAGTGTTTAGCTATTAATTCCTAGATCCCAAGTTCTAGTTTCTCTATTCAACTGGGCAGCATCCAAAGAGATTATCTACGGTATGTGGAAATAAGACAGGTGAGAAAATTATAGCCTTAGGGCAGTATGTGCCTCCAGCACTCTCCTCCATTGTAAAAAGCTACCGTAGCAATTGCCTGTTCTTGATAAAAAATAATGTTCTTCGATAGACTGCATATTCAATATTTCTCTGTACTGTTGTGTATTTGTGAAGCAGCAGTCCTCTGATTTTAAACTGAAGAGCTGCTTGCGCCTTCTCAGGAAGGAATTTAATTTCAGAATAAATATCAAAAGTTCTGCCTGCTTCACCAATGCTTTTACTCTACAATGGATATTGTTTGGGAACAAACTCACCCCAATGGTGTCACTTTTGTGCATGCATTTTAAAAACAGTAACAATATATTCAATTATTCCTTCCTATTTCAAAATTGAAGTATTTGATCAAACGATACTTGACTAATAGCAGTTAAATGCTGACATAGCACATTATAATAATAAAATCTCTGTGTTAAGACATCCAATTATTTTAAGAATAAGTACACAGTTTTAGTGGCTTTGATGTGTTCCTGGCATTTGTCTTAATAAATGAGGAATATACTTTAATAGATATCACTCTTAAATATTACTCAGAATTCAGTTGAGTTGAATGCATAATTACAATGTTTTTATTCTGGGATAAAGGAAGTGGTTAAAGTCCTGGTGGTTTTGCCTAAGATTATATTGTTACATTTCACTTAGATGCTTGGAATAAAAGAAATATAAGATTGCATGCAAAGAGATCTTCTAACACTCCTGAGGCTGAGAAAAAGATGCAGGTGTGAGGTTGTGTGGTATCCAAAAGGCTCTCTCCAGATTATACGCGACCATAAACAAGTCTACTAGTATATCTTTTTTACTGATTCATGGAGGGCACATGCAGTCCTATAACATGTCCTCTATGTTATAAATTTAATTTTACCAAATGTGTTATATATTACTATGCAAGCAACTAATGAAAGTGCAGGCAGGGAAACATGGAATGCAATGATATCACAGCACATTTCTGTATTACTTGATGTTACCAAGTTAAAAGGCAGAATGAAAAACCAGACTGTTATTCTCAGAGGCTGCCCAAATCTGGGGTAACATGTTTTGCCTCAGTTATATGACTTTGTGTGAGTAGAACTTGTCAATTTTTTTAAAAAGTGTAAAATACACTGCAAATTGTGAAAGGCAAAATAATAAAACAACTTGCTGGCTAAATGGGACCATACTCAATACAGCACTCCAGTATGTCAACTTGCCAAATTTCATTTAACTTTAGTGCTGGAGTAATGAAAGAAAATTTCAGTTTTTCTTTGATAAATATTTTTTGTTTTGTTGTCCCTGTCTTGTCATGGAAGAAAATGGAAACATTTTTGAAGTAAACAAAGCAGATGGGAAAGTATTGAGGACCCACTGGTATAAATATATTTGTAAATGATGTAGTTGATTTTACATTTTCATGGTACCAGTAAAGGAAAAGTAATACTATATTGATTCAGAGGAGTCAATTTGAGACTTCTGTCTAGACAAATTGCTAAATAACTTCTACCAGTGTTATCCCAACAGTGAAGGACTAGTGACAATTATATAGTATGCCATCTTTGCAGAAAAGACAACCAGCTTGGATGTGTTTATAAAAGCAGTAATAATTTCAGCTGCCCAAAGTCATGAGCAGGCAATGTGTCATTAGACGGCAATTTCATTTAGTTGCTCCAGACTTGCAGAAGACCGTTTTGTAAGATTTATCTGAATTAAGAAAGTGTACAGAAGCAAGTCTATTCAGATGCAAGAATAAAATGTTCCAATATATTTACTCAAAATATATTCAGAAACATTAAGATTTCTCAAAATATTAAAGAAGTAATAGCACACTGGTATTATCTGCATTTAAAAAACAACAGAGCTGTCTCAACTTTCCAGATGTACCTGTGAAGGTGATGGGACAGAGACATTGCCTCCATAGCAGATCTCAAAACATGGGCAGTTTGATTAGGGAAGATGCAGTCCTTAAAATAACACAACCCTGAGTTGTATTGGGTTTTTAGACCCCACCAGCTCTTTGAAGTGTGTCCAGAAACAAATGGGTAGAGCTGTTGCAACAAGGGAGTTGTATACTCTCTGTAGTCAGGTCCAGTTAACAACCTGGTTGCATTTCTTTCAGATACTCTTCAAAGTTAGTCTCATTACTGCAATCCAAATTGAATGTTACTAAGACATGTATTACTGTGGCAAGTTCTTACATTTCAAATATGCTAGATATTTCACATGGTTGTTTCAGAATAAATTTATTTAATTAAATTGGGGGATTCAAACTTCAAGAATTATTTAAAGTACATACTTGATAAAGTTCAGTTTCAATTATTGCCTGGTTAATGGGTGGTAGACAATCCCGGAAAAACATATTGTACATGTTGGTACAAGTTGTATGAGACTGTGGCCAGGATGGTGTTGGTATACTACATTAATTCTTGCACTATTTTCACAGTTTTGCAGTGGCAGTAACAAAATCTGCTGACACAGAGCAGATGATTTTCCACTGCCTTGTTTTTTCCTGGCTGCTGTGATTTTTCTCTTCCTGTAGTTACAACAGCATAGTACATTACCTGTTATCATTACAATGATGTGTTGTGTCAATAGGATTGATTCAATACATGCCTATCTTTTAGTCTCAATTAAGAGTTAAGACTTATAGATTTAAGTGGGGCTTACTCTCAATGAGGTGGTTCTAAGGGCACATATACATTGACTACTTAATGCAGTTTGATGTCAGCTTGACAGTATGGTGTTTGGATGATATTTGGTGTGAACAAACAACAGTGCATCAAGGACTTTTAACTGGGATAAACAAAAGTCAGGAGATACTCTGAAATAGAGCCCTTAAAGCATTGGTGCACCTAAGAGTAAACTGCATCTTATAGCAAAACTGATTAAGGGATGGGCATTTCAGCCATCTCCAAAGTTTTGAAGCCACAAATAATGCAGATCCTGGAACCAGTTCAGGTTATATGTAAGTACCATCCAGGCTTTAAGAACTTGAACACAGTGAAATTGCTTTTTTCTCCACTGGTTTCACACTGACCTAATTGGTCAGTGTAGATGTGCCCTAATATTGCAGACTGAGGTCACATCTACATGGTCATTTAATGCAGTTTGAAGGCAGCTTGAGAGCATGGTATTTACTTAGCGCACACTGTGAACTTGTGCTGCAGTTGCTTTAAGCCCTTTAAACCAGGATAAGCACAGTCAGCAGATATTCTTAAATAGAGCCTCTTAATGTGCCACAGCAAGTACCAGTATAAACCACACTGCACTGTGAAAGCGATTCTGCAGAATGTGATTTGCTGTGCAGACACTTGAAATGCTCCACTGATCTCCATATGTGCATTCGAGGGGAGGGAGGGGGGGAGGAAGTTTTAAAGAATGCAGCCTTCACAGTCAAGTTGTAGATACTGTATGTAAGCACCATCTGGCCCCTTGAACTAGCTCCAGGACGTACAGTGAAATCATCTGCACAATGAAACTACTTCCTTCTGTGATGGTTTCATCCCAGATTAAATGGTCATGCCCTCAGAGAAGTAATGTAGTACTGAGGTTAGAAAGCCATTCTGATGTGGTCCAAATGGGAATATGGAACATCTTTAGTGATATTTAGAAAGTATTGAAGTAACTACTTTAATTACACTTGGGCAGGAATAGGAGTTTGAGACTGAGTCATATTGATTTTATATTGATATTCAGAAATTTGAAATGTCTTCTGGTGTTGGTTTGTCTGTTTGAATCTTTAAAAAATTCCCATTCCCACATTAGGTTTCTCTGAGAATCTAATCAAATATATATGTTACGTTTCTAGCGCATCCTGCAGCCATGCCTACTGAAGTTGGTTCAGAAGCTGAAGTGAAAGAATCTGAGAAGCTAGAAACAAATGTTGAAAGGGAAAATGTTGGGGATGCACCAGAATGTCAAAATGAAAAGGCATCTGAAACTGAAGAAGGTTCTCCAACCCCTCAAATTCCAGCTAGCCAAAGTAACCCAAGGAGCTCAGGAGGAAAGGGTATTTCCCGCTTCATCCCCCCATGGCTTAAGAAACAAAAATCATACACTATAGAAGAACCAAAAGATGAAACTAAGAATAAACAGCCACTGACATCAGAAGAACAGACAGCAGAGGAGGGTGAATCTCATCCTCCAGAAGAGGGAGCTCAGCCTAAGGGAAAATTGGAGGATACTACTGAGAATCTACAAGAAGCTAAAGTGGATGAAGGAGACAAAAAACTCTATGTGAGTACTGTGACTAAGATACATTGCGGAAAGGAAGTTAAATGAGTCAAAGCTTAGACCTAACATTTAGTGGCTTCAGTGGTATGCTGTGATTCACTACTACTAACCATTTTTTTTTGCACATTGTCAATCATCTGCTATTGGTGGTGAGTCATATTCTGGTTGTTTCTTTGAATAAGTTTGAACATATTGGTTTTATCCTGCTGTTTGTAAATGCTCAAAATGATAATATTGAAGTTCTTGGAATGAAATATGAAAATAAAGGAGCAAGTGGGGGAGGAATATTTCTAGTGAATATTATAGTCCCCTCCTTGTCTCCTGTGTACTGGGTTTTGTAAACTAGAATAATAACTATTTATATATTTATTACATATCTCACCTTTCTCCCAGCACACAATCCAGAATGGCAGCTTTTGACATAGGATATAGGTTGTGGCCCAGCTTTATCTGTTATAAATTATGTAATATAAAAAGATGATGTGTGCTTGCCACAGCCATAATAATAATAATAATAATAATAATAATAATAATAATAATAATAATAATAATAATACTTTATTTTTGTATCCCGCCTCCATCTCACCGAAGGGACTTGGGGTGGCTAACATGGGGCCAAGCCCAAAACAGAACAGAATGTAACAAGTTAAAACCAGTATAAATAGCTAAAAACAATATCAACATAACAATCAAATAAAATGAACAAATTTAAAACACAAAAATACAGTACAAACCATAGTGACCATATAAAAGATAAGGTAATAAAAACAAATGGTTAAATGGATCAATGGTTAAATGGATAAAATGGGGGTGGTCAAGTCAAAAAAGTTGATAATTTCAAGACCATTAATAAAGTGCCTGGACAAGTGTCAAAGCGTTGCCTGAGATAGTTTGGAGTAGAATGGGTAGGAAGGAAAATAAAGTGTAGGAAGTAGTATGTCAATTAGAGGGGTCTATCATGTCATTGGTTGTTCAAATGCACACTTGAAAAACCATGTTTTTAGCTGTTTAATAAAGGCAGACAGGGTTGGGGCCAGTCTAATCTCCCTAGGGAGGGAATTCCAAAGCCGAGGGGCCACCACAGAGAAGGCCCTCTCCCTCATTCCAACCTGTGAGTTGGACCAACCTAAGCCTGTAATAGTGGTGGAAACGAGAGGAGAGCCTCCCCAGAGGGTCGAAGAGATCATGCAGGCTCATAGGGGGAAAGGCGGTTGCGCAGGTAGATGGGTCCTGAACCATTCAGGGCTTTGTAGGTGATTACCATAGCTCCAGGGCAACAAAATAAAAACCGCTGGAATGTAACTTGTATACTGAAGGCATGCAAGGATGTCCACTCAGTTCCAGTGGCCATGGTGCCATTCAGATAGAATAAATACATCTATCCAACGCTGAGTAGCTTTGCTGGAAATCTTCAGTGTATCAAACGAAATGCCATTCAAACCCTTACTGCTTTCTCTAGTAAGGAATATGGATGTTACACAGATGATTTCAAATACTCAGTTTTTGTAAAATGTTTGTAAAAACTATTTGTTTTTGTTTTCTAAATTTATTTGGTATCTCAATTTTTCAACTTCCAGTGGACTGGATTACACCTATGGTACTGAGTGGCTCCCCCTCAGGAGCCAAAAATGGCTCTATTTAAACAGTCAAATCCAGGTTGAAAAAGCAGGGAATATATGTGTGTGTGTGTGTGTGTGTGTGTGTGTGCGAGAGAGAGAGAGAGATCGACCCAGATGCAGCCCTTTGCAGGTTTTGGAAACAACACTGAACTATAGCTTCATACTTTGTCTTATTTGGAATCCTTAAATTATAATTTCTATTTGGGATGCAATAGAAAACTATGATTAGTTGTTCTCTTTCAGGCTATGATTTCTGTCATTAATTGTTTTTATACTTATCTAAACAGTTATTTTTTATTTGTGAAATACATCTTCCTAAATTTCCTGTTCAGTGACTTTCTCTGTCTCTGTAATTAAGACAAGGCTACCTCTGTGTATGTATGAGAGAGAGGGAGAGAGATTGTGTGCATATGTGAACTTCATCTATATCGCAGAATATGAGGAATCTCAACTCTATACTCTTTTGACATAGAGTAGAGACTCGCTTATCCAACCTTCGCTTATCCAACGTTCTGTAGTATCCAACGCAGTCTGCCTTTTAGTAATCAATGTATTTGTAGTCAATGTTTTTAATACATTGCCATGTTTTAGTGCTAAATTTGTAAATACAGTAATTACTATACAACGTTACCGTGTATTGGACTGCTTTTTCTGTCAGTTTGTTGTAAAACATGACATTTTGGTTATTAATTTGTAAAATCATAATGTAATTTGATTTTTAATAGGCTTTTCTTTAATCCCTCCTTATTATCCAACATTTTTGCTTATCCAACGTTCTGCCGGCCCGTTTATGTTGTATAAGCGAGACTACTGTAGTCATAAAATATCATTTCTAATGACACAATGTTTAATTATATCTCAAACTTAATCTCTTTTTAAATATATTTTAAAGAACATTTTCAAAATGGATTCAAAGTAAATTAAAAAATTAAAATGTGTTTTTTAAATCATTGATTTTTTTTTTACCAATCTTGCTTTTTGCAAATAGGCAGAAAACTATTTAGATATGCTAGCAGAATTCAGATTTCCCCCCAACTTTGGGTAACACAGGGCATGGCTATAAATCACTATAAATTAGAAATAACTGAAAAGCATAAAACAAATAATCCATAAAACCTAAGTCACAGAAATTAAAGCTAGATCTCAAAATGTCAATGTTAGATTAACAAACAGAAAGATGAATGACATTAGTAGTTTATACTAAATTCTGTTGATTCATACCCTGTTTCCCCTAAAATAAGACATCCCCAGAAAATAAGACCTAGTAGAGGTTTTGCTGAATTGCTAAATATAAGGCCTCCCCCAAAAGTAAGACCTAGCAAAGTTTTTGTTTGGAAGCATGCCCGCCGAACAGAACACCAGAGCTTGCAGGATCAGTAAATGTACGTACCAGAGTGTTGTACATGGAAATAATGGTAGTAACAAGAAATTCTTGATAGGATTCACAGTTTGTCTGGTTATGCTGGTTTGTGATGACAACTACTGTACAGTATATAATAAATGTTCATTTTTTTGTTCAACAATAAATGTGAATTCTTCTTCATGGAAAAATAAGACATCCCCTGAAAATAAGACCTAGAGCATCTTTGGGAGCAAAAATTAATATAAGACACCGTCTTATTTTCGGGCAAACATGGTAGTAGGATATTGGCTTCCTCTGAATTTAGCAGCTAGGTGCAGAGTAATAATCTTGCATTTCAGTAGGTGTATCATTTTGTAGCTATAGCATTAATGTGTTTTAATGTATACTTTCTTGTACAGCCAGCTAAAGAAGACAGTAAAGAAATAGTTTCTGAAATAAAAGAAGATAAACAAGAAGCAGAGGAGGAGAAAAGGGAGACCAAAGAGGTACAGACTAGTGAAATCAAAATTGAGAGAATGCTTCCAAAACTTCCTAAGAGGACCAGAACTGTCCAGTGTAAAGTGATGCTCTTGGATGGTACAGAATACAACTGTGACCTTGAGGTGAGCAAGTATAACCTGCAGATCTTTTGTGTGGAAAGAAGGCTATGAGTGTAGTATACCTTAGCTGACCTGGGAGTTAACAAATGCATTTTTGAGTAAAGTTATCTGTTCCTAACATTAGTATTTAGACCAATGGTTTATGCATAGTGAAGGTTATTATTTTAAAACCGTATCTTTAGCATGTCACAACTTGGCCCTCAAGTATACTGTACAATATATAGGAAATGCAATAATATCCTCCCAATGCCTGTTTAAGCATTTGTGTTACATCTCATCACATTCACAATTTGAGGGGGTTTCACATGCACATAATGCCCCCATTCTGAGTTTAATATAAGCCTACCTAATAGCAGTTCAGTGTCAAAAACAAGGAACAAGTTTATCAGTCATCAGTTCCTTTGTTAATGACCATGATGGGTGTCAAGGCACTTCATAACACTTTAAATTAAAGAAATTAAGGATTTTAATGAGAAAAAAATGGCATGCCAGGTAAGGGAGTTTTCTGTAATTCACAATCATACTTGCCTGATGTTTCTTTTTGAGGAGTTTCCACAGCAGTTTTTTCTTCATCTACACTGGATTTCTTCTCTGAAACTGACTGTAGCTCTACTGAAGGCTTTGGCCAAAAGAATGAATATAGACACCAAGGCCTTCTTTTAACTTTGTACCTTCTGCTAGGAGAAGATAGTGCCTTCATATGGATACTTCCAGTTTCCTTTTCTGTCTCAACAAGGACCACAAGGTGCAAAGTGGTTCCACCATAAGGGCTTCACTAAGTAAGAACTTTGCAACTGGCATTTTCATCTCAGTTTAACCTCCTGGCCAGAAAGCTTGATTGTCAGTTCCCCAGTCAATAGAAGTGCTAAGCAGCAATAAAAGTAATATGGCTATATCTTCTAGCTCTTCCAAAATACTGACAGAAGTGGGAATAGGGATGATGGGATACATTTAGGAGATGGGTAGATTGTTTCCCCATTTAAATGTGAAAGTCACTCAGCCTCATGTTTAAGCTGTTAGTTGTTATGTAAAGAAATTAGCCATAAGCCATAGCAGATTAGGCATGTGGGCTGCAATTGTGATCTCTACTATGAAGATTAAGGTCAGTGATTTTATTTTAGTTGGTTTAAGTCAATACCTTCTGATCATTTAGAACATTCCTACTCAAACAGGTGAAATAATCATCATCCTTATGAATCAGTTTTCAGGTTTGATGATGCAAATAATCAATTTGCATGTATTTCACATGAACTGGACAATTTTAAGCATCTAAGAAATCAGCTATGAACTTTCAGGCCTTGTTTGTTATTCAAGCCTTGTAGGCTGAAAAAATATATGTGATTTCTTTGTATTGAGAAATTTGTCTACTGCTGTTGAGGTGTGATTTAGCATGTTTGACTTATATCTTGTTAGTTTTAGTCACTAGATATGCTATGTTAATATCTCAAAACTTTAACATCTACTATCTTTAACATGGAATTGTTTTTATTGGAATATTTCTAAATATTTTAAATGAAAACAACTCATCACATACTTTACATAAATGTCATTTTAGAATAAAAAACAGAAGAAACACTGATAACCTTTAATGTAGCCAGTTTTATCACCCTTGATCGAATACCATATATACTCGAATATAAGCTGAGTTTTTTAGCCCTTTTTAAGGGCTGAAAAAGCCCCCCTCGAATTATATTCGAGTGAGGGCCCTGGCCAGCTTATATTCAAGTCGGCCTATATTCAAGTATATAGGTAATCAGAGTTAGTCAGTCTTATCTTATTAAAGTCTTATTATTATCTTAAATTGCAGTTTTATGTAAATATTGAAAAAACATGTAACCTACTGATGCCTCAATTAATGTAATTTTGTTGGTATCTATTTTTATTTTTGAACTTTATCAGTAGCTGCTGCATTTCCCACCCTAATTTTATACTCGAGTCAATAAGTTTCCCAGTTTTGTGTGGTAAAATTAGGTGACTCAACTTATATTTGGATCGACTTATCTAAATCCATAATAAAATCAAAAACCCATATGTGTGTATATGGCATGCATGTCTGCTCACATAGGCAGCCTCCAGCCTCCACAAACAGGCTATAGTTCAAGGATTAAGAATCTAGCAAGTCACTCTTTTGCACTGACATTGCAGTTACAGCTAGCACCATGAACATGCAGCCCAGCCCCTGCCAATGTCCTCCCCAAACACTACAGCCAACCACCCAAGGACTGCTTTCGTTTGGGGACCATTTCATCCTAGATTTTGCTTTTTCTTTCATCACAGGCAGGCATCCAGGGTTCTCCATTGCTGTGGAATTTGCATGGCCCCACCCACTGCCCTTTCCTTTCCAATCTCTCTGCATAACAAACAGAGCACAACTGAGCTGCAACTAAACTTACTGGAGGAGTTTAGGGATTGACTCCACATGTTGGAAGTTATAGTTCACCCTGCATCAAGTCAGCGCACTGTCACTCCTACTGGGGAATATAGAGGAGTTGTAGTTCACCTACACCCAGAATGCTATTAACCCTAATAATGATGGCTCTCGGCCAAACTTGTCATGCAGAGCCAATATGCCCTGATTTGACTACTGCTGGATTTGGAGGGGAACTGGACTGGAAGTTGAGGAGTAGTAGGTACTGGGATTTATAGTTCACCTGCAATGAATGAGCATCACACTTGGCACACAGAGCCCCCATAACCAATACAACATGTTGGGCAAGTTTGGTAAAAGGAGTTATAGTTCACCTGCAGCCATATAAACACTGACCCCCACCGACAATGCACTAGGACCACACTTCACACAGAGAAGCCTCATGACCTACTGAACATACTGCAAGTATTTGTGGGAAGGGGCCTTGATTTTGGGAGTTGTAGTTCACCTCCATCCAAAGACCACTGAACCCAGCCAATGACGAATCTACACCAAACTTGCCACACAGACTGAATATTGCCTACTGTGGATACTGATAGATATTTCGGGGCAATTAGAAATTGCAGTAGTTCACCCCCATCCAGAGAGTACTGCAGCACACCTGGTACACACGCCCAAAATGGCCAACTTAGAATACTGGCAGGGTTTGGGGAGGATTCAGCCACGATTCTGGGAATTGTAGTTCACGCACTCCAAACAGAAAACATAACATTAAAAGACAAATAATACCATTCTCAAATGACCCGGGCATCGCCGGGTCCCCAAGCTAGTATTCGAATATATACGGTAATTGTATTTGCATTCTGTGATAGTCACATGAAAATATTAATTTCAACTTTGGGTTTAATCACAGATTTTTCTTCGTGTACTCTGTGAATGCACACTAATGGAGAAGCTGCGCCTGCGCAGGTTCCGACGGAAACTCTTCCAAGATGAAGTTCAAATTTTGGCGGTAACCACGCCCCCCTTCCCAAGGGGCATATAAGGCAGCCCCGGGCGTCCGCTCTCCAGTTCCTTTTTTTCCGCCGCAAGGTTCACTTCGGACTCTTTGCATGTCTACTACGCGTTTCAAACGCGGCACGCAGTGCGCTGCTAAAATTCCTGACTCCGACGGCCACGCCAAGTGCCTCTTCTGTCTTGGGGAGGCTCATGTGGTCGGTACCTGCCGTTTCTGCCTAGCTCTCACGGCTCAGGCCAGAAAGAACAGAGCCGCTAGGCTCAGAGCGGCGCTTTACGAGAAATCTCTCGCTCCAGAACCGACTCCGTCGACGTCGGGTGCGTCGTCGACACCAGCTCTGAGAGCAATGTTGGCACCAACAGCTAAAAGCCCCCTCGGTCTCGTCCAGGGTGTCCAGAACTTCCAGGGCCACTAAGTCTGCCAAGCCACCGTGTACCGTGACGATGGCTACCATGTCAACCCGCTCCGGAAAAGTGGGGCCTTCCTCGACGTCGAGCTCTCTCGCCTCGATAACCTCGGTCCGCTCTCGTATCGGCTCCCCTCCGTCCTCCTCTGCAATCAAAATAGCCTTTAAGAGGGCTCACGAGGAGTCTCGTCGAGCGCAATCCGACTCAGCTGTGGTTCCTCCAACACCAGGCAAATCCTTGAGGGTTGCATCTAAGCAACCGCCGACAAAGAAACGGCTGACTCAACGCTCCTCCTCTTCGGCTTCCTCAAAGAGAGATGCGCCTTCCTCCTCGGCAACCTCCTCGAGAAGGTCTTCGCCGATTGTGCCAGCCCAGCGGCCTAGAGATGTCTCTCAATCTCCTCCGCAGCCCCTATCTGACGGAGAGCTGCAGGACTCACCCCACCACTCCACCCAAACAGTGGTCAGGGTGCCAGTACCGGAGCCTCTTGCACCGCTTCACTCATCGCGCCAACAGCTCTTTCCTCCGACCTCGACACCGGAGCGTGGCAGACAAACGGCTCACCTGGCTCGAGCGGCCCAGGCCTCAGCCTCCAAAGACTCTCGGCTCCCGGCCGTCTCCTCCCGTGAGGCTATGCCTCCTCCCGAGACTACACTTTCCTCTCCCCCTCAGTCCCCTCAAGGTGCTGAGGAGGAAGATGCTGACATTGACCGCCCAGACTCTGTCCTCTCGGCCTCGGTGGTCTCTCGGCCTCGACCTTTCTCCTCCTCATGATGCGTATGAGGCAGACCCGCCCTCACCTACTGACAATATACATGCTTTCTCTGATCAAATGGTCAGAATGGCCGACGCCCTGGGCATGGAGATCAAGCAGACCTCCAAAGCAGTGTCTGATCCAGTTTTCAAAAGGGTGCAAGCCCAAGCTCCGCCAGCCACGCTACTTCCTTTCTTACCTTATCTTTTGGACGTTATCCAGGCCTCCTGGAAAACCCCGTCCTCTATACCTCCGACCTCGAAGAGGATCGAGACTTGGTACCGTACCGATGACGATTCCCTGGAGTGGCTGAAGCACCATCCCGACCCTAATTCCTTGGTCGTCAAGGCCTCCCAATCCTCAGGTCGTCAATCGAATACTCCGGCCGACAGAGAAGGGAAGCGCTTCGACGCCGTGGGTCGAAAGCTTTACTCCAGAGCCCTGTTACTTTGCCGGATGGCGAATTACGGAGCCTGCATGGGTGCCTACCAGCAGATTATCTGGGAGAAGGCACAACCCTTCTTCGCGAAACTGTCAGACGAAGACCGTTCCGTTCTTACCACCCTCCAACAGGAGGCTGACTCGCTGGCCCATTACCAAATCCAGATGGCGAAACATACCGGGGACACGGCGGGCAAGATGATTGCCCACACGATTGCCATCCGTCGCCACGCCTGGCTGAGGTCGTCCGGTTTATCCTCATCCTCCAGGCAGGTCATCGAGGATCTTCCTTTTGGCTGAGGTCGTCCGGTTTATCCTCATCCTCCAGGCAGGTCATCGAGGATCTTCCTTTTGACGCGCTCGGACTATTTAATTCGGGTACCGATTACAAACTCAAATCAAATCACGACTTTAAAGTTCTTGCGTCTAAATGTGGCGACCAACCACAGGCGCAACGTACCCGCTGGTTCCCTCATCGTTTTCGTCGTTTTCCGCCGCAATCCTTCTGGTACCAATCTTTCAAGCGCTCCTCGGGCTCGAACAATCAAAGCCATCACCAACCCGGCGTACCTGGGCTCACCGGCGTACCTGACACCATCCTTTCTTCCCAAAACTCCTTGTCCGCTACCGCTGTAGAGCCCATGCCGCCTCCACACCCCTGTGCCTTCACCGACCGCCTGGCTCCCTTCTACAATCAATGGGAGTCCATCACTTCAGATGCTTGGGTTCTCCGCATTGTCCAAGAGGGCTACGCCTTAGAGTTTGCAGAGCTCCCACCTACAGGTCACGTTCTTCTTTCAACTCCTTCTCCAGAAATACTGGCCGAAATTGATGCCCTTCTGGCCAAAGGGGCCATCCGTCTCTCTCCTCCCGAACAGGACCCGCAAAGCTTCTTCTCCAGGTACTTCACGGTCCCGAAGAGGGGGGGCGGACTGCGCCCCATTCTAGACTTAAGGGCTCTCAATGTCTTCATTCGCCCATCCAAATTCAGAATGGTCTCTATTGCCTCTATTCTCCCGATGCTGCAGCGGGGAGACTACTTTGCCTCCATAGACTTACGAGACGCTTACTTCCACGTAGCGATAAGGGAGGCTCACAGATGTTTCCTCTGTTTCAAAGTCCTCGACCAAACTTATCAATTCACCGTTTTACCCTTCGGCCTAGTCACGGCGCCAAGGGCCTAGTCACGGTTGCCACCGTAGCGGCCCACCTGAGGCTGCATGGCATCATGGTCTTTCCTTATCTAGACGACTGGCTTCTGGTCGGGCCCGACCCTGTTCTTCTCGAACGCCACGTCTCCTTCACACTGCACCTCCTGAACTCTCTCGGTCTCCAACTCAATACCGAGAAGTCACATCTCACCTCGTCGACAAAAATTCGTTTCATCGGCGCTCTCTTCGACTCCGTTATGCAGACCGTCTTGCTACCGCTCGACAGATTCCTAGCTCTCCGCCACCAGATCACCCTATGTCGATCCGCCCGGAGGGTCCGAGCCCGTGCCATTCAGGTCCTTCTAGGGCACATGGCCTCCATGGTCCTCACGACCCCCTTCGCCAGACTGCGTCTTCGGGTCCTACAAAGGTGGTTTATAGACACTTTCAAGCCGCTCTACCACCACAACTTGAAGTATCTGTTGATACCGTTGAACATTCGCCGATCCCTCTTATGGTGGACGTCTCACCGAAACGTGTGCAGGGGACTTCCATTTCATCCGACCCAACCCTCAATAACTATAACCACGGACTCCTCCACCTACGCCTGGGGAGCCCACATGAACGGCCTGACGGTCCAAGATCTTTGGTCCCCATCCGAAAGGACCAACCACATAAACTTTCTCGAACTTCTCGCCATCCTCAAAGCCCTGAAAGCCTTCTCCCGCCTCATTCCACAAGTCCATCCTCATCCAATCGGACAATCTAGTAGCAGTCTTCTACATAAACAAACAGGGCGGTACAGGTTCGAGAAAGCTGATGCACCTCTCCTCCCGTCTCTGGCTTTGATGCATAGCCCACGAGGTCCAAGTCTCCGCGATTCACCTTCCAGAACGACTTGGCAGATGCCCTCAGCAGAACGACATCCTCCTCCCACGAGTGGAAGCTCGATCCCGAAATTCTCCACACCCTATTCCTCGATTGGGGGCGGCCTACTCTGGACCTCTTTGCCTCTCCCCAGAATGCTCAGCTGTCCCTTTACGGAGCGAGGCTCCCCCCGAACTCCTTTCCAGGCTGCCTGGGAGACGCCTTTCTACTGGACTGGTCAGCAGAAATGCTTTACCTCTTTCCCCCCTTCCCCTCATACCGAAAGTCCTTGAAAGGCTCCTCTTGATCTCGGTCACGGCGATCCTCATAGCTCCGGCTTGGCCCTGTCAACCTTGGTAACCGGCCCTTCTTCGCCTCTCCAGAGGAACTTTTCACCCTCTGCCGCCCTCGCCACACCTGCTCTCCATGGAGAACGGTCACATTCTTCACCCGGACCTTCCTTCTCTTCATCTCACTGCGTGGAGGATTCTTACTTGACCTCCCTCCCGCAAAACCTCCAGGATGTTCTTCGGGCAGCCCATAAGCCGGCTACAACCAAAGCTTACACCTACAAGCTTTCACGCCTTCCTTCGATCCCGTGGCATCGACTCCTTTCTGACTTCGGTACCAGTAGTCCTTGATTTTCTCATGACTCTTGTCGAGAGAAAACTCTCTCTCACCTCTATTAAGGCTTACCTCGCAGCTCTTTCCTGGTCCTTTCAACGCCATGGTCAGCCGTCTCTCTTCTCTCACCACCTAATCAAAACCTTTCTCTGGGGCTACAATAACATCTGCCCGCCGTCGCTTCTGCCTACGCCGGGTTGGAACCTCGAACTTGTGCTCTCTCAACTCACATCTTCTCCCTTCGAACCACTTGCCTCAACCGATCTCCGCTTGCTTTCGTGGAAACTGGCCTTCCTAGTAGCGATCACTTCGGCACGACGGCCGTCTGAACTTGCTGCTCTCAGGGTCGATGAGCCATATCTACGTTTCCATCACGACCGTGCTGTCCTTCGTCCGGACATTACCTTTCTACCTAAGGTGGTGTCAGCTTTCCACCTCAATCAGGACATTGTCCTACCAGCCTTCTTCTCTAATCCCTCCTCTCCTCTCGAGCGGAGACTTCACCTTCTTGACATTCGCAGAGCGTTTACAGGGACCGCACCAGGGGCATCCGTAAGACTCAGACTCTTTGTCGCCTATGCCCCGGACAAGTTGGGTAATCCCATTTCCTCCCAAAGGTTGTCCCATTGGATTGCTCAGGCCATTGAGTTGGCTTACGAACTGGCTAAGCGCCCTCCCCCTCCATCCATCCGTCCGAGATCGACAAGGGGCCTCTCGGCATCGACCGCCTTCCTCAGGGGTATCCCGCTCGACTCCATTTGCAAAGTGGCAATCTGGTCGAACCCACTTACATTTGTTTCTCACTACAGGCTAGATAACAAGGCCCTGAAGGACTCGGCCTTCGCAAGATCGGTACTCTCATCTTGCCTATCCTGACTCTCAAACGGCCTCCTTCTTCCTATACTCTCACCTGCCAGGTGACCCTCTATACCTCTCCTTCAAAGCTATGGGGCTAGTTTCTCCCCATGTCTATACCTCCGGGGACATGTTTTTCCCCTAATTGTTGTTGGGACGTTGTTCTGTAACACTTCATTCACCCTGATGGGTATGTCAAATTGTCTGATGTTTCCCCTCTTCCCCTGGGAGAGCGTTCACATACACTGTACTCAACTTTTGTGTTGTATTACGTTTATTCAGTGTTTTTTCCTGATAAGTTCTTTCTCTTATGTTATGTTCATACTGACATTGCACTGGTCCTCTCGGACAACTTATTGCACTGGTCTCTTGGGACTATTATCTCAATGTGTCCTAATAAACATATGTTTGGACATTCACTGGTTGTCGAGTTTGCCTTGTCCCACCATCTGGGACCTTAGCGTGTCAGTCTCCATTAGTGTGCATTCACAGAGTACACGAAGAAAAAGGACAGGTTGCTTACCTGTAACCATGTTTCTTCGAGTGTACTCTGTGAATTCACACAAACCCGCCCTTCCTTCCCCTCTGGCAAACCTCTCCCTTTCTCGTTGCCTTGGCGGTGCAGGAACTGGAGAGCGGACGCCCGGGGCTGCCTTATATGCCCCTTGGGAAGGGGGGCGTGGTTACCGCCAAAAATTGAACTTCAGTTTGGAAGAGTTTCCGTCGGAACCTGCGCAGGCGCAGCTTCTCCATTAGTGTGAATTCACAGAGTACACTCGAAGAAACATGGTTACAGGTAAGCAACCTGTCCTTTCTTGGCATAATACATTTAGCTTCCTCACTCTGTGTTTTTTAATCATCTTATCTGATGAATAGTTATGAAGAACACAAACACTTGTACAGTATTGTGGAATTATAGTAATAATATGTGCCATCAAGTCAGTGTCATGGGTTTTCTTAGGTGAGGAATTCTCAAAGGTGATTTGTCATTGCCTTTTCTATATTGCTTACAGCTTCTGATGTTCCCAAATGATCTCCTTTCTAAGTACTAATCAGACCTGATCCTGTTTGGTTTCTGAATTACAGGATCTGATGCCTCCAGCATGTTGAGGGCGGCTATTGTAGAATTGAGTTAGTTCTTGCCTACATGGGGATTTTAGATTTTGCTTTTACCTTAAATAGCAGTTGCATCCAGAAACAGGATAAGCTCAAGTGGCTTCTGGGAGTTGTTTTTCCTCACTTTCACACACACACACACGTCTTGTCAGTCTGTCCTCAAGATGGATGGGTCACGCTAAATCGGTTGTACTGGGGAAGAGCTGAAACCAATTGCTACCTTGTATCGATAGTGCTCTCCATTATGCAAGATACCTTTGCCTGTTTTCAGGGATTTTCTCACTTCACAAAACACCTGTAACATAACCTTTCTCATTCAACAAGGTCCCTCAAGCTCTAAAAAAACTTTTCGTTGGCTGCAGAGTGGGAAAATCATACTTTTATCAGAAAAGCAGTTCAGCATGTTTCAGCAAAGCAAGCAATATTCAAAGCTAACAATATTCTTGTTTACAATTAAACAGCCAGGTAAGCCCTACATCAATGGTTCCTAGCCACTGCTGCAGTGTAAAGAATAACTCCCAGAAATGCCAGCCAGCTTACTAGCTGTTAGAAATTGTAGGAGCTGAAGCCCAAACAATGGAGAACCAAAGGGTGGGAACCACTGCCCTACAGATATAACATTTAACATAGTGTTCTAGAGATCATTTGAAGGCTTCTTCCAAAATGCATTCAGATATGACTGTTCCTTCACCAGCCTCCACTGTTCTTATGATTTCCATTTTGGTGGTCAAACTTTACTTCCCATCATTCCCACCAATAAGACCACAATGTATGTGGATGACTGAGGTTATACAGCTATACATCTGTCAATTGGGGTATGTTGTTACAAGGGCATTGATAGTAGTGCCAGGATTCATGGTAGCATCAATTTATAGTCCAGATGATATTATTAGGGAATCATAACTGTAGAACTAGGGTCTGTTACTTTTCAGATGAAGATATATGTCAAAATCATGCCCCTTTTATGCAATACAGTCAGCCTTCCATATGCAATGATTCTGCATTCATGAATTCAGCCATTCCATGTTTTTTTTTAAAAAAATCCAAAAGACAAACCTGTATAAGTGACACTAGTTTGCTACATTATTGTACATAGTGGGATTTCAGCATCCATTTGGTATCCACTGGGGGTCCCAAGGTTATTTAGTACGTTCCTTTTAACATGCTAGGGGTAACTGGTTATATAGACTTCTCTGATGTCCCATTTTCTTTCTGTTTTGCTGTTTGTGTATGCTTAGTAAAGGATTCTGGAGGCAGCTGTTTTTACCTTGCCTGGCACACATTGACTCATATCAGCAGTTTTGTATCTTTTAACATTTCAAACAAGTTAATATTTGCTTTTCCAAGAGCTAAAATGTTGTCTAAATGTTTTTAAATGGCTATCCTGGAAAAATCAGGACACTCATTTAGGTGTACATGAAAAAGAGCAATTCTTCCCTCACTTAGAAGCATTCCTCTTTATCTGTGATATTGATTTTCTTTAGAATCACTGCAAACAGGGCCTTTCTTTTCCCCAAACAAAATCCATAGCAGAAGTGTATGATAGTGTTTAACTGTTTATTAACAGATGCAGTGATAAGCCTTTTGTTCACATTTTATATATGTAATGGGGATTATTACTTTTTTTTAAAAAAAATGTTGGTTTTAAAATGAGACTTTTCAAAGTGCAGCAGAAACTGTCAGTCGTTTTTTCATCTATCCATAATATTTATGTGCAGATTGATGTCATAAAATGTCTAGTTGTGTGATACCTTAATGATTCACATGTTTTGTGCTCTTAATTTGTATTTATGGGATATATTCGATATCTTTAGAATATATAAACCATTATCCTGAATGAAATATTTATCTTGCAGTGATAGATGGCCAGCTGTAAACACTGAAACCTGTAAACAGAGGAAAAGGAAAGCAGAAAGTATTAACTGTGAAAATTACTTCCTTAACTAACCATTCACAATATGGTTGTTGGTTGATAACAGGCTTTCTTGCGATTGTTTTTGTTGTTTTAGTATACATTGTCTGTACCGTACATAGTAAGGAACTAGGATCATCATTCTGATCATCATCATTGACATGAATGGTCTTAATGCTATGAAGCAAAGAAACCACCTATTAAAATTATCCTTCAGGTTCATTGCACTTAAAGAAAAATAAAATGCAATCTTCCAGTGAAAAAAGCCAAAAATAAAAGACCAGTTCATATTGAATAATCAGTAAGTTGTGAACCCCCACTCATCAGTCTTCTGGCTAGCTTCTAACCATAGCTCCTTGTTAAATGTAAAATTGACTTGGAGTAATTTTGACAGTGATGATTAAAAGCAGTATCTATCTAGCAACAACCATAATTAACAGTGATAGTGATCCAGACCTTAAATGAGTGAAATAGGTAAGCAAATGGTGATGACTGGAAGAGATTCATATGATTGATAGTGGGGTTGCTCCGAGTCCACTCCCAATCCCTTTACTCTTATTTGATGTTTTGCTTTTTGTCCAATATAACAGGTTGCATTTTTAATTTAATTTTAGTTGTTCAGTCATAATTTGTTTTATATGTTGGACTGTGAATTTAAGTTATTATGGGTGTATTGTTGTGTTCGGGCATTGAATTCCCTTTTATGTTTGGAATTCACCCTGAGTCCCTCCGGGGAGATAGGGTGGAATATAAATAAAGTTTTTATTATTATTATTTTATGATGACACAGCAAACAAGATAGATATGCTGGATTTTGTATTATTATTATTATTATTATTATTATTATTATTAAGAATTTGGGAGTGATGCATTCTAGCATGTCATGGCTGTAATTTCCCCTTTCAAAAACTAGTTTTAATACAGTGTTATTTTATTAACAGTGGTACATAGCTATATTATCCAATTGTATTGCTATCTAAAGGTTTGTGTTTTTAAAAAATGGTCTTAAAGTGTTGACTGAGTACTAGCTTGACTAAACTAGATGTTGAAAGCACAGGAACGTTATTGTCATTCTATATATAACTCTCTTGTAGTTAGATAAGCTTTTAATGTTCCCAGCTTGAGCCAGTACTCATTAGTGAATGGTTGGTGAATTCACTATGGGAAAAGCCTGGGGATGTGGATTTAGGAGTAACAGAAAAAAAATATGCAGGAGACAAAAATATTTCTCTAAACTCTGCAGATTAATTGTTCTTGTTACAATATACACCATTCTTAGTCATATCATTGTGTTCAGATTATCGTCACACCTAAATTATAAAGGTAGAATGCTCAGTTTCAAAATGTTTCAAATGAGAAATTTAAAACTAAGAAGAAAAGCAGTGAAGTTGTATGAAAAGGATAAGCAATGCCATTTGCTCTGTCCATCATAGCTGTACGTTATGGCTCCTACAAAGAAAGTCAGTTTTGTGGGCTAGTGATCGATTGGTTGCGTACTGCTTACTTTTAATGTTAAAGGAGAAGATTCCTTTATGTTCATTTGTTAGGCTATTACAATGTCCCAATAAAACTTTCCATTTGTTATAGAAATGGTTGAGGCTGTATTTCTCTGTTTTTCTTTTCTGTATTTGATGCCTCATTCCTTTCCATTTCCTGTTCTTGCTTGCCACCACACTGTGTTGGTTTTGGGAAATGTATTATCAAATAAGTATCTCAACTTGCTGGGTGCATAAATATGATTAATATAGATGTTGCCCTGAATTGTCAACTCATTCGAATGTTATATTTGTTTGTTTTCTATTACTGTTTCATTGCTCATCAGATAACTCTTGGGAGTTAAAAATGTGCTTACTTTAAACTACAAAGAAATGTTTTGATATAAAGTTTCTTGTATAATATGAAGAAAGTATGCTTGCAAAAGTTGGCAAGGCATTCACTTTCCAGGAAATTTAACTGGGGAAGTAACAAAAGTAGAAACCAGTTAAATGTTGTTACCTAAATAATTAAACAATTATGACCATGTCAATGTCACCTAAATGCATTGCGCACCTGATTGTATTTTAGAATTTGTGTTAAGGAAGTGAATGCTGTACTTAAAATATAGATGTGCTTTTGAAAACCAACTTACTAAATCCTTCGGTTTGTCCAATTCGTTTTGGTTATATTAAATCATCATATTTATCTACTTTTCTAGATAAGCATTTTCATTGTACCAATTTTTGAAGCCAAGTAACATATTTTATTCCTAGAACAGGATTTGTAAGGCATCTGTTTTGTTAAGGACTGATGTCTCTCTCCCTTAGATAGATCTGCCTTGTATATAAATTAAGTAGTGTGGACGAAGGAGGATTGAGTATTGGGAGACCAAGGTTCAAAAACCCGCTCAGTCAGAGAAACCCACTGAGTGACATTGGGCAAGTCATACTCTTTTAGCCTCTGAAGAAGGCCATGGTAAATTCCATCTGAACAAATATTGGCATGAAAACCCTATGATAGGTTTGCCTTAGAGTCCTCATTAATCAGAATCTACTTGAAGGCACACAACAACAACAGCAATAAGAAAAATGTGGTCTCAAGAACAGTTAAACTATAGTTGAGACACACCACATGCTAGCCCACTAATGGTTTAAATTGCTATTATGCCGTCAGAGTCCTATAGGTGCTAGCTACTAATGTATCCTTGTTCCAGATCTTCCCATCATTTAAGGCAAGGCAGTATATGTTCTCTTTCAAGGAGTATTAGGAATAGTCTAAATGCAACTGCTCATTCTCAGTTGGTACAGATCCTTTGGTTCAATGGTTTTAGTAAGTGTCGACTTACTTTCCCACAGTTAATATAATAGGTTTGCTATAGCTGGGAATAGCAACTGGATATACAGTGTTCCCTTGCTACTTCACGGTTCACTTTTCGCTCCCTCGCTGTTTTGTGGGTTTTTTGTGGTCCAAGGCACTCTCAGAATGCCTTGGACCTTAATGCTATCCAATCAAAAGTGGTATCCATCTATCAAACTAACCAATTAAACAACACAAAGCAACTCATGGAGGACTAGGCCGCAGCGGCACCTGCCTTTTGCACATGCGCTCTCGCCCTGCCTCCTCTTCCAGGAAGGCTTCACTGGCTCCCCTGGAATCCTGGGAGTTGCAGGTTTACAGCCTTCACTGCCAAATTGCTGCCCGCCTCACCAAACTAAAACAACTACAGTGCAAAACGGGCCTGCGAAGGAGAGAAAGGCCACCTACTAAAATAAGATATAAATAAGGTATAAATATTAAAATAAATATAGTTTCCCTACTTTGCAGATTTTCACTTATTGCAGGTGGTCCTGGAACGTAACCCCCGCGATAGGTGCGGGAACACTGTAGGCCATAGAACAGTAGTGAAAAACTGTGGTAGATGTGGGTGCCTGTTGTTATCCCAACCCCCCCAGCTTTCATTGACTGCACACACTTTGAAAAATGGCCAATGAGCAGCAAAAAATGAAACCAGGTGACTCTTTGTGTATGGGGGTGGGAGTGGAAGAAAATTTCTCTCTTTTTTTGTTGAAGAGTTTGCAAATTCCTGGTTATGTTTTCCTTTTTAATTTTTGAGTTACCTGGATAAGTAGTGTTACATAGTGTTTGAGTGTTGGACTGAGACTCTCGGGGACCAAATTTCAAGTCCTTGCTTAGTCATGGAAACCTGGTGGGATGACTTGGGCTAACTAAACTTTACCAGGCTATAAAGAAGACATTGCAAAACCACCTTTGAAGAAATGTTGCCAAGAAAATGTAAAAGTGTAAAAAGGAAGACATAACTAGAACTGCTTCTTTCTGTTTGTCTGTTTCTTTGTTTTTGCCATGCAACAAGAAGTCATTTGTTCTTTTAGCTTTTACTCTCCTGTTGTCGTTCTTTCCCCATCCTTCTCAAATAGTTGCATTCCCATCACGCTTACAGAGAAGAATAACCTACAATGTTGTTTATTGTCCATATTATTCAGTTTCACTGCCAGAGCTTCTTAGAGTTACTTGGATTTCAGCGGTATAGAAATGAATAACTTCCAGAAATGTGGTTTTCTAAACATTTGAATTTCAACAATCTAGAAAATCTGCTACTTGCATTAAAATATTTGTTTGAGATAGAATTGTTCTGGTGTAGAAAATGAAAGGATTTTTCATTTTATTTTAGAAACTCTTTTGTTCATATTTGTCCAGTTTAAATCACACCATATCATCAAAAGCGCTAACTTAATACTAGCTCTCTGTCTAAAGCAATTGAGCATTGCATTGGAGACTTTCTTTACAGGACGCTGTTCTAATTAAACTTTTATGACAAAAGGCATTTAAAAGATGACTGCCTAACCATCTTTTATGCACGTCTGAACAGCTGAAGAGTATTGAAGTTGACATAAGTGTTTTAATGATTTTGAACAGTTTGTTTAGATGAAGTAGATGAGTGCACTTTCTACCCTAGGAAGAATTAAACATTCAAATACCATATGACCTTTGGTTCATAGGAAATTCCTGACATTAATAAAATGTATAAAATGTGTTTTGATCTGTGAACATTGTTTATCTAGTTTTACATAGTTTTAATAAAATTTTAGGGTATTATTATAACTTTTGTTTATGTAAAACTATTAAAAAACCTTCTCTCATAAAATAACATCATAAGATTAGTCTTTAGTGTGAAGCTATTAAAGCTGTGTTTTATTTTTTAGTGATATTTGCTTTGGGAGCCAGCCATTTCATATGGTAGGCTCAGTTAACTTTCACCCTTGGGTGCAAAGAAAGAAATAGGAAGGTCAGAGGGAATCGTTGTAAGAAAATTAGACCCACAGGATCAAATAGGATTGAACAAAACTATCATTAGTAAGGAAATTGAAGAGGTTATTAATAATCTTCCCCTGGACTGGACGGTTTTACCTCTAGCTTTTATAAAATATTCCAATTTTTAAATAAAATTTAGAAATTTTATTTAATGAGATATTAAAGAATAGAACCATCCCTGAAACATGGAAAAGATCTAAAATAATCACAATCTTAAAACCCAATAAAGATGAGACCAACCCCAATTCTTACAGGCCAATTACCCTATGCAATGTAGATTATAAAATCTTTACAAAACTCCTTGCCAATAAATTATCAGACATAATCCCAAATTTAATAGGGGAAGATCAATACGGCTTTATTAAAAATAGAAGACTTGCAGACCCAATCAGAAATATCCTCAATGCAATTAATCAAGCTATGAGAGAAAAAGAAAAACTTCTGTTATTAAAGTTGGATGTAAAACACAGTCAACCATCAATATCTCTAGCAAATCTGTGAAGAATCTAATTAGGGGAGAGAGTTCTGTGAAGCAATTAAGGAACTTTACAAAGATAATCAAGCGCAATTACCTATCAATGGAACCAGAACAAGAATAATTAAGATTAAAAGTCTTCCTAAAGGTTTTCCACTCTCCCCTGTTCTATTTGCTTTGGCAATAGAACCTTTAGCAAATTTTATCAGGAATAATGACAAAATTAATGGCTTCAAAATTACGAGGGAATTAATCAAAATTAACTTATTTGCGGATGATGCCATGGTTCTAATGGGATCACTAGTGCACTCTATAAAAGAAGTTATACATACCATAACGAAATTCGAGAATCTATCATGGTTGGCCATTAACATTCAAAAATCAGAAATTCTACATAAAAATCTGACTTTAAAAGAGTTAAAAGAAATACAGACCATCTCCGGGATAAAATTAGGTGAAAAAAAGTTAAAATATTTAGCCGTTTATATTCCCAAAAATTTAAACAACACAATTCAATTAAATTATAATCATTTATGGAAAGAAGTAAACAATCAAATTCGTAATTGGAATAATTGGAACTGGGACATATCAAACAAAATTAAGATAGTCAAAATGATGGTTCTCCCCAAATGTTTATTCCTGTTCCAAGTCCTTCCATATAGTATCCCCAGCAAAATAATTAAGAAATGGGACAATTCAATAAAAACTTGGATAGCAGGAGGAAATAAAAACAGAATTCCCAATTCAGTATTTTACTCTTCAGAAGAAAACGGAGGATGAGGGGGGCACCTAATCTACAAGACTATTATGAAGCCTGCCATTTAACAAGATTGTTAGAATTAGATTTTGATGACTCAAGAAGATGGGTCAGAATTGAAAAAGCAATAAACGGATGGCACAATTGCCTGTGTTTAAAAGAATGGGTGGGGCAATAAAACTCTTATAGAAATCAAAGGAGGACCAATGATCTCATCCATGGAGTGCTGGAAAAAATGTCAAGGTAAATTACCAATAAATAAAGTAGATATACTCCCAATAGGATTTTTAGGATCCCATTGGATAAAAAGGAACAGATATTTGGTAAAGTGATAACAAATTTAAACAAAACGGAATGAAATTGATAAGAGACCTCCTAGAATCATAGAATCATAGAATAGTAGAGTTGGAAGAGACCTCATGGGCCATCCAGTCCAACCCCCTGCCAAGAAGCAGGAAATCGCATTTAAAGCACCCCCAACAGATGGCCATCCAGCCTCTGCTTAAAAGCCTCCAAGGAAGGAGCCTCCACCACAGCCCGGGGGAGAGAGTTCCACTGTCGAACAGCCCTCACAGTGAGGAAGTTCTTCCTGATGTTCAGGTGGAATCTCCTTTCCTGTAGTTTGAAGCCATTGTTCCGTGTCCTAGACTGCAGGGCAGCAGAAAACAAGCTTGCTCCCTCCTCCCTATGACTTCCCTTCACGTATTTGTACATGGCTATCATGTCTCCTCGCCTCCTAAACCCAGATGGGACAACTAAGGATTGGGAAATGATAAAAGACATTTGTGCTCAAAGTAACTGGCTTCTTTGTAATGGACTGAAACAAAGGATTATGAATTGGAAGAAAAGGGAAGGTCCAAAAACAGATTTTGACCAAATTATAAAGTGGAAATTAGAAACAGAGAAAGGCCTGATGGATTATATATATAAGAAATTAATTGAAAAACAATATAAATTGAAACAATCATTGGCCGCGATATGGAAAGTGGACCTGAATATCAATGACTCATTGAACACTTAATCAATTTATTTTTTAAAAAATCAAGCAGATAAGGATTAGAGAAACACAAAGGAAAATGCTGACTTAATGGTATAGAACCCCAACCCAATCTATATATATAAAAGAGTGATGGCATCACGGCGACCGACAAAACAACAAAACTACAGGCCCCCAACCTCAAAATTTGACAACACAACCCATCATCCATGCCTCTAGGTTGATACAACAAAAAGAAAAGAAAAATAAAGTCCTAATTAGAGGGAGAGCAATAATTGCTTTTATCCAATTGCTGCCAGTTAGAAGGCTAAGCTTCGCCCACTTGGTCTCCTAGCAACCTACTCAGCCCAGGGGACAGGCAGACTTAGGCCTCTTCCACAGATTATCTAATTTGCACTGGATTATATGGCAGTGTAGACTCAAGGCCCTTCCACACAGCTATATAACCCATTTATAATCTTATATTATCTGCTTTGAACTGGATTATCTTGACTCCACACTGTCATATAATCCATTTCAGTGTGCATTTTATACAGCTATGAAGAAGGGGCCTCATATAATCCAGTTCTAAGCAGATAATATAAGATACTTTATTTCCCATACCATCATACTTGCCACAGCAACGCGTGGCCGGGCACAGCTAGTTAGCTTATATAACTAAAATAACCACAAAATTGTGTTGGTACGGATGCGGAAAAAATGGCTCTCATATTCATATGTGGTATATGGAATGTGATAAAATACAAAAAATGTATAACAAGGTAAGAAGGAAATGCAAGATTTAAGAGAACATGAATTGATTTTGAAAAATAAAGAATTCTTCACCCAGAAATTAGACAAGAACAAAAACACTAAGGACTGGGGTGAAATTATAAAATACATGATAGTTGCCGCTCAAGCAACAGTTGCTTTGGGTTGGAAAGAGCAATGAAGTGGGAAGTTAAAAAATGGTATGATTTTATGGCTGATTTTATGCTTCAGATTACATCCTTGAAAGGAAAACTAAATATATATCAGGCCGAATCAAAAAGAACTGGGATCTGAAATGGGGAAGATTGATAAAGTCAAAGGACAAAGAAAATACAAAGAATTGAATCATTCTTTATTTATGATTGATCAATTAAAATAATATCTGAATGAAAGAAAGTAGTGTTCCCAGAGGGTGGGGGGAGGGGAGAGGGGTGAAAAACCGATAGACATAAGTGGGAGATAAAGTTGGAATTAGCAAGGATAATGTTACTAAGAATATATAATTTGATATGTATATTGAAATGGTGATGGATTTTATTCTACCAATGTTTACAGTAAAAACATTTTTTAAAAAAAAATCTTTCACTCTTGGGGACTGATAGATGCTGGATAAATGTAGTTTCTGGTTGCTTGAGAGTTACACTTAAAAATAGAACGAATACTATACCCACAATATACCATACCATAAAATTTTGATATTGATATAATATTAATATTAAAACACAGCAATTAAAAACAAATAAAGACCAAACTAATTTGGTAACACAGTTTTATTATATTATACATTTATTTTAATTTCAATTTAAAGTACTATTTCTTCGGGGGGGGGGGGGGGTGTTGCCAGTTGCCTGAGAGTTTTGGTTGTTTGAATTCCGATTAGCTGAAAGTCTACTGTATTTATATTTTGAAGCCAGATCACTACTCCTACTCTTTTGTCTGAATTTAAGACAAAGGGCTGAAATATGTAATATTCTGTTGCTTATAGCTTTTACATAATATTTCATTTTTAGGAAATACGAATGCAGAGCTATAGTCAGTAGATATTGGAAAGCCTGGTAAATTATTTCCCTTCCTGTGTTTTACTGTTAAAAAATCAAGAGGATCCCAAACGGAAAGTTTTAGATGTCCTGATTTAAATGATACCCTCATTGTGGGTTTTGCTTCTATGAGCATTGTAATCTTTCAATTCATTAGAAAACTTCAATAATAAATGTAGTATGTGACATAACATTTTATAATATCTCAGAAGCGAAATTACTTAAATAGTGTTTTAATTACATTTAAAAGTCTCATTGAGCTTAATCCCTTTAACATAGAGAAATTACCGTACTCATTTAAAATAAATTGTAATTGTAGACTCAACCTTATTTTTACTCATGTTTCATTTAAGTCAGGTGTGTGGGGGGTTATTTTTAAAACCTTCTATATGTAACTTATATGGGAAACTATCATCTACCATCCAGGGTGGGGAAATGTCCCTTACTACTATTTTAAAAACCCTAACGTTTTTTGGTAGTTTCTTACCTGGCTATAATTTTTATATTATTTTTATAGTGTGCATTAGCTTGATATTATTCATTATATTTTAGCTTATAAGATGTTAGATTGACGAATCCTGGTAAAATTGTAAGTACTACAGTACAAATTGAGCTGTTCAGCCCTGTATGAATGTGCTTTGATTATTTGGAAGCAATAAACAATACATTAATTGTTCTTGGTAGCTACACTGCATACCTTTTTTCCCTTGTCCTTTGTATTTGCGCAGTATAGCTCACAACAACTGTGCGGTACATAGCTCACAGACCAAAGCAGGCTTGTTCACTTGAGCTTTCTATCTCTGGGTGTTAAGCACAATAACTTTAGTGTCACAAGAGCCTACACATGGGCAGTTGATGGAGTTTCTCTGAAATTACAGTGGTGTCTGCTGAAATCAGCAGGATAAGCAATTGCAAAAATGCTTTATAGCTGCCAGTTCTCAAAAATGTCATGTTAAATACCATAAATAACAGAATTGGGGTGTAGGATTTGTTGAAAGTATAAAACAGTACTTTTGTCTCCTAAATTATGCCAGTAGCATATATGCTATGGCTGTTTTTCAAATAATTTTTTTAAAAAAGACTGTTCTCTGTTTCTTAATTATATGTTGAAAGGAAACTCTTGTCAGTGTCCGGTACATGAAGCACCTCCCAACAAGTGTCAGTAAAATCATATAGTCTGTGATGCAGAAGGAAGAACAAAGCTGACATTTTAGCTGCATGCCTGCTGTTTAATTCTGGTTATCACAAAATACGTGAAGCATCTACTTCTTAAAACCAATACATTCACAGATTGTAATATTTGTCGAGTAGAAAGTAGTGAAAATGACAAGTTGAAAGGCTCTCACACAATGTGTATGGCTCCTGAATGCATTCATAAATCTAGTTCATGCCAAATGAAGCTTGTTAATCTTTAAGTTCCCACTAATCTCTTTATGATTACTTCTGTGTTAACAAGTTACTTCTTTAGAAGTCAATCTTAATACTTGCTTTAAATGTCAATTGTAAGAAGTTGAGTATTTTATTTTTCCCATTCATTAGTAGATGCTTAAATATTAAATTTGCAGGGACTTTCATTTATTATCCCATAACATTTTCCTGATCATAATTGTAACACTACCTGCTTTTCATGGATTCCTTAAATTACAGAATACAGAGTTGTAAGGGGTTTCATGGGCCATTGAATCTAGCCCTTTGCTCTATCTATGCAAGTTCTCTAGCTAACTAGCGGAATTAGTCTCCTAGCAGATATCAGGATAATTGAAGTCCCCTGTAACTACCAGTTCTTGCTTTCTGAGATTTATCTCTGAAAGGCATAATCAACCACCTTGTCTTAGTTTGATGACCTCTAGTAAACCTCTAGCACAGAGTTTCTCAAACTGTGCTCCTCCAGATGTTTTGGACTTCAGATCCCACAGTTCCTAAGAGCTGGTAAACTGGCATGGATTTCTGGGAGCTGAAGTCCAAAACACCTGGAGGAGCGAAGTTTGAGAAACACTGCTCTAACACTTTCTAAGTAGACTCAGTTCACTGGAACTGAAACAACCAGCCAAAATTGAAGAAATAATACTTTCATTTTTTAAAAAAAGACCTGTTTTTATAATACAGTAACACTATTACCATATTTTTTTCTGTATTTGTCTTAATAGTAACTCACAAGCAACCAGAAACTACATTTAATCAGCATCTACCAAACCCTATGGGTGCTCATTAACTGAGAGTGTACTGTAATTGTTTTTATTTATTTATTTTATCTCAAATTATCTTTATCCCAATCTTTTGAAATGGTCCAGCCTGATCACTTGTGTGGATTTTTGTACAAGAGAATTTGTCTTTGGCATATAATACTAACTACTGCTTTCGATTTCTTCCTTGTCTACTTTTTAAAGCAAATCATATCTTTCAGTTGTTTTATTCCAATCATGGGGTCATACCTCCAAGTCTCTGTTATACCTACAACGTCATATTTATCTTTCTGCATTAGAACTTCACGCTTGTCCTGTTCCCCCCCCCCCCCCAAACTCTGTACATTGGTGTATACACATCTAAAACTTTGTTCACAGCTTTTATTCTAAAGTTTTACTGCGACTGCCATCCTCTCCCTCAGCTTCTCTTATAAAATTCACATCCTTGTGGTTAGAACTTCTTTTGGACAAATTTGTAAGCTATTTTTACCACCACCATCATTCCATCAGAAGGGTTTAGTTTAAAGCCTCTTGCTCATTGTCTCCATGCTTTTGCCAAATATATTATTCCCAGTCTTTGGAGACCATGTGTAGCCAGAACTCCTTCATAAAAAAAAAATGAAGACTGTGGTCCAAGAGGCTAAACCTCTCTTCTCGACACCATCGATGTAAGCAGTTTTTCATTTGCAGTATCTTCCTGTCTTTGTATAACCCTCTATCTTTACTGGTAGAGTGGATGATAATATTGTCTGTGTGCATTCAGAAAAAGACCTACAAGCCACTCTTTGCAGAAGCATACAAGAATCTTGGCTTTTCATTGAACATTGAGAACACCAAAATGCTCTTCCAGCAGGCACCAGCCAATCACTCTGCAATGCCAGAAATACAGCTTAATGGTGTAACATTAGAAAATGTTGACCATTTCCGCTACCTTGGCAGTCACTTCTCCACAAAAGTCAACATTAATACTGAAATACAACACTGCCTGAGTTCTGCAAGTGCAGCATTCTTCCAAATAAAGCAGAGAGTATTTGAAGATCAGGACATCCATAGGGAGGGACACCAAGGTGCTTGATTATAAAGCTATTATCCTCCCAACCCTTTTATATGCCTGTGAAACATGGACGGTCTACAGATGTCAACTCCTGGAACTATTCCATCAGTGTTGCCTCTGAAAAATCCTGCAAATCTCTTGGGAAGACAGGCAGGCAAATGTCAGCATGCTGGAAGAAGCAAAGGCCACCAGCACTGAAGCGATTCTAATACGCCATCAACTCCGCAGGACTTGCCATGTTGTCCGAATGCCCTATCACCGTCTCACAAAGCAATTACTATACTCCCAAATCAAGAATGGAAAACAGAATGTTGCTGGACAGGAAAAGATATTTAAAGATTGGCTTAAAGCTAACCTCAAAAACTGGCATAAACACTGAGTACTGGGAAGCCCTGACCCTTGTGTGCTCTAACTGGAGGTCAGCTGTGACCAGTAGTGCAGTGGAATTCAAAGAGGCACGAATGGAGGGCGAAAGGGAGAAACGTGCCAAGAGGAAGGTGCGTCAAGTCAATCCTGACCGGGACCGCCTTCCACCTGGAAACAGATGCCCTCACTATGGAAGAACATGTGGGTCAAGAATAGGACTCCAGTCACCTACGTACCCAACGTCAAGACACTACACTTGAATGGCCGTCATACATGGACAATGAGGGATCGCCTAAGTGCAAGTAAGTGGATGAGAATACCATCTGCCGTCCTGGATTATATGGCAATATACGTGGGGCCTGAGATTAGCAAAACTTTTGACTAGTCCCCAAGTTACAAACATACAATTTACAAATGACTCATACTTAAGAACGGGGACGAGTTAGCAGGAAGTGAGAGAAATAGCTTGGGCTGTGGCGCAGGCTGGAGAACAGCTGCAATCAATCACTGCAATGAATCACTCTGACCGGGAGGTCATGAGTTCAAGGCCCGCTCGAAGCCTATGTTTGTTTGTCTTTGTTCTATGTTAAAAGGCATGGAATGTTTGCCTACATGTGTAATGTGATCCGCCCTGAGTCCCCTTCGGGGTGAGAAGGGCGGAATATAAATGCTGTAAATAAATAAATAAATAAATAAATATACCGCTAGGAAGGGACATTCAGTCCTGTAAGAATTATAATGGGGAAAAGGTATCTCCACTGAAGCTTTCTCACCAATCCTTGTTTCCAAAATTTTCAAAATCTAATTATCACAGGGACGGAATGCAAGGTGAAATCTTCTGAACAGGAGCACAGACAGCAAAACAAACTCCACAGGGTCTTAACCCTTTTCTGTACTATTCAAAACTAAAATTATATTATATTTATATAATTATATATATAAATAAATATGTAATATGCGGTTTTACCATGGAGTAAACAACAAAACCACTGAACCAAATCACACCAAATTTGGCCACAAAAGACATAGTCATCCAATCTATGTCTTTCAAACAAAACAATCTAGAAAAATAAATTCCAAATTAGAAGATGTAGAAAAGCCATTTTCTCCCTGGTTGTTAGTCAGAAAGGTAGGCCCTGCCCCCTTTAGGCCCCACCCCAATCATCTCCTAGCAACCCACTCAGCCACGATGGTGACAGGCAGAGTTAGGCCTCATTTAGGCCTCTTCCATACTGCTAATAAAATACAGATTATCTGATTTGAACTCGATGATATGCCAGTGTAGACTCAAGGCCCTTCCACACAGCTATATAACCCAGAATGCCAAGGAAGACATAATCCACAGTATCTGCTTTGAACTGGGTTATCTTGAGTCCACACTGACTTATAATCCAGTTCAGTGTGGATTTTATACAGTTGTGTAGAAGGGGCCTGTCATACCCCAGCCATCTTTGGCTTCTGAACCTGATCCAGAAATGAACTATGACCAGGATGAAGCTTATTCTGACTTTTTACCTAGTCCACAGAGCTCTTTCCAATTACAGCTGCCAGCTGTTGATAGCTCGGATGATTCCTTAATTGGGAGAGAAAGTGAAAATATTACTCCCATGGCAGAACCAGATGTTCTTAGTTCCCCAGAGATTGTGTCCTTCAACAGAAGGGAGTTTCTGCATCGCCAGAGATCTGAGAAACAAGAACTCCGCAGGAGTAACTGCTTGGCATCTCAAGGGAATAATGGATAGAAGATTTTCCCTTGGGAACCTTTAGGGAGTTTGGCTTTCCTTGTTTGTGATCAGTCCAAGTTCCATAAAAGTGTTTTGCACCGTGGACACTTTGCGGTGTCAACTTTGCTATTTCCTGAGAAAGGTTCACCAACTCTAGCTCCTGTTTCTTCCAAGCCAGGTTTCCAGATCCTGGCAAGTAGACCCGGATTAAGTTTACTTCCATGCCTTGTTCTTGAACCAAGTTTTGCCTCAGCTTCATCACGTTCCTGCCTTGATATCAAAGACTTCCTAGTGACTTTGGACTTAGTTATTCAGTCTTGCTTCCTTGTTTTTCCCCGCTCAAGAACTTTCCAACAGTTTTGAGCGTGTTTCAGTTTCTGGACTTTGGACAATAATATTGGACATTTCTCTTCAACTCTTTGGACTAATTCATACCTTTTCATAAAGGACTATTATCTGCTCAACCTTTCCACCTATTCATTCCCGGATTTATAATTGTTTTAATGAAGATATTATATGTTTATTGGTCTCTGTCTGGTTTTCAGTGCTCACGCTGCCCTGGGGTGCAACAGAGCCTCATATAATCCAATTCAAAGCAAATAATATACGATTATAAATATAATACTGTATATAAAAATTACTGTGCTATAATAAAACAGAACAACACAATCTCTAAAATCAGGACAGTAAATAAAGAGCAACACTCGGAAAAAGGGAATTCCAGACAGGAAACAATCAGGGCCAGCTAACACCTCCCCACAAAGGATTCCCCCAGGCAGGAAGCAGCCAGGCTTTGAAGCTGCAAAGCCATTAAATGCTAATCAAGGTGACTGATTGCAACATTCATACTTGTCTCACCAAGACTATTCATTGCCATTCAACCTGGTCAAACAAGGATTTCACAAGGTAGAGCGGCGAGGCTTGCAAGCAGCAAGGCTATTCAGTGCTGTTCAACCTGGCCAACCAAGATTTCCCCTAGGTAGAAAGCCCCCAGGCTTTGAAACCACTAGGCTATTCCATCCCATTCAACCTGGCCAACAAAGGCTGCCCCTATGTAGAAAGCGGCTAGGCTTTTAAGCTGTAAGACTATTCAGTGCAATTCCCCTACAAAGGAAGTAGCCAGGCTTCAAAGTGACTCTTTGATTGAGGGTGCTACTCCAGTTCGCCAAACAAGGATTCCCCTAGGTATAACACAGCCAGGCATTGAAGCTGCAAGGCTATTCAGTGCAATTCAACCAGTCCAACAAAGGATTAACCTGTGTAGAAGGCAGCCAGGCTTTGAAGCAGCAATACTACAGTAGAGTTCCAGTTATCCGAGTTCCGGTTAACCGACACTCCATATTATTCGAGGCGCCGCCGGGGGCTTGGCAAGGAGGGAAGTGAGGCCCAAGAGGGAGCCGCCACCACCGCTGTGCTCATGGCTGCCTCTGCGTCCCCCTCCTCCACCGCTGCCTCCTCCTTCGTATCTTCCTGGGGCAGCCGGAGGAAAAGGGAGAGAAAAGTCCCTCTCCTTCTCTTTAATTCCTTCCTGGGGCAGCCCAGGGAAGGGAGTACTGCTGAGCTGAAGACAGCTTGAGAGAAGGAGAAGGAGAGGGAGGAGGAAGTGCCCCGTGAGCGTTGCTAGGCAGCAGTGCTCACGGGCCACTTCCCTGAGCTGAGTGCTTGACGTAGGGACGAGCCCCGTCCCTCGGCAAGCACTCACCCCTTGGGAAGCGCCCCGTGAGTGTTGCTAGGCAGCAGGGCTCACGGGGCGCTTCCCTAAACTGGATTGCCGGGAGGGATAATAGGGCCTCTCTATTATCCGTCAGTTCCAGTTATTTGACATTCGGCCCACCAGAACTCTACTGTACTCTGTACTATTGAAGCTGACCAACCAAAGATTCCGCTAGGTAGCAAGCAGCCAGGCTTTGAAGAAGCAAGGCTATTCACTGCAATTCTAGCAGCCCAAAAGACAATTCCCCTAGAATGCAAGTACCCAGCGTTCCAAGCAGCAAGCCTATTCCATTGTATTCCAGCTCACCAAACAAGGATTCCCATAAGAAGAAAACGGCCAGGCTTTTGAGGCTGCAAAGCTATTCACTGCTATTCTCTTTGGCCTACAAATTATTCTCATAAGCCACAGCAACGCGTGACCGGGCACAGCTAGTTAGATATATTTGACTGGAGTTGCACGTAAAAATGTACCTGTTCTTATTTACAAACAAATTCAACTTAAGAACAAACACCTCTCTTGTTCGTAACTTGGAGACTGCCTGTACTTAGAATTTATCCAATATGACACCACTTTAACTGCTAAAGCTCAATGCTTATGGAATTATGGGAATTATAGTTTTACTTTGTCTTCTCTGCTAAATAGTGCTGGTTTCTCACCAAACTACAAATCCCAGGATTCCATAGCATTGACCATGATAATTAAAGTGTGTTAGACTCCATTTGATACAAAACCTTTTGTAGGGATAACCTGTTACATGAGAGATTACTGTACTCTATAAACCAGATTTATTCTTTTTTCTTGAAATTCTAGAAATTAAGTGGGAATAATGGTAACCACAAGTAGATTCATCTTCCAGAGTCCTCTTGTTTGCAGTGTTATTGGTGTCTCTCCTTATTGTGTTCATCCCTTTGAGAGATCTCTTGTTTCTGTGCCTCCATTTATCACTTCCAATTCCATTATTTGTGACTTTTGTGCATGCTGTTTCTGTACAAGGAATATTTCTTCTACAAGCTAGCAGCAACTCAGTGTTCAAATGACTTCCCCAAGGGTACAGAAAAAGGAAATCTTAAGATAAACTACAACAAGATATTTTTTTTCTTATTTTTGAAAGAGCCATGTTGAATTGTTTGGTCTCTCTCTTTTAATGTAGTAGCACAGTAAGTTTCAGCGTTTTCACTTATAAAACAAGAAAAGGTAAACAATTGATTGAGAAAATAAGTATTCCTACCTTAGTGTGGGTACGTGTATTTTTTTTAAAGGTATGAAAATGTGTTTTTTATTGATTTTACACTGTAACATCATTCTGCACACACACAGCATAAAGATACTGTGAAACATAAAATAACATATAATATGAAATACGTAGTCACAAGAAAGAAATTAAAAATGTCTTCCCCCCAATTCAGTAATACCATTCCAAATAATTATGATTTTTCATTCCTTCCCTTTGACACTTTTTTGTATAAGTTAAATTTTCAGTTAAACCTGTTTACTGTAACTTTTTCTATCAGACCATCACATAAGACAAACAACAACCAATCTGGTAGATACTAATTGATAACCATTCAGACAGTCCAGTGTTTGAGGGTTTGAAGAGGACTACTGCACATTTGCTCTATGGATATGTGTATCCCTCCTACCACATACGTTCGTTTGGCATCTTGTTACTTTACATCTGCTTAATATATTTGTCTTTGTGTTTGGATTCTGCGTTTCACAAACATATTCAAATGCCTGAGCAAAAGACAAATTACATCCTTGAAAGTACATTCTGTGCTTGTGTAATGTGGGGAAGATAGATAAAATTGTTTTAATTTAAACAATACTATAATGTTTTTAAAGGTCTGTTCTGAAGAATCTCTCATTCTATAGAGTTCACATTTTGAAGCCAGGAAATGTAAATACAATTAGGGGGTTTCTATGAATTTTCTTCTAGTCTTAAAAGTGTTTTGCACAACTGTTTTAATTTAATTTTATATTTGTTTAAGCATGCAGGTGATATCTAATGCATTTCAGGGTGAACTTCAGCTATTTTGAACTGGTATAACTATTGTTAGTCATTATATTTGATTACTTGCTAGCAAAGTAGGCTTTAACAGTTTTTATACTTATTTGATAGATTCATTATGCCTAGAGTACAGCTCATGAGCACTGCTCTTTAAAGTATAGATTGGTTATCAAATAAATATAAAGAGTTTTCTATCAATTGCCAAGTAGCCATCTTTTATTATTGTTCTTATTTTTAAATGAAGTCAGACTGCTTATTGGAGTTGAAGTACAGAATTAAATCACATAATTTCTTAGTACAATTAAATATTCATCAGTTCCTAATTTTAACTAGATATTTATATTTTTGTGAAAGACTACATTTTTTCATATCTTCTATTTAGGAGTGCATTTGAATTATCATAACTACATGAGTCCCCTCGGGTGAGAAAGGCGGGGTAGAAATGTTGTAAATAAATAAATACATGAAAATCAGAATATTACTCTATATGTTAGTTTTAGAATATGAGACATCAAAGTGGTCAAGTGCTTTGATTTTTCCCCCAATAGCAAATGGGAAATTACAAACATGTTTTATTTTCAATTTATATATGTTCCATTTTTAAAAGGTTTAGAGCCAGCATAATGTAGCCATTTGGGTGTTTGACTAGAACTCTGTGAGAGCAGAGTTTGAATCCCTGCATGGACATGGAAAAATCCTAGATGACCTGGAGCAAGTCACATTCTCTCAACCTCAGGAAGGAAAAGACAAATCCAACTGAACAAATCTTGCTAAGAAAACTTCATGATAGGGTCATTCGATGTTAGAAATGACTTGAAGGCACACAGCAACAATAACAACATGACTCAAATTAAAAGTTTTGTGATATATCTTGTTGCTGAAACCAACATGTTTTTTTTCCTAGAAAAAAGCTAAAGGCCAGGTGTTATTTGACAAAGTGTGTGGGCATCTTAACCTACTAGAGAAGGACTATTTTGGCTTGTTGTTTCAAGACAACTCAGATCAGAAGGTAAGTCCTGGATTTTGAGTCATATTTTTAAATGGCAATATTTATTTATGTCTTCAGTTACAAATATTTCTTCCATCTAGTATAGAATCATAGTATAGTAGAGTTGGAAGAGACCTCATGGGCCATCCAGTCCAACCCCCTGCCAAGAAGCAGGAAATCGCATTTAAAGCACCCCCGACATATGGCCATCCAGCCTCTGCTTAAAAGCCTCCAAAGAAGGAGCCTCCACCACAGTCCGGGGAAGAGAGTTCCACTGCCGAACAGCCCTCACTGTGAGGAAGTTCTTCCTAATGTTCAGGTGGAATCTCCTTTCCTGTAGTTTGAAGCCATTGTTCCGCGTCCTAGTCTGCAGGGCAGCAGAAAGCAAGCTTGCTCCCTCTTCCCTATGACTTCCCCTCACATATTTGTACATGGCTTTCATGTCTTCTCTCAGCCATCTCTTCTGCAGGCTAAACATGCCCAGTTCTTTAAGCCTCTCCTCATAGGGCTTGTTCTCCAGACCTTTGATCATTTTAGTTGCCCTCCTCTGGACGCTTTCCAGCTTTACAGTTCTGCACAAAATGCTGGTGACTAATTCCATCCCAGTGGAAGCCCAAAATATGGATGATGACTATTCAACCCTGTTTTCTTTTATGTACCCCCCCCCCGAAACAGAGTCTTTCATTCTTTGTCCTAGACCCCAACTACACTGCCATATAAATTCCAGATTATCTGCTTTGAACTGGTTTGTATTTACCTACACTGCCATATAATCCAGTTCAAAGCAGATAATCTGGATTTTATATGGCAGTGTAGATGGGGCCCCAGTTGCTTCTTCCAACTTGTCCCTTTGTGTTCACGAACCAAGACAAAAAC
This sequence comes from Anolis carolinensis, assembly GCF_035594765.1. NCBI lineage: Eukaryota > Metazoa > Chordata > Lepidosauria > Squamata > Anolidae > Anolis > Anolis carolinensis. Next base: position 87,802,086 of record NC_085841.1, read on the forward strand.
AGCTAAAGAAGAGATTGTTGTCTGGAAAGTAATTTCATTATGGATTAATAATAATAATAATAATAATAATAATAATAATAATAATAATACTTTATTTATACCCCGCCACCATCTCCCCAACGTGGACTCGGGGCGGCTTACATGGGGCCATACCCAGAACAATCTTCTATATATATAAAAGAGTGATGGCATCAGGGCAACCCACAAAACAAAAAAACTACAGGCCGCCCAACCTCGAAATTTGACAACACAACCCATCATCCACGGCTCCAGTAAGATACAACAAAAAGAAAAGAAAAATAAAGTCCTAATTAGAGGGAGAGCAATAATTGTTTTTATCCGATTGCTGCCAGTTTAGAGGGCTAATCTCTGCCCACTTCGTCTCCTAGCAACCTACTCAGCCAAAGGACAGCCAGGGTTCAGTTAGGGGACAGGCAGATTTAGGCCTCACTTAGGTCTCTTCCACAGATTATCTAATTTGCGCTGGATTATATGGCAGTGTAGACTCAAGGCCCTTCCACACAGCTATATAACCCATTTATAATCTTATATTATCCGCTTTGCACTGGATTATCTTGACCCCACACTGCCATATAATCCACTTCAGTCTGTATTTTATACAGCTGTGAAGAAGGGGCCTCATATAATCCAGTTCTAAGCAGATAATATAAGATTATCAATATGCAGTAGAGTCTCACTTATCCAACATAAACAGGCCGGCAGGATAAGTGAATATGTTGGATAATAAGAAGGGATTTAGGAAAAGCCAATAGGCTTTTCCTTGATGCCTCCTTATTAATAGGAGGCATTAATAGGCTTTTCCTTAATGCCTCCTTATTATCCAACATATTCGCTTATCCAACATTCTGCCGGCCCATTTATGTTGGATAAGTGAGACTCTACTGTACTGTATTTACAAATTTACCACTAAAATATCACAATGAATTTAAAACACTGACTACAAAAACATTGCTTATGAAAAGGCAGACTGTGTTGGATAATCCAGAACATTGTATAAGCGAATGTTGGATAAGTGAGATTCTACTTTAATATGAAATAATTACTGGGATAGAATAATGCAGAACAATATAATTTCTAAAACCAGGACAGTAAATAAAGACCAATAGTCTGAAAGCAGGAAAATTCGAAATTCCACAAAGGAAACAATCAGGGCCAGCTAACACCTCCCAAGAAAGGATTCTTCCAGAAAGGAAGCTGAGAAGGGAGTGAAGCACTGTGTATTACCAAAGTCATTATTATTACTATCATTACTATTACTATTATTATTATTATTATTGTTGTTGTGTTGCGGTCAACCGTGAAAATGAATACAATCTGATTCCAAGTATTCAAAAACACTAAAATCAGAATATATAAAAATTAATGTGGTATAATAAAACAGAACAATACAATCTCTAAAATCAGAACACTAAATAAAGAACAACACTCTGAAAACAGGGGAATTCCACACAGGAAACAATCAGGGCCAGCTAACACCTCCCAACAAAATATTCCCATCATCAAAGTCTGGCAAATCCTCTGTTTCTCAGGGCCACAGACAGTAGAAGCACATAAAATATCACAAACAACACCAGTCTGAAAACAAGGGAATTCCAGACAGGAAACAATCAGGGCCAGCTCCCAACAAAAAAATTACTTGGGGTGGAAACAGCCAGGCTTTAAAGCTGCAAGGCCATTACATCCTAATCATTTTTCCTAATTGCAGCATTCATACTTGCCTCCAACAGACAAAAAAAAACCAATCGGAATTTTTGTATATTCACAACCTTTAGGAAATAATATCCCCTGATGGCGCAGCGTGTTAAAGCGCTGAGCTGCTGAACTTCTGGACCGAAAGGCCGCAAGTTTGAATTGGGGGAGCAGAGAGAGCCCCCACTGTTAGCCCCAGCTTCTGCCAACCCAGAAGTTCCAAAACATGCAAATGTGAGTGCATCAATAGGTACTGCTCCGGCGGGAAGGTAACGTCGCTCCATGCAGTCATCCCACATGACCTTGGAGGAGTCTACGGACAACGCCGGCTCTTCGGCTTAGAAATGGAGATGAGCACCAACCCCCAGAGTTGGACACGACTGGACTTAATGTCTGGGGAAAACCTTGACCCTTTACCTTAACTACCACCAATTCCTCAATACTTTATTTCCCATACCACCGGACTTCGCCACAGCAACGCGTGGCCGGGCACAGCTAGTACAATATAAACAGCATATAAAAGAACAACGTATCACAACACAGTGAACAATACAATAAATAATAATATCCATTACAATGCAAATCAAGGAAACAATAAAAACAAGGGCGGACCACATGATTAGTCACACTTGCTGTTCAGCCTATTGAGGATGTATTGTAACCGGTCTGTGGCGCAGGCTGGAAAGCAAGCCAGCTGCAACAAATCAACAAATCACTCTGACAAAGAGGTCATGAGTTCAAGGCCAGCCCGGTGCCTGCGTCTTGTCTCTGTCTCTGTTCTATGTCATGGCATTGAATGTTTGCCTTTATGTGTACAATGTGATCCGCCCTGAGTCCCCTTCGGGGTGAGAAGGGTGGAATATAAATGCTGTAAATAAAATAAAATAAATAAAAAGACTGCTTAGCATTGTTTCCCCCAGGTAAAATAAGAGCAAGAGTTTTAGCACTAGAAGCAGATAGACGCCAGTGCCAATGTAGGAGTCTCATATATACACTCACAAGTGTGCTCCACATAGCCCTTGGGCCTCACAAGGCACATTGAGGGGCCCCATACTGTTGTTCTCTTCCTTGCTCCCCTGGACTCTGTCCCCCACAGCGCCACATCGGTCAGTTCCAGGTACCCTAAAGAGAAGCCACCCAAGGGCTCCTCCAGAAAGTCTCCCCCCCCCCCCCAACGTCACTGAATCATAGAATCATAGAATCATAGAATAGTAGAGTTGGAAGAGACCTCAAGGGCCATCTAGTCCAACCCCCCGCTAAGAAGCAGGAAATCGCATTCAAAGCACCCCCGACAGATGGCCATCCAGCCTCTGCTTAAAAGCCTCCAAAGAAGGAGCCTCCACCACGGCCCGGGGGAGAGAGTTCCACTGCCGAACAGCCCTCACAGTGAGGAAGTTCTTCCTGATGTTCAGGTGGAATCTCCTTTCCTGTAGTTTGAAGCCATTGTTCCGTGTCCTAGTCTGCAGGGCAGCAGAAAACAAGCTTGCTCCCTCCTCCCTATGACTTCCCCTCACATATTTGTACATGGCTATCATGTCTCCTCTCAGCCTTCTCTTCTGCAGGCTAAACATGCCCAGCTCTTTAAGCCTCTCCTCATAGGGCTTGTTCTCCAGACCCTTAATCATTTTAGTTGCCCTCCTCTGGACGCTTTCCAGCTTGTCAGCATCTCCCTTCATCTGCGGTGCCCAAAACTGGACACAGTATTCCAGGTGTGGTCTGACCAAGGCAGAATAGAGGGGGAGCATGACTTCCCTGGATCTAGACGTTATTCCCCTATTGATGCAGGCCAAAATCCCATTGGCTTTTTTAGCTGCCGCATCACATTGTAGGCTCATGTTTAACTTGTTGTCCACGAGGACTCCAAGATCTTTTTCGCACACACTGCTGTCAAGCCAGGCGTCCCCCATTCTGTATCTTTGATTTCCATTTTTTCTGCCGAAGTGAAGTATCTTGCATTTGTCCCTGTTGAACTTCATTTTGTTAGTTTCGGCCCATCTCTCTAGTCTGTCAAGATCGTTTTGAATTCTGCTCCTGTCTTCTGGAGTGTTAGCTATCCCTCCGAGTTTGGTGTCATCTGCAAACTTGATGATCGTGCCTTCTAACCCTTCGTCTAAGTCGTTAATAAAGATGTTGAACAGAACCGGGCCCAGGACGGAGCCCTGCGGCACTCCACTTGTCACTTCTTTCCATGATGAAGACGACGCATTGGTGAGCACCCTTTGGGTTCGTTCGCTTAGCCAATTACAGATCCACCTAACCGTAGTTTTGTCTAGCCCACATTTTACTAGTTTGTTTGCCAGAAGGTCGTGGGGGACTTTGTCGAAGGCCTTACTGAAATCTAGATATGCTACATCCACGGCATTCCCTGTATCGACCCAACTCGTAACTCTATCGAAAAAAGAGATCAGATTAGTCTGGCATGACTTGTTTTTGGTAAATCCGTGTTGACTATTAGCAATGACCGCATTTGTTTCTAAGTGTTTGCAGACCACTTCCTTAATGATGTTTTCCAGAATCTTGCCTGGTATTGATGTGAGGCTGACCGGACGGTAATTGTTTGGGTCGTTCTTTTTTCCCTTCTTGAAGATAGGGACCACATTCGCCCTCCTCCAGTCTGCTGGGACTTCTCCTGTTCTCCAAGAACTCTCGAAGATGATTGCCAGTGGTTCTGAAATAACTTCCGCTAGTTCCTTCAATACTCTTGGATGTAGCTGATCTGGCCCTGGGGACTTGAATTCGTTTAGAGTGGCCAGGTGTTCCTGGACAACTTGTTTCCCTATTTGGGGTTGGATTTCCCCCAATCCTTCGTCCATTCCATGTTGCTGAGGTTGAAGATGGCTTTCTTTTTGTGAGAAGACCGAGGCAAAGAAGGCATTAAGCAGTTCTGCCTTTTCCCTATCCCCTGTCACCATCACCCCATCTACTCCTTGCAGTGGCCCTATCGCCTCCTTTTTCTTCCTTTTTCTACCAACATAAGCAAAAAAACCTTTTTTGTTGTTTTTTATGTCCCTGGCAAGCCTGAGCTCATTTTGCGCTTTAGCCTTGCGAACCTTTTCCCTACAGGAGTTGGCTATACGTTTGAATTCTTCTTTGGTGATTTCTCCCCTTTTCCACTTCTTGTGCATGTCACTTTTGAGCTTTAGCTCAGTTAGAAGTTCTTTGGACATCCATTCTGGCTTCTTTGCACTTGTCTTATTTTTCTTCTTTGTTGGCACTGTTTGCATTTGCGCCTTGAGTATTTCACTTTTGAAAAACTCCCATCCATCCTTAACTCCCTTGTTTTTTAATATCGGCGTCCATGGAATGCCGCTCAGTAATTCCTTCATTTTTTGGAAGTCAGCTCTCTTAAAGTCCAGAATGCGTGTTTGACTTGTCTTAGTTTCAGCATTCCTTTGTATTGCAAACTGCAGGAGCACATGGTCACTTGCCCCTAAGGATCCAACCACTTCAACTGTATTGATCAGGTCTTCCACATTTGTTAAGATTAGATCAAGAGTTGCTGATCCCCTTGTTGCCTCTTCTACCTTCTGGACCATAAAATTATCTGCAAGGCAAGTGAGGAATTTGTTGGACTTTGTACTCTTGGCTGAGTTTGTTTTCCAGCAGATATCGGGATAATTGAAATCGCCCATGACTACTATATCTCTTCTTTGTGCCTGTTTGGTCAGCTGTTGACAGAAGGCTTCATCAAGTCCTTCATCCTGACTCGGAGGTCTGTAGTAGACACCCACGACAAGATCTTTTTGAGTCCCGGTTCCCTTGATTCTTATCCAGATGCTTTCAAGCTGGTTTCCCGGATTACAGTCTTGCATTTCTTCTGCAACGTAACTGTTTTTGACATATAAAGCTACTCCCCCTCCTCTCCCCTTTGTTCTATTTCTGTGAAAGAGGTTATAGCCCTCAATGGTTAAATTCCAGTGATGGGAGTCATCCCACCAGGTTTCAGTGATGCCTATGACATCGTATGTGTGGTGCTGTGCTAGGAGTTGGAGTTCGTCTTGCTTATTTCCCATGCTCTGAGCATTAGTGTAAAGACATGTAAGCCCCTGTGACCTCCCCTCGAACTGTTTATTTGGGATTATTGTGCTCTCTGTACTTGGTCCTTGCTGTGTTTGTGCAGCCCTCCGTTTAGCCTTACGGCGGTTCCCTGTGGTCGTGGGTAATATAGTGTTCGCCAGGCTGTTGTTCCCCTCCCCCAGTGGATTTAGTTTAAAGTGCGCCTGATGAGGTTTGTGAGTCTGTGTGCAAAAAGATGTTTTCCTACTTGTGTGAGATGCACCCCATCGCTTGCCAGTAGTCCATCCTCTTGGAAGAGTAGACCATGGTCAAGGAAGCCAAAATGCTCCTCTTGACACCATTTTCTGAGCCAGTTATTGACCTGTACTATTTTTCCGGCCCTTGTAGAGCCATGTCCTACAACGGGGAGGAGGGATGAAAAGATCACATGTACATTATACAGTTTTAGCTTTGTTCCCAGAGCTCGAAAATCATTTGTGATCTTTTGAAAAGTATGCCTAGCGGTGTCATTGGTACCTACATGAATCAACATAAGGTGGGGAGGGTGATGGGGCTTTAGGAGCCTGCTGATCCTCTGAGTGATATGGTGTATTTTTGCCCCCGGGAGGCAGCATGTTTCTCGAGCCATCCCATCCGGTCTGGAAATGATGGCTTCCGTTCCTCTAAGGAGGGAGTCACCTACTACCAAGACCTGTTTCCTTTGAGGATTGACAGGGTCCCTTTTGTGCAAGACAGTGTGTATGTCCCCTGAAGAGTGTTCCTGTTGAAGTGAATCATGTAGGTGTAAAGTGTTGTCCTCCTCCTCAACATCCCCAGTGCATTCATCAATGACAATCCATTGAGATACATCCGAGAGCCCATTACTCTCCCAAGGATGTTCCTGTTGCTCCTGGTCTATGATTGGGGATGGAGCATTTGCATGATTACATAAGTGTGACTGTGGTGATGCACTGTCCCTGTCAGGGCTATCCCCTGCGCATTGATCCAGGATGGTCCACTGAGTGGTATCTAAGAAACTGTGGTCCTCCACAAGATGTGTTTCCTGATTGTATGTTAATGATGTAAGAATTTCAAATCTGTTGTGTAAATGCAGCTGAGCAGAGGAGTTCTGTGGAGGCTGCCCGGTCCTGCGTCTCCTTCTATGGGTGACCTCCTTCCAAGCCTGAGGGTTGTCTACCTTTGAGTTGATCTCCCCATGGTCTTGGTGGTGTTGGTGTGATGCAGGCTGCTGATCTACAGCAGCGTGTTGTGCAGTGTCCAAGAAGAGCTCGAGTGCCTGAATGTCCTTAAGGGTCTTAATACGGTGCTCGAGCTGTTGGATCCTCTGCTCCATCAGAGTCATCTGTTTGCATTTGGAGCAGATGTAGTTATCTAGTTTTTGTGTGAAAAAGCGGAACATGCCACAGCTGGTGCATGTGATGGGAATGTTTTGCTTTTGTTGCATCTCTTGGTGAGCGTGGTGGCCAAGTGGGATCTTTGTACAGTTAAGTAATATGCACGCACTTTATGTGCAGACTGCAACAAACCACCTCTTTGTGTATTTGTTTATGTTGCTTTGTTTCCTGTATGTAATGCAAAGGATAGTTAGTAAAGGTGCCTTTTTCTGGCAAATAAAGCTTTCCCAGAAACTCAATTAACAGGGGACAATGCCTGCTGTCAATCAACTTAAGTATGCCTGCTGTCAGTCAAGCCCACACTCAGTTTAAAATCTTAGCCAAATCTTAGCCAAATCCTACCTGAAGCCAGGGAGCAGAAATGTCCTCCTGCTGCCTCTGCCTCTGCGAGAACCAACTGCCCTTCTGGGATCAGGCTCTGGCAGAAACTCACACTGGCAAATAAAGCTTTCCCAGAAACTCAATTAACAGGGGACAATGCCTGCTGTCAATCAACTTAAGTACCTGGCTCTCTTTCAACACAACAGTCACACAACAGTTAGACTTTGACCACAGGAGCCAAGCCCAAACTCAGTTTAAAATCTTAACCAAATCTTAGCCAAATCCTACCTGAAGCCAGGGAGCAAAAATGTCCTCCTGCTTCCTCTGCTTCTGCGAGAACCAACTGCCCTTCTGGGATCAGGCTCTGGCAGAAACTCACACTGGCAAATAAAGCTTTCCCAGAAACTCAATTAACAGGGGACAATGCCTGCTGTCAATCAACTTAAGTACCTGGCTCTCTTTCAACACAACAGTCACACAACAGTTAGATTTTGACCACAGGAGCCAAGCCCAAACTCAGTTTAAAATCTTAACCAAATCTTAGCCAAATCCTACCTGAAGCCAGGGAGCAAAAATGTCCTCCTGCTTCCTCTGCTTCTGCGAGAACCAACTGCCCTTCTGGGATCAGGCTCTGGCAGAAACTCACACTGGCAAATAAAGCTTTCCCAGAAACTCAATTAACAGGGGACAATGCCTGCTGTCAATCAACTTAAGTACCTGGCTCTCTTTCAACACAACAGTCACACAACAGTTAGACTTTGACCACAGGAGCCAAGCCCAAACTCAGTTTAAAATCTTAGCCAAATCTTAGCCAAATCCTACCTGAAGCCAGGGAGCAAAAATGTCCTCCTGCTTCCTCTGCTTCTGCGAGAACCAACTGCCCTTCTGGGATCAGGCTCTGGCAGAAACTCACACTGGCAAATAAAGCTTTCCCAGAAACTCAATTAACAGGGGACAATGCCTGCTGTCAATCAACTTAAGTACCTGGCTCTCTTTCAACACAACAGTCACACAACAGTTAGACTTTGACCACAGGAGCCAAGCCCAAACTCAGTTTAAAATCTTAGCCAAATCTTAGCCAAATCCTACCTGAAGCCAGGGAGCAAAAATGTCCTCCTGCTTCCTCTGCTTCTGCGAGAACCAACTGCCCTTCTGGGATCAGGCTCTGGCAGAAACTCACACTGGCAAATAAAGCTTTCCCAGAAACTCAATTAACAGGGGACAATGCCTGCTGTCAATCAACTTAAGTACCTGGCTCTCTTTCAACACAACAGTCACACAACAGTTAGACTTTGACCACAGGAGCCAAGCCCAAACTCAGTTTAAAATCTTAACCAAATCTTAGCCAAATCCTACCTGAAGCCAGGGAGCAAAAATGTCCTCCTGCTTCCTCTGCTTCTGCGAGAACCAACTGCCCTTCTGGGATCAGGCTCTGGCAGAAACTCACACTGAGTTCGTGGTGGAGCACCTCCCTCTGCTCTCCTGGTTTCGCCCGCCTGCTGCCCTTTGCCTATCATCACGTGGCCCATGCGGCAGTCGGCAGCTGTTTCGGGACAGCAGCTCCGCAAGCCACACACGCATTAGGGCTCCTTCCATGCTTGCCACAGGACACGAAGTGAAGGGCAACAGGTGGCCCTAGGGGCGGAGCCAGAGGGGTGGAGGGAGGTGGCCAATTAGGAACTCGGTGATGTAGGGGGAAGGCCCCACACCAAATAAGAGCATGGGGCGATGCAGGGAGGGGCACGGCCTCTCCTGAAGGCCAGGCAGCACTAGGCGATACATTTCGGGTGCGGAAACCTCTGGGTTTCTGTTAATGATGTTGTTGCTATTGTTATGACAAAAGCCAGATGGCCAAATGTTGAGGTTGCTTTAATTGTGTTTTTCCTGCATGGCAGAAGGGGCCTGGACTGGATGGCCTCTGCGGTTTCTGCTTCATTATTATTGTCATTATTATTGTTATTTTTGGGATTGCTTTGATTGTGTTTTTTCTGCACGGCAAAAGGGGGCTGGACTGGATGGTCTCTGCTGTTTCTGCTATTATTATTATTATTATTATTATTATTATTATTATTATTATTATTACATAGGCCAGATGGCCAACTGTTGGGGCGCTTTGATTGTGGTTTTCCCTTTCCTGCAGAATATTTTATTTATTTTCTTTTTTGCACTGTGCAAATTAGTTCGCACAAACACTCTCCTCTCCATATATCTGCCACTGTCCTGCCCCATGCCTAATATATATACATTATATATAATATATAATATAAACTTTTATTGGGGCACCACGAGAAACCTTTGCTTCAAAAAGGGCTCCACAGCTGAAACTGTTTGAGAACCCCTGATATAAAAGATATGAGACTACACCAACATAGAGCACTAAAAATGAAATTGTGGACTCTATAAATAATTCATGCCAAATGGATGGAATAAGCTCTTGAATGAAGAAAAACTACTGACCAATTATATCAATGAAAAGTCTCTTGAACATTTTCCAGAAGGTCTTTAAATATTTTAGCTATCAGTACAGCAATAAAGGCAAGGATCAATTTTCATCCCTTCATCGTTTTTGAATTTTTAGCTGAAAAAGTAACTCAGAACTGACTGGAAGTCACTTTTGGTTACATTTCACTTCTTTTTCAGCTAGCATGAAACTACTTCAGTAAATTTGAGGGTCAAGATGAAAAATATTTGGAAGCATAACTCTAATCCAGATGATACTTTTGTAATGCTTTTCACCTTTCTCGCTCTGTCTCTTTTTCAAAAAATGTGCTATCTAAGTTGGGCTGCCCTTTCCTACACTTGTTATATGCTTCTTAGTCCTGTAGTTTTATTCGATGCTTAGATCATAGGTCTTTCAAAGGCAAACAAATAAATACATGAAAACCAGATTATTAAATACAATATAAAATACACAACTAAAATCCTATATAAATCATTAAAATGCTACATATATCAATAGCAAGATACACCCTTAAAATATTACATAAGATACTGCATGGACTAGCACCTGCATAATTGAAAACCAAGTAAAACCAAGTAAATACAGCATTATTAAAACTTAAGCAGGGAACACCTTGGATATAAACAATCACTACAGTAGAGTCTCACTTATCCAACATAAGCGGGCCGGCAGAACGTTGGATAAGCAAATATGTTGGATAATAAGGAGAGATTAAGAAAAAACCTATTAAACATCAAAATAGGTTATGATTTTACAAATTAAGCACCAAAACATCATGTTATACAACAAATTTGACAGAAAAAGTAGTTCATTACACATTAATGCTATGTAGTAATTACTGTATTTACGAATTTAGCACCAAAATATCACAATGCATTGAAAACATTGACTACAAAAATGCGTTGGATAATCCAGAACGTTGGATAAGTGAGACTACTGTATTAGTTAAAACCATCCCCAGCACAGTCAACTGCAATATCAGAAATTAATCTTGCCCAGATTTTCCGTGCTGCCAGGGCAAAAAGAGACACCTTGTAAGCGACCACAGGATTAATTGTAATAAATAAATAATGTCAGCCAAAAGATAGAAAATCTTTTCTGACACAGTATTGGTTTGAAGGAGATAAAGAATAGGCCCCGGGATATTATTGGCTCAGAATACAGAGGGCAGGAAAACAAATAGTGAGACAAATCCTCAATTTCCAGGGCCCCGTAAACATAAATGAAGAACCAGAGGGATGCCCGTGTGTCTACCATCAATCACCACTGTGGGCATACCTTGAAAATGAAGGGCTCTGAAAATGAGCTCTAAAGGTCGTGGTAGTAAGGGCCTTACCATATTTATTTCAGTCAATCTGCATGTGGACATTCAACCTTTGGATAGTTCCATCCCACAATATATACAGGCCCTCCTCATTACGAGTATGTTCCTACACTTGTTAGTTAAGTCGTGTGTATGAGAGCAGAGACAGCAATGTGACAGTACTATTTCAGCCGTTTACAATTATTTTACCAGAGTTTTCCATGTTTCTATGCACCACATATATGATCTTCGTGTCTGTTCTCTTTGTCTCCATTTCTATACATTAAACACCTTGAGAAAGGTTCTATTTGTTGCTTCTCATTTTCTAACTTGGCTCTGAAGCTTTGCCAGATATGTGCTCTGAATCTTGGCTCTAGAATTGTACATCTTTTCTGCCAAAACTTTATTGTTAATTCATTCAGTCACTTCCGACTCTTTGTGACCTCATGGACCAGCCCATGCCAGAGCTCCCTGTTGGCCATTGCCACCCCCAGCTCCTTCAAGGTCAAGCCAGTCACTTCAAGGATACCATCCATCCATCTTGTCCTTGGTTGGCCCCTCTTCCTTTTCCCTTCCATTTCCCCCAGTATCGTGATCTCCAAGCTTTCCTGTCTTCTCATTAAGTGGCCAAAGTACTTCATCTTTTCCTCTAAGAGCACTTTCCCCATTTTTGGTGAATACTGCAGTTACTTTGGTGTCAGTATTTACATGGTCAGACATATCTCAAGCTCAAAGATTTCTGAAGCAACCTCTCTCTAAGCTGGCCTTTCAGTTGACGAAATGTAGGAAGAATAAGGCAAAGCATTTTAGTCTGAGCCAAAGAAAAAGACAACAAGAGTAATTTTTGAATATTTACTATCAGGATCTGGTATTTTGTTTCTACCAGTAACCAGTATTTCATGTGTGTTTTATCTTTTAGAATTGGCTTGATGTTTCAAAGGAAATCAAAAGACAGATTCACAGTAAGTACTTCCATTTTTGAGTATATTTACATTATTATTGAAGAAATGAAGGAGGCTTTTCATGCTGACTTTTGAGTTGTATGTTTCTATTGACTCTTAAGTTTAGTTGCCTATTTATAAGCTGGATTCATCATATTTTTCTGCAATGGATGGAGGTTCTAATGGTGTAAAATACTATTAACACAATGAAGAATTTGTAAGCAGTGTAGGTCAGGAGCCAGGCATGTAGCCGGGGAGGGGGGGCTTGAGGGACTTCAGCCCCCCCCCCCCCCCGAAATTCTCAGGGTGGTCCGAAAGAAGGCCTTACATTCATGATTTAAACTGTTATGTTTATTCATATCATGATCTGATCACCATGCTCAATATATCCCATATGCATGGGGGTATTGGGATAACAATACAAAATGTTTGCTAGGGTAGACCCTCCTCCGCTCAGACTCCCCCCCCCCCCCCCCCGAACCAAAATCCCGCCCCTCTCGAAATCCTGGCTACAGGCCTGTCAGGAGCAGTCAATTTGTAAAATAATATATCACATCTGAAATGTGATAAGTAGACAAGGATGTTTTAGTAGTATGTGGTATTATATGGTCATGACTTATGACAGCAGTGATGGCCTCTAAGATGGCTCACTGAGCAATCTGTCGATTACTGCTGCATGGCACTGTAAAGGAGATTAGATTTCTAGACTCAACTTGAGGTGAGAGTAGTGTTATAGCCAACACCGTACAAGTTTGTGGACAATCATTATCCATCAGTTTCTGATGGCAGCAATAGTAACTGCCTGTACTGAAGATAATGTGGTTGCATATTCTCTAGAGCTCCTAACATTTCAAGATAAGGGATTAAATTTCCCTGCTTCCTCCCTGTTCCCTATTGCCATGTAGTAACCATTAGTAATTATGCTATATGGTAATGACCATCTGCTTTGCTGGCTACGACATTATAGTAGTAAATATGTGTGAATGTGTTAGTTACAACAGTACTTGGTGCAGTGATCCTTGGAAAACAGTCGTTGTACTAATTGGAGCTTCCAGGCCGTCTTCAAAGGCAGCCCCACGTAGAGCGCGTTGTAGTAATCCAGACAGGATGTGATCAGAGCATGGACCACCTTGGCCAAGTCAGACTTCCCAAGGGACGGGCGCAGCTGGCGCACAAGTCTTAGTTGTGCAAATGCTCCCCTGGCCACCGCTGAGACCTGGGGTTCCAGGCTCAGCGATGAGTCCAGGAGAACACCCAGACTGTGAACCTGCGTCTTCAGAGGGAGTGCGACCACGTCCAACACAGGCTGTAACCCTATACCCTGTTCGGCCTTACGACTGACCAGGAGGACCTCTGTCTTGTCTGGATTCAATTTCAATTTGTTCGTCCTCATCCAGTCCGACACAGCAGCCAGACACCGGTTCAGGACCTGAACAGCCTCCTTAGTGGCGTGAAGGGCATTGATTCTGCCTACCCTGGGAAAGTCTTTGGAAGCAGAGCTTCAGAAGAAGGCTTCCATAAAGAGGAGACTCCAGCAGAACTCAGCATCTTTGAGGATGGATGCAGTGACTTCCTCCGAGCAATCCTTCTGCCGCTTTTCGCCATCCTTCCCTCTGGCACAACCATGTCTTCTCTGCTGGACTCAGTAGCAGACTCTCTTTCTGAGGATGAACTCCAGGACTCTACTCAGAGGTCCACAAACATGATCATCCAGAGGCCCACCCCAACTGCTGTGCAGTCACCACTCCCGGTTCGACAAGAGCTATTCTCAGATCAACCATCGACCCCACAAGTTGATCGGGGTAAGCAGTCTTCCCGTCTGGCGAGTGCTGTGCAGGTATCTGCTTTGAAGCAACTGCTGCCTCCTCCCAAAAAAAATGACCATATCTCCAGCTCCGGAACCAGACAGACCAGAGGAATCTGCTTGCTTGGAAGAGCCTCACCCTTCAGATGACCGAGACCATGAAGCCGGGTCACAGGATTCTGCCTCAGTTCTATTCTTCGGTGTAGAACTTTCCCCTACCTATGACGCATATGCAGTCGACTCTCCGTCCCTTACAGATAATATACGTGGATTTGGGGAACAAATGGTGAGAATGGCGGAAGCGTATGGCATAGAAATCAAGCAAATAACTAAGACCATTAGCAACACTGTTTTCAAAAGTGTTCAAGGTATAGCCCCGCTGGCAACCCAACTCCTGTTTCTCTTGTACCTCCTGGAGGTCATCCAGGCGTCTTAAAAGAATCCTTTGTCAAACCCACCCAGCTCTAAGAAAATAAAATATTGGTATAGGATTGACAGCCAAGCTCAAAGTGGTTGGCAAACCATCCAACACCGAACCCAGTAGTTGTCAAGGCCTCCCAGTTATCTGGCAAACAAAACTCCATGCCAGCCAACAGAGAAGGCAAGGAAGAAAACTATTCTGAGGCAACATTACTCACCAGAATAGCAAATTAAAAACCTGCTCAATTCCACGCTAAACTTTCAGAAGATAAAGCAGTGTTGAACACCCTGCAACAAGAGGTGACATTCTTAGCTCACCATCAAACTCATGACAAAGCATATCACAGACACAGCAGGAAAAATGATTGCCCACACCAACGCCATCCAGTGTCACTTATAGCTCCGATCACCAGCATCTGATCACCAGCATCCAGGCAGGTCATAGAGGACCTTCCATTTGATGCCTTGGGACTGTTCAACTGACAATAACTGAAGTCAGGGACTGACAATAACTGAAGTCTAACCAAGACTTTAACATGATGGCAGCCAAATATGGCATGCCCATGACCACACCCCACCAACCTAAACCTCCATGGCAGTCTCACTGCTACAAGAGGTACAATCCTCCATTTCACCAGTGCCAAAAGTCGCCGCCAAACCCAGCCCCATCAAAGACACCAACAAGGCCAACACAACTGTTCAAACAATATGCTCCAGGGCCAGGTTTGACAGGCCCTTGGAAGAAGCAAGTTCCTTCTCAGGCACAGTTGTCGCTTCCATGTCCAATCTTTAATCTCTTTGGCCTCTCTCCAACCCCATCCTGAACAACGCGGCTCTGTTTGCTGATCGCCTCTCTCACTCCACCCACTCAGTGTTCCATCACCTCACATGCATGGGTTTTGGACATTGTTCAAAAAGGCTATGCCTTAGAGTTTGAAGAGCTCTCACCAACACATGCCTCCGTAATCACCTATCATGGAAGAAATTTGAACCCATGGACTCCGACGACAACCCAGTTGCTTTCTTCTCAAGGTACTTTAAAATTCTGCAGAAAGATGGAAGACTTCATCCAAGCCTCGACCTCAGAGCACTAAATCCTTACCTTGAGCCGAAGAAATTCTGAATGGTGACTGTGGCCTTCATCCTTCCACTGTTGAAACAAGGTGACTGGTTTGCCATTATAGACCTCTGGGAAGCTGACTTCAGTATTTCTGTCCAACAGTCCCTTCGAAGATTCCTTGCATTTCGAGTGTGCCACTGCTCCTACCGCTTCATAGTCCTACCATTTGGCCTGTCGACAGTGCCACAGGTATTCACAAAGTGCATGGCAGTTGTAGCAGCCCACCTGAGAAAATGCGGCATTATCCTATTCCTTTACCTGGACTCCTGCTTTCTCACCATCCAATTGGAACCAGTCCTATGAGACAACCATCAGATCACCCTCAATCTCCTCTGATCTCTAGGATTCCTTCTCGACAAAGAAAAATCCAATTTGACTCCCTCCAGAAGAGTAAAGTTCATTGGAGTAATCTTTGATTTTGTTGTGGTTCAGTCTGATGATGAAGGGGGATTTGAAAGGGGATTTGGGTTTCAGTAATCTGTTCCAGGAAATGTGGAACAGCAGTTTGAACAACAGTTTGTTCCTGGGAATGTTGATGTTTCTGAAATGCAGGTGGATTCGGGAAGTGTTGATTGTTTAGAAAAACAGACAGAACAGGGGAATGTGGAAAGCTCTGAGTTTAGCAGAGATGCTGCTGAAGTTTGTGATAAGGAGGATCTTTCACAGGAGTCTGAGAATTGTCAATATCAACAAAGCCCAGATAGAAATGAGGGGGATGAATTTTTGTTAGAAAAGGTTGAAATTGAGATCAGGCCCCAGATGCTCGGTGAGAATTGGAGGCAGGCGCAAGGGAGCTAGAGCCCACAGGAATGCGTTTCTAGCTTGCAAGGAGGGTTAAAGGAAATGTAATTTGGAAAGATTTCAGTCAGAGCAACATTGCTGTTGGAGATTCAACTCTTGCTTAGTTTCGGTTCATGCCTCATCTCATGTTTAGAATCTGTGTTTGGATTTTACTTTTGAAGCTCATGTTTCCTGGTTTCTTCTGAACTGCCTTGCTATTTTTGGGACTTTGTACTTTTATCTATGAAGACTCTTAATTGTATTTGATGGATTGCACTCACAATTGAATTATTGCTTTATTGGTTTTTATTAAGTTTTGCTATTCTTCATCAATAAACTGAAAAACTCAAGCCTGCTGTGGTGGAGTGCGCATGTTGGAGCAAGGTGATCCAGTGTTGAGATGCAACAGATTTGTCACTCCAAAATCACTACTATCTCCGGACAGATTTGATACTATACATTGAGAGATTGCTCGAATCCAAAACTAATGCCGGGTCCGAGAAAAAGCCATATAAACCATTCTAGGCCACATGACATCAACAGTCATGGTCACTCTGTTTTCACGCTTGTGCATCTGCCCTCTGCGAGAGTGGTTTGTAGACAGCTTCAACGCACTACTCCAACACAACTCAAAATTCCTCACGGTATGAAGACGAATCCTTCGAACACTCCTAGTGGAAGATTAGGAGCCATGTGTGCGCAGGGGTGCCATTCCACAAGCCCTGACCACCTGATCAGTAACAACTGTCAAACTTCGGGTGGGGTGCACACTACAACCACCTCATACTGTAGTTAAGAACAGAGGCCAAAAATCACATCAACCTACTCAAATTCCTTGCCATATTCAAAGACATCCAGACATTTGCACTTGTCCTACAGGGAAGACACATTCTGGTCTTCACAGACAACACAACCACCATGTAGTATAAACATATAAGGAGGCACCAGATCAAGAAAGCTCCTGGTGCTCACCATACAACTGTGGGAATGGTGCATCGTGCACAATATTCACCTGATGGCAACTCACCTGCCAGAGAAACAGAACAGCCTGGCAGATCACCTCAGCCACTTAAAATCGACATCCCACAAATGGAGACTAAATTCTCAAGAACTATACAAGGTCTTTGACAAGTGGGGCTGGCCGTCGATAGACCTCTTCGTATCGCCACAGAACGCCCAGCTGAAACTCTTCGGAACCAGGAGGGAACTGGATGCAGAGGGTTGCCCTGGAGGTCTGTTTCTCCTATCCTGGAACAGGGACTTCTTCTATGCCTTCCTTCCCCTGGCTCTGATATTGCAGGTGATTGAATGAATTCTTCTCTTCAAAACCAGTTGCATTCTGGTGACTCCAGCCTGGCCCAGGCAGACGTGGTTCCCCACTCTGATGCACCTCTGTCGGCGTCAACACCACATTTTCGCGCAGACACCCTAACTTCTCTTGATGGAAGATGAACAAGTACTCCACCCTGACATTCCTGTGTATACACAGAGACCACGAAGAAGAATCACAGGTTGCTTACCTGTAACTATGTTTCTTTATGTGATCCTCTGTGAATTCACACAGTTCTGCCCATTCCTCCCTTCATTCATGCAAACCTCCTCCTTTCTAGCTGCTTGCAGCTTAGGAACCGAGGAGTCACCAGCCAGGGTGCCTTTTATGCCCTGGGGAGGAGTGGGCAGGGTTGCTGTCAAAATTTGAAGCTAGAGCTTGGAGAAGCTTTCTGTTAGGATCTGTGCAGGCGCAATTAGATCCATCTGTGTGAATTCACAGAGGACCACTTGAAGAAACATGGTTACAGGTAAGTAACCTGTCCCTCATTCAAGTGATAATTAGCTTACTATGACATGCAGACCAGAACATTTTGCTGTGTACTCAATATGTGGCCACTTTTTCTAGCTGCAAGGAGTAGAAACTAGCTTCGAAAGAGAGAAAGGGAGTGGTGAGATTTCCTAAGATAGAATCATAGAATTGGAAGGGCCACCCAATCCACATCCCTGTCATGCAGGAATGACAGCCAGGTTGAAATGGATGTAGACAATCAGCCTTATCGAGCAACCCCTTTAACTGGGATACTACCATATACTTCATTACTTTGCTGGAAAATTGGATATTGGCCAAGCAGCTTGATGTCAGAAAATCCAGTGGTGCCATAATAGAACAGTGTGAAAAAAAATACAACGAAATGATTTGAAAGAGTTAACAATTCCGTTCTTAGTACACTTCTGCATTTGTACCTATTTTTTTTCCCTTTGGAACTTCCATATTACAGATTTGCCCTGGATGTTTACCTTTAATGTGAAGTTTTATCCTCCAGATCCTTCACAGTTAACAGAAGATCTCACCAGGTAGGCACAATTCTAAGCTTTATGACTTGACTCTGAATCATTGGTCATGTGTTGTCATGGAAGAAAAAATATGACTGCACTTTTAAAACTAATTGGTTTTTATTTTCACATTACCTTTCATAGATATAAATCCACTTCTTCAGATGCATTACTGAATAGTATTAAGATCTCACATACAAAGCATATTTACATAGTTGTGGCAGTGGGGTAAAATGTAATAAGATACAGAAAGATACAGCTCAGGTGCATAAGGTGCTACAGCTTTTTCAGCTCTTTGCAGTGGTTAGTTTTGTTGTGTGGAAGCAATGAATCTTCTTTCCAAAAGTCAATTTCCACAGTTCAGAACTTTCTCTTGAGAATATGATTCTTGTATCAATATATGTAGTGTGTCATGAAGCCATTGGCCATATCTCTGCTAATGAATTAGAATTTGTGAATACTGTGTGTCCAAGCAAGTAGAAATGTACAGAGTACAATAACATCACTGACAATACCAAAGGAATATTTATTTGCTCTTCCTCCATCCAATGCCAGCATTGCTCTTAGAATCATAGAGTTGGAAGAAACCTCATGGGCCATCCAGTCCAACCCCCTGCAAAGAAGCAGGAAAATCACATTCAAAGCACCTCCGACAGATGGCCATCCAGCCTCTGCTTAAAAGTCTCCAAAGAAGGAGCCTCCACCACACTCCAGGGCAGAGAGTTCCACTGCTGAACCGTCTATATTGGATAAACAGGACAGTCTCTATGCTCATGATTAATGGAAACAAATCTGACATTAGAAACCAGTTGCAGAACATTTCAGCCTTCCTGGACACAGTGAGATTTACTGTGCTCCTAGCCAGCCTAACCAATGATTAAGAACGTTGGGAATTGCCATTTAATGACATCTTAAAGGCCCTACATTTTTTGCTCTTGCTTTAGATGATGAATTCATGTGATTTTTTTATGGAAGAGGGCTGTAGTGTGAAAGGCAAAAGTAGGAACAGAACAAGAACATTGAGTCTATAGCAAATGTCCAAAAAACATAGGTCACTAGAAGGATAATTGAAGGGTGTAACATTTTCCTCATTGAAAGAATGCTCCAATAAGAATATTTTGTTTTGAACTAAAATACATCCTCTTCGTTGGAAATACTTTGTTCTTGAAAAATGTAAATGTGATATTGTTATGGATATCTTGATGCTCTGATGCTGAACCACTACAACGTCCACTCCCAGTTTGGAAAAATATTCAATTTTTGACTTTCAACCAACTACCTTTATTCACAGATCTAGTTTCCAGTCTCATCTGGTAGTAGCACTCTTCTGGAACAGCAAATTCAGTTTCTGTCCGTTTACCAAAATATAGAATGATAATATTCTTAGGATTGTTATACTTTTTAATTTTTTCATGGTAATTTGCAGTTGTATTACCCTGTTTCCCCGAAAATAAGACAGGGTCTTATATTAATTTTTGCTCCCAAAGATGCACTAGGTCTTATTTTCAGGGGATGTCTTATTTTTCCATTAAGAAGAGCTCACATTTATAACAACAAAATGAACATTTATTATATACTGTAAAGTAGTTGTCATCACAAACCAGCATAACCAGACAAACTATGAATCCTATCAAGAATTTCTTGTTACTACCATTATTTACATGTACAACAATCTATGGTACCTCTTGCAGTTTAGGTTTCACAGGTTTCCACGCTGATTTCTCTTTATTCTAGTTTCAATGTAGTCATTAATGATGAATAATATAATGTAATATACTATAATAATAATATGATAATATAATAATTATATAATGATATACAATATATTAATGAGATAATATAATAATAAGATATAAAAATAACAGAATATGATAATAATATGGTATTAATAGGATAATATAATAATGGGATATAATAACAGAATAGCATAATAATATAATAATAATAATAGGATAATATAATAGAATAATAGAATGGAATAGAATGATATAAAATATATTAGTAGGATAATATAAAATGGAATATAATAATAAAACAGAATATGCTAATAATAATAAAATAATATGACAATATAATAGAATAATAGTATAGAATATAATGATATAAAATGTATTAATAGGATAATATAAAATGGAATATAATAATAACAGAATAATAATATAATAATATGAAAATATAATAGAACTAGCTGTGCCCGGCCACGCGTTGCTGTGGCGTTGTCTGGTGGTGTCTGTATTTTATAGGCAGTGAGGAAGAGGCCTAAGTGAGGCCTAACTTTGCCTGTCCCCTGGGCTGAGTGGGTTGCTAGGAGACCAAGTGGGCAGAGCTTAGCCTTCTAACTGGCAGCAATTGGATAAAAACAATTATTCCTCTCCCTCTAATTAGGACTTTATTTTTCTTTTCTTTTTGTTGTATCAACCTAGAGGCATGGATGAGGGGTTGTGCTGTCAATTTTTGAGGTTGTGGGGTGTTTAGTTTTGTTGTTTTGTCAGTCGCCAGGATTCCATCACTCTTTTATATATATAGATAATAATATAATAATAATATAATGATATAATAATAATAATAGAAAAAATAATATAATGATATAAAATATATTAATAGGATAATATAATAATGGGATATAATAATAGTAACAGATATGATGATAATAATATGGTAATAGAATAATAGTATAAAATAATAAGTTTCATGGCATAGGATAGGAATAAGGATGAGAGGAGAATCCCTATGCGTCCTGTACCTTTAAGAAACAGAAAGAGCAGGACAAGTGGAAAGCCCTCTTCCTTCCCTCCCACCCTCCCTTGCCCTGGCTCCAGGAGCCAATCAGAAGCCTTGGGGGCAAAGGGAGCATAGCCAGGACGGAGACGGAAGGAAGAAACAGCAGCGCAGCAGCAGCCACGGAGGCTGGGGGACAGGCAAGGCAAGGCCAGCAAGCACTTTCTCTCCCTCCCTCCCCCCGGTGTGTATGAATGAGTGCTGCTTCTGCCCTGCAGCCATGCTTCCCAATGGAACTCTGCTGCAGCCTTAGTTGCTAGGTCTTACTTTCAGGGGAGGCCTTATATTTGGCAATCCCCCCAAACCCCTGCTAGGTCTTATTCTTTGGGAAGGTCTTATTTTAGGGGAAACACGGTAGTAATGAATAATTTCAGGGACATATTTCATGGCAGTATATTTTTGTTGTTACAGATTTGTTTCTACAATAACAATTCTGGTTTGCTTCACTGTTTTCCCATGAAGCATGTATTGTATCTGTAATTAACAGATCAACATAGAATATCTTCTTTCCAAATAGTTACAGTCATTGTTTAACATGTAATGAAGTCTATTGTACAGGCTAATTTAAATCTTTTGCAAAGTAATATGAGATGAACATGACTAATGTCTGTGAATATTTTAATTATATTTTTTCCATTAGAGGTTAGAATATTTGTGGCTTTAACACAATACATATAATTTTATATAAGAACAGGGCACACTTAATATTATTTGAATATACAATACTAAATTATTTTTTAGAGTTGTTCAGGTTGCTGCTAATTGATTGAAACAGAGATTTGAATCCATTTGTTAGTCCCAGCTAGAGTAAACCCATTGAAGCATTGCTGACTTGCCACAAGCAATTGATTTACTGGGTGTATGCCAGTAAGTACTGTCAACTAGATATATGCTAAAATATTATTTTCACTTCCTTGAAAAAGTAAAATGTGTTTGTTTTATAGATGTTTTTTAAATGGTCTTTTAGGTACTTCCTATGTTTGCAGCTTCGTCAGGATATAACTTCTGGCCGGCTACCATGTTCTTTTGTGACTCATGCTCTCCTTGGTTCATACACTCTGCAAGCTGAACTGGGTGACTATGATACAGAGGAGCACAACAGTGATTACATAGGAGATTTCCAATTTGCACCAAATCAGACGAAAGAGATGGAAGAGAAAGTAGTAGAGTTACACAAAACACATAGGTATGTCACTTTCCAAACATTTGAGTTGTATTCACTTTCTCTCTTGATGATAGCATGTGGGATAGTGGATTCATGTTGGAATGCTAATATTTAGAATCTTTATTTTCATTATTTGCGTAATTTAGAACATCTGGAAAGTAAAAACGCCAAGAGAGTTGGGGTGGGGAGCTATTGTTCTTAGTTAAAGAAATTCTGAAGACTTGCCATGAAAATCAACCAGAGGTGTATCAATTGACTTGGGAAGTAAGGATGGTAGTAAACAATCACCAGTGGAAAAGTTCAAATAGAGCTTATACTTCAAAATTAAAAACATATTCCATTATCACATGTCCTCTAGGCATACTAGTTATGACTGCAGAGATTCCGTGTTGTCTGCATGTTTTTTTGTTTGTTTTTTGTTTTTTGCTTTTTACCCGGTGGCGAAGTGCGTTAAAGCGCTGAGCTGCAGAACTTGCAGACCGAAAGGTCCCAGGTTCAAATCCCGGGAACGGCTTGAGCGCCCACTGTTAGCTCCAGCTCCTGCCAACCTAGCAGTTCGAAAACATACATATGTGAGTAGATCAATAGGTACTGCTCTGGCGGGAAAGTAATGGTGCTCCATGCAGTCATGCTAGCCACATGACCTTGGAGGTGTCTATGGACAATGCCGGCTCTTTGGCTTAGAAATGGAGATGAGCACCAACCCCCAGAGTTAGACATGACTGGACTTAACATCAGGGGAAACCTTTACCTTTTTACTGTGCCCTGATGGTAATATCGAAATGCATTTGAGCAGTTGACAGTTCCTTCTAAATGAACAAGTTTTGAATGTAACTTAGCAGAAACATTATAAAGATAGTTATTAGGGAAGGAATGCTGGTCTTGTTCGATTTGATCTGATCTGATCAAGCAAGACTTGTATTGTTATACATACTGATTTTGCATTTGCTTTTCCCTTCTCTAAAATACTTCCAGAGGTCTGACTCCAGCACAGGCAGATTCCCAGTTCTTAGAAAATGCCAAGAGGCTTTCCATGTATGGAGTGGATTTACACCATGCTAAGGTATTCATCAGCATTTTACTAGAATATGCATTTTATTGAGAAAATACAGTATCCCATGTATCCCAGCTGCCTTTTGCCTAACGTGTGGGTCCATTCCGTTTATGAGCTTCTTGATGTGAAGTCTAAGGAGAAATGGGTTTTTAAAAAGTACTTGAGGATACATTGCAATTTCAGAACATTGTGTATTTTATGTTGGCTTAGACCTTTGAGTAGTTATGCCTGTAATTGAAAACTATGAAAAATGTATGAGGCTGGAGATTTTATTTCTGCGGGCCTGCTTTGCTCCTGCCACCTTCAACATATCTCTAATCAAAATTACTGCTTCATCCAAGAAGCATTCAGGGGTTGCAAAAGGCACCTTGTCCAACCAGTTTTATGGACATAGGAAGCAAAAAAGAGGGGAAGAGTGCACCAGTTCTTTTCATTGTCTCTCTTCCATCAATTGAGTGATTGGCAGAAGAGGATAGCAGTAGATTGTTGGGGATTGTGGATGATAGATGGAAGCTCTTACGTGTGCCTATAAGCCCAGAGTCACCTTGCAGAATGATGCACCACTCAGCTTCGCAGAACAAACAACACAAGAACTTTTATTGAATCCAAGAGATCAACAGAACAAGGGTATTTACAATAGTCCCTCTGATTGCTTACAGAAATCAGCAGTCATAAGCAGTCCTGTCTTATTCCATAATCTACTTCAGTGAAGATCAGAAGCAAACAAGGCCTCAAAAATAGTCAGGCCTCTCTGAGTACAGAGCCGTCTTCTTTCCAGCCAGTACTCAGAAGACTCACACACACGGAGAGAGAAACCTTTTCAAACCGGTTCTCCAGCAGCAGGACAGCAACAGTTGCAAACCGAATCCCAGGTCCTTGCAAACTCAGCTAATCGGCTTCATGCATTTGATTTTCCAGTTAAAACACATATAGTATCTTTGCAAACCATGACACCCCTCCTTGGGTTAACTGGAAAAGAACACATTCCCCATGTAAACAGTACATTTAAGAATACATAAATCATTCAGCCTCTGAACTCCCAGAGGTTTTGTAAAAATATCAGCCAAATTTGAATTGGTGTTGCAGTACACTAAATTAATCTCCCCATTCTTCACTGCATCCCTGACACAAGCATACTTAATATCCACATGTTTGCTTCTCTGCTTCACCCGGGCCTGGGTGGCCATATGGATGCATGTTTGATTGTCCTCAAAAATAGTAGTGGGGTTCTCCACTGGGATCTGTAGATCCCGTAATAATCTCTTTATTATGCAGATTTCAGTGCTCACAGCACCAAACTCTGCCTCACTTGACCTTAAGGCTACATACACCTATTTTTTGGAATTCCAATCCACAATTCAGCCTACAAACTTGATCAAAATCACTGTTGTCAATTTCCTGTTGCTGCTATTTCCGAAATCACTGACCTTGTACACTTGCAAACTTACATTTTTACTTGGACTCAGAACTAAACAATAATCTAGAGTTTGCTTTAAATACCACACTACTCTCTTGACTCCATTCCAAGCAGCTATGGTTGGGTTACTAGCATATCAGCTCAGGAAATTCACCACAAATGAAATATCTGCCCTCATATAATTACTAATATACAATAGCTGATGGATAATGCTTTTTGTCTAGTGCTTTGTTGTTAAATTCCTCCGAGTTCTCCACTTCCCCAGTAAAACCCAAAATCATAGGTGATTGAACTCCCTTGCAATCCTGCATTCCTATCTTCTCCAGCACTTGCATTATCTTGCTTTTCTGGCTCAAAACAAAGTCCCCTTTTTCATCCCTCACAATATTAACTCCTAGAAAATACTGTATGGGACCCAAGTTCCTCAACTTGAAATGCTTTCCCAGTTCCTTCTCAAACTGTTCAATTTCCTGTATGGATCTCGCAGAAAAACACAGATTGTCCACAAACATATTGCGTGTTTGGTAATCCTGGTTCAGTTCCCATGTGAATATACATGGGTCTGCCCTACTTCTCACAAAACCCATTTTCTCAACCAGAACTTCACTCAGACATTCGTGCCAGGCAAGTCCCACCTGTTTTAAACTGTAAAGATCCTTCCGTAAATGATAAACCACATTATTGTCCCTATCCTTTGGGGCACAACATATATAGTTTCCTTTAAATCAGCATTTAAATAAGGAGTGCTGATATCAAAATGATAGGTCTGTAAATTCAAACAAGCCGCAATGCTTAAAATCAGTCTAACTGAACTAGGACTGACTGGGAGAATAAATTTCCATGTAGTCAATATCCATGTAGTCAATATCACACACACACACACACACAGACAGACATCTGTTCAAACTGGTTCGACAGCAGCAGGACAGCAGCAATTGCAAACCGATTCCCAGGTCCTTGCAAACTCAGCCAATTGGCTTCATGCATTTGATTTTCCAGTTAACACACATATAGTATCATTGCAAACCATGACATAGATGAAGATGAGCAAAAGAATTTAATGGTGTCCTCTTCATGTGAATACACAGCAGTGAGGAATCTGGAAGAAGATGTGGGGGGAAAATGAAACTCGTAGGGAACCAGCAGATTAGAGCACTTCTAGATAAATGATGGGTGCCGTTTTTATATCTAAAATGTAATATATAATCTGACTATTTGGGGTGGTTCTGACCCGACCAGCCTGGAAGCAAAATTAATATTCCCACACATAGTGGCTTCTTTATAACTTGAGGATTTTTCCTATAAAGAAATATGTGTTGTAAATTCAATTACATTAAAAAAAATATCAGAATGGCCTCCTAATGACCTTTTCAGCTTTTCAGGATGCAAAACATTTGAGTGGAACTGAACTGCAAAATATGTTGAAGCTGTCAGTTGGAGGGAGGAAAGAAATTTTGAGAAAAGGGAACCAAGTTGCTCAAGCTGTTAATACTAATATAATTAGGAAGGCAACTAGGGAAACACTATCAACGTGTTTGGACAGGTATTAAATAAAATAATTAAACACATAAGTGGAAATAACACAAAATGCATTTGACTGAACAGTAAGTTTCACTAGTTTTGAACGTTCTGTACCTGACAAACACAACTATAAACTTCAGGCACAGAGAGAAGCTCACGTGTTGACTTAATTACATCCATCCCTGATCCGCATCAGCTCACAGAAAAACAGCTTAGGTATGACTGCATCTGAAGGCTATCTCTGTAAAAACTGTGCAATATGTACCTAGGAATAAAATGGGAGTTGCTTCTAAGTATGTCTGCAGGATTGAATCAGAAAACTCTGTATGTTAATCATTGAAGCATAATAGAGTGCAGTGCGATTTCTCTATGTCTCCTTACTCTTAATTTCAAGACTTCTATTTCATTTGCATTATTGATTTTTCTTTTCTGCTTCTTTTTATCTCTGATTTCTGTTGGTTGCATTTTGTTTTTTCCCATTGCCTCTTTAAAAGGTAGCAAGCCATCCCGCACTTGCACCTTTGTCAGTACAGCGATCCTTGAGGCTCTTTTCTGGGCCAGTCCTATACACTACTTATAACTAAGTATTATTTTGTTCTTGTACTGCTTTTATGCTTATGCTCTCTGTTTTCTACTCTGCTTTTAATCTCTGTTGCCAATAGATTTGCTTGTTTATTTGCTATTTTTCTATTTTACTTCTCATATCTGATTCTCTCAAAATTGATTGTTAGCTTGCCTTCATCTTTTTATTTTATATATAAATCCTCTAATTCTTAATATCATTTCATTATCCTTTCAAATATTACTGTATCTGCACTTCTGCTTCTATAGTCATCTGTTTTTAAGATCTGCTCACCTCATTTTTCATGCAAGTTGTGTTGATCACTCTTCTGCAATCTTTCATAATATTCCCTAACATATTCCTGTAACAAGAAAATTTAAATATTTTTCACAATTGTCTTTTTAGGATTCTGAAGGTGTGGATATCATGCTTGGAGTGTGTGCCAATGGGCTACTCATTTACAAAGACAGACTCCGAATCAACCGTTTTGCTTGGCCCAAAATTTTGAAAATCTCTTATAAACGCAGTAATTTCTATATTAAAGTCAGACCAACTGAGGTAATCTTTTGGCTTTCATAATTCACATCTAGGAAGATGTATGAACATGTGATCCAATCTTTCTATACCTCCTGTTATGAATAATATAAAGAAATGGTGGGGAATCTTTGGCCTTCCAGTATGTTTTAGACTAGGGGTTCTCAAACTTTTTCAGCCACAGAGCCCCTTTTGAAGCAAAAGTTTCTTGTGGAGCCCCCAAAAGGTTTATATAATATATATATCAGGCATGGGCAAACCTTTTGACCAATATAAACTTAAGAGTATTTCAGTGGAAGGTTCCAAGGGCCACCCAGTCAAATCCACTTCTGTCATACAGGAAAAGCACAATCAAAGCGTGGTGGGAGGGAAGGAAGCAAGGAAGGCAAGGGAGAAAAAAGGCTTTTGGCGGCAAGGGAGGTGGGAGAAAAGGCTTTTGGCGACACGGGAGGTGAGGAAAAAAAGGCTTTTGGGGGTGAGGGAAGCGAAGGGGCAGAAAAGAGGAGGGAAAGTTTGGAGGGGAATGGAGGAGGAAACGGTGGTGGAGTCCTCAGTATGCTTCATGGAGCTCCAAGCACTTCCCAGTGCACACTTTGAGAATCGCGGTTTTAGACTATAGCTTGCACAAATCATTACCAGGGATCTGAATTTTAAATCCAGAAAGCCGAAGGTCCAAAAGGTTATATAAGAGTATACAGTATAGCTTTGTGGTACATACCATTTTATTTGCAGTATTATAAATCCCCTATATTGAATCTGAGGGTCCTGAAAAATATGTGTAGTGTACCCTCTAGTGTCTGGTTTAGACATTTTCATGGCATGAAAATTGTTTAAGATTCTCTATACAGTATCAAACATTCAGTCAAGATTTAATTATTTAAAAATAAACAAGCACATCCATCTCGTTAATATGCAAATTTGCTTTAATCTTTAATAAACTGTAAATTGTATATATACCAAAGAATTGTTTTAAGCTAAATTTTGATTAGTAAATATTTGATTTGTATACCTATTTTATATGCCTACTAGCTGTGCCCGGCCATGCGTTGCTGTGGCGAAGTATGGTGGTATGGGAAATAAACTACATAGAGTCTCACTTATCCAACATAAACGGGCCAGCAGAACGTTGGATAAGCAAATATGTTGGAAAATAAGGAGGGATTAAGGAAAAGCCTATTGAACATCAAATTAGGTTATGATTTTACAAATTAAGCACCAAAACATCATGTTATACAACAAATTTGACAGAAAAAGTAGTTCAATACGAAATAATGCTATGTAGTAATTACTGTATTTATGAATTTAGCACCAAAAATCACGATTTATTGAAAACATCGACTACAAAAATGCGTTGGATAATCCAGAATGTTGGATAAGTGAGACTCCACTGTATTGAGGAATTGGTGGTAGTTAAGGTAAAGGGTAAAGGTTTTCCCCTGACATTAAGTCCAGTCGTGTCTGACTCTTCTAAGCCGAAGAGCTGTCGTTGTCCGTAGCATGACATGTGGCATGACTGCATGGAGCACTGTTACCTTCCTGCCGGAGCAGTACCTATTCATTTACTCTCATTTGCATGTTTTTGAACTTCTGGGTTGGCAGAAGCTGGGACTAACAGTGGGGGTTCTCTATGCTCATAGAATCATAGAATCATAGAATCATAGAATAGTAGAGTTGGAAGAGACCTCATGGGCCATCTAGTCCAACCCCCCGCTAAGAAGCAGGAAATCGCATTCAAAGGACCCCCGACAGATGGCCATCCAGCCTCTGCTTAAAAGCTTCCAAAGAAGGAGCCTCCACCACAGTCCGGGGGAGAGAGTTCCACTGCCGAACAGCCCTCACAGTGAGGAAGTTCTTCCTGATGTTCAGGTGGAATCTCCTTTCCTGTAGTTTGAAGCCATTGTTCCGTGTCCTAGTCTGCAGGGCAGCAGAAAATAAGCTTGCTCCCTCTTCCCTATGACTTCCCCTCACATATTTGTACATGGCTATCATGTCTCCTCTCAGCCTTCTCTTCTGCAGGCTAAACATGCTCACCCAATTCAAACCTGCGACCTTTCGGTCCAGAAGTTTAGCAGCTCAGCGCTTTAACACACTGTGCCATCAGGGGATATTATTTCCTAAAGGTTGCGAATATACAATATTTCTGATTGGGTTTTTTTTTTGTCTGTTGGAAGCAAGTATGAATGCTGCAATTAGGCAAAATGATTAGCATGTAATGGCCTTGCAGCTTTAAAGCCTGGCTGCTTCCTCCCCAAGTAAATTTTTTGTTGGGAGGTGTTAGCTGGCCCTGATTGTTTCCTGTCTGGAATTCCCTTGTTTTCAGAGTGGTGTTGTTTGTGATATTTTATGTGCTTCTACTGTCTGTGGCCCTGAGAAAGCAGAGGATTTGCCAGACTTTGATGATGGGAATATTTTGTTGAGAGGTGTTAGCTGGCCCTGATTGTTTCCTTTGTGGAATTCCCCTGTTTTCAGAGTGTTGTTCTTTATTTAGTGTTCTGATTTTAGAGATTGTATTGTTCTGTTTTATTATACCACATTAATTTTTATATATTTTGATTTTAGTGTTTTTGAATACTTGGAACCAGATTGTATTCATTTTCACGGTTGACCGCAACACAACAACAACAACAATAATAATAGTAATAGTAATGATAGTAATAATAATGACTTTGGTAATACACAGTGCTTCACTCCCTTCTCAGCTTCCTTTCTGGAAGAATCCTTTCTTGGGAGGTGTTAGCTGGCCCTGATTGTTTCCTTTCTGGAATTCCCAATTTCCCTGCTTTCAGAGTGTTCCTCTTTATTGAGTGTCCTGGTTTTAGGGATTATATTGTTCTGTATTATTCTACCATAGTAATTATTTCATATTACAGATTAATCTCACTTATCCAACATTCGCTTATCCAGTGTTCTGGATTATCCAACGCAGTGTGCCTTTTCATAAGCAATGTTTTTGTAGTCAGTGTTTTAAATTCATTGTGATAGTTTGGTGATAAATTTGTAAATTGTGACGCCTCTAAGCTGCGTGAGCTCTGGAAACCAACATGGAGGCCAATAAACAATCTAATATCTTTATTAAAGCAATAAAAGAATCAAACAAAAATAAGCAGAGTATATAGTCCAGCAATAGTCCTTTTAGGAAAGGTCAAATATAGTCCAGTAATATAAAGTTTAATGTCCAGTATTAGAGATCAAGTTTTCAAATCCAATAACTGAAACACACTCAAACTTCCAAGCAGTTTGAGTGGGGAATAAAGCAAGGTCTTTCACAAGAGTTCCAGGTTCAATGTCCAAGGCAGGGAAAAACAAGGCAAGGCAAGGAAGCAAAGCAAAGTTGTCGTGGTGGAACTGAAATGCAGTCCAGTCTTGACAGGGAGACGAGACGCAACGCCCGGTTTACTCAAGAGTAGTGCGCCGCAGGAACTAGAGTAGATGTTAACTTTCCAACTGACACGTTGACACCGCGATGGCTAGCCTGTGCCCAGAACTTTTATGGGACTTCAAAATCTTCCCCAAACCAGGTGCCTGAGTTCACATTTTCCCAAGGGAAACGGGCTGAAGACAACAATTTTGCCAGATGCAACCCTCCCTGAAAACTCCCAAGGGAATCGGTTTAATTAGAGTCCTCTCTCTCCGCTAATTCGCACTTCGTCTCCAAATCTCCTTCTCAGAGTGGTGTGTTTTGAGAAACGATTTTCTATCAAAAACAACACTTTCTGGGGAACCAGGCTCTGTTTCAAGGGCTTTTGTAATTAGCTTTGGACCCAAACTGTAAACAGGGAACATCTGGAAGGGAACAGAATCTTGCTGAGTTGGAAAAAACCCCATATCCTCTTCAGTCTGATCTATAATGGCTACGGGGTCATGACTCGAGGGTCTCTGAGACATCACATAAATACAGTAATTACTACATAGCATTACTGCGCATGGAACTACTTTTTCTGTCAAATGTCTTGTATAAAATGATGTTTTGGTGCTTAATTTGTATAATAATTACCTAATTTGATGTTTAATCGGTTTTTCCTGAATCCCTTCTTATTATCCAACATATTCACTTATCCAACATTCTGCCGGCCTGTTTATGTTGGATAAGTGAGATTCTACTGTATATTTATAATCTTATATTATCTACTCAGAACTGGATTATATGAGGCCCCTTCTACACAGCTGTATAAAATGCACACTGAAGTGGATTATATGGCAGTGTGGGGTCAAGATAATCCAGTTCAAAGCAGATAATATAAGATTCTAAATGGGTTATATAGCTGTGTGGAAGGGCCTTGAGTCTACACTGCCATATAATCCAGTTAAAATCACATAATCTGTATTTTATAGGCAGTGTGGAAGAGGCCTAAGTGAGGCCTAACTCTGCCTGTCCCTCTAATTAGGATTTTATTTTTCTTTTCTTTTTGTTGTATGAATGTAGAGGCGTGGATGAGGGGTTGTGCTGTCAATTTTCGAGGTTGTGGGGTGTTTAGTTTGTTGTTTTGTCCGTCGCCAGGATTCTATCACTCTTTATATATATATATATATATATATATATATATATATATAGATATATACCTGGACTCACGTAAATATTTCTTGGACGAAAAGGGGCTGTGAATGGAAAAGTTTAAGAAGCTCTGGTATAGATTATTACGATCTCAATATGCTAGTAGTGTTCTTCCTGATGAATAAACAAACCATTTGTTACCTGGCAGGCTGTGACAGTCTTAAAGCAGCTATTATGCAGCTCCAGCTTAGCCAAGTGATTTAGATCTATGTGTGTGTGTGTTACAGATATATACACATATACACATTTCTATATACACATGTATAATGTACTCAGGATGGCAGTACCTCTAGATTAAGGGTGGTGCTCTTAATATGATGGAACTTCTTGGTAAGGTTCAGTCACTTCATCCAAACTATCAATCCCACAATTAATCAATTGTCAGAATTGTCCCATAGAATTAGTATAGCATGATCACATTTGATATGGATAAAATTTTAAATGAACATTTTCAACTTGTATTTTACAGGTAATCATAATAATAATAATAAATTCTTGCAGAGTATTGAACTTACTTCTGAATAAATATGCCTTTCCTTTTTCTACCCCTGCTTCATCCAAAATAGGGTTGTTGTGTGTTTTCCGGGCTGTATGGCCATGTTCCACAACATTGCCCTACAGCCCGGAAAACACACAACAACCCTGTGATTCCAGCCACGAAAACCTTCAACAACACATCATCCAAAATATATTAATGTTTAGAATTCATGTACCGTAAATAGGCCAGAAATGGAAATGTTTTTCAGTGATTCTAATCCTAAGAAATAAGAAATGCAGTATTTTAAATTACTTTTAGCCTAGCCAATAGTGTAACTTTCTGAAATCATTTTAATCTTGATGTATGTCATCTTTCCAGTTGGAACAGTTTGAGAGTACTATTGGATTTAAACTGCCAAACCATCGGGCTGCAAAGAGACTATGGAAGGTCTGTGTGGAGCATCATACATTTTATAGGTAAAAAGTTTGTGTTATCTAACCATTGGTTATAGGATCCCCATGTCTTTTCTCGTTAAAGGAAAAAATGTTTTTGGAAGATAATATTTAAGTTATAGGGAGAAATCTTAAGCATTCCTCCTCTTGCTCTTGAACAAAATTCTGCAATTACCGCATTTCTGTCATTTGGATAGTTTGTGCAGCTCATTTTTTTAAAAAAGTATTTTATAATATTTTTGTTTTGGAATGTTTTCCCCTCAAAAATAACCTTTAATTTTTGTTCATTATTATCCTATGCTAGAAATACTGTCTGGAAACTGTCTGCCTATTAAAAGTGAAGTTCTTTTCCTGTCCTTTACCTTGTAATGGCTTTTGAGTCTTGTTAAAATAGAGAGTTTTTTAATTTATGCCCTAGCTGTGAAAGTGACAAAAAACCTATGCAATTTCATGTACAAACCCTGTAAAAGGGACATTATATTCAGAAATTTTAACAGTATGAATTATAATTCTGTTTGATACTTCATATGTTATCAAATACCGTTTTCCCCCAAAAATAAGACATCCCCATAAAATAAGACCTAGTAGAGATTTGGGGGGAATGTCTAATATAAGGCACCCCCCGAAAGTAAGGCCTAGGAAGAGGGAGATGAAGAAGAAGGGAAGGCGCGCCTTCCCTAGCGGCGATGGGAAGGCAAAGGAGGAGCCCTCCTTCGCTTTCCCTAATGGCGATGGCATCTTTTCCCACCCGTGAAGGAGAAGGAGGAGCCCTTCTTCTCCTTCCCAAGTGGTGGCGGTGGCCTCCTTCGCCGCCCGGGAAGGAGAGGAGGGGTCCCTTCCTCTCCTTCCCGGGCGGCGAAGGCTCTCTCTTTCGCCGCCCGGGAAGGAGAGGAGGGGTCCCTCCTTCTCCTTCCCGGGTGGCGAAGGCTCTCTCTTTTGCCACCCGGGAAGGAGAGGAGGGGTCCATTCTTCTTCTTCCCGGGCGGTGAAGGCTCTCTCTTTCGCCGCCCGGGAAGGAGAGGAGGCAGCCCTTCTTCTCCTTTCCGTGCGGCAGTGGTGGCGGCGGCCCCCTTTGCCGCCCATGAAGGAGGAGCCCTTCTTCTCCTTCTTGGCTGGCGATGGCTCTCTTTCGCCGAGAAAGGTAAAGGAGAAAAGGGAAAGGCGCGCGCCTTTCGCTCCTTCTCCTGCACACTGCTGTCGTGGTGGAGGAGAAGACAGTGAAATAAGACCTCCCCCGAAAGTAATGTTAATGTGGGATTTGTGTATAGTGTTTAAATGAAATGTTTGTCTAGCATGCATCCAGGAAATGCTATAGTGTGTAAAGAGTTAATTGGTAAGAAGCTGTATTGACCTTGGATGTGTGGCTGGAACCTGGGAGTGTCCAGACTCAAGTGTGTTTGTATATAGCTGATTGCATCAGATGAGATCTGTTTGTCTAGGGCGAAAGTTTTATGTCCATTGTCTGCAAGTCTGTTTGTCTTGTCAATTAAACTTTGTAAATACTTTTTAACATCGTCTCTGACGTTCCTTCGTTCTGCGCTCCACTGACGTCATTCATCTGCTGCTACGCTGTGTGCATTACTCTGACAATTGGTTATGGGCCCAGAACCAGTTTCCAGACCAGTTTGACCAGACTGACCAGTACCTAGACTGGACCAGAGTTCTGGAGTTTGGAGTGGAGAGAAAGTTGGAGCTGCGAGTGTGACCAGAGACGAGACCCGCTGTTTTGGTGAGCCTGCTTGAGTGTGAATCTGGTGTGTCTTCGGATGAAGATTGATTTCATGGAGAAGCAGAGACGCAGCGGGGCGTGCTGAGGCCTGACTGATTGATGGTCAGAGGTGAGAGGTGTGGAGCCATAAATCTCGAAGCTTGTGGGGGAGACTGCCAGACGCTGCTGAAGTGTGGAACCATCAGCAGCAGGGCTGTTAACTCGAGTGCGAGGGTCTCCGGAAGGTGAGAGGATGGCTGCCTTAAACTCATTTACAATGATGGACAAATTAAATGATCGCAATTACAAAGAATGGTCTGTGTATATGCAGCATTTGCTGGTGAGAGAAGGGCTGCAGAAGACCATCTTAGGCAAAGAAGCAGACAGAGAGAAAAATGAGAGGGCTGGCAACTTTGATCCTGAGTGTGATGCCAGATCAATTGGTGCATGTACAACATCTCCAGACTGCCCAAGAAGTGTGGCTTTGCTCTCAAGCATGTTCACCAGAGAGAGAGTACACTGGGCAAGATGACCTGGATGAAGAGATTGTACAGAGCCAGGCTGTCTGAAGGTGGAGATGTAAGACAGCATGTGAAGAAGATTAAGGAATTGTTTCTAGAATGCCAAGCCAGAGGTGTTCAAATAGACAAAGAGCAGCAGGCATACATCTTGATGTCTAGCCTGACTAGTGACTGGGACCATTTGCTGTATTCACTGCAAGCCGTGCCATCTCAAGATCTGAGTTTAGATTTGGTGTGTGCGAGAGTGCTTGAAGAACAGGATCGGTGTTCCTTTGAGCAGGAGTCGGCTCGAGGCTGCAGGAGCGAGGGGGAGTCCCATGTGGAGGTGAAAGAAATGGAGCCTGTGTTTGCAGATGTGCGTGTGTCAACTGCAAGAAGGTGTTTTGTTTGCAACAAGCCAGGGCATCTAGCCAGAGACTGCCGAAGCAAGGTACAACAGGCCAGAGGACGAGGACGACGTTCCAGAGGCTTCAACAGGAGCAGAGGTACATTCAACTTCTCTGGACCTACGGTGATGATGGCTGCTAATGGTCAACAAACGGATCAACAGACCAACAAGTGGGTGCTGGACTCAGGTGCAACTCATCATATCACGAACAATCTTTCTTGTCTGAGAAATGTGCAGTCAACAGAAGGAGTGACTGTTACTTTGGCTGATGGGTCATTTAAATTGTTTTCTCAATTTGGCACTTGTTATATTCCCTGTTTTAGAGTATATTGGGAGAGAGTTTTGTATGTACCTGAAATGAAATCTAATCTGCTAAGTGTTGCCACCTTAACAGACCACCAGTATAAAGTGAATTTTAAAGGTATCTATTGTTAGGTTTACGACAGAAAAGGAAAGCTAGTAGGAAAAGGAGTAAAACGGAACAAGATGTATGAAATGTTTGACAAAGTAAATAGCATTGATCACAAAAATGTAGAAATCATGTGTGTTGGAGGTCAGATACAACATGATCGTTGTGTACATTTGTTCCATAGAGTCATGGGTCATGCAAACATGGATATTCTGAAGAAGACACTTGATTTAAGCCCAGAGTATAAAATGGAGTCTTGCCATTATGAACTAGATTGTGCCATATGCAAACAGGTGAAAAAGGTACCTGTGAAGTTTTACAAAAGGTCAAAGATTAAGGTAACCAGTTTGTTTGAAAAGGCACATGTTCAGATTGAAGGGCCATTTGAGGAAAGTACTGGTGGGTCGAAATACATGATGTTGTTTGTAGAGAGATTGAGCAAATTTGGTTACATATATTTCTTCAAAGAATTATCTGAAGCAACTAAAAATTTCTAATTGGCTGAGTTTAATTGAAAATGTGTATGATAAGAAATTGGATACTCTCATAATTGACAAAGGGGCAGAAGTTTGTATTGATGAGTTCAAGAAGCTATTGAGGTCAAAGAACATTGATTGTTTAGAAATTGGACAGTTTAAGGCTGAAGAAGGGATTGCAGAGAAAAGAGTGCAAGTCCTAAATGAAATGAAAACATGTATGTTTAAAGATAGCCATATTTCTAACAACTATTGGCATGAGGTGCTTCATACTTGTAATTACATAACTAATAGGTTGTGGGATGAGTGTGTGCAAGATATCCCATTTCGTAAAGTGTATAATTATGTTCCAAATTACAAATTCCTAAGAATTTTTGGTCAGAGAACAAATGTATTCATTCCGGCAAAAGAAAGGACCCAAAAGAAGCAAAGGCACAAGGAAATGACTTTCATTGGATATTACAAAAGGTCTTATAAGTTTTTAGAACCACCACAAACAGTCAAAATATCCAGAATAGCTTATTTTGAGAGACCTAATGATTGGAAACAGATTCATTCGAATTCGGAACAGCTGCATGGTTTCCAGAAAGCGAGAGACATTGTTACAAGAGAGGAACAACATTTACTTAAATCTGAGTCTGAAACACCTAAGAAAGTTACATCAGGTAGTGAACATGGGTTGAGTACACAAAAGAAGGCTAGCATTGGAACACTGAAAGGCAAAATAACAACTAAGCAAATAAAACAAGAGACCACAGAAAATGTGTGCATGAGTGTAGGAAAGAAAGAAAGAAAAAGATGTGTGCTAGTACCGTATTTGTCTGATCCAACGAAGTTCCACATGTCACCTGTTGGAAAAGACTATGTTGGTAGTGGTGGATATGAAATAGTTGATTGTTATTGATAAAGTGTAACAGTAAAGTCTTGAGAGAATGTGTTTGTGATAGAGATTCATGTTCATGTATAATCGTTTAAGAGTCATGAGATGTTCCCTGTGTTTATAGAGTGTAAGAAACAACTGTGTAAAGATTATATGTGATTACCTAGTTTAAAGAAAAGTGTTATAAGACATTCAGTGTGAAAAACCATGAGATGTAATGAATGTACAATAAGTTGATTCATATGTGCTTAGGTGATGTATATATTTAAGGAGACAAAATTGCATTTAAAGAGGGGGAATTGTTAATGTGGGATTTGTTTATAGATAGTGTTTAAATGAAATTTGTGTCTAGCATGTATTGCATCATCCAGGAAATGCTATAGTGTGTAAAGAGTTAATTGGTAAGAAGCTGTATTGACCTTGGATGTGTGGCTGGAACCTGGGAGTGTCCAGACTCAAGTGTGTTTGTATATAGCTGATTGCATCAGATGAGATCTGTTTCTGCCTGCTGAGAAGATCTGTGCTGTTTGTCTAGAGCGAAAGTCTTATGTCCATTGTCTGCAAGTCTGTTTGTCTTGTCAAGTAAACTTTGTAAATACTTTTTAACATTGTCTCTGACGTTCCTTCGTTCTGCGCTCCACTGATGTCATTCATCTGCTGCTACGCTGTGCGCATTACTCTGACAAGTAAGACCTAGCGGGTCTTGAGAGCCAAAAAATAATATAAGAGTGTCTTATTTTAGGGGAAACACGGTATGTCTAGGTATAAAAATGGCAGGTACAACCATGTACATTTTTTTCTTTTCTGATAACTCATTGGATGTTTTCCAGTATGAAAAAATGAGTATCAGGTATAGTTCTGAAATACTTCTAAATAGAAATATTAATCAAAAAATCAGTTTTAAAAACCTGAGTCAATTACTTTAACTCTTATAAAAAAGGAATCATACCCTTCTCTGAGTAGAGTGGCAAAAGTTTAGTGTGTCATGGGAGAACCGAAAAGAAGCACCAACTCTTCTACTCTCTCCGCTATGGCAATGCTTCTAAACATTTTGAATGCCTGGACGAAGCAATGATAGATGTGGGCAGGGCCAATTTAGATTTTCCCCTTCTGAGTAGTAACACTTGACTTGCCTCTCAAACCAGCAGTCAACATACCTGTGAAGTTGACTTATCCATGAGTATATGCAATATGTTTTCTTTTGGGGATTGCAGACTTGTATCACCAGAACAGCCTACAAAGGCCAAATTCCTGACATTGGGGTCCAAGTTCCGCTACAGTGGCCGTACTCAAGCACAGACACGGCAGGCAAGCAATCTCATAGATAGACCTGCTCCATACTTTGAAAGGACCTCCAGCAAACGTGTTTCCAGGAGTCTTGATGGTGGTAAGGATTTGACCAAAATCCATAACTTGCCTATTACATGAAGAAAATATTGCAATATTTCAGTAAGAGGTATATCTGTTTTATTTACTATGGTGAAATTCTATACTTTAATTAGTAGTTAGTGATATACCGCCACTATAAATACAATGATTTGAATTTGAAAATCCTTGAAGGAACGTATTTAGTAAATACATGCATACTTTTTTTCAAGCATTTATACAATTCAAAAATAGGTTATCAACCCTCATCCTTCTGCTTGTACAAGATGTACAATCCCATAGAGAAGTTGAATAACTTTTATCATTTGCAGTTGAACTTTGATTTTGCCCTGTAGCACTTTAATATGAAGTATCAAACATGCCTTCTGTGAGGGACACCTTTGCATTCAACTGTTTTGACTTTTAATTAGTATTCATTAGAATAGTACTTACATATGTAACTTATGGTTGCTATTATTAGCTCTTATGCTAAAGTTGCTGACATTGGAGCCTGATCTGAACTTTTTGTGAAAACCTTTGATTGAATTTCTTGGCTGTCATTAAGCCCTCCAGTGATATTTTAATTAGTATTCTCACCATCTGGCCAATGATGTATCCTATTGGATTTCTTCTTTTGTTTTAATGCAGGGCTCTTCAACTTGCGGCCCTGCAGGTGTTTGGGCCTGCAACTCCCAGAAGCCCTAGCCAGCTTGTTCAGTGGTCAGGAATTCTGTAGCTGAAGTCCAAAACACCTGGCAGGCTGCAGGTTTAAGAGACCTGTTTTAATGGTTCCCTTTACTACTTGGTTTGTTGTGTTATTCAAAATTTATGGTAAGGAAAAGGGTTCTTGTAGCATCTTTGAGAAAAAAAAGTTGTAACATAAACTTTTTATCTGAGGAGGGAGACTAAGTATACATGCTTATGCTGCATTTTCTTTCTTTCTTTATTTATTTCCATCATTTATATGCCGCCCTTCTCACCCGAAGGGACTCAGGGCGGCTCACAATACAGTAGTTCTTTCAATTAATCTCAAAGGTGCCACAAGATCCCTTTGCATAATGACAGTCTAACACAGCTATCTCTTCAAATTATGGTTAGGGCTAGGCTTTCAGGCCTTTATTTTCAGTACTATACTCTGGAAGTGAGTACTAGGTTTTGTAGTCTATTCCAATTTATCTCACTTTCTTGTATCTCTGATAACTCGATGGCTCATAAGCATTGGACCATGCTTATCAAAAATCAACATGTGTTGGTTTAATTAAATGATTTGAAGCAAATATAGTAATCTATTTATTTACTGCATTTATATCCTGCCCTTCTCACCCCAAGAGGGACTCAGAGCGGCTTACAAATAGGCAACAATTCAATACCGCATATATAGAAATAAAATAAAATAAACATTTGCATTAAAAACCATAAAATTAAAAACATCTAAATATTAAAACCAACCATTAAAACCACATACAGTAGAGTTCCGGTTATCTGACTTAAACAGGCGGGCCCAATCTCAGATACCTGGAGCTGTCGGATAATCGGATCTGTGGAAGCGCGGGGCGTGCCGCTTCTTAGCAACACGCTCCGCGCTTCTCAAAAGGCCCAAGCCTCAAAGGTGAGCAAGTGAGGTGCAGGGAGAATACGATGCGCCGCCAAGCCCCTCGCAGCACATACGGAGTGTTGGATAAACGGAGCTCGGGTAAGCGGGGCTCTACTGTAATTCAGAATCATAATCCAGGAGTTCTTTAGTGAAAGTAAAGTCAAATATTCAGAGAAATCCCATTGTAAACTAATATTTCAGAATATTAATGCATACTCATTAGCAAGTATTTGTGACTCAAAGTGAGTAGGGAATTATGGTATTTAAAGTGCATAGTGGGACATAATTTAATTGTTATAAAGAGTTTGATAGGGCCGGGCTGTGGCGCAGCCTGGTGAGCAGCCTGCTGCAATAAATCACTCTGACCATGAGGTCATGAGTTCGAAGCTAGCCTGTGGCGGAGTGAGTACCCGTCAATTAAAAAATAAAAAAAATAGCCCCTGCTCGTTGCTGACCTAGCAACCCAAAAGATAGTTGCATCTATCAAGTAGGAAATAAGATACCACTTATAAAGTGGGGAGGCAAATGTAACTAATTTACAACGTTGGAATGAGGAAGTGCGATCACAGTAGTTGATGAAGCAGCTGCTCCCCCTTGTGGCCAGAATTGAACATCCCCTCAGGAGAAGGTTAAATTGCCTCTGCGTCTGTCTCTGTCACAGTTTTATGTGTACATGGGCATTGAATGTTTGCCCTATATACATATAATGTGATCCGCCCTGAGTCCCCTTCAGGGTGAGAAGGGCAGAATATAAATACTGTAAATAAATAAATAAATATGTTCTGAATCCTTTATTGTTAGGCTGTACCTCTTCCTCCTTGGTTGCTTTTTTGTTCTTAGAGCCCCTCCTCCTGGTAAGCACTGCATAAGTATTGTCAGTATAATAACTGCATAATGCTCTGTAGTCTTATTACCTTATATGTGAATTTATACAATATATCTAGTACTATTCCTGTTCTTATTCCATTGCTTGTCAATGTTGAACTTCAATAACTTACAAATGTAATTAGGTTATATAATGATCATAGCAATACTTTATGCAAACATTTTGTTCTGAAGTATAATTTTTACCTTGTTAAATTTGGTATTTTCCTCAAACCCTTATTGATGATTCTTGTATCCAGTTACTTTTTGCTATCCTGACTGAATATTATTTTTTAAAAGAATACAAAAAGACCTTCTAAAAATATTTACAATTTATCACATAAAGATCAAAGTACTATGATATATATCTGAGCTAAACAAACCTTTTCTTGTAGCTCCAATAGGTATCACAGACCAGAGCCTTCTAAAGGATGTCTCTCCCTCAGTAATAGTATCTGCTGGTGATAAGATCACTGAAGCAGCTGGACAGGCCAAAGTAAAAGTTGGAGAAGGTACAGATGTGGATGGAGGTATAACGAAAATGGCACAATTAGAAGATGGAAAGGTATGGAAGCTGAAGATTGTCCATTTTGTAGAAGTACTGTATAGGTTTTGGAAATTTTACTCAGTCGGAGTGCTACATGAACTGTAGTGGAGCTATCCCAGGGCATGTATTGTTATGGGATTTTTTAATCCATTGGCTGACTTACCCATATGGGAGCAGAGTAGAAGGACAAACCAGGGAAGAATTGAGAGCAAACCTTCAACTTTTGAAAGAGGGCAGGTTCTTTCTGATTCATCTTTCCATGGTAACATTCAGTATTGTGCAAGCAGGAGTTCAGAAGGCTAAACTATGTGCCTCCTTCTTATCCCAGTAGACAACAGAAGGTGGACTTCGGCATTGGGGACTAAGAGGAAATCCAAAATCAAACAGATACATTTTCCTTGGGTTGAACTTCCATTGGTATAAATTAGGGTGGGCATAGTGGAAGACTGGGTATTGCATTAGCCCCCTAGCAGACCTGCTCTCTCTAAAAAATTGCCATGTTTTGAGGTTCAAGAAAGGCCTCACCTAGGTGTACATTTGCCTAGGGGGGGTGCAAAATGTGAAAAAACTGCACTCTGTACCCCAAGTGAAGACTTCGTAGCATTTCAGGGCAACAAAAAAGTTTTAGATTTTTTTTTTTGCAAAAATTGCTTTTGACTCCTGGGGATCCAAGGGGTCCCTAAATGTGGTGGAAATGACTGTGCATGCCCTAGAGTGGATTTTGGGAGCATTATGGAGCTGCTTTTTTTTTTTTACAAATAATTTTTGTTGAGAGTTTTAAATACATTAAATAATACGAAGATTTGAAATAGAAAAGAAAGAAACCTAAAATACAATAGAATAAAAGTTCAAGTCTGACCTCTCTTATCAAACCAGACAATTTGTCAATTTCTGCTAAACCTTTCAATTTCATCAACCATCCCTCCACAATAGATACTACTAAATTCTTCCATCCTTGAGCATATAGTATTCCTGTTGCTGTGGCTATATATTGATGCCAACTTCTATGACTTTCCAGCTGCATCTCCCATCAATCCCAAAAGAAAAAAGTCCCAGTGCTAAGTGAAGATTAATCGTTACAATTTTCTTTATCATTACATGTATTTGAATCCAATTTCTTTTAGCTTACATATTATAAAATGTACAACTTGGATAACATCATCAGAAGCCAAAGGCTTTAACAAAACACATTGTTTTAACTTGGCACTGGAATAGGAACAGTGTTAGCTCTGTTTTAACTTGGCACTGGAATAGGAACAGTGTTAGCTCTTTTTACCAGTGTGATATTAAAAATCATATTCAGTGTGCAGCTGACATCAGAGAAAGGGAAACAATGCATCCTTCTCTAGTTCTGGGGCAAATTTGTGTTGCCTACACATTCTGGAGAAACTAATTTGATAATATGCGGAGGAGTAGACTTAATAAGACATTTGTTAAGTGTTTGCATCTATTTCCATAAAATTATGTGAGTTAAAAGTAATTTGCATCTTTGATTTATCATTATAACATTCATAGTTTTGCTGCCTATATTTTATACTAGACAACTGTTTCTGTCAGTGTTTGTTTAAAGGCAGTCACAATTGTGACACACATTTCATATTGGCTTTTAGAATAATCTGCTTTAAGTATAGGCAAATCATATTCAATTTCCAAGCTGCGCCAATTCAGAAATGTGAACACATGCATTTGTTTTTATTTCTGTCTTGTCAAACTATAAAATACACAAATTTCAGTATATTCTGAAACACAAAGCATATGAAATCACTTATAAGAAGCCTTAACACCTAGAAATCTCATATGCTCTTTCATTTAAGTTGTAATCCATTGGATAATCTGTGGAACACTGGATATTTGTAGTGCAACGACTAGGAATTTAAATGACTACAGGTCTAACAATCCTGCAATTCCGATTTTTAAATAGTGAGCATTTCTCGGGATAGTGTTTCCCAGAGAATGAAATCCTTTTTGGAATGATGAAATCCTTTTTGAATTGCTGTTTTCCTCATCCTGCTGTCTCCCTTGCCCATCTTCTGTTAAAGCTTTGACTGTCTGTCTCCTTGTTTCTGTTTTAACTGCACCACTGCAATCTCAAACTACAGAGCTCTTCATGGCCTTACACTGAGGCAACAAAGAACTGGTTGAGCTTGTATAATCCAGATATCTGGATTATAGATTCACTGATAAGAAAACAAATGGGGTTTATGAATGTTTGTGACATCCATGTTGTAATGGTAGTGCTGTCCCTACTTTGGGGTAAATATTCTCACTAACAAGTTTCTTTTCCCCCTTCTCTTGTACATTCCTTTTGCCCACAAACGTACATTTATTTCATGGTCTCATCTGCATGTGTGGTTGGATTTTCTTTCCTCTTTTCCTATTTCCTCTGCATCTTCCACTAGACTGTTTACACACATCAGCTTTCACCCCTCATTTATCATATTTTATCCCATTCCCCAAACTTACCTGCTATCCCTGAAAAAGATGTTATTTCAGACATTTCAGAGCATGATAACCTCGGTAAACCTGTGTACACACCCTCAGACAGCACAAACTG
Source organism: Anolis carolinensis (assembly GCF_035594765.1). Taxonomy (NCBI): domain Eukaryota; kingdom Metazoa; phylum Chordata; class Lepidosauria; order Squamata; family Anolidae; genus Anolis; species Anolis carolinensis. Next base: position 87,846,501 of record NC_085841.1, read on the forward strand.
CAGTCCTGTGAAAGAGGCATTAACCTGTGATAGAAATGAAGAGAAATTTCCAGCTAAGAGTTCAGAACCTGTGAATCTTCTGATGACTGATCATTATCTTCCTCTTGTAATAGAAAGAGGAGCTGATAAAAATGCTGATTATGATGATACCTTGCCAAGCTTTCCATTTAACCTGAGCAAATGTCTTCCTTTCAGTTTCCCTTCAGTGCTTGATGAGGATGGTTACATTAGCTTTCCTAGCCTTCCAGAGGTTTGCATCTCCTTCCTCCCTCCTGGCCTTCAGCACTATGTCCCTATTACTTCCCCCTCCTTCCTTCCTTCTTTTCTCCTCACCTTTGTGCTGCTTCTGTCTGCTTTCCAGTCTGTTCCTTTTGCTCTCACATTCTCCCTTCCTGTCGCTCTGTCCCTCTGCTACCTGGAGCCTAAGGCAACTTCTCTGAACACCTCTAATGACACTGCCCTAAAAGACAAAGCTGAGGAAGAGGAGGTGTGTAATTTTGTTGCCTAAATGTCACTTCCATGTAGAATTCTTTTTGTACGCTGAGAGGTAAATTTAAATATATATACTTCCAACATTAAAATGTAGTCTTTCTGTTCTCATAAAAGAAAAGAAATCCTTCCTTGGATATATCTCCTAATGAATTCTACACTATTTTTCCACACACAAAAACATAATTACAGCTTTATCTATGTGATGCTGTATTTCTATAGTATTTTGAAATGTATTTTAAAAGTGATGTTAGGTAGGGCTTATATCTAAACCCCCACCCACCTGGAAAAGGGGGGCTTTTGGGTGTCATGTGAATGAATTCTTGTGTCCTGTATTGCCACCCATGAGGGTGGAGGTGTTATAGCATGTTCATAGCAAATAGCCATGCATTTACAAGTTCCCCTGTGGAGATGCTGTTCCTTAAAAACATGTCTGTTCATGAAACTACTGTGTTCATGTATCCCTAGAGGTGATCAGCTAACTATCGTCTGTCTCCTTTCACATATTACTTTGAAACATTGTTTGACAACCTTTGGCTATATTTGAAATATTTTTCCTAATTACCTTTCTTAAGCAGGTATAGTATCTTTGGTCTTTTTCTAGTCTTATAAGATCCAGTTTGCCTATAATGATACCCAGGGGTTCCTTGTTTTAAGACCAAATCCTAGGTTCAAGCATTCCTTTTTCACATTTTCTGCAATAATTCTATAAGGGGGAAATTGGAAGCTCTTACTTTAGGCTTGTTGTGACATGGGATTCTAACAACATCTAGGGGAGCTCACATTCCCCAGTTTTCTTAAAGAAAAAGCTAAGCTAGTTTGTCTCTATAAATCATTAGTCCATTTTGGAGTTCAATTGTAGCCTTCATTATGGCTAGTAGCATTTGGAAGCAAAGGCTTCTGTTCTCTTTATAGCCATGCCAAAGTGGGAGAAGGAAGGAGGGAGCATACAGCTTAAATGTTGTTCACAAAATAATATCACATTCTTTATCATTCAGCTGCCAGAGCCAATTTTTGGAACCTGTTTCCCATCTCCTTTGGCATGTGTTTGAAAAGAAAGGAGAATTGTATCTCCTAAAGCCCCCAAGAGGTCTTCTCTACCTTGTTTGAACAAAACCTATTTTTTTTAAAATAAATGGTGGACATGGACATCTATTTTTTCTAGTTTGATTGGAAGGGGAAGGTGCAGTCCCCAAAGTTTGGGGTAATGGGAAGTGACCCACAGACCTTCCAAAGCTTCCCATCTTTGGTTTACTGGACATGTGTCAGTACTGAATTCTGTAAAAATCTGTTTAACTTGGGGAGTAGAGAGAGAAAAAGAGTGAAGAAATTCGGTGAATTCTCTTTTGCCTTATCAAGCATTGTGTTATTCTAGCATGTGTTGTTGAAGGCAAGATATCTTCATAAACATAGCACATGAAGCAGCATTAAAATACTCTATAAAACAATGGTAGTGCTGTGTTAAACTATGGAACGCCCTCCCCATTGAAGTCAGGCAGGCTCCCTCCCTCCTGTCTTTCCGAAAGAGGACAAAAACGTGGTTATGGGACCAGGCATTTGAGCATGAGTAGCAGCAAAAATGAGATAAGAATATATGACCTACTGACAGACCCCACATGAACATGGAAAGCGCCTTAAATGTATATTTAAAGGTATAATTATGTATATTTTAATGGCTATTCTTAATTTTATTGTAATTTTTAATCTTGATGGATTTTTAAATTTGATGAAAACTGTTTTTAATGTGTATGGTTATACTGTAAGCCGCCCTGAGTCCCCTGATGGGTGAGAAGGGCGGGGTAGAAGTGATGTAATAAATAAATAAATAAAATAAATAAACTTCATGTTATTTCTTATTTTTTCCACTGTCAAGTTTAACTCATAATATTGTTTCTCAGAATGTAGCATAAAATACATTATTTTCTGCAGACTTCATTGGAAATTTTAAAATAGAACATTGCAACCTCTTGAACAGCAAACTCTTCACTGTGAGCCAGTTAATTTGATATAAAAATGGCTATGCAATTTCTGAATGAAAATGAACAAAATGAGAAACACTAAAAGTGGGGAAATTCTAAAGCTTAGCATCAAAAACCTTCTCTCTCCTTGGAGCCCACACGAGAGTGAATTATTAAGATCTAAATGAGCCTCCCTGCATTTACATGTTCTAAATAAACTCTAGTTAATGAAGATGTATTATTTTAACTATCCATAGTTAGAATTAATCACTGTTGATGACTTGTATGGCACAAGAAGCTGTGGTTAACCAGAACATTCCAAACTGTTGCCCCAGACCATATAACAAGAAGTATCACCAAACCATGGCTTGCATCAGCAATTTTTGTGCTATGTATGTGCTTCTCTTCTCTCTTCTCAATGCTCCAGTTCAATTGGTTAATTCATTTGACATCTGAACACATTCAATTTGTACTTATCCAAACTAGGGGAGTAACTACTTTTGAATTATGCTTTGTTTGCTAGCAAGGTGTAAAATATTCATTTATTTTCATGTTAACCCAAACTAAGGGTGGTACTAAACCAAAAGTAATTAACTGAACTAGTATGTTAGAGGTAGGGCAGAAGACTCATTCAGAAACACCTTATGGTTTGATATGCCTGGATCACTCCTATAAAATGTGGTTACTTACTTGCAGAACATTGGGTACATGTCAGCTTTATTATTTGAAAGGTTTGTATTGTCTTTAACCATTTAACAATACAGATGTAGTGGCTTTAAAATAGTATGCAAACTTTTTTCAAGCTGCATTGACATTACAGCGACTCCCCTTGAATGTTCACAGCAGATGCTTTTTTCCTTCACATTTTGTTTTCAAAAATTCTTCCAAACTATGGAAAAAAAACAAGCAGCAATATTAGGGTTGTAGAGAGACAGAAAGATATTTCATTTTCCATTTCATCTATATCAAAAATGCTTCAGCCATTTCCACAGTGCTATAGGTGGAAGAATGCAGTGGTTTATTAACTTGAGCAGCATCTGAGGCCAGAGCAATAAAGGTTTGTAAACAGAGCACATTATTTGTAGTATTTCCAAACAAAACCTCTTTGCTGCTTCAGTAGCTTCCACTAACAAGTCTTTTCTTTTGCTGACCTCTGGGTGGTTCCATTACATAGGTGGAGACAGAAGAGGAGGAAAATCGTAAGAAGGTGGATGATATTTTCAATTAAACGTAGTTGTTGCCTGCCATGATCAATGCTTGAGGCTTCTGTAGTGTATGTTTGCATAGCAACATGCCTGTTTTATCTTAAAGTTTTATTTATTGAACATTTGAGCACTTTTTGGTGGTTTGATGATCACGGGGTTTTTTCCTGTCTGTTTTGTGTGTGCTTTTAATTTCACAGAGTTATTCCTTGACAGTAGATGGGGAAAATATTTATGTCAGACATAGCAATTTAATGTTGGAGGTTTGTATAATATAAGGAATACTTTCTGTTCTCATGGGCTGCGAGGCTGCATGGGATGGGAGGTCACTTGCAGGCTGTTCTAGGCACGGTGCATGAAATGCATGGGGATGTTCAACTTGGATGTGCATGTTGAATTTCTTAGTCACTCTGTAAATGAATGGATTTTAAGTAGGCAGCTATTTCCACATTTGGTAGTAGTGGGGTTTCTAGCCCTGTTTAGATGTCGATATTTTCAGGAAATTGAGCATACTGGGGTAAACCTTCATGGTTGCACCCTGTAGAATTTAACTGCCTTATCCTGTGTGTTTTCTTTTATATTTACTAACACATGATTACAAACGAGAACATAATATTTTAATAAAATGGTGCAATTAAATTAGAACGAGTACATTCTTAAGTTTTTCTTCTGATAACTATTTTAAGAAACATTTTAAGATGTCTTCCTGTTGAGCTAAATTGAATATTGTATTGAAATAATTTTCACCGTGAAATTCTTTAAAATTGCAAATATGAGGTTGTTTGCCACCCTAATTTGGTAGTAAATATAGTTTCTTCCATAGCATAACTATAACTAAACTGACAAGAATTCATTGAAGAGATCAAGCATTGCCATCCAAATGGGGCTATTCCTGCTGTTAGATGTAGAAAAAAATTATACATGGAAAAATTATACATGAAAATGTGAGAACTTAAAGATTTACAGTAACTTTACTAATATGTTATGTTGCTTTTTGGCAGCTTCTGATGACTGAGTGTATACTTGGCATAATTTTACTAACATACTATAAAATGTACCACATAACATTGCATTGAACAAATCCCAAGAAATGTGCCTGGTTTCACCCCAACATTATTTTTGAAAATTTTGTATTGATTTCTTTATCTTGATAGCAACTAAAAGCACAATGATCCCTTGAAATTTAAACTTGCTCACCTTACTATGTTTTCAAATTTTATGGTGCTTAGAGGTCTACAAGTGAAGCTTTGCCTCATTAAAAAACAATACACAACCCTGTTTCCGATAAAAATATCCTTCCTTCATGCTATCTGTGGACAGGATACAACTGGGAGACACCTGCCATTGAATTTCGATATGGTAGTTCCTCCTACCATTGCCATACATGCTCAAAAGTCTGCTCTAGAGGGTTTCTCAGCTCTCTGGAACAAATATTGATGTGGGGTGGGGAAAATCCATTTACTCTTGAGTTTTTCTGAAGGATATATTCCATCAATGCCTAATTGGATCATGGAATCAGTCCTCAGTTCTTTCTCTCCTCTGCACATTCTTAGCCCCTAATTCTTCCCTTTTCCTCATTCCATCTTTTTGTCTCTTTCTAGTTTTCCTCTCTCCTCATCTTTCCCAGTGCAACTGCAAAATGTCAAAGCTTCATCACAGCCACAAACATAAGTACAAAATTGGAACAGAAGTTGCTAAATATGATTGAATTAACTTAGGAATTGAGTAGAATGACAGTTATTTTACTGTTACAGTTGGCCCTCAAGTTAAACTTGGAGTAACTTGAGATCTGGCATGGCTTCTGCTTCCACCACACATGCAGATGCACACCAATAATTAAGAATGGCATTACACTTAAAAGGAAATATAGAATATAGAATTACACAAAAAGGAGCTATTGCCCAAAGCTTGGAGGTAAATATCTGAATTCCCTTTCTTTAATTATATATAGGAGACTTTCTGTTAATTGGCACCCATAGAGATTGGTAAATGTCAGACAAATGTAGTTTCTGGTTGCTTGAGAGTTACTATTAAAAGTAGACCTAACTAATACTATATCCCATATTATAGCTTACCATAAACTTGGTATTGATATTAATATTAAAAAAGCAATTAAAAGCTAATAAAGACAAGCTTAATTTAATGTAACATAGTTTTACTGTATTAAAAAACAATTTTGTGAATGCAGTAATATTTCTCTGATTCTTTTGCTGGTTGCTTGAGTTCTGGTTAACTGAGATTCTAGGTAGGTAATGTTTTTCCCCTGACATTAAGTCTAGTCATGTCCAACTCTAGGGATTGGTGCTCATCTCCATTTCTAAGGCGAAGAGCCGGCGTTGTCTGTAGACACCTCCAAGGTCATGTGGTCAGCATGACATCATGGAGTGCCTTTACCTTCCCACTGGAGTGGTAATTATTGATTTACTCATACTTGCATGTTTTTGAACTGCTAGATGGGCAGAAGCTTTAAAAATATGTACGTACATAATACCATCACTTATGTGAGAACATTGCGTAATGCCGTTTACAGATAAGAGCTACCAACATCTATATATATAAAAGAGTGATGGCATCAGGGCAGTGGACAAAACAACAAAAGTACAGGCCCCGCAACCTCGAAATTTGACAACACAACCCATCATCCATGCCTCCAGGTTGATACAACAAAAAGAAAAGAAAAATAAAGTCCTAATTAGAGGGAGAGCAATAATTTTTTTTATCCAATTGCTGCCAGTTTAGAGGGCTAATCTCTGCCCACTTGGTTGCCTAGCAACCGACTCAGCCAAAGGACAGCCAGGTTTCAGTTAGGGGACAGGCAGATTTAGGCCTCACTTAGGCTTCTTCCACAGATTATCTAATTTGCACTGGATTATATGGCAGTGTAGACTCAAGGCCCTTCCACACAGCTATATAACCCATTTATAATCTTATATTATCTGCTTTGCACTGGATTATCTTGACTCCACACTGCCATATAATCCACTTCAGTGTGCATTTTATACAGCTGTGAAGAAGGGGTCTCATATAATCCAGTTCTGAGCAGATAATATAAGATTAGAAATATACAGTAGACTCTCACTTATCCAACATAAACAGGCCGGCAGGATAAGTGAATATGTTGGATAATAAGAAGGGATTCAGGAAAAGCCGATTAAACATCAAATTAGGTAATCGTTATACAAATTAAGCACCAAAACATCATGTTATACAACAAATTTGACAGAAAAAGTAGTTCCATGCACAGTAATGCTATGTAGTAATTACAGTAGAGTCTCACTTATCCAACACTCGCTTATCCAACGTTCTGGATTATCCAATGCATTTTTGTAGTCAATGTTTTCAATATATTGTGATATTTTTGTGCTAAATTCATAAATACAGTAATTACTATATAGCATTACTGTGTATTGAACTACTTTTTCTGACAAATTTGTTGTCTAAGATGATATTTTGGTGCTTCATTTATAAAATCATAACCTAATTTGATGTTTAATAGGCTTATCCTTAATGCCTCCTTATTATCCAACATATTCGCTTATCCAATATTCTGCCAGCCTGTTTATGTTGGATAAGTGAGACTCTACTGTACTGTATTTACAAATTTACCACTACAATATCACAATGAATTTAAAACACTGACTACAAAAACATTGATTATGAAAAGGCAGACTGTGTTGGATAATCCAGAACACTATATACGTGAATGTTGGATAAGTGAGATTCTACTTTAATATGAAATAATTACTGGGATAGAATAATGCAGAACAATATAATCTCTAAAACCAGGACAGTAAATAAACAGGGAAATTCCACACAGGAAACAATCGGGGCCAGCTAACACCTCCCAACAAAGTATTCCCATCATCAAAGTCTGGAAAATCCTCTGTTTTCTCAGGGCCACAGACAGTAGACGCACATAAAATATTGCAAACAACACCACTCTGAAAACAAGGGAATTCCAGACAGGAAACAATCAGGGCCAGCTAACACCTCCCAACATAATGTTCCCATCATCAAAGTCTGGCAAATCTGTTTTCTCAGGGCCACACACAGTAGAAGCACATAAAATATCGCAAACAACACCACTCTGAAAACAAGGGAATTCCAAACAGGAAACAATCAGGGCCAGCTAACACCTCCCAACAAAAAATTCACTCAGGGAGGAAGCAGCCAGGCTTTAAAGCTGCAAGGCCATTACATCCTAATCATTTTTCCTAATTGCAGCATTCATACTTGCCTCCAACAGACAAAAAAACCCAATCAGAAATATTGTATATTCACAACCTTTAGGAAATAATATCCCCTGATGGCGCAGCGTGTTAAAGCGCTGAGCTGCTGAACTTCTGGACCGAAAGGCCACAGGTTTGAATTGGGGGAGCGGAGAGAGCCCCCACTGTTAGCCCCAGCTTCTGCCAACCCAGAGGTTCAAAAACATGCAAATGTGAGTGCATCAATAGGTACTGCTCCGGCGGGAAGGTAACGCCGCTCTATGCAGTCATCCCACATGACCTTGGAGGAGTCTATGGACAACTCTGGCTCTTCGGCTTAGAAATGGAGATGAGCACCAACCCCCAGAGTAAGACACGACTGGACTTAATGTCAGGGGAAAACGTTTACCCTTTACCTTAACTACCACCAGTTCCTCAATGCTTTATTTCCCAGACCACCAGACTTCGCCACAGCAACGCGTGGCCGGGCACAGCTAGTCTAATATAAATAATGTACTGGTTTTGTGGCACAAACATTAAAATACTTTGATTGCAATTAACACAATTGAGATAAAAACAGGGTGTTTATTTTCCTGAAACATAAGGCTAGTTTAAAATCTAATTTGTAAATTCTAATTTGACTCCTCAGATGCCAGGCACTTTTCATGGTGTGTGTATGTATTTTAATGGTTAGTGTTTGTCATATATTGTCCTACCTTTTTTTACGTTACACATTGCTAGGACCTGGATAAGACCCAGGATGAATTACTGAAGCATCAGGCTAGCATTAGTGAACTCAAGCGCAATTTTATGGAATCCACACCTGAGCCACGCCCTAATGAATGGGAAAAGCGGCGTATCACACCTCTGTCTCTACAGACACAAGGGGTATGTCTCTGAAAACCCTTGTCAGCATGCATAGCCATAGAGTTAAGAAAACAGTTTAAACATGCATTATAATTCAGTATTGAGCAGGAAAATATCGTGTGTGTCTGTGCTGTAATATGAAATTTATTTGCATTTAATATTCTAACACTGTGGGTATGTGTTGTTTTCTGTTCATAAGTATTGGTGAAAAAATTACTTCTTGCATACAAGATATAGAATACAATTGTGAGTACAGAATTACTCAAGTTGTCATCACAGTTTTCATCAAATAAGGATGCCGTTAGCTTGCCAGGAGAAAAGATGAAGAGCAGCACCACTTACAGTCTTCTCTCCAAAATAAGCAAACCTCAAAAGGTTATTTTTGAAAGCAATCTATTTATAGTTATGATGTCAGGCAACTAAAAAATATGAAATCAAGTTATACCATGGTATTGTCAGCGTTAAATACATAATATTAAGACTGTCCGTGAGATCTTAATACAAATATCTCCAAATCCCTCTATTATATTATCATTTATAATGGTTTATAAATTTATAAAATATTGTATTAATTTACAGTTTACAGGGTGCTTTCAGGGATATAATATGCCATATATACTCGACTCTAAATTGGAAAAAGAATAGTAAACAAATTAATCTTGAAATCTAGGTTAGTTTATACACAGTTCATTGCTGCTTCAGTAGCAGTTGTGGCCAGCCTATCTACCTAGGGAAGAAGGAACAGGAAGCTCAGTCTGCTGAAAAGGTACTAGATCTTGCTTCTGTTCCCCAGAAGTGGAGAATAATGCTTTTAAAAATGACTTACTCACCTGAAAGTCAATAAGTCTGCTCCCCAGGAGTGGGGAAATTATGAAGTACTGTCCCAAAAAGGAACCTGGTCACATGGAAGTCAATAAACCTTCCCCTAATATGGGAGGTCAAGACAAATGCTTGCCTGGCAGCACACTTGCCACTGCCATCACAACCTCCCCCCAAAGGTTTGAGGCTGTGATGTTCTCAAGGTTTTTGGACAGAACACAAGGGCAACAGAGTCTCCTCTGAGCTAGGCACCTTTACAAGAGGCATCTGCATACATGAACAGTTCTAAGTAAGTCTCCCACACATTGCACAGCCACAATTTAGTTCCTTTATTATTCATCTAGCCTTTAGATCAGTAGTTCTCAACCTGTGGGCTGTGGCCCAGCAATGGGCCGCAAGAATGAAAATCCAGTCGGCGAACCTCCTTCCTATTTATTCATTCATTCATTCATTCATTCATTTCCGCTCCTTTCCGCATAGCTGATTATTGCATTGGATAGACCACATCAGCTCCAAATGATTAAATATGGTTTTCTGTGGGTGAGCAGATGGTTACCACTGGATGGCATATGTTCTGTATCAGAAACTACAGTACAGCTGTACAGTACAGTACAGTTTTCTGAATCAGCATCCCAAATAACCAAACCGCATCTAAAGTTGACCAAAACTGATTTGTAACCTTGTACTAATGTTGGAGAATGGTCCCTGGTCAAAGTGGTCCCCGGTCAAAAAAAAGGTTGGAAACCACTGCTTTAGAGCAGACAAAAGCAGATATGCCTTCTGGAATTTGGCATTGTTTTCCTTTGCTTTAGCCTTTTCATCCTTTGTTCCGTGAGCCTAGGTTTTATGTGATGGACTCTTGACTTACCCACAGGTCACAGCGAATTCTGTAATTTTGTGCTCCAAATTTGACCTTAACTTATCCATTCGATCAATTTATAGTCAATTTTGTTTGGAATAGTAGTTGTTCCCATTCTATGTGCTGTGGGACAAAGTGTACAGGACATTGGTGGTGTTGTATGTTTTTCAAAAACAATAACATGCCAATTTAAAAAAATCCTTAGATATGACATTAAAGTGGGCATTTTACAGAAATGTGTTCTCTTTTAAAAAATAAAGTATGCTGCATGATACAGATGTCAGTTTTAACATTGTGCATGTGTAGTGATCCTTCAGTATTTCTGTACAGTGGTCCACACTCTTCCACATGCCTCTCAACTTCAGAGGTGTTGATATTCTTCTCTCAGGATTCTTTTTTGCTTTTGTAAAGCTATTGGTTACTTCATTGTTCATTACTTTTGATTTGATAAATTATATAATTCCTGCAAAAGTATTAAAGAAGAGTGTAATGGCAGAGGAATTTGTCTTCAGTGGAATAAGAGTATAATTAAAGTTGCCAAAAGAGAAAAAAAATGCAAAGTTACCTGACACTTCACTTTTTGAATTTTGTTCCTTCCAAAAACTCTTTATCACTTTGGTTTGTTTGTTTTGCAATTAATTTTGAGTTTTAATTAAATTACTATTTGCAATGTTTCTAACAATAAAATGATAACGTAGTACATAGGTAAAACTGTTTGAATAAATAGGAGGACATTCAACTGATAATTCCATGGACGGGGCTTTATGTTATTTATTTATTTCGTGTCAAAAGCATTGTACAACAAATACATTTCAAATAATGGGGAAAAAAGAAATCACAAGCAACTAAATAGTTTTGGACCAAAAGCGGGCAACAGCAACCGCATTGTCTGTAGCTTTAAACAACTCCTCCTCTGTACATGAGGCAGGGCATTGTGGGCAAGCATACATGTGCTGAGTTGTTTGTTCAGCTCCACAGTCACACAAGGTGGAGGATTCCTCCAGGTAGTGCCACCTTGCCAAGTTGTCTTTTGATCTGCCCACTCCACTTCTGAGTATGTTCAGGGACTTCCAAGTTTCCCATTCTTGGTCATGCAGTGGGTGGCTTTCACAATGTTCGACCTTTTTTCTCTCACCGCTAGCAGCAACTTCCCGTCGCACGTCAGGAGGGGCAATGCCAGCTAACTTGTAGAGTTTATCAACAGGTGTAGGTTTAAGGCATCCTGTGATGATTCTGCATGTTTCATTCAGTGCTATGTCCACCTGCTTTGCATGGGCAGACTTGTGCCAAACAGGACAGGCATACTCTGCAGTTGAGAAAGACAAGGCCAGGGCTGATATTCTTATGACTTGTGGGTCTGCACCCCATGAGCTGCCAGTCAGTTTCCGCAGGATGTTATTGCGTGCAGCTACTTTGTGCTTGGTGTTCATGCAGTGTTTCCTATATGTTAGTGTTCGGTCTAAGGTGACACCAAGGTATTTAGGATGGAAACAGTGTTCGAGCTCTTGGCCTTCTCAAGTAACTTTCAGTTTCCTGTTGGCTTCGCGGTTACGTAGGTGGAAAGCACACACTTGTGTCTTGGCAGGGTTAGGCTTCAGGTGGTTCTCTTTGTAGTAGCTGGAGAGATCTTTCAAGGCATTGGTGAGTTGCTTTTCTACTGTTTCAAAATCTTTTGCTTGTGTTGGGTTGTGTTGGGGCTTTATGTTACCCCAAATACATATTAGTACCATTTACAGTATCCAGGAGATACAGGATTTTTCTCTTCTTGTAAAAAGCTAATTGTTTATCTCTGGCATGTAGAAATAATGATTTAAAAAATCACACTCTGATACAGGGTGTTTCAAAATGGTGGACCCAGTTTTAAAGCAGTATATTTCACGATGGCAACATGATACATAAAAAGTTATAAACAGACTCAGGAGTTATCTAGTCTTAATAACATTTTAACCCAGAAACCAATATAACAAATAACCTCACAATCAGACAATATCTCATTGGACCTTATCTTTTGGGGATGGCTAGGGGCTGTTTGCATGCTGGGAGTGGCATCCACTAGTCATCATTTGAAACTATGCACCACCATTTTAAGTAGTAAGAGTTACATTAATGGGCGGTTTGTAGTTGCAAAGATAAAGCAATTTCAAATAGGGTCTATATTTTTAAGACACTGATATGTTTCTCTTTTTTGGCTAAATCAGATGCGACAAATGAAGTAATATCTAATCTGTGCCCATTGTAGGTGTTTGGTTGTATTTTTTGGTTCTTTGTGGAAAGCTTGTTTCTTCCTTTCAGACAGAGAGCCAAAAAAGAACTGTACTTTCTTTTTGATTGTCAGCAGAATGTTCGTCGGTAACTTCCTAAAACGGCATATGTGAATGAATAGTTGTTATTTATTTAGATGCTTTTTACCCCCTCCTCAGCAAAGACACTCTGAGCAGCTTACAAAATTTTAGTTTGCTTTCAGGCCTACATTGTACATGATATTAATATTTATTACAGAAATACTACACAATGTTACAGTAGCTTGCTGGCTGCCTTCTTCTCAATGAGTGTCCAGTGGAATGGGAGTTGAAGGATGATTAAAAAATCTCTAAATAAAAAAATCTCTAAATTGTTATAAAAATGTTATAATTTTGGAAAATTGGGAATTCCTTTTCATTAATAGTCTGAATAGTCTTCTCCAAATAACTCTTATAAGTAGATATATGGGATAGGTAATGTTCATATTCAATAGTTTCAAATTTACAGTAATCTTTTATACATTAATCTAAAATGTACCAAAAATTACCAAGTTAATAACCCGCTTTATTCATACTAGTGAGAAGGATTACATTGTAACCATTCAAAGATAGGACTATGGTAATTATAGCATTTTTTAACTTTTAAAACAGAACAGATGTCTAACTGATATGCTAATATCAGTGTGACTGAAAACTAGACTGGCTTTTTAATAGACATTTGTATGCTACAGATTTTTAAATGTAACATTAAAATTCATTTTACAATTAGAAAATTATGAATTTAAATTCCAGTATACCCTGACAGAAAGACTTCCTTTCATCTTCATCTCTACATATCGCACATATGTGCCTGCTCAAAGATTGATTCAAAATCTTCTGGAATATACAAGTTTTAGAATTTCTGTCTCTTCTATCATTTGATTAAGCTTCACTGCCAGCACTTTGGCTCTGTTTTGTTCAGATTGTTTACACAGAACTTTTACACATTGTATATCTCTATCAATACCCAGAAAATGTACTTGATTCCCATGGGGATGACTTTATTAGCAACTGCAAATTCATGTTCAATGGTCTCTCTCTATCCATTCTGGAGAACTACGCTAAGTAATAAAATTATACTTGAATGTTTGTCAAATGCAACAACAAACAGTTTCTCTATTGTTCTCCATACTGTAGGAATGTTCTCCAAAACTGCTGAATATAGCATTCCTGCCAGATTTTGGCTCAAGTCATTATCCTGACATTTTATCTTATCCTGTAAATTCCCAATGACATGTTCCTTCCAAAGTTTCTAGAATGCTGATTTTATTTTGAGTTACACATGCTTCTTTGCCTGCTATTCTGGACCTAAATGCAGAGAACATGTGACTTCCCCAACTGTTTTCTAAATGAGAAATAAAAATGCATCTTACAAACCGCTCAGCTGGTTAAACTGCCTCTCTCTTTGCCCTCCATAGTTAGTCTGAGCAGGCCATTACTACCAACTTTGCCAACCAGTAACCTAGCCATCCGTTTTTATTCAGCGCTACTGCCTAGATGTGCCACAATGGATATAACTTTTGGTATCACTTTCCTTGCACCAGTATTGTCATAATCTCAATTCCCACCTGATCTTTCTGATAAGGTTGTTCAGAGACTAATGGAAAGGACATTTTAAGCTAGTAAATATAGCTCAAGTAGGCAGTTGTGCATTCACACAAGTCATCCTCCCCCTCTGCATTTCTTTTATTGTTCTGCTAATCGTCAATTGTTATGGCAGCATAACTATAGGCATAAGGAAATGGAAGCAGGAACACTACCAAAATCGGCCTTCTAGAAGGTTCTGAACAGGTGCAAACTCATATGTGTGAATATGTGGAGAACCACATAAATAACCACAGTCACGTAAAATACCCTTCATCTTCAAAATAAAAAGTATTCTAAAGGTTATATTCCTTTCTCTGTTTTTCTGTTTTTAACTTGGTTCTTCCTGGAATCCCAGCTTAATGAAACTTTTTATTTTGACATAATGGTATTACCAATACATTCTGTTCTTGGATCTTTATCATTGCTGTAAGGCAAAGATCAAGGAATATATAATTAAACATATTGATAGCTAATTCTAGAACTGATAAGAATAAAAAGTACAATGTAAGTCATTTCCTGAGGAGCTAAACAACTAGAACAGTGTATGTTTCACAGAGGAATGTTCTGCACCTTTTACAAATTTCTGTTTAAGGGCACAGCAGGTGTTTAAAGATACTTTGTTGCACCTTGAAAATATTTTATTAAATGTTCCTGTTCCTTTCAATAGATTATTTTTACTGTTATAAGTGTTCTTGATTGTTTGTATTTTCAAAATGACTTCAATGGGGTGGATTAAAGTGAGAAAGGGGGGGATGACTTTGTCTTTGGTCCTTTGCCATATTTGCTCCAGTTTTATGCTTCAGTGTAATTC
Source organism: Anolis carolinensis (assembly GCF_035594765.1). NCBI lineage: Eukaryota > Metazoa > Chordata > Lepidosauria > Squamata > Anolidae > Anolis > Anolis carolinensis. The sequence goes on from NC_085841.1 coordinate 87,861,580, forward strand.
TGATGGCTAGCATCCTGTTCAATAGTTATAAGATTGTAAGCTAGACAGATCATCAATGTGATCCCCCAAAAGCCTACGTTTTCAACATGGCAGCACCTTGACTAACACATTCCCAAGCCCCTGTAGATAGGGGCTCTCAGACTTGATGTCTGCCACACTTTCTTGGTCTCAGGCTATCAGTTATGGCAGGACCCTTAGCAATTTCTCCAGTTGTCTCCTCTCCATTCATTCCATGACCAGGACTGCGGGGCAGACATTATTTCTCTATGGACCTTATCTGAAGCAAGTCATAAACACACAGATTGGTGTCCAGCCAGATAATTGTTTTAGGAGGAATGGGGCATTCTCAAACATAACTACAATAAGGATTCTTCATAATCATGATTATGTCTTACCATACATGATCTCATCCTCTAATTGGCCCACCTTTCCTAATTACAGTAGAGTCTCACTTATCCAACATAAAAGGGCCAGTAGAACGTTGGATAAGCGAAAATGTTGGATGATGAGGGATTAGGAGAAAGCCTATTAAACGTCAAATTACATTATGATTTTACAAATTAAGCACCAAAACATCTTGTTTTATAACAAATCGACAGAAAAAGCAGTTCAATACACTGTAACAATATGTAGTAGTTACTGTATTTACGAACAGGTGAACAGGACACACTGTAGTACTCCTAATGCTGTGGTCATTTATTTTGAGCTTTTTGTCATAAAAGTACAGTGTGAGCTGCTTTTAAGACACATTTAAATGTTCTGTCCTTTTCTGTGTGCTTTTATCTCCCTTTGCATGTCCTTTGTTTCCTTTCTTGCTTGACGTCTCTTTTGTAGGTCACTGGTGTTTTGTCTTCTGCTGTTAATTTGTTACTTTCCGTTTTCTAACTTGTCTAGAGCCTAGAAGAGGAGATAGCATCAATTTTATTTAGTACAGAGGGTTTTTCCAGTAGTATGAAATCAGCCTTCACTTCAGCTACCTTGTGGACAACAGATGGCACTGTTGTGAAAGATAATATACCTTCTGAAAAGCTCTCTGCTTCTCTCTCCTATCAGCTGCCTGAGGTGCTTTTCCACATTTCTTTTTCCAATATAAAGCCATATATGTAGATGGGAGGAAGGGTGTAATTCTGCAACAAGATAGTCCCCTTGGGTGAGAAGGGCGGGGTATAAATGTTGTAAATAAATAAATAAAATTGGCTAGAAAATAAGAGTTTTGTGGGCGCTCTGATGTGCACACAGAGTTCCTACATGACTGTACTTCCTTCTTAGCAGGGGGTTGGACTAGATGGCCCATGTGGTCTCTTCCAACTCTACTATTCTATGATTCTATGATTCTATGATTCTATCACATCCATGTTCAGCTCACCTCTTCACATGTAGTGGTGATGGATTGCTTGTAAATTTTAGATGGAACATTTTTTGTAAAATAAAGAGGGAAAGGGAAAAATCTAAATGCATTTTAAGATAGGTGTTCAAAAACAATAGTCCTTCCTGTTTACATATTGTGCTTTTTATTCCACTTATATTTGAAATTATCTGTTATCATTAGTGAATATAAACTTTTACACTTTTTATTGTGTGAAATTAAAATTGTCCATCATGTTGCAGATGAAGTATTGCATCTAATTGAAGATAAAGTTATATTTTTCTTTCAGTTACTGCATTTTAGTTTTATTATTTACTTCGTGTGTGTCATTATTTGGGTATTGACATCTACATCAGTCACTTGGTATTGACAATAGTTGACAATGAATATTTAAATCCAATATTAGTTTCTTTGAACTAGTATGTATGACAGTAAAGGAACTTGTTGTTTGCTTGTACTGCCACATGCCAGTTTTTCTCCTTCATTTGATATAGAACCATTCTATAGAAAAAATATATTTCCCCAGGGATAGCCAACAAATATACTGCAGCAATACTCATGCTTGGGGATAATATAATATTTCCAAAGTTTATGATGGTCCTATAAAGAGACACTTAGCAAGATATGTAGCATTCCATTAAGAGGTGCCAATTGTTGCTTACCTACAGTAATCTTATTAGAGAAATATACTGCATTCATATAGACAAAGTTGCTCATTAATGATTGAATTCTGCCACTGCCACTGATAACTATTAAGTAGATTGCTACTTAGTAGTATATTTATTCATTTTTTTAAAGATAAATAATTACTTTTTAAAAAGTCTAAATTATGTATTTCATTGTTAATTTGCTCCCTGGTGAAGGGTTTCAACTAGAGACAAATTTAGATAAAAAATATAATGCTAAACACTTGACAAATTAATCCCTGTTCTCTAAATTCTGCCTTATCTTTTCTTAAAAACGTTTTGGGAAGAAGCACTATTTTTGTGTTTTTAGAAGCAGAATATTTTATAGTACTCTAAATACACTGGATTGGACCCATATTTAGTCATACATGTTGTAGTTCCTGTGAAATCAATGGGATTTAAACTAGTCATAACTAGAACCATTGACTTTACTGGATCCGGCATATTGTATTTTTTCTGTGTGCTTATCCTTGTGCTGATTTAACAAAACTTTGCCATAAATACTTAAATGTGCAAGTAGTCTCTCTGTGTTGTTTGTGAAATGAGAAAAGCAGATGTAGACATTTATATGTGCCTTCTGGTTGCTTTTTGTTCCACAGAGACTTACTCCCCAAACAGAAGAGCTCTCCATGGGAACCAGCAAGACTACTAAGGTTCTCCTATTTTGCCATAGTCCATTTGACAGTTCTGAATCATTCTCCTTTCCTTTGTTCCCCCCCCCCCCTTTTATTCATGATTACAGTCATCTGCGTTTTTCATGTGAATGAAACCATCCATCACTTAGCTTTATGTTCATTATTTTATTTATTCATATGTTCTACTTTTTTTTTCCTCATCCATTTGTTTTGTGCAGAGTTCGCATGAGACTCTGAGCGTAGTGGAGAAGAAGCAGGCAGAGGTTGGGATAGAAGAGACAATAGTCACAGATGATACCAACAGGGACAAAATGCAAGTTGTCTCTGCTGGAGGGGAAATTCAGAAGATGGAACATCAACTGAAAAAGAACTCTTCCTCATTGTCATCAGATAGCAGCAGTAGTGAGAGTGAAGATGAAGCAGGAGAATATCGGCCATACCAACAAATAACGCAGGACTCTATAAAGGAAGAACTAGAGGAAAACGAAGTTATTAAAGAGGAGGAGCAACAGAAGGCAGATACAATATTGTGCGTAAACATTTCAGAAGAAATCAGTCCTGCTCAAGTAACAGTTGGGCACACAGAAGTAACAGAAGGTTTTGCTCAGGCAGATGAAGTAGCCACAGAGACAAACTTCCCAAAATTGGATAAGCAAGGTCTGAAAGAAGAGAGGGTGGAAGAACAGCTCAAAGTAAACGGAGAGGCATCGCATATTGACATTGATGTTTCATCACAAATAATTTGTTGCTCTGAGGTAAATGGTACAAGAAGAAGGGACTTTAGATTAGATTCCTCATCATAGGGTTAAATATCTCTGCCTTTCTTCTTCTCTGTCCTCTTCAGTTTTTCAAACAAATTAAGATCTGGAAGGGAGAGAAAAATTGATGTGCAAATTCTGCCTTTGGCTATGGCTTTTGAATTTTTGCTAAATCTATTTTGGTTTCCCAGAAGAGCAAACTTGCTGGGATTATACCATCTTTTTTTCTTTTTCATCTTTTGCTTTTGTGTGTTAATTTGTTTGAGTCTTGTCCTGTCTAAAGTGTTAGTCTTTTATGACCCTACATTAACTTTTAATTGGAATGCTGAAGTGTACCTATTTAGTGCATGAGGTGAATATAGCCAAATCATATCATATAATATATGCTTCTTAAAATCCCCAGGGCATTTTTTGGGGAGGATCTTGTTTGATTTGCTATATTTCCCTAGGTATTTTGTGACATTGCTGTCAGAAACACCCAGGATTAATAATCATGCATTGTCAACGTAGTCCTCCATATAGCATTACAAAATACTGTAATAATGAATATATTTATTGGTTTTAGTCAAAAGCTTTTGAAAATATAAATATTCTAGTAGTCACATGTAGTCTACCAGAAGAATGAATATATTGCATAGTTATGCAAAACAACAGAATAAGTCACCTGAGAACAGAAAGTAAAGGACTGTTCAAAAATTGTATTCCAACTATAGACTTCTGTTTTCCTGTCAAATAGCACTTGCGCCAATCTTCTTTTGGAATGTGTGAGGATAAACCCTATCTTCCCTGAATCCCTTCCAAAAATATAATCTTTAGTATTGCAGTGTGTTTTTTTCCAGACTGATATAGCAGCAGTGTTGATGAAGGAACAATACTGACAGCACTTATCTGAATGGGTAGTTCCATATTAAGTTAGAAATGTGTGTGCAGTGGCTTTCTTAAGGCAGTGTATTTCTATCTACCAACAGAAGTAGATTTATGAAAATTATAATGTTGGCCAAGGACAAGTAGCTCATAACCTTTACCTTGTTCACAGATGCAAGATTTCTCCTATTCAAAGTGTTTCTCAAAGGTGCACCATACCAGACATGGTCTTCTATACATTGTTGGACTGCAGTTGCCATCCACTCTTATCAACCTAACCAGTGGATAGGGATGATGGGAGTTGCAGTTTAAACATTTAGTGTGCCACATGTGATATAAAAAGGTGTAGTGTGTTCTGGAAGCTGTGCAACATCACTTCTGTAGTGAGAGCTTTTGCATACATAAAGCAAATTTCCTTGAATTAATATAAGTGCATAGTCTTGATTCTGTGGCTTTTTGTACTTCCTCTACAGTGAGAATGCATTATGACAGTGTACTCAAAGTTTTTTTAAAACTTACACATGTTACAGCATTTCCAATTGATTCTAAGCCATTTTTATAAGATACTGATTTCACTTGCAATCCATGCATAATATGAAAAACATAAACTTATTTTTGTAGATGTTTTGTAGGCAGGAAGTAACATTTGTGCATGATATTCTTTACGTTTTTGGCTTAAAAGTTTTAACAAACATCTTTCATTATTGGTATTTTGTGGCTTAACTTACTGATAAAATGATAAAAGCCATATGTTTAACCTTGTTATGACTTGTGAATTCATGATGTTCTGTGTCTTCCTGAACACTAGCCGCCTGTGGTTAAAACAGAGATGGTGACCATTTCAGATGCTTCACAGAGAACTGAAATATCTACCAAGGAAGTACCAATTGTTCAGACAGAGACTAAAACAATCACATATGAATCTCCCCAGGTACTGCTGTTGCATAATTTATAATATCTGAGAACCAGCTGCTCATTGAATTGAGCATACACCCACCACTTTTATCTAGCTGACAGTTATACATGTGATACAGTATACTGGATACTCTTCCATGCTTTTTTAATTTTCTGGCTTGATATTTATCAGTTGTTTTCACTTACAGAGATGAGAAATTTAAAGATTAAACAGAGAAGTGGGGAGAGGCTATCCTGGCTTTCTTGACCCAGTGCAAAAGTTGTTGGGTTCTATCTTGCTTGCATGACTATTTCATTGGATATTCTGTCATCTGGGCTGACATATTTCACCAGATGATATTTCCCCTTCTGCTTGTTGAGCTGGTCTCCTTCTCTAGCTTATGCGTCTAGCTAACTCCTGATTTCTGCTGTAGAAGGGCTTCATTTTTTTAAAAGGTGTCCTTTTATTACTGTTTTAATAGTATGTATTTTATATTTTTTCTTCATGTACTCTGAATGCACACTAATGGAGAAGGCTGCGACTGCACAGGCTCCAACGGAAACTCTTCCTAGCTATAAGTCGGGAATCTTAGCGGCACACTGAGTGCAACATTTGAAACGTGTGGTAGACATCAGAAGAACAAAGAGTCCGAAGTGAGCTTTGCGGCGGAAAAAAAGGAACTGGGGAGCGGATGCCGAGGGCTGCCTTATGTGCCCTGTGGGGAGAGGGGCGGGGTTACCGCCAAAATTCAGACTTTTAGCTTGGAAGAGTTTCCGTTGGAGCCTACACAGGTGCAGCCTTCTCCATTAGTGTGAATTCACAGTTTACACTCGAAGAAACATGGTTACAGGTAAGCAACCTGACCATCATCCTTGTTTCTTAACTGTGCTTTAAGCTATGCTATGAGACACTTTGAACTCTTTGTTGGGAGAAAATTAGAAACTTAGTTAAGAATGTGGATCTACTATTGAGCTGTATTTGACTCCCAATTACTTGGGTCAGTTACTTGGTTTCAGAATTTTTTCAGGGAATCAAGAACAGAAGATGATGATGTGGGTAGTTTGCAAATGCAAGGTTCTGTCTTACTGTGACATTGCCTCAGTGTGAAGTTTTCCAGGCTTACATGGTAATTTTTAAAACTAAACAAAAAGCTGGCCTTTTAAACTGAGCCACTTAAAAATGTAAACTGAGCTCATACTAGAGTGCATGAAAGCTAAAACTACATATTTATATTTAATCTGACATTTTCACTAGGTCTGAAATGTAACGTTTGTCAATATGCCCTTTCTCGATGTGGGTTTAATTTTTGGGTGAAGAAACATTTAGCCATTTAAAATCAGAGCAGAACCAGAAAAACACTATTTTTCTGAAATACAAATGGGAACATTAGGCCTTGGGGTCTAATGTAACTCTGTGACATTCCCCAAAGGTCCTCAGATTTTCCCCATTTATTTATAATTTATTTATTATCTTTATTTATACCCCGTCTTTCTCCCCATGGGGACTCAAGCGGGCTAATATACCACCACTTGTTTTTCCCTAGCTTTTAAATAAGATTTTATTCTAAAATCTTTTGGATGTTGTTCAGTTGAAATTCCCAGTATTCCTCACCATAGGCTGTATCGGTTGGGGCTACTGGAAGATGCAATCCAACATGTGATTGTCATATGATTCCTATTGCTGTGCAGTGAGATCGAAACTGACAGGAACAATTTTAATTTGGTTTTTTTAATGCTTTCATATTTCTCCTATTCCATACTGGAATACAGTTCAAGGGGACATCCCTTACACTGACTCTTGCCTTTGGGCTAAAAGATATTTCATTGCTCCTCTCCTCTTCTATAAGATTCAGCTTCTTGTATGCAGTGCCTTTGTTTTAAATTTCAGCTGATATTTCTTAAATGCTTTAAAATGTATAGTGACCTTCTCTCAAACAAGTATCTTAACTCCACTGGTCTGCTACCTGTTACTTAAGTGGAGTATCTCTTATCCAGAAATCGAAAATGCTCCGAACTCCAAAATTGTGAGATAGTGACTTTTTTGCTTTCGGGTGTTTCAGTTTATACAAAATCAATTTCATGCACATAATTATTGAAAATGTGTGGAAATTTTCTTCAGGATATGAAGATGAAAACAAATGGTTTTCATATTCATGTTACGTCTTCAATATACTTCGAGATGTGCATTTATCTCATTATGTTCATGCACATATTCTAAAATCCAGGAAAAAAAACCCTGAAATCCAAAACACTTGGTCCCAAGCATTTCAGATAATGTGATGTGTTATTATTTCTTACCTGCCTTTTCCTAATTAGACACAAAGCAATTAAAATGATATAAAACTAATATTTATTAAAGTAAGCTATACAGAGTTTAACATTTGTAATTTAAAAATCATGTTGATGTCTTTCTGGAGGAGACTGGTCTTTATACTTATTTTTAAACTCGGAGATTATATCCGATTGATGAATCTTCTCCAGAAGGTCATTCTATAATCTAGGATGGCTGAAGGAAATGTCCTCAGGGTAGTATTTGTCAGTTTCATAGGCAAGGTGCACTCAAATTATGTAAGGCTTTAAAGGTAACAACTTTTCTACATTGCCTGGGAACATAATTGCCAAGGAGTGGAATTATTTTAATATTGGTGTAATATGATCACTTCTATGTTTGCCAATAATCAATCTGGCTGCCGTGTTTTGAACTACTGTATATACTCGAGTATAAGCCAACCCAAATATAAGCCGAGGCACCTAATTTTTACCACAAAAACTGGGAAAACGTATTGACTCGAGTATAAGACGAGGGTGGGAAATGCAGCAGCTATTAGTAAATTTCAAAAATAAAATTAATAAAAATTAATAAAATTATATTATTTGAGGCATCGGTAGGTTAAATGTTTTTGAATATTTATATAAAACTGTAATTTAAGATAATAATAAGACTTTAATAAGATGAGACTGTCCAACTCTGATTACCTATCTACTCGAGTATAAGCTAACCCAAATATAAGCCGGCCAGGGCTCTCACTCGAATATAAGCCGAGGGGAGCTTTTTCAGCTCTGAAAAAGGGCTGAAAAACTAGGCTTATACTCGAGTATATACAGTAATTGAAGTTTTCAAACTTAATGCAAAAATAGCCTAATGTATGGCACATTGTAGAAGTCTAGCCTTGAGGTCACCAGTTCATGGCCTACCATATTTTGTTCTTCCATATCTAGGATTCTTAGAACTAACATTTTAAAAAAATGAATATTCATATTTCTTATGCAATGTTAGGATTTAAATTTTAGATTAAATTTCTTCTTCACCACCATAACCTCTGCTGTTGATAAATTGTTGACAATGATTGAATAATTTTCAGTAGTATTTAATATATTGTGAATTTATATTTTTTTTCTCCCTTGAGTAATCCACATCATGTGGGCTATCCTTTCTGTCAATCAGAATCAAAGGCAGTAGTCACATGACCTTTAGATGTTCTTTAGGATTCAGTTCCTTCCCCTTGCAGTTTCCTTCTAAAACTGCCCTCAAGAAGATATCTGCTTGAAAAAGAAACTTCACCCTCTACATCACTGTGGCTATAAATCACTTAAATACATTCATGTTATCCTGTGCAGCCACTAAACCTGGAAGATCGTGAACTGTTCCTCTAGAAAGTAAGCAATAACTTACTATCTAAATGGTTCAGAGATACATCCATGTCCTCCTATTAACGTGGCCCCCCAAAAGATGTGTATATAACTTGTTTAAGACAGAACTTTAGAAGGAAACTGCAGTGAAATGGAAGAAGTCCCTAACAATTTTGTTTGACTCTGAACATTATATGATTTCCATATCTGCTTTCACATGATGGAAGGGCTAAGCCGCATTGTGTGAATTGCCAGTGCCTCTGTTTGGTTCATTTAATAGACTTTACTGTTTTCCTTTCTTAATTATGCAGTTTGATGGCAGTGGTGATTCTGGTGTACTGCTGAGTGCACAGACGATCACAGCAGAATCTCTTTCTACAACCACCACCACTCACATCACAAAGGTAAAGCAATTGGAATCTAATTTAAATATTTTGGCATCTTGCACTGTAAATTGATTTCTATTTTTGAAATGGACTCTGAAAGATTACCTTACTTTAGTTACTGGATAAAATCTGTGTCAATTTGAGAAACAGTTGTAGATCTTGTGATGTAGTGGCTTCGTTTTAAGTCCTTTAACCTTTATTATGTTACATGCCTTTGAACATTTTTGGGCAGACAGGATTTTTCAGATATTTCACATGGTACTTTGCAAGCATCTAGGACTTGTAAGGTAGTCTATACCAAAGTTTCTTAAAGTGTAGGTCACAACCCCAAATGAGGTAGGCATAGCTTTATGTTGAGGTTGTAACAGAGTTCTATCTGTGGGTGTGTCTAAGTCATTCTTTCCATCTTATGGGTCTTTTGGGTCTGTTCCTCCCTTCCTGTCTTGTGAGTGTGTTGGTCTTTCCTTTTCTTCTCATGTGGGAATCTGGTTTTTTCCCCCCTTCCCATCTTGGGAGACTGGTTGTTTTCCTTTCTTTTCCACCTTGTGGGTTGAGGGGGGTTCCTTTCCTGCCCATCTTGGGAATCTGTGTGTGTGTGTGGGGGGGGGGGGTCTCATCATCTTGGGAGTCTGGGGGGTCTTTCATTCCCTTCTCCTATTGGGAGTCTGGGGTGTCTCTCCTTCCCCCCTCTATCCAACCTGTTGGGTCTGTCACAGTGAGAGAAGCGTAGAGCCTAGACTGGGTTCTTACTCTCCTCTTTCACCCATTTTGCCTCCTGACTCGGATGTTCCCCTTGTGTTTCATACCTCTCCTCAGTGCCTCAACTGACATATCTGCCCATGAAGGCACAGGTAATGAGAGTTTATTTCTCTTTGAATTATTTGCACAGAGGAAGAGAGAGATTGCTTTTAAAAAACAATTGTTTTTTTTAATTATTTTTTTAAACATTGTTTAAAATAAATGTTTGATTTATTTTCAGTAAAGATTTAATGTGTACACATATTTTTATATATGGGGTCACATATAAATTTCTCAAGGCAAAACAGTGTGGTGAGTTGAAAAAGTTTAAGAAGCCATGCTCTATACCATACTATGTGCTGATCTGCACTATTCCAAATGTCAAGATTTGGAGAGGAACAGCAGTATTGTTCAAAATCCTGTATATACGCATATCTCAGTTAACAAATCCTCTGGCAAATAAGCCTCCTTTTATAAAGTTTTACAACATAATACTACCACCACCCACACTTTTCTCTTCTGTCTAGGAGAGAGTTTTTTTAGGAACATCAGCATTGGGAGGAAGGTGGAGGAACGCTTGTGAATCATACTTTTTTGGGTTGCAACAGTGTGTCTGTAGTACATAATGCAATAAAGCTTGAAGAAAGAAAGAATTGGGTTTACTTTAACTCATCCTATAAAATATGATTAATAGCAATTTCCAGAACAGAAAAAATGGTAGAGCAGATTGCCTCCATCTCCTATCTCTATCTGCTACCTCCAGCATGTTTTTGAAAGCAAAGCATGTGGCCACCAAAATGAAATTCATAAGAAAAGTGGAGGATGGTGAAAGAAGGGGGGGGGGCATTCCTGAATGCACTTTGGAAAAAGCTTTAAAATGGTCTCTAGAAGATCAAAATGTTTTTAGTCGTTTTATTTTAGTTTAACTATGCCAGGCTTTCCAGATCTGGTTGCTTCATTTCTCATGTACATATTAGTTTAGAATGCAGACTTTGTTGAAACATGTTTAACTGTTCTGTGTGAATGTGTGTGGAACAAGACCTTATCCCTATTTTTTCCATGTTACTCCTACCCAGTAAGGACGTAATGTCTAGGAAAACATCTACTTCGTTGAGGTATTCTTATATGCAATATACTGATTTAGGTATTTTTAGTAGCTTGATTTTTTTTCCTCCAGCTTTGACCAACTTTCTCCTCTTGTAATACTCGTAAAGCCCTGTTGAGAAGAAGGTTTGTGTGCACTGACTGATGAGATGCACCTGCATCTGAAGTGTTTCCAGCAGGTACAGCTGGACCTGAAAAATGGGCAATCACCCCTGCCCCTAACCAGGATGGATCTAGTGCTTCCTCATAGTACACTAATGAATTCCTTAGAAGTTTTACCATTTCTGCTACAGTGCTCATTATGTTGTGAGACAGAGACTAGATTTGCATCACTTTGCACTCTTTCTGCAGAAGTTTCACTTTGCTGGGGTATTAAGTAACTCATTCTCTGTTTTCAACTTATGTACCCTGTAGACAATAAAAGGTGGTGTGTCAGAAACAAGAATTGAAAAGCGGATTGTTATCACTGGGGATGCAGACCTTGACCATGATCAGGTAAGCTACAGACTACACCAGGGGTCCCCAAACTAAGGAGCATGGCCAGATAGTCATTTACTTGACCCCTGCCCTCAGTTTTATAATATACTATTTTTATATCAGTTTTAATAATATAATATATGGTATATACATATATTGATAATAATATTTTAATGTAATATAATATACTAATAATAATACCATATAATAATATTAATTATACATTACATATAATATTACTAATAATATGACAGTATAGTGGTATAGTTCAGTATAGTGATATATAATGCTAATATTGTGCTATGCTAATAATATAATATATTGTATGTACATATAATTTATAAGCCGCTCTGAGTCCCCTTCAGGGTGAGAAGGGTGGGATATAAATGTAGTAAATAAATGTAAATAAATAAATAAATGTAGACTTAGGCTCGCCCAAAGTCTGAAATGACTTGAAGGCACACAACAACAATCCTAATTAACTTGACTATCTCATTGGCCAGAAGCAGGCCCACACTTCCCATTGAAATCCTGATAAATTTATGTTGGTTAAAATTGTTTTTATTTTTAAATATTGTATTGTTCTTTCATTGTTGTTGTTTTTGCACTACAAATAAGACATGTGCAGTGTGCATAAGAATTTGTTCATATTTTTTAAAAAATGATAATTCGGCCCCTCGACAGTCTGAAGGATTGTGGACCGGCCCTCTGCTTAAAAAGTTTTATGACTCCTGGACTACACAATAACTGCCTTTCTGTTATTTTGCCCATTGTGAGATAGTTGGTGGCTTTTTTGGGTTTTTTAAATCTAGTTATTAACATTAGCAACTTTAAATTTTAATTTGGTATGTTTTTATTATTTGCCTGAGGTTATTTCATAAACAAATAGATTATTTTGGAGTTGTGTGTACAATAAAAAGGCTGAATTAGTCTGCCCTTTTATTTTATTATATTATGTGCTAATTTTTAAGTGGTGGCCAATGTACAAATCAATGAAACAGGGGATTTACTTTTCATTTCTTAATTGTAATATACCAAAGCTTTTGAATAAATTTAATTTCAGGTTTTGCTATGCCTGTAACAAGAACAATCTCTCCTTGAAGCTTGAAATTAAATGGCAGAACTTTTCACCATTAGTATAGGAGATGTTTGATCTGGCACATGTTCAGTTCAGCTAAGAAATCTGTAAAGGTCAGACAACACATCTCCTTTATTAAAATATAATTCATCCGTCTTCAAGAAAAACCCATAGTCTTTCATTTAGAGTGGTATAAAATTATAACATACTGAAGTCAGCTTTTTAGGAATTGACTGTGTGCATCTATAATATATGATCCTCATTCAGCTTAAAGAGGCCAATATTTTTTACAGGTATAAACTATTTTCAGTAATTAGTTGTAGATGTTTGGTAGTCCTTAAAACAAGAAGCTCCTTCACAAAAATTAAATTCCTTTTTTGTGAGATGTTGTGTGATTTCTGGGCTGTATGGCCATGTTTTAGCAGCATTTTCTCCTGACATTTTGCCTGCATCTATGGATGACATCTTCAGAGGATCCTCTTAAGATGACAGCCACAGATGTAGGTGAAATATCAGGAGAAAATGCTGCTAAAACATGGCCATACAGCCCGGAAACCACACCACACCCCAGTGATTCTGGCCATAAAAGCCTTCAACCATGCTTTTTTTTCCTCAATAATATAATTTTTTCACACTCTTTAAACCTCAAATTCTTCAGGATGAACAACTTACTGTTTCATTCTTGATTATCAAACCTAACTGATGTGCATTGCAACTTCAAAGAAAAATATGTATCATAGCCACAGTAATATTTTACACACTTCTCCCATTTTCTCCTATTTTCTTCCTTCCTTCCTTTTCTTTTTGAAATCGCACTTGTGAGAGGTTTCATAACAATTACATGTAGAATAAGTTTGCTTTGTTTCGATACCATGAAGGGTGACATTATAATCTATATCTATATATATAAAAGAGTGATGGCATCACGGCGATGGACAAAACAACAAATCTACAGCCCCCCCAAACTCGAAAATTAGCAACGCAATCCATCATCCCCGCCTCCAGTAAGATACAACAAATTTACACATAAAACACTATCACAACACCAAAAAATGCCAAAACTAAGTACGCATGCGCAAAAACACCATGCTTCAACCCTTTATGGCGCTCGCGCGGCTCCAGTAAGATTTATATGACAAACACAATCACAGGGCCACAAACGGCCAAAAACTGCAACAGGCGATGTGCGCCTGCGCGCACCCCCCATCCCTTCCCGCGCGCGCACACACACACCTCGCCTCAGAGCTGAAGGAAGGAAGGCAGGAAGGCCGATTCCTTGCTGGGCGCGGGATGGAGGAGGCCGCGCTGGGAGGCGTGCGGGCCTCACGTCGCTCTCTGCCCTCTCCCCCTCAATGTCCTCCCCCCTCAGGGCCCATGGAGGGCCCCGGTTGCCGTTCAGGCCCCCTCCTCCCGCCCCTCTCCCCTCCCCCCAATGCGAGGAAGGCCCCGCGGAGCCCCCCCCGCCTCACCCTCTCTCCTCCTCCTCCCTTCTCGGTTCTTCTCGGAGGTCTTCAAGCTCTTCAAGGTGAGGGGGGAAGAGGAGGGCACGGCCCTCGAGCAGGCCTGGACCTCCCCTCGAGTTGTTTGGGGCGCCAACCCTCGCCCTTCCCGGCCTCAGGGCCCTTCCTTTTCCCCCTCACCCGGTTAAACGGCTGATGGGGAAAAGGAAAGAGCCTCAGGCCAGGAAGGGTGGAAGTTGGCGCCCAAAACAAGTCAAGGGAAGGCCCAAGTTGGCCCAGGCTGAGCTTCCCCCTTTTCTGTTGTTGTTATTGTTGTTGTTGTTCTCACCCACAAATTACAACCCCTCCAATGCCTCAGAAGCCCCCCTTTTTCCCCTCTCAAACCCTATCGCCCTCACCTTTCCCTTCCCTGTAATAATTATTAATATAATAACTGATCATCAGTTAAGAATGTAATAATCACCAATAATAATACTAATTTATTATTAGTATAATACTGATAATCATTCGAGAACATAATAATTCATAATAATAGTCAGTTCTTATTATTATAACACTGACAATCATTCAACAATGTATTAACAAATCGTAATAATAGAAAATTATTATTATTATTATAGTAATAATCATTCACAAATTAATAATTATTATTATAACATTGATAATCATTCAACAATATAATAACAACTAATAATAAATAGTTATTATTTTTATCACAATGATAATCATTCAAGACTATAATAATTATTATTGTTATAACAGAAGGCGCCTCATATAATCCACTTCTAAACAAATAATATCACATTATAAATATACACTAGAATCTCACTTATCCAACATAAACAAGCCGGCAGAACGTTGCATAAATAAATATGTTGGATAATAAGAAGGGATTCAGGAAAACCAATTACACATCGAATTAGGTCATCATTATACAAATTAAACACCAAAACATCATGTTATACAACAAATTTGACACAAAAAGTAGTTCCATGCGCAATAATGCTATGTAGTAATTACTGTATTTGCAAATTTACCACCAAAATATCACAATACATTAAAAACACTCACTCCAAAAACATTGACTATTAAAAGGCAGACTCCATTGCATAATCCAGAACATTGCATAAACGAATGTTGGGTGAGATTCTACTGTAATATGAAATAATTACTGTGGTACAATAATACACAACAATATCATCTCAGGACAGTAAATAAAGATCAACACTCTAAAAACACAGCTATTCCATCCAGGAAACAATCAGGGCCATCTAACACCTCCCACCAAAGGATTCCCCCCTTCACACAGGAAACCACCCACACTTTGAACCTACAAGGCCATTCCGTACTCATCACTCTCTCATCTCAGCACAGTAAATAAACAACAACAGTCTGAAAACACACAAATTCCATCCAGGAAACAATCAGGACCACCTAGCACCTCCCAACAAAGCATTCCCCCCCTCTAACACACGGAACCACCCAAGCTTTGAAACTACAAGGCCATTCCGTACTCTGGGGCCAATTTGCAATATATTAATATATATAATAATACAATACATATATAATACAATACATTGTATATACATATAATACTACTAATAATATTATAATACACTACAATATAATACTAATAACAAAACAATATATATATATATATATATATATATATATATATATATATTACTACTAATATTGTGAAATAGTCGTATATGTTATAGCGTAATATCCTATCATATGTCTTTAATGTAATAAATGAATAAATAATACTGTATAATTTTTGTTGACGGTCACAACAAAAATAAAACCCAATGTAGATTGACCAACATCACTAAAAAAAAGCCACAGCAACGCGTGGCCGGGCACAGCTAGTATATATATAAAAATGTAATGTTTGTTTTACTATGGACTAAACAACAAAACTACTGAACCAAATCACACCAAATTTGGCCACAAAAGACATAGTCATCCAAAATATGTATTTCAATTAAAAAAAACCTAGAAAAATAGTCCAAATTACAGAGGATGAGGAAGAGCCTTTCTCCCCCTAACTGCCAGTTAGAAAGGTAGGCTCTGCTGCCTTTAGCCCCCCCCCCCCCCCCGGCTGCCTTTAGGTCCCGCCCCCTTTGTATCCTAGCAACTCCCTCAGCAAAAATGGTGCCCAGGGCACAGGCAGAGTGCACTTAGGCCTGATCCACACTGCCTATAAAATACAGATTATCTGATTTGAACTGGATTATATGGCAGTGTAGACTCAGGGTCCTTCCACACAGCTATATTACCCATTTATAATCTTATATTATCTGCTTTGAACTGGATTATCTTGAGTCCGCACTGCCATATAATCCACTTCAGTATGGATTTTATACAGCTGTGTAGAAGGGGCCTCATATAATCCACTTCTAAGCAGATAATATAAGATTATAAATATAATATGAAATAATTACTGTAGTATAATAATACAGAACAATATAATCTCTAAAACCAGGACAGTAAATAAAGAACAACACTCTGAAAGCAGGGAAATTAGGAATTCCAGAAAGGAAACAATCAGGGCCAGCTAACACTTCCCAACAAAGGATCCCCCAGGCTTTGAAGCTGCAAGGCCATTAAATGCTAATCAAGGTGCCTAATTGCAGCATTCATAACTGCCACACCGAGACTATTAATTGCTAATCAAACTGGCCAACCAAGGATTCCACAAGATAGAATGTGGTCAGGCTTGCAAGCAGCAAGGCTATTCAGTGCTTTTCAATCTGGCGCACCAAGATTTCCCCAAGGTGGAAAATCCCCAGGCTTTGAAGCCATGTGGCTACTCCGTCCCATTCAACTTGGCCTAGCAAGGATGCCCTATGTAGAAAATGACCAGGCTTTTAAGCTGCAAGACTATTCAGTGCAATTCAAGCTGGCCAAACAATGATTCCCCTACAAAGGAAGTAGCCAGGCTTCAAAACAGCTCTTTGATTGAGGCTGCTACTCCAGAAAACGGCCAGGCTTTGAGGCTGCAAAGCTATTCACTGCTATTCCACCTGGCCAACAAATGATTCCCATAAGCCACAGCAACGTGTGGCTGGGCAAAGCTAGTTATATATAAGAAGCAATTATCTATTTTGATTCCTGTTCAGTGTGTACAGTCAAAGCAAAAACCACCACCCATTTTGTTTGAATCTAACTTTAGGGGGAAATTACTAATTGTCCATTAATTGCATTTTCCACATCAATATATAAAGGTGTAGTAGATTATGGACTGCTTCCTTGTCACAAAATTCCCAATCATCCTAGCAAATACATATTCCAAAAACCTGCAGTTGATGTGTCAGCATGAATGTAAAACCATAAGATGGTGGACGGAGTGTTACACAGTTGTAGAGGAAACTTAATGAAGCCAATTATATGGTGCTAATTCATTCGACGCCCAGTAATTATTTTCCTTTTGCTGCATACTATTTTCTATCCTCAGAGTTTCTAATCTCAGAGCTTCACTGGTAGAAAATAGGCTCAATGGGTCAGTGGCGAGGAAGAAGGCACTGGCAGAGAGAAGGGGGTTTTCTCATCCTGCTCACTGATTCTTCCTTGCATTTCCAACCAACACTATGGTCCTTGTATTATATTGTTGTATGAATATATGTATTTAATGTTCAAAAGGCCATTTTCCATCATTTTTAGAAGTGTGTTTATTTAGCACATGATTCTGTCACTCTCTTTTGTGAACTTTCCAGTATGCATGGAGGTGTTCCACATGTAGAGGAAGTGCACCTTGTGTGTAGTGAATAGCTGAAGAGAGCAGAGGAGGAGAGCAGGGTTAATGTTTTACCCTCTTTCTGTTTTGAGCGGACTTTAAAGCTTGAGTAAATAAAGCTTGACTAGTGAGGATATTACCTATAGTTCTTGGCTTTGTACAGATAGATATTGGGTAGTCTGTTACATTCCGCTTGCTTATAAGAAAATGGCATTTTCTACTTAAGTATACAAGATACACAACAAATCACAAAGATCTAGAGCAGTGGTTCCCAAACTATTTGGCCTACTGCCCCCTTTCCAGAAGAAATATTACTCAGCGCCCCCTGGAAAGGGTGGTGTGGCTTAGTGGGGTAGGCGTGGCTCCTGCTCAAGAGGGCGGGGCTGAGCCTCTCCCCTAGTCCAAGATGCAGGGTTGGGAGGGGGAGGTGGGCGGGGCCACAAATGGGCGGCCAGGACTGGGATGGGCGGAGTTACGAGCTCAGAGGCAGGGCTGAGCTTCTATCCCTGTCCTGCGGCACCTGCCAGGACACAGGGGGAAGGGCTAGAGGAGGGGGCGGGGCATCTTCCCAAGTGCCTGATGGGGCTGAACCTCTATATCCCGCCCCCAGGTTCTAACAAGCGCCTCAGGGGAGGTATACAGAGGCTCAGCCCTATCTCACTCTCTTGGGAAGAGGCCTCGCCCCGCCCTTTAGTCCTAAAAGGCCTCTCAGGAGAGGTATAGAGGCTCAGCCCTGTCTTGGGCGCTTGGAAGGAGGCCCCGCCCCCTTCCCTAGCTCCGCACTCTGTGTCCCAACAGGCACCTCAGGAGAGGTATAGATTCTCAGCCCTGTCTTGGGCTCTTGGTAAGAAGCCACGCCCCTCCCCTGGCCCTGCCCCCGTGTCCTAATAGGTGCCATCACTGCCCCCCTGGATCACTGCAGCGCCCACCAGGGGGCGATAGCGCCCACTTTGGGAATCACTGATCTAGAGGGTACCCACATGGCACATTGACTAGACCAAGAAGCCTCCAGTCATTGTAATTATTGAGCCTGTAGCTTAAGGCACTGTAGAGTTTCTGAAATATATTTAGTAGAAGGCATTTCTAAAAGTTTTTATGTTCTGCCACCTCAACTGAAACACTCAGCATAAAAATGATCTGTTATGCATTAACAAAGATTATTTTTCTGCCACTGCACCTGGAATGTTGGGGGATATTCCAGAATGTCAGAATCACCTCAGATTAGCTGAAAATATTTTGCGTATTCACACAGACAACCAGTCATCCTGTATTTTACAAAATATATCAAAAGATATATCTACTTTGAAGTCATCTGCACAGTTTTCAGTGTGACATTTCGACTCTATTTGAAAGTATATGATTATGAACATAACTTAAACATTCTAACATGGTGTCTTTAAAAATGTGTCTCTCTGTTCCTTAAATGTATATACTTACACTTATTTTTACATGGGTGGGGAAATAGTTAGACACCCAGTTATACCTCACCAGGAATGGCCCAAACTTACTGGCCTTAAAGAGCACATTCATATAGCCTACATATAATAACCCCCAGAATGAGTCCTTTTTCTCTTAACATACCAGCTGCAGGGAAGGTAGTGATCCCACACAAAACTTACTGCTTGTTTTACAGAAACCTTAACAGAGTCATCATCTTTGGGGATTTATAAACAGAGGTGGGATAGCCAACAAGACTGTGTGTTCCTCCATGGCAGGAGGTTGGAATGTGTGGCCCTAGTGATCTCTTCAAGCTGTATGATTTTTATGTAAAGCATCTTATGCAATTCAGTTGAAAAGTAAGGCTTAATCATTTAAAATCAATCATGCAAGATAAAATACTATTTTACTTCAAAACTTATAAAATAAAAAGGCTATGATTTATCTTACATGTTCAGAAGTGTAATATTCTTCCTTTCCTAGTTTGCTCTCTAGAACAAAACTGATCTAAGAAATAGAGCTTTGTTGTTGTAATTCTTATATTTATTTATACCCCCCCCCTTTTTTTTTTTTTTACAAAATTGAGACTCAAGACAGCTTGTGATGTAAATAGCCTGTGAAACCAGTGCTTACATTTTAATATATAACTATTGAACCATTTATGTTCAATATCTATGTAGGCATTGGCACAAGCTATTAAAGAAGCCAAAGAGCAACACCCTGACATGTCTGTAACAAGAGTGGTGGTACATAAGGAAACAGAGCTTGAAGAGGAAGGAGACTAAGGTAAGAAATTGTAGCTCTCAAGGTAGAAAACATAAATTGAGATCATATCTTATTGAATGCCTTTGTCTTTCTACATCTTATTGGCAGTGGTAATGATTGATAAGAAGCTAAGGAAATGAAAATTCCATCTAAACATTTTTAACCACAAGTAAATTTATGTCCTGTGATTCCAAGTGGAATCAGATTTTGTGTTCTGATTCTTGAATTCTTCTAGTTAGGAGTTTACGTTTAAGAAAAAGCAATTTGAGGAAACAAATACAGAAAAAAACAAGAGGCTAAAAAAACAAGAAGTATGTGGGGATGATTAGCAAAAACAGGATGGGAACCAGAATGTAGATAATAATTTAAGGAGGCAGCTATGGTCAGGTTAGCTAACATGTAAAAAATACAGGTGTGTAAAGAGGCACAGAGAGGGAATGGCAAAAAGAATGCCCTTTGCTTGCTGAGAAGCCGCAATTTCAACTGTGGAATAGAAAACATTCAAAATATTTCATTCCTAGTTATTTATAAGTTATTTGTGTGCCAGTAAGAAAAAAATTAAATGGTTTAGAAGATATACAAACATGGGAAAGGCACCTTAGAACTCGGAAGTAGCTTACAAGGATGAACAGGTAGATCGGGCCCTTTCTGCTATAGTTGGAGCAAGCAACAAATCCCTGCCATTCAGGCTAAAAACTGAAAAAGTACACGTAGTGTTGGCTCAAATTCTTCTAGGAGGAGCAATGGCTGTGGGTCCTTTGAGCCACCTCTAACATGGCATATGAAGACATTGATTTACTGTGATTCTGTTACCAAGTTTAGAAGATGATGCTGGGAGGTTGTGTTTCTACTAAAGACTCACATTTAAGCTTGTATGTAGTCTTGGAGTCACAGCTGAACCTTGGCGCCCTAGTTTTGACAATGATCCAAAATGAATTTACACTGTTAAAGTGTACCAACTGCACAATTCCCTGAAAATGTTTAATTTGGTCATGTGCATTTGTCCTGGTGATTTTTTAAAATTATGATAATATGCTCAGGGAGGGGAAGGTCTTGGAAAAGTGGTTGGAAGCTACAATTTCCATTTCACAACACATTACAAATTGTGGTTATGACTAACAAAACCCTGTATGACTTGTGCTCAGACTATCTGAGAGACCTCATAAAGCTTATGTTTCAGATGCTTAAATTGGATCCCTTACAAGGGAAAAAGCAAGGTATTATTTAAATAATATTTACTGTTTGCCTTCAAATACACTTGGCTTACTAGACCGTGGCATGATGATGCTGATGGTGGTTATATTATTCATAACTACTGAAATGATCAGATGTTGCCTCATCTCTAGGTTAAAAGTGGTCTCTTTCTGCAGGCATTTTCCTTCTTAGGTCATCAGAAGGTGGATGAAAGAGTTGTTCTTGTGTATATAGGTGAAGGGGTGCTTTTTGAACCCAGGAAAATGCAACACATGAGCATGAATTAAAAGAAGTCAGTTTTTGTTTTTGGGTGAAGGGAATGACAGTTACTATATGTTTGAGATTACTTTTAATAGCTTTCAGTATCTATTTGAAATATAAAGAATGACACTGAATTACTTTTCTTCTATGGAATTACAGAGAATGATTTGTGATTTATGAAGAACTTCGATCATTCCAAGTCAGTGTCCCGACCACTATTTCACTGAATTCACCAAACCTGACAACAGTGACCAGACACCTCCAAAAGGAATTGCCAACACCAATCCTTATCCTCTCTCATCCTTTGCCATGTACATCTTTATTTTTATAACCACTTCTTTAACACTCTTGGCTTTTTTATGAGGTTTAGAAATTAATTATTTTTGCACAGTTCCCTTTCATTTTTATATAACTGTTTTTCTGATTGCATGAAAATGAACAGATATATTTACTGAGCACTGTTCATTTGACCAAGTTTAATATTTGGGAAGGAAGAGAATCTTTGACTAATTTAGATGTAGCCTTTTCAAAACATTTCAGATAAAGCTTCTTACTGGAATAACAGGTTTTCTTCAGATTATTCAGGTAATAAAATATCAAATAATATAAGAAAAACATTTTTATTTAAAAAACACAAAGCTTTCCTATAACTTGGTGGCAAAAGAAATGAAGATTTGTATGGGTTTTATACAGACTCCTTGTAACTTTCTCTGTTCTGAGGGTCTCCCACTTTCTGAGGAGAACTGGTGCTGGTAAAATAAAGAAAAGTGAGAGTTATAAAGACATTTCTACTGACTGAGCACTGTTCTAGTAACCTTTTTGCACTTCACTGCCATTGTTCAATTCCTTCGTAGACACTTCGTGGTCTGCAGCATTCCAGACAAGGTTGGAAGGACTTCTTCTTTCCAACCAAAGATAATTTAGGCAGCTTAAAACCTTAGTGCTTTCTTTGTAACATGTTAAATGTCAAACACTTTGAATATACAATGTGCAGAATGCTTTCATTGCGTAAAAATTCATTGTCTCCCTGTTACAACTGACACATTTGTTGAGCAGTTAAATCTGTTTTATGTAGTTTTGCCTAATACCTTCTACAAAGTGTAAGGACATTGAAGGGCCAGGGGCACACCCAATGGTCTATTGTAAGTAGTATGGAAGCCACCTCAATAAGGCAAGGCTTCCTTTGAGATTGATATGAAAGCCTGTTAACTGTGTGTTCCCCCTTCCCCACCGCCACTGTTCACCTTATGTATAGTTAAGATGCCATATTAAATTTATAGCAGCTTGAAGTTGTATTAAGTAATATTTTGCTTTCTATAATACTGTTATAAAATAAAGTTTGTTTATTCTCTAAATGTTTCCCCATTTTAGTGTGCAATCTTTTTAAAAACAGAATGGTGAATCTTTGGCATACAGTCGTGGAAGAATGTTTTGCTAACTCATGTGGGAATGAAACATGTTATTAGGAAAACATGTCTATGTGTGCATTATCAAAACTAGTTGCTTTTATTCACACATCAGGAGGGTCATTGAACCCCCCCCCCCAAATAATGAAAGCACACCAATTCATATACAAAGCAATATATATATGTAAGTGTAATTGCTAATCCCAAATAGGATCCAGTGAATCAACTGCCCAGTGGCAAGTCAATACTGAAGTAAATCACCTTGATTCATTACTCCTACCGAGAGAAACGCTTTGGTTTGCTCATAATATTTTTATCCATGTTTGTTGTATACTCATTGTAACTGTTAAGCTATGTATAGTTCGTTTGCACGGATTACTGCCAGAAAAAAGAGGTTTAGGTGAATAAACACATAATTATGGGAAGATATTTTGAAGAATGAGGGTAGCTTTCTGTGTTGTTCATAGTTTTACTTTGTTTTTCTCTAAAATCCAAATACCTAATTTACATTCAGTAAAAGTAGAGTTTAACTTGCTTTTGAATGCCAGAGGTAAAGGTACCCAGGAGAGCATATCTTATAATTAATGACAGGAAAGAATATTGCATTATGAATGATATTACAGGAAGATATCATTACTTATCACACTGTGTTCATGTTATATTGCAAGAACTGTTTTTCATCAGGTACAGTTGGTACTAGGTTCCCAAATAAGGATTTGGAAAGAAACCTCCCAATCTTCTGATTAGGCCTATACAAAACATCAACTACCAGTTAGAGAAAGGTGCCTGTGGACAAGATATTTATCCTATTCTACTGCTTTATAGAAGAGCATGATTTTATTTTCACTGAATTGCTAGCACCCTTGTTGAAGAAATTTGAGAAAGGTATCGTTAAATAAAACTAAAATCTTTATTTCCATCTTGCAAATTATTTTCTTGAAGCCATTTTCTCAATGAATTTTGGAAATCGTAGCTTATAAATAATTAAACTATTTTAAAATTAGAATTTGTTTGTTTATACCTCTTTCACCAACTCTTCATTACTTTTTCTTCCCCTTTTAATTTTAAGAGCAAACTCTTAAACACAAAGAAGTGTAAATAACTGGTGTCCAACTTTTATTCACAGATGAAATTTGCTAGTTTACCTATTTCTTTATGATGATTTTGGTTTCTTTTTGGAGGTCTTCAGCTTGATGCAGTACTCAAGGACAGCATCTGTAGGGTTCTTGGCTAGGGACAGCTCTTTGTTCACTGAAGAAAATAAAAAGAGGTCATGTGTAGTTGAAAGAAAACCAGCAAGATACAATCCACTTGAGAACATTCATCAGAAGAGTGGCATCCTCCCTTGGATAGATTGATTTATTTGTGCTGTAAATGAAAAAGCAGCTCCATTCACATTATGTTGAAAAAGAAAGTAAAGTCTCCTGCATATCAATTCATGTCTGGAGGAATGAGGTGGATTGTGATTAGTGGTAAACCACTTCTAACATCTTAGAAATTATAAGATGGGCCCATTTCTTTAGAAGCAGATCACACGTCTATGGGATGAGAGAATCAAGAAATGGAAAAGAGTATTTCCAAAATAATGATTTATTTGAGGTATGTAGAGCCTGTGATTCTCTAAGTCAGAAACCCCTAGCCTATAAACTAGATTAATAGATTAATCTATTAATAGATTAATAGATTAATAACGGGGGCAAGTTACAGGGAGAGATCCACTCCCTTGTTTAAGGAGCTCCACTGGCTGCCGTTCATCTTCCGGTCCCAATTCAAGGTGCAAACCATCATCTATAAAGCCCTAAACGGTTTGGGACCCACCTACCTCCGTGACCGTATCTCCCTCCATAAACCTGCCCGATCTTTACGATCATCCGGGGAGGCCCTTTTATCACCACTGTCTATATCCCAGGCCCGCCTTGTGAGTACAAGGGAGAGGGCCTTTTCTGCTGTCGCCCCCCGACTATGGAACTCACTGCCTACTGAAATCAGGCAAGCTCCCACTTTTTAGCTTTTAGGAAAGACCTGAAAACATGGCTCTTTCGCTGTGCTTTCGGTGAATAATTTCTGTTATATATTTCTGTGTTACTCCCCCCCGAACATCTATCCTCTAAACTGCCCCACTTCCATATGTCCCTGTCCACATTGGAGTACCCCTCTGTCCCTCTCACTCCGGGTTTTATCTTTGTGTTCATGCGGCCTGCTCTTGTTTTACTGTTTTTTGATTCCTTGATGTGATGTTTATTATTATCTATTGTATTACTTTTAATTATGCTATGATATGCTGTTTTTATATTTTATTATATTGTATTGCTCTGGGCATGGCCCCATGTTAACCGCCCCGAGTCCCCGCTGGGGAGATGGTGGCGGGGTATAAATAAAGTTTTATTATTATTATTATTATTATTATTATTATTATTATTATTATTATTATTATTATTATATTATAACTAAATTGTCCTGCTGGCTGACCCTAAAGATTACTGAAATGAAGTTTTGCCCCCTTGCAGTTGGGAATGGAGCTCATCTTTGTTTAGGGAAAACAAAGAAAGCCTGGTGCCTTTTACACTTGGGTACTAATTTAGGAGCTTTACTTCTCCCTCAGCTTATTTTGTGAGGGCTGCAACCAAAACATTAGCTGCTGAACTTCCACTGACACATCAGAAACTAAAAAATGCCACCCCTGTGTTCCTGCCTCCTGATACCATCCTCCCATTCCCCAAACTATTATCCCTATACCAGAGAATGGATTGCAATTCCCATTACCCGCATCCACCATGGTTACTAATGGTGGGAGTTGTAATCCATAAATATCTAGAGAGCTATACATTCTCCACATGTGGGTTTTTAAGAGTTGAATCAATAGTATGTGTCACAGCAATTTTGCCTATTTATTTTTTTGGTCCACTGAGCAAATACTATTTGATAAATGGTTTGGGGAGTATAAGAGTGGTGTTTGTCAAGAATTATATAATCCCATGAATTCCACAACTTCCCCTGTTGATTTCGAAACACCTAAAGAAAAACAAAGTTGATCCCAACATGTTGAATCACATCAGGGAGGCAAACCTGGGGTGGATCGATGACTAAAAATGTTTATCCTGCTATAAAAATAAGGCCAAGTTTTAACACAAAAATGATTTTTAAAAGAACCTGCAGATCAAATCTGTATAGCTCTATTTTGGTTTTATAAATACAAAGAAACTCGATATAATCAGATCAGTAGTATATGACCAGTTATCAATCACAGAAGTATTCGCTTGGTTTTGCCAGGGGGGAGTGTGTTTGGGATAATAGCTGTTAAATAGCATGACAATGGGAAATAGGAGTTGTTTCAAGGGGAAAGAGGAATGCTTGGGTTAATCTACTTGTCCTAATGATTGTATAGATTACATTCCGAGTGTGTTGTATT
The DNA here is from genome assembly GCF_035594765.1 of Anolis carolinensis. Classification (NCBI taxonomy): domain Eukaryota; kingdom Metazoa; phylum Chordata; class Lepidosauria; order Squamata; family Anolidae; genus Anolis; species Anolis carolinensis. The sequence goes on from NC_085841.1 coordinate 87,887,867, forward strand.
ATTAGTTCTTCCTACCTGCCCACCTTTCATCCCTCCTGTGGTGGTTGACTCACCCTCTTTCAGCTTGATCCTGAGGTAAGCAATTAGAAGCAGCAGAAGCAAAGTCACTGGCAAGAAAATTCCAATGAAAAAGAACCATCCAGGCAGCTCTTTCACAAACACTGTTGGAAAGTGTCCCATGGCCTGACAGAAGTAGTCTCTGTGTTGGCTTCTAAATGTCTGGTGCCTTTGTACCTTCTTTACTATTACATGGCCTTTGCTCTGCCCATAATAACTTTTTCCCCTTTTGGACTTTGCTTTGTTTGTACAAGTCTGTGATTTCTAATAATGGCCAATGGATTACGGAGTTACTCAGTTACAACCTTTAAAAATACTTATCAGAATTACCCAGACCAATCTAGGCTTTAGTTTTCTTGTGAATAAGACTTTTTGCTTTGCTTCTCCCCATTCAACTATTAAAATAAAATTTGTGCACTGTCTTTTTTCTATAAGGGAGATGACCAACATAGGGAAATATATATATATATAACACTATGTAACATGATTTTTGTTCCTGAGTTATAAATGTTGTTTCCCAATTGGTTCTATCATAAAAACATGGGAAAGGTTTATTAAACTGAAAAACTTGGTTTTTGCAGAATATCCTGCAGCACATTTTGCTATAGTTTTTCAATGAATATTTCCCAGAGTTTCAACCCATTCAAGAACATTTTGGTATAGATTTACTATGATTATCTCATAGAGTTTCAACCCATTCATCATAGTTTGTGGCAGCCACAAAAACGAAGTATCTGGAGTATAACAACTACTTTCAAAGTTAGTACCGAACAATTAAATAGGAAATAGGGGCGGCGACGGACGACAGGGAGCTCTAGCGCAGACTGGTCCATGAGGTCACAAAGAGTTGGAAACAACTGATTGAATGAAGAAGAACACTCAAAACAGGAACAGGATTTTTTTTTTCAAATTTTGTTACATAGTGTAATAATTTGTCCACACCTGTATTGTGTTACACTGATACTGAAATATAAGATAGAAGAATTAACAGGAAAATGAAGAAAACGGTTATATCTGTACCTTCCAGAGTTTGAGAAAATGTCATACTAAAGAAAATATGCTACCATAATCCAACTCTAAAAGCTAATCACACAATATGGTCTGTTTCCTCTCACGGAAGTACAAATTGCCCTAATCCACAATCACAATACATAATGATGATTAATACAATAATTAAAAATATAAAATAATTAAAAAGAAAACTATTTTAGTGGTTTTGAGTTTCTGAGCTTCAGCTAGAAAGAAAGGCATTTCAGTCCAGAAATGTGTGAAGTGATCTATTTTTGACTTCATAAGGTCATGCCAGAGTAAACAAGAGAGTGATTCCAGGTGTAGTGGAAGGGATTTGGACAATAACCAAAATATAACACCCTATTAGTGTGAAAAGCCACACTAGTGAGACAGCCAAACGACAGATGAGCTGACATTCTGCATTACTTGGAGCCATGGGACCGTCTTAGGCAACAGAACTGAGATTCCTTCCTGTTGTTTGCAAGTGATGCATATACAACGCTGTCTGCATTCTACATCAGAAAGATCTTTGAACCCTGGCAGTCACCCATCCAAGCAGACATATCCCAGAAGCTTAGTCTACTTCCATTTCTGAGGGGAATTTTGATTAAACAATCACAAATCATGGAGGTGTACATTAGTCACCGTTTGAAGATCGGCTTTAGAACTATGAAATCAAGCCACTTTGAGTCCCTTTTGGGGAGATAAAGTGGGATATTATTATTATTATTATTATTATTATTATTATTATTATTATTATTATTGAGCCCCGGTGGTGAAGTGTATTAAAGCACTGAGCTGCTGAACTTGCAGACCGAAAGGTCCCAGGTTCAAATCCCGGGAGCGGAGTGAGCACCCGCTGTTAGCTCCAGCTTCTGCCAACCTAGCAGTTCGAAAACATGCCAATGTGAGTAGATCAATAGGTACCATTCCGGCGGGAAGGTAATGATGCTCCATGCTGGCCACATGACCTTGAAGGTGTCTACGGACATCGCCAGCTCTTCGGCTTAGAAATGGAGATGAGCACCAACCCCCAGAATCAGACATGACTGGACTTGACGTCAGGGGAAAGCTTTACCTTATTATTATTATTTTATTGTATGACACAGCAAACAAGATAGATATGCTGGATTTCGTATCACAGAATCACAAGTCGAACACTTCCCAAGTGGCTAGGACTGTGTGATGTATTTTCGGATGATGCATGCAGATCCCAGTAGGGTGGCTTTTTGCAGTTGGCAGATCGTAATTTTGTCAATGTCTATTGTTTCCAAATGCCAGCTGAGATCTTTTGGCACAGCACCCAGTGTGCCCATGACCACCAGGACCACCTGCACTGGTTTCTGCCAGAGTCTTTGAAGTTCAATCTTGAGGTCCTGATAGCGGCTGAGTTTTTCCTGTAGTTTTTCGTCAATGCGACTGTCACCTGGGATGGCGATATCAATGATCCAAACCTTTTTCTTTTCCACAACTGTGATGTCTGGTGTGTTTATTTATTTATTTATTTATTTATTACAATATTTATATCCCGCCCCTCTCACCCAACAGGGGACTCAAGGCGGCTTATAATAAAACGCATATATAAAAATTATACAGTGCAATATAAATCAGTTAAAATTATTATTAACTTACATCAGTATTCATAAAACACATTATAAAATACAGGTAGGCGTGTTCAGTTCAAAAAACGGTCTGTCGATTGAGTTCCAGTGTACATGATAATAATTAATGCTGCCAATTATTATTCAAAAGCCTGGCCCCATAACCAAGTTTTAACCTTCCTACGGAAGGATGGGAGGGAGGGAGCCTGCCTGACTTCAATGGAGAGGGCGTTCCATAGCGGGGAGCCACTACTGAGAAAGCCCTGCTTGTTTTACTTGTAAGAGTCCTCTGCCACCAGAACTTCTAGGCAGATATAGCCGGTCAACATCACTGCGAGGGTGCAGTGAATGATGAATGGTCATGAGTTTTCTTGTTTTTTTTGTCCAAATTGTCCAGTTCCACCTGTGTCCAGTTTATGATGCCAGCAGTATATCTTATGACAGGTATGGCCCAGGTGTTTATGGCCTTGATGATGTTACCTCCATTGAGCTTGCTTTTGAGAATTTTTCTGACCCTTTGTGTGTATTCTTTGCTAATCGCAGTTTTCACATGTTCATGCTTGATGTTGTCCAGCTGTAATATGCCCAGATATTTATAGGCCTCTGGCTGGTGACACTTTATTGTTTGGCCATTAGGCATGCTCAGCTGGTCCGAGATTTCGGGCTCGAGTGTTATCAATATGCTGATGACACTCAGCTTGTGTTAAAGATGGAAGGCCAACCGGATTATGTACCTGACAATTTTCATCAGTGCCATGAGGCCATTATTGGATGGTTGCGTTCCAGTAGGTTGAGGGTGAATCCAGCAAAGACAGAGATCCTATGGCTGGGCCGACCGGGCAGTGGGGATATCCAGTTGCCAACCCTGGATGGCGAAGCGCTACGCCCATCTTTACTGGTAAAGAGTCTGGGAGTCCTCTTGGACCCGTCATTGACGATGGAGGCCCAGGTCTCCGCCATTAGCAAAACCGCCTTTTTTCATCTTCGGCAGGCTAGACAGCTAGCCCCCTATCTGTCTAGGGACAACCTGGCTACAGTGATCCAGGCTACGGTCATCTCGAGACTGGACTACTGTAATGCCGTTTACACTGGCCTACCTGTCTCGGTGATCCGGAAGCTCAAATTGGTGCAAAATGCAGCGGCCCGGCTCCTTGCGGGAGTCCCAATGAGATGCCACATAACACCAATCTTACGGCAGCTGCACTGGTTACCAATTGAGCACCGGATCACTTTCAAAGTGATGGTACTTACCTTTAAGGCCTTGCATGGTCTAGGGCCGATGTACCTGAGGGACCGCCTCGCTCCCTACAAACCCCCGAGATCCCTCCGTTCAGAGGACCAAGACCTGTTGGAGGTCCCCAGTTTTAAGACCTTGCGTCTAACGGCAACTAGACGCAGAGCCTTTTCAGTAGTGGCGCCATCTCTGTGGAACACCTTGCCACCTGAAGTTCGTGCCTTGCGGGACTTGTCGGCCTTCCGCAGGGCATGTAAGACGCATCTGTTCCAGCAGGCTTTTGAGTTCTGTTATTGATGTTTTAAAAGGTGCCTTTAGGAAGTTTTTAAGATGTTTTGTTAAAGATGTTTTAAAGATGTTTTTAAGATGTTTTTAAATTGTTGTTTTAGCCGGTTCTTGTGAGCCGCCCCGAGCCCTAGGGGAGTGGCGGCATATAAGTTTGAAAAATAAATAAATAAATATTTATGCCCTCACTTTCAAAGATTTTTCCCTTCTTCAATGCCACTGTCGAACATTTGTCCAAACAAACCAAACTCCATGCTGATATCAGTACTAAAAATTCAGACAGTGTTGGTCAGAGACTGGATTTCAGTTTCTGTTTTCCCATACAGCTTCAGGTCATCGATGTACATCAGAAATGAAATTTTGTGAGATTTCTTAGATGTTTGATAGCCAAGATTTGTTTTTTTGTAAGATTGTTGACACAGGGATCATAGCAATAATGAAAAACAGAGGGGACAATGAATCTCCCTGGAAAATTCCTCTTTTGATGTTGCCAAGTCCATAGCTTTCATTTCCAACAAACAGTTCAGTTTTCCAGTGCTCTATCATGTTTTCAATAAAGGTGCCAACGTTTTTACAAATCCCGATGGCATCCAGGCACTTGATGATCCAGCTGTGTTAGAGTGAGTCAAAGGCCTTTTTTTAGTCAATCCACGTCATGTGAAGATTAGCTTTTCAGCTTTTACAGTTTTCCAGAATCATTTTGTCAATCAATAACTGGTTTTTTGTGCTCCTGCTTTTCCGTTTGTTGCCTTTCTGTTCATCTGGCAAGATGTTTTTTTCTTCAAGATAGTCTTGAATTCTGTCAGGTATGATGCCAGTCAGTAGTTTAAACATAGTGACCTGTAGTTTCCTGGTGCTGCTCCTTTTGCTGGATCCTTTTGTATCAGGTATGTTCTTCCAGTTGTTAGCCATTCACTGATACTTCCTTTCTGCAGCATCTCATTGAATTGTTGGGCCATATTTCCATGTAAACTAATCAGATGTTTGAGCCAAAATCCATGAAGTTGATCACTACCAGGCGATGTCCAGTTTTTGACTTTTTGCGCTCGTTTGCTGATCATTTCAGTTGTTATTTCCATCTGTTCCATTTTGTTCTGTGAGAATTTTCCTTCAAACTCCTTTATCCACCCAGCGTTTTTGTTGTAGTTCTTATATTTTCCCAAAGTTCTTTCCAGAACTTTGTTGTTGCAGTTTTCTCTGGCTTTATGGTTACTGTGTCTGTTGTTTGGTTCAGGCTCTGGTAGAACTGTCTTTGGTCTGATTGAAATAATTGATTTTGTATGTACTGGATGATTCTGGCTTCATATCTTTCAATTTTTATAGCTGTTGCTGTAATTTGTTCTTTCACAATTTCCAAAGCTTCTTCAATTTTTTTGGTGTTCAGCCAGTACTTTCTGATCAGGTATTGCTTGATTTTGTCATTCTTCAGTTTCTTCTCTTTCATATTTTTCAGGTTACTTGCATCTGATCTAAGTTTCTTGATTTTCAACTCTAGCGTGACCTTCAATTTGGTTTTCCAGTCGATTTTCTTTGGGGCTGCCCTGGTTGTAGGAGCCCAAGCTCTTCTGTAGACTGTTACTATCACTGCTGCACTGTAGGCAAACTGGTTTGTTTGTTCAATTGATGTTATTTGGACAGTGGAGAGTACTGTATTCACATCTTTCATGAGAGGCGCCAGGTATCTCTTGGGCACTGTTTTTAGAGCTGGGAGCCGCTTTCTTATTTCATCCTTGAGCTCTTGTTTTCTTGCTGTCAAGGTTCCTGGTGGTTAAACAGGTGTTTCAAGTGCTGGTTCTTCAAATTCTTGCAAATGCGCCACACTTTCTTCTGGTTCAATCTGTTCCACCATTCCAAGTGTTGCTGGAGTCTCTGCTGCTGTCTGTGCTGTGGTCTGATGGTAATTTGCTTTGCAGATTTTCTGGATTTCTTTGAGTTCAACTTCACTGAACACTTGGTTTCTGATTATGAATCTTTGTTGGTCAGCCAGTCGGGGTTCTGTTATCTGTGAGTCAGGGTACTCTTGTTTCCATAGCTGATTCATCCTTTTTTGGCAGCTGCGCTTTTGAGGTTCAGAGTTGTAATAGAATTTCATAACTGTGCGGTTTTCTGGTATTGTATATTTCTGCCGCTTCTGTGACTGTTCATTTGTATTTTGATTCCGTAGCCCACTTGTCGATGGATGTCCAGAATCAGCAGCATCCACTGCGGTCCTTTTTATCCTGGGCAGTGACTGAGCTAGTATAGACTTCGTTTTAGTTTGATTCTCCATAATGCTAATGGGTTAGGTGCTCTTAGTTCTGCTCCTCAGCTGAGGCCTCTCTGGCTTGGTTGGACCTGCCGGTAGTTACACTACCGCCAGCACAGCCCTAAGTCATCATTGGAGCAGTTAAGCCACCACCACCACCACGTCAAGGTGGCACCTGCGGGGGATTATTATTATTATTATTAATATCAACACAACAACGTTGTATGGCACAGCAAACAAGATAGATATGCTGGATTTCGTTTCGCAAAACCACAAGTCGAACACTTCCCAAGTGTCTAGGACTGTGTGATGTATTTTCTGATGATGTGTGCAGATCCCAGTAGGGTGGTGTGATGACTCATGGGCCATGTAGTCCCGTTCCTAGTACTATTGTGGCAGATGAAGAGGACAACTTGGGTTTCCCACCGCTTCAGCCAGAATTGGAGCCCTTGCACCTGCAAGATGTTTGCCCACAAGAAGTCAGCCAAACAAGCCTTGAGCAGAAATCTCCCCCGTTTTCTCGCCGGGATAATTATAATCGAGATAGAGGCGCTAGGGAGGCGAATTGCAGAAGCGCCAGAATTGCTGCCAGACAATTAGCTGATTAAGCCTGTTTCCCTTGGGAAATCTTAAGGAGTCATGCATCTGGACACAGTATGGGTTTCACTTCTTGTTCCCCAGGGAAAGTGTTCCTTGGCGGGAAAACAAGATCCTATATAGGTGTTTAACCGCAAGGGGATCCTTGCGGAGTCAATTCGTCAGCTTCGGGAGCGAGATCGTGTGTGGACTCGCTATTCCAGTTCCTTGTTTCCAGGACCTTGTCCTTCTTCCAGCCCTGCCTTGTTTCCCCGGACCTTGCCACGGACCTCGCCACGGACCCTGTTCTCGTCTCTTGCTTCTTGTTGCCTTGAATCAAGCCTTGTTTGCCAAGAATCTATTTTGCTCTCCAGCCTTGTTGTCAAGCTCCATTGGACTAAAGGACCTTGTCATTTCCCCACACTTTGCTTGGCAAAGTGTGTGTTTCGGTTATTGGATTATAACTTTGGACTCTAATATCACATATTGGACATTGTTTTCTTGGACTATATTTGACCTTTCCTGAAAGGTCTACTTCTGAACTTTATTCTTCACTTGTTTTTATTGACTTTATATAATCCTTTAATAAAGATATTAGATAGATTCTGGTCTCAGTGCATGGTTATTGGTGCTCTGCAGCCTGGGTCCTGACAGGTGGCCTTTTGCAGTTGGCAGATGGTGATTTTGTCAATGTCTATTGTTTCCAAATGCCGGCTGAGATCTTTTGGCACAGCACCCAGTGTGCCCATGACCACCGGGACCACCTGTACTGGTTTCTGCCAGAGTCTTTGAAGTTCAATCTTGAGGTCCTGATAGCGGCTGAGTTTTTCCTGTTGTTTTTCGTCAATGCGACTGTCACCTGGGATGGCAACATCAATGATCCAAACCTTGTTCTTTTCCACAACTGTGATGTCTGGTGTGTTGTGTTCCAGAACTTTGTCAGTCTGGATTCGGAAGTCCCACAGTATCTTTGCGTGCTCATTTTCCAAGACTTTTGCAGGTTTGTGATCCCACCAGTTCTTTGCTGCTGGGAGGTGGTACTTGAGGCATAAGTTCCAATGAATCATTTGGGCCACATAGTTGTGCCTCTGTTTGTAGTCTGTCTGTGCGATTTTCTTACAGCAGCTGAGGATATGATCAATGGTTTCGTCGGTTTCCTTGCACAGTCTGCATTTTGGGTCATCAGCTGATTTTTCAATCTTGGCCTTAATTGCATTTGTTCTGATGGCTTGCTCCTGGGCTGCAAGGATCAGGCCTTCTGTCTCCTTCTTCAGGGTCCCATTCGTGAGCCAGAGCCAGGTCTTCTCCTTATCAGCTTTTCCTTCAATTTTGTCAAGGAACTTTCCATGCAGTGTTTTGTTGTGCCAGCTGTCAGCTCTAGTTTGTAGTGCGGTTTTCTTGTACTGGTTTTTTGTCTGCTGTGTTTTGAGGAGTTTCTGATTTTTGACTTCAATCAAAGCAGGTTCTTCACTTTGCTTGACATATTCTGCCAGGGCATGTTCTTCTTCTTTGACTGCTTGCTTTACTTGTAAGAGTCCTCTGCCCCCTGATCTTCTAGGCAGATATAGCCGGTCAACATCACTGCGAGGGTGCAGTGAATGATGAATGGTCATGAGTTTTCTTGTTTTTCTGTCCAAATTGTCCAGTTCCACCTGTGTCCAATTTATAATGCCAGCAGTATATCTTATGACAGGTATGGCCCAGGTGTTTATGGCCTTGATGGTGTTGCCTCCATTGAGCTTGCTTTTGAGAATTTTTCTGACCCTTTGTGTGTATTCTTTGCTGACCACAGTTTACACATGTTCATGCTTGATGTTGTCCAGCTGTAGTATGCCCAGATATTTATAGGCCTCTGGCTGGTGACACTTTATTGTTTGGCCATTGGGCATATTTATGCCCTCACTTTCAATGATTTTTCCCTTCTTCAATGCCACTGTCGAACATTTGTCCATACCAAACTCCATGTTGATATCAGTGCTAAAAATTCGGACAGTGTTGGTCAGAGACTGGATTTCAGTTTCCGTTTTCCCATATAGCTTCAGGTCATCCATGTACATCAAATGTGAAATTTTGTGAGAATTCTTAGATATTTGATAGCCGAGATTTGTTTTTTGTAAGATTGTTGACAGAGGGATCATGGCAATAATGAAAAGCAGAGGGGACAATGAATCTCCCTGGAAAATTCCTCTCCTGATGTTGACAAGTCCATAGCTTTCATTTCCAACAAACAGTTCAGTTTTCCAGTGCTCCATCATGTTTTCAATGAAGGTGCCAACGGTTTTACAAATCCCGATGGCGTCCAGGCACTTGATGATCCAGCTGTGTGGGAGTGAGTCAAAGGCCTTTTTGTAGTCAATCCACGTCATGTGAAGATTAGCTTTTCGCCTCTTACAGTTCTCCAGAATCATTTTGTCAATCAATAACTGGTCTTTTGTGCCCCTGCTTTTCCGTTTGTTGCCTTTCTGTTCATCTGGCAAGATGTTTTTTTCTTCAAGATAGTCTTGAATTCTGTCAGCTATGATGCCAGTCAGTAGTTTTAACATAGTGGGCAGACACGTTATTGGCCTGTAGTTTCCTGGTGCTGCTCCTTTTGCTGGATCCTTTTGTATCAGGTATGTTCTTCCAGTGGTTAGCCATTCACTGATACTTCCTTTCTGCAGCATCTCATTGAATTGTTGGGCCATTTTTCCATGTAAACTAATCAGATGTTTGAGCCAAAATCCATGAAGTTGATCACTACCAGGCGATGTCCAGTTCTTGACTTTTTGCACTCGTTTGCTGATCATTTCAGTTGTTATTTCCATCAGTTCCATTTTGTTCTGTGAGAATTTTCCTTCAAACTCCTTTATCCACCCAGCGTTTTTGTTGTAGTTTTTATTATTTTCCCAAAGTTCTTTCCAGAACTTTGTTGTTGCAGTTTTCTCTGGCTTTATGGTTACTGTGTCTGTTGTTTGGTTCAGACTCTGGTAGAACCGTCTTTGGTCTGATTGAAACAGTTGATTTTGTCTGTACTGGATGATTCTGGCTTCATACCTTTCAATTTTTCTGGCTGTTGCTGTAATTTGTTCTTTCACGATTTCCAAAGCTTCTTCAATTTTTCTGGTGTTCAGCCAGTACTTTCGGATCAGGTATTGCTTGATTTTGTCATTCTTCAGTTTCCTCTCTTTCATATTTTTCAGGTTACTTGCATCTGATCTAAGTTTCTTGATTTTCAACTCTAGCCTGACCTTCCACTTTGGTTTTCCAGTCGATTTTCTTTGGGGCTGCCTTGGTTGTAGGAGCCCAAGTTCTTCTGTTACTATCACTGCTGCACTGTAGGCAAACTGGTTTGTTTGTTCAATTGATGTTATTTGGACAGTGGAGAGTGCTGCATTCACATCTTTCATGAGAGGCGCCAGGTGTCTCTTGGGCACTGTTTTTAGAGTTGGGAGCCGCTGTCTTATTGCATTTGCTGCAGCATGAGCCATGATCTTATCCTTGAGCTCTTGTTGTCTTGCTGTCAAGGTTCCTGGTGGTTCAACAGATGTTTCATGTGCTGGTTCCGCAAATTCTTGCAAAAGCGCCACACTTTCTTCTGGTTCAATCTGTTCCACCATTCCAAGTGTTGCTGGAGTCTCTGCTGCTGTCTGTGCTGTGGTCTGATGGTAATCTACTTTGCAAATTTTCTGGATTTCTTCGAGTTCAATTTCACTGAACACTTTGTTTCTGATTATGAATCTTCGTTAGTCAGCCAGTCGGGGTTCTGTTATCTGTGAGTCAGGGTACTCTTGTTTCCATAGCTGATGCATCCTTTTTTGGTAGCCACGCCTTTGAGGTTCAGATTTGTAGTAGCATTTCATAATTGTGTGGTTTTCTGGCATTGTATATTTTTGCCGCTTCTGTGACTGTTCATTTAGGTTTTGATGATTCCGTAGCCCACTTGTCGATGGATGTCCAGAATCAGCAGCATCCACCGCGGTCCTTTTTATCCTGGGCAACGACCGAGCCAGTATAGACTTCGTTTGGGTTTGATTCTCCATAATGCTAATGGGTTAGGTGCTCTTGGTTGTGCTCCTCAGCTGAGGCCTCTCTGGCTGTAATATTATTATTATTATTATTATTATTATTATTATTATTATTATTATCATCAAAAGGAATAAGCAGTCTGGTGCATACAAGACAAAACAGCACTAAACAATAAAATCCAGCAACCAGTTTTCAAGTTACAGAAATAGTTGTTTTTGTTTTAAAGCAGAGCTTGTGAAAAATGAAGTCTCACATGCTTGTAACTAACTCTGCGGGGTTTGGAACTCATTTTCTGGACATTTGATAACGTCAGAAATAAGCAAAATTGAGATCCTCCTGCTTTTCGGAGCAGTAAAGAAAATGGGATGAAAAGGAAAAGAACTTAGAGGAGATTGTAGCAGTTTGAACTGCTGGTGCAGCCATTTCCATTGTATAGTTACAATATTTGCAGGAGTAAAAGGGCGAGCTAGAACAAGCTGCACATAATCCTTGGGCTAATTGGGTCTTCTGAATTTTTGCTAAAATTTTATTTTAAGGCATTTTTAAGCCCCCACTGTGTTGGAAGCAAAGAGGCATTGATGCTTATAAAGTCATTAGTGAGACCCCCTTCTACACTGCCCAATGAAATCCAGATTATCTGCTTTGTTTCCTTTCTCTGAGAAAGAGCATCTGTTTGGATCTACATTGCCATATAATCCAGATCATCAAATCCGATAATCCACATTATCTACTTTGCAATTAATTGTGAGAGGCCCCTTTTACACTGCCATATAAAATCCAGTTTATCTGGCAGTATAGATTCAGATAATCCAGTTCAAATCAGATGATCTGGATTATCTGCTTTGATAATCTGGATTACATGGCAATGTAGAAGGGGCCTGAGGCATGAAGGAGAATTGCAATAGGAGTCCTGCAATTGCACCAGAGTTCACTCATTGGATGAGGTGAAAACAGCTGCTTCCGAAGCAAGGAGTTGATGGACCCTGTCTATTGCAATGGTTGTATTGTGGTAAATTGGTCTGGGATGCACTGAATTGCACCTGTATATAAATCATATATAGCATTCCAACTAATGTTAATAGACGATGTCCTTCCTGATTTTAAAAAGGCTGCTCGCAGTTCAAAAATTATCAGGGCATTGGGGGTCATTTGAGTATTTTTTTAATGAAAAACAATTGGGGCAGGTGCTAATATGGCAGAGTGGACAATGGAGTGGACATTGCGCGCACACACATACAGATAAACTAACCTGGCAGTTGCTTACCTTGTCGTGCACCAAAATCAGTATTTTGAACTGGGCATTTTAAACTCCAGCATTTTAGACTGACAGAAATCCTAAGGTGGTCTTCAGAAGGAGGTGTATGTCTGAAATTAAGCCAATCCCCAATGTTGCAAGGAAAGGCTGAGGCTGATGAAATGATGTGTATAATGTATTGTTATGTACTGTATATATATTTTGCTCACTTGCAATGCTTCTGGTGTGCAATGCAGATGATAGGAAATGAAGCCAAGGAGAAGCTCCTGAGTGCCTCACTGGGATATGATACTCTGAAGAAACTTTCCCAAAGGTTTGTCTATTTCAGTGGTTCTCAACCTGTGGATCCCCAGGTGTTTGGTTTAAAATTCTCAGAAGTCCCAGCCAGTTTACTAGTTGTTAGGATTTCTGGGAGTTGAAGACCAAAACATCTGGAGACCCACAGGTTGAGAACCACTGGTCTATTTGGTTTTTCTACACAGGAGGTTGCTTGAGCTTTAATGTGTTTCATGGCTCATTTAAATGGATCCTTCTGCTTGAAGTGCATGCTTCTATTGAGTTACTTTACATCCACATGTTACAGAACTTTCTGCATAGTTAATAAGCAATAGTTTCCTGCGGATAAAGGTATGAAATGCACAGGAAGCCTGGTACTAAATAATGTAAGTCTGTGATACACTCCCTGGTTCTGTGGATTGCGTGTGGATTGGGTTAACTTAATTAATTTCAGTAAATGCTCTTCCATTTGGAACCCTTTTAATTGTGCTCTAGAATCATCCACTTTATGATGTCCTGTCTTTCATAAGGCAAGGTAATAAGACCGGTCTGAGGTGGAAGCTTTTTGAATACTGTTAAAGGGCTCCCAAGCACTATCACTTAAAGATAGCATATTGCGTGACAATCTGGAAATAATGTGGGCAATTTTCACTTTTAATTCTTTCTGTCCTCTCTCCTCCCCCCCCCCCCCCCCAAATTTGTAAAGGGAAGTACTCTGAATTAGTATTTATTTTCTGTTTTTATCTTACTATGGGACTTAATGTCAGGGGAAAACCTTTACCTTATGGGAACTAAAGGGGCCCACTTCACATTTTAGATCAAACTACAACTTTTAAAATGGAAACGAAAGCAGTTAGAAACCATTAAAGAAACTGTCTTACTAAAAAACATTAATTTAGAACTCAAAAACATTCAAAACATTACAGTAACAGTATAACACACGCGCACACACCATTGTTGCATATTGGCATGCAGGGTCCTATCAGAGCCGGCCCTAGGTATTTTTCAAGTGTAGGCGAACAGAATTTTGGCACCCCCCCCCCCCAAACCAATCACTGAAAAATAAAAGCGTTGGATAAGCGAAAACGTTTGATAATAAGGAGGGATTAAGGAAAATACTATTAAACATCAAATTACATTAAGATTTTACAAATTAAGCACTAAAACATCATGTTTTACAACAAATCAACAGAAAAAGCAGTTCAATACCTTGCGGAGATGGTGCCACAGGCAACTGCCTAGTTAGCCTGGTGGTTGAACTGCCTCTGGGTTCCATATTTATTTCTGATCATACTGTGACCAAAATTCCCAAGTCACCCTTTCTATAATTACAAAACAATGAGAGATCGGCATTTGCATATGTTTGCCAATTTGGCTCATCTTGTAGTTAATGGCAGTGAGTTAAATCCTTTTTGTCACCTACCCACTGCAGGTGTAATGCGATGTGAAATAAAAATGTCATTTGACATTCATCATTACCTGCCATCCATTCCTTGTGAATGCTAATTTAATTTGCTGCTATTTCGCCCTTCCACACTGTGGTTCTGCGTCAACATGAGATTCAGCCACCTGCCTGCCCAGTGTCATTCCTGACAAGTAACCTGCACTTTGAGTTTCATGCTGTCCTTGTTAAAGGGACCTTATTCACAGTTCTCCACAGTAATCTTGGCATTAATGAATGTCAAGCTTGGCTTGGCCTTCCCAGTTCAGGCCATCAAACTTTGTGGGTTTACACTAAGGAGAAATTCAGTTTCTGTCAGAAGACTATTGCACCCCATAGGAATAAAAAACATCAGATAGAGCATGGGAAGTTTATAGATCTTTCTTTTGTTTATATTGTTTTTTCTGTGTGCCCGTTTTGCTTTTGTCTTTCTGATGTTATTTTTAATAGTCAGTCAGTTGTACTCTTGTATTAGTAGAATGTAATCCTGTAGTTTTTAGTTTATATATCTAAAAATTACTTGTGTATTTATTTTGAGTTATTTTCTTGAATAAAAATTATTTTAAAAATGATGGGTTACCATTATCAAATAGAAGAATGGGTCAAAAATTAAGCATGTATAGTAGGGTAGACTACAGCAAATTTTCCTGCTCCTTTCTCCTCATGGCAGCCTCTCTTGTCTCCCTGAAAAGGTTATAAGAAGGTCAGAGGACTCGGTAGTGAGATGGGTGGAGTTAATGTGCAGTAAATATATACCTAATGCTACGCTAGTGAACAGGAAAACAACTGCCATTTAGGATTTGATCCAGGATGAGCATGCTGAGCTGGCCTGTATCACAGAGGATGAGGCTGTGGGGTAGTGGGGGTGGCAGTCTCGCTCATCTTTGCCCACCATGTTTCTCTGTACAGCAAGTAAGATGAAGCAGATGTGCAGTGGTCAATTGTGGCTGGATTCCCTTGACATGTTGTCCCATTCCACGATCTACAACGGGGATTTTCAAACATTTTCAGCCACTGAGCCCTTTTTGAAGCAAAAGTTTCTTGTGGAGCCCCAAGAAATGTTTATATATTATATTATATATTATATATATTGTGTGTGTGTGTGTGTGTATATATATATATATATATCAGATATAGGAAAACGTTTTGACACATTGTGTTTTAACATTTGGCATCCATTTGAACCCCCTTCTTCCATGCTGGAAAAGGGTTCTGGAAGCAATGAAGGTGCAGGTGAAAGGATCTGCATGGCAATGAAGGAAGCGAAGAAGGAACAGGGAAGGGGAAGGGAAGAAGAGAAGGTGGAAAGAAGGAAGGAAGGGAGCCCTTTGTGGCTGGGATGACCAGCCCCAGCATGTTCCAGCCCTCAATGGTGATGGTGGCAGTGGCAGGGTCCAAGTGCTACTTCTCCATCTAGTCGTTGGTGACCTGTCCCCCCCCCCCCCCCTGGAAAGGACCTTGTGGCTGGCCCTGAGTTTCCCTGCCAGTGCTGCCTCTGTGCCCCTGGCTCTATGAGACTCCCACTGCTTCTGCTGCCAACCTGCTCATTGAGGAGAGCCACAGGAGTGCCGCTGCTCCTGCCCTGGGCTCGCCCCATGCCCCCTCCTGCTGCCACTGCCATTGGAGCTCCCATCCTTCGCTACTCCGCTTTTGGTGGCAATGCTTCTGGGGGCACATGCTTCGATGGTTGGCACTTCAGTTCTGGCTGCTCCAGCAGTAGGCGCTTTTGACAGCGCAGGCTTCCGGCATCTGTGCTTCTGACACATCAGCTGGCCGGTGCCTCCTTCCTTCCTGAAGATGTATTTGGGATTCCTGGAGAAATAAAAGCCACCACATATATACTAAATCCCTGCCCTTCCTGGCTTATCAAAGATGTTCGAGGAGAACTGGCCAGACAGTTCGCTCTCCATTGAGGCATGGTCTCAGCCTGCCTGCTTATTTTTTAAAATGATTTTTATTAATAGTTTCTACAATCAAGTAGCTAAGCGGGCAAAGGGGGTGGGTAGTGGATATGGGTAATAGGAAAGGTATAGGAATAAGGGGGTGAGGATCTACAGGAGTTGGGTGCTGGGCGGGGGTGGGTGGGTAATGGTATTCCTTGCTATGGATATGGGGAAGGAAAGAATTGGGGAAAGCCTCCAGGGGAAGGACAGGGGAGGGATAATGGCCTACTTTGGGGGGGGGGGTAGACTTCCGATCTTCTGTCTTCCGTTTGCTTCTTTTATTGGTTTATCTTCTTAGTTCTTCTTGCAAATATTCTTCAAAACTAGACCAGTTCTTTCATGGCCCTTCCACTATTTCTTTTAATTAAGTAAGTTTGTCCATATTTTTGATGTCAATCACTTTTTCTATCCACATTTCTTTAGTAGGGATAGTCGTTCCTTTCCAATATCTAGCTACTAGTATTCTTGCTGCTGTGACTAAATATGTAAAATTTTTATCTTTGTTCTTCATTTTGTTTCCCCCCTCTCTACTTTGCACATCATATAATCCTAATAAATAATAGTCTGGCTTACATTCCAAGTCCGTTTTTAATATTTTCTTGCATTCATTATGGATTGCTTTCCAATATTTTTTTATTTCTTTGCAACCCCACCACATGTGGAAATACAAGCCTATTTGCTCTTTGCACCTCCAACATTTGTTATCCATGTTTTTATACATTAAGCCATTTTTGGGGGGTGTTAAATACCACCTATGTATTGTCTTCAACCAATTCTCTTTAAGATCTGTAGCAAAGGAGTATTTAACTTTCTTATTCCAGATGCTTTCCCATTCACTCATATTTATTGGTCTACCTACGTTTCTAGACCATTTTAACATTGATTCTTTAATTACTTCTGATTCTGTGGCCCAATCTACTAGTTTGTTGTATAATAATGTTATAATTTTCTTATTTCTTTGAAGTAAGTTATCCCAGAAACCATTATTTATATTGAATCCTACTACTTTATCCTTCTTATAACTTTCTTTAATTTGGAAGTACTGAAACCAGGACACATTCTTATAATCTTTTTGGATATTGTCTAATTCTTTAATTTGGGGTGTGTCTTTATTTGCATTTGATCTTTTGAGAATCTCTCTATATGTCGACCATTTGACCCAACCTAACAATCTCCTCTGGTTGGTTTCTAAAGGGGAGAACCAAAGTGGGGTTTTTTCATAGAAATATCTTTTATACTTTTCCCAAGTTTTTATTAGGGCCGATCTAATAAAATTATTACCAACATTTTTCTCAACCTTAATTTTCTCATGCCAAAAATATCCGTGCCAGCAACTCCTTAAATCATACCCTTCTAATGTTAAGATTTTTACTTTTTCCAATTTTACCTATTCTCTAATCCATTCTAAAGCACAAGCTTCATGGTATATTTTTAAGTCTGGGAGGCCGAATCCCCCTTTTGATTTAGGGGTGATCATTGTCGTAAATTTTATTCTGGGTTTTCTATTTTTCCATATAAATTTTATTATTTCTTTATTCCAGTCTTTAAATATTTTTGCATTTCTTATAATGGGGATGTTTTGGAACAAATATAACAATTTGGGTATGATGTTCATCCTTCCCATCAGGGATAAATTTACATTTTTCCAATTCTCCAGGTCCTTCTTTATTTCTTTCCATTATGCCCCATAATTTAACTTGAGAAGTTGGTTATTCTGTGTGGCTATCCAGATGCCCAAATATTTTTTTTAAATGTGTTGTGTCTAATCCCAAAATCTCTCTTAATTCTTCCTGATTTTTCGGTGTCATATTCTTTGTTAGAATCACAGTTTTTCTTCTATTAATTATAAAGCCCACCAAATTTCTGAATTCCTCAATCTTTTTTTAGTCAATCTTTAATTTTGCTTTTTGGATTTTCAGCTATACAGATTACATCGTCCGCAAATGTGCAGACTTTTATTTCTTGTTTGTCTAATTTAATGCCAGTTAGTTTTTCGTCTTTTCTTATGGACCTCAATAAAATTTCTAATGCAAGGATAAAAATTAAAGGGGAGAGGGGACACCCTTGTCTGGTTCCCTTTTTTATTTCAAACTCCTCTGTCGTTTGTCCGTTCACCCGGATTTTAGCTTTTTGTTGTTCATGAATGGCATAAATTCCATTTAGAAATTGTGTTCCAATATCTAATTCTTTTAATAATAATTTGAAAAAATACCAGTTAAGTTTGTTGAAGACTTTTTTGGCGTCTAACGATAAAAAGCTCACTTCTTTTTGATGATTTTAGTTGTAATATTCTATTGCATCAACTGTAATTCTTACATTGTCTTTAGTGTTATGGTTTGTTATTTCTTTATTTAGATTTAATCTTTATTCGTCTGTAATCTTTTGTAAATTTTGGTGGCCTGCTTATTTTTTAAAAAGTCTGCACTATAATAGTGTAGAGATTTGTGGGTTGGACTACGCTCTGGAGACTAAGATTTGAATTCCCACACAGCCATGGAAACCCATTGGGTAATTTTGCGCAAGTTGTACTCTCTAGTCTCAGAGAAAGGCAAAGATAAACCTCTGAACAAATCTTGCCAAGAAAACCCCATGATAGATTTGAAGACACTGCCACCAAAACAGTGTTTCCCCATGCTATTTAACATCAACATGAAGTCACTGTGAAAGGGTGTCCAGATGTTTTAGTTCAGGTGTCACCAGTATGTTGAAAATACCCAGCTCTATGCCTCCTTTTCACTTGATACTAAGGAAGAATATGTTTTTGTGCCAAACCAGTGCCTGACAGCATTAATGGACTGGATGAGGGCAAAGCACCAAGTTAAAACAGACAGGAGTTAAATGTGATTTGCAATGTGTGCAGAGATCGCCAGATCATTAAATACAGTGAAGAACTATTTCAGGAAGATAATATTCAGTATCATGAAAGAATAATGAATTGCTAGTTATTTGAAAAATAATGATTATATTTCTACTAGTGGGAGGCCTTTGTGATTTTTTTTCTGCCTCAAGTGCCAGTTTAATATGAATGGCCTACCGTGTTTCCCCGAAAATAAGACAGTGTCTTATATTAATTTTTGCTCCCAAAGATGCGCTAGGTCTTATTTTCAGGGGATGTCTTATTTTTCCATGAAGAAGAATTCACATTTATTGTTGAACAAAAAAAAATGAACATTTATTATATACTGTACAGTAGTTGTCATCACAAACCAGCAGAACCAGACAAACGGTGAATCCTATCCGTAATTTCTTGTTACTACCACTATTTCCATGTACAACAATCTATGGTACATACATTTACCGATCCTGCATGCTCTGGTGTTCTGTTCGGCGGGCATGCTTCCAAACAAAAACTTTGCTAGGTCTTACTTTCAGGGAAGGTCTTATATTTAGCAATTCAGCAAAATCTCTACTAGGACTTATTTTCTGGGGATGTCTTATTTTAGGGGAAACAGGGTAGGATATTATGCAAGTGGAGGGCACCATTTTCCCATCTGCTTCAGTTTGTCTAGCTGAAATTTTCTGTGTCACAATGTGCCCAGTTCAGATTCCACAGGACTTCTGCACACATGAGATGATATCCATGCATATATGAATATGAATATACAGTGTTCCCTCACTACTTTGCTGTTTTGCGGTTTTTCAATAAACTCTAAAAGACCATTATAAATCATATAAAATTACAATTTACAGCCTAAGGAAGGGAGGAAGGAGAAGCTGAAGGGAGAGAAAAGGAACCCAAGGGGCAATGGGAGGAGAAGGAGTTGATTTATCAACACACGATTGGTTGATAAAGACTTAAAATAGTGTATAACTACTAAAATAATGTATAAATATTAAAATAAATATAGCATCCCTACTTTGTGGATTTTCACTTATTGCGGGTGGTGCTGGAACCTAACCCCTGCAATAAGTGAGGGAACACTGTCCTTGTATGAATATATCTTGCATGGATTTCCTCTCAATCCTTGATCTCTCTACCTAAATCAAGGAAGTGGGGTGTCTATAAGGTAGGGTAGATTGTAAATGAAGCACAGAATGGTGCACGCTTTGTTAAAACCTCTAAGAGGTGAAGCAAATGTAATTAAGATTTAATTAAAATTGGCCACGCTGGTAATATCATCTCACAATGCATTATAATAAGGCGGATGGAAGTTCAAGTGCCAACAGATATAGCTGCAGGAGATCAGAATGGCTTCTGCTTTCAGGTAAACATTTCTTGCTTGAAAATGTAGCCTGCTGCTGCCATGCTTGCAGTCCCTGGAGCATCAGGTTCTTTGAAGCTGCTTGACTGTTGTTGATTCATCACAGAACAGACTTTTTGTCTTGTTTTGACATGGGCACACAATCCTCCTCACATGCACACTGTGAATGTAGGTGTATGTCTAAGACATCTTTTTAGCCTTCAGGCCACATCCTGGTTATCAAAATCACTTTGTAGCATTTCAGCAGGCAAACTGGAGAATCCTGATTTGTCTGTTGCTTCTTTCGTGATTTTTATTTCTCCTTGCCCTTCTTTTCCCTGAAAACATTCCACAGGTTCTCTCATGATGCTTTTGTCACCCCTTTATTAATTCCCCAATAATGTTCATTCCATTTCAGTGGTGGACTACAGCTCTCAATGTTACTTTTGTGTTTGCATATGCAGCTTGAACTGGGATTTGAAAAATCAACATTCAAGTGCTTACTTAGAATACCTTGAAAGAGATGACATTTATCAGCAGTGGGGATGTAAAGAATAAGTGCAAGTTTGCTCCAACAAGCCAAGATTTATATCCTTTATCATCAGTTACAGAAATCAAGTACAAACTGATAAGTAGTTGGAAGATGGGATTCTGCTCTGCGGACTGAATTGTTTTCAGAATCCAATAAAATCAAAATGCTGGGCTGAAATGTAGTGACCATTTCAAATCTAGTAACAAATAGTGTTGATGACTTATTTAAATAATGGAACAAGTTTGAATTCCAGTTGCTTCCTTCTCCTATCAATGCCACCGTCTTATGTCCATTCAGTTTGATGACATTGAATGATAGCTGAACTCAGGGCCAACAATGATTGCAAGCAACAGCAGGATCTGGACAAGTTCCTTTTGGTCTATAATTTTCACAGTCCCTCACAGTCAAAATATCCAAAGGTTGGCTGCATGTGTGATTGACTGGATGCATCCGGGGGGGGGGGGGGGGGGAGCACACAAAGGTCCATTTTATAGGTTTTACATTATGCAAAGGCCATATAGGATCTTGGTCCTTGTATGATGTGGAGAACCCAAATTCATACATTTATTATGCATGGCAGGCAATTATAGCTATTATTTTTTAAAGAAATATTAGTTCTAAAATATAAAAACAACAAATATTATAAATTGAAGACAAAACTCCAGGCCCTATTGACATTCATGGGACATTTCCTGCCACCTATAACTCGAACGCAAACATTTCTTGGATTTGGATTACAGTGTTCCCTCACTACTTTGTGGTTCACTTTTCGCGGATTCACTGTTTTGAGGTTTTTCAATAAACTCTAAAAGACTATTATAAATCATAAAAAATCACAATTTACAGCCTAAGGAAGGGAGGAAGGAGAAGTCAAAGGGAGATAAAAGGAGCCCAAGCGGCAGTAGGAGGAGGAGGCGATTTATCAACACACGATTGGTTGATAAAGACTTAAAATAGTGTATAACTACTAAAATAATGTATAAATATTAAAATAAATATAGTGTCCCTACTTCACAGATTTTCACTTATTGTGGGTGGTCCTGAAACCTAACCCCCCGTGATAAGTGAGGGAACACTATACTGCAATTTGGAAGAAATATTGCCATGGCAGGCTCAGCAGAGGATAATTCAGTTTCTTAATTCTGCTAGAATGCTCTCGCTACAGTTTCAGAACTTTTATTGCACAAACCTATTGTTAATTTCCTATTTGCTAAGTTAATTAGTGAGGTAATTGTAAGTAAAATGAATGTAAAGCTGGGTTATCTGTCATGAATCCTGGAAAGAATTGGGTCAGAGAGTTGAATGAGAGGAAGGAAGAACTTTGAAACTTTCTTCTGTGTTGGTGCTTTGCTCTTTCTCTGGATCAGCACCAAAAGGCTTGATGGTTCTATACATATGGTGAGGCTTAATGAGGGCTCAAGGGGGATTTATTTTGCCTTGCTGTGCTTGTGTTGTTTTTCTGATCTTTTCGAACATTCTTTCTTAAAGCAATTGGTTTTTTTGTATGGCTCAAGCCCTCAAATATGTGACATAAAAACAATCTGGAAAGAAATCTACAAAATGGCAGCCATTGTACAGGGACCTGAGTATTAGGATTATAACTGCAAAAAATGGTTGGATGGACTGCCTCTAGAAACCTGTGCACATCTGCCTGGAATTGATTAGGCAAGACTGCCTAGTGCCTACTATGCACCCATTGTGTCTATTGCAGTACATTTCCTTTTCATACTTAAATGCCTAATTGCAGTAAATACCTTAATACAACAGAGATTGTTGGAAGTGTGACAATGCTGTTCAAACTGAGTATTGACATAGTACAATAAGAAATTATGGAAACCAAATGAGAGCAATTAAAATATGGCATGGTGTGAGGCAGAATTTTAAAATGCTATTTTCTTGGAGCTCTCTGAATCCCTTAGCTAGTTCAGCTAGTCTAGCAGGGGAATTCTGGCAGCTGCAGTCCAAAAAGTAATGTTTCTAAGTTTTGGGTGAAAGAAAGCCCAGAGATATATTCATAACATTATTTCAGTTCTGTTATAATCTCGGCTGGTCTCCCTTCCTCCCCCATTCTCACTCAATCATTCACTTCAATCCATGGAAGTATTTTGATAAAATCTTTAATTTTGGATTGAAAATGGATTTTCTTTCCTTGTTCTCCTGTGTCTCCTGGTGTGTGTTCTCTTTTAGTTTCCTTTTAAAAATAAATGCATTCTTGAAATTATTCAGTCCTAGGATGGGTGCCAAAGGTTTATTACTTATTTAGATTTTTGAGATAAATATTTCTCCTGCAGCATATTCCCCTTCTCCCCACCTCCAGCTGAATTCCTCAACTTTCCAAATATAACTTCAGGCTGCACAAGCTGAAAAGTATCTCTAAGCACATTGTAGATGGTATCCAAGCTGCTTCCCTTTTCAACTCTGGTTATAAATGTTTCATCCCAACTGGCACAGATGCGAATGATTATATCTGAAAGATGTGATGCAAAAGGGTCATGGAAGACCTCCATGTGCTTCACCAGTTGTCCCTAGCAGTGCTATTCTGCCAGTTTGCATTATGTATATGCAATTGTGCAAGAGTAAAATATTTCCACAGCACCAAACAACAAACTATAAAATGGACTTGCAATTGCACATGGTCATATTCGCTATGAAACACAGAGCAAGACTGTAAAATAGAGTTTAGCAGCTACCTCATCTAGGCAAGAGAGCACTTCAGCTCTTGGTGGGATGGGCTGCTGGGAAACAGTGTTCCCCCTAGTTCCTGCTGCTGCTATGTTGTGTAATGCAACTGTTGATTGGTTACATCCAAGCAGCCTGTGCGTGCTGCTCATACACCTAGATGACTGTTTACAATTGGGTCACATACTCTTCTCCCTATTCTGAACTATGCAAGTAAGCCATAAAAATGCCTGATTTCCTCACTTCATGTCCCAATACTTGCTTGCCTATGTCTTCAGACAAATCAGTATTCCTTTGGAGGATTGGGAGATAACACGTCTTTGCCATTAGTGCAAGGACATGTATATTCCCCACTTGTTAAATACTGTTCATACAGCACATTGCTACTTATTTATTTATTTATTTATTTACAGTATTTATATTCCGCCCTTCTCACCCCGAAGGGGACTCAGGGCGGATCACATTATAACACACATAGGGCAAACATTCAATGCCCATAAACACATCAAACAGAGACTGAGAGACACACATGCAGAGGCAAGTTAACTTTCTTCTGAGGGGATGTTCGATTCTGGCCACAGGGGGGAGCAGCTGCTTCATCATCCACACTGACGGCACTTCCTCATACCAGGTCGTAAATTAGTTAATCTTGCCTCCCCACTTTTATTAGTGGTACCTTATCTCCTACTTGATAGATGCAACTATCTTTCGGGTTGCTAGGTCAGCAACGAGCAGGGGCTATTTTTTATTTTTAATTGACGGGTGCTCACCCCGCCACGGGCTGGCCTCGAACTCATGACCTCATGGTCAGAGTGATTTAAGGCAGCTGCTCAACAGCTGCGCCACAGCCCGGCCCCCTTAATGACACCTTGCAGATCATCCTTGTAAAATCACCAGTCTACCTCGCTCTGACATCACAGAGATCACCCTTAGTTCTGGAATAGTCTTGATTTGGCAACCTTATCTGTTTCAGTTTTAATTCTTATAAGCCACCTTGAGTTTTCCGGCCCATCTACACGGGCCATATAATGCGGGTTTGTTTTGGAGTAGCAGTACTCTGGCCTGGACCCAGGATGGGCACATTACTTATGCAAGTAGAACAGAGTCCCAACTGAACCTGGTTTGGCCCTAATGGATGGGCAATCTTACTTTTGTTGTGTTTTGTACTTGCAGCAGAAGCCACAAAAGAGCTCCTGTGTGTTGCTGGCTGCCTTTTCTAATGGCAGCAAAGGTGGCCATGTAACATGGAGAAGAGGGGTGAAGGAGCATTCCCAAATTTTTCCTATCATGGGGCAGAAATGATGCCTTGTCTCATGCTGGTTTTGTTTGGGAGCATGTGAATGCTCAGGAGCAACGTCTTGCCTACCTCTGGGTCTGTAGCCTGTGCAGATGGGCCCTCTGGTCTGGATGAAAGGGGCAGGGGAAGAGGAGGGATAAAACAATATAAACAATAACAAGAGAAGATCACCTGTAAATACGTATCAAAATTAAAACTGTTATCACCAATGGATAAGGAGCTGCAGTCCTGTTTTTTAGCCATCTGCTAAATAATCAGTAGTGAAACAACAGTATCTATCTGTCTTCTAAAAAAATCACACTACAGTTCTCATTGTGTGCGAGCTTGTATATATCTGTCATATAACTTACTGAAGTGTAACGCATGAATACCCTGGTGCTCTTTTGAATATAACAGCTAAACATGCCCTCAGGTCTTTTCCTACAAATTGTAAAAATGTTTCTTTTACTATCACTACATCCCTGGCAGAAATAAGAGAAAATAGCAGTAGCTCAATCTAACCAAACTGGTGCACAAGGATTCACAACATGTTTTCTTATCAAAGATCACATGAAACCACTGCTCTTTATTTTCTAACTGCTGCTTCTTTTTCTCCCTCTGTTCTTTGTGACTGTAGCATCATTATGACGCTCATAATAATATTTATTTTGTCTCTGTATTCCCATCTGCTTAGAAAGCTATTATCTCATAGACAATGCACAATGTACATTGCTGTCTTTTCTTAAGCACCAATATTTGCCAAAGCACCTAGCTCCCAAAAATGTATTCAAATCTTATTTCTCCCTTTCTTACTCCTACAGAAATAGCACTCTGTATAGTAAAGAATTTTTGAATAGGTCATATTTGGTGTACAAAACAGTAAAACATTTTGTATTTCTGCATCTTCAATTGTATCATTAAATTATCCACATTGTCTAATAAAAATATGACATGTTAAAAAACAAATGACATCATTCCCCCATTGTGTAAATGCAATACACTTTAGATATGCTGATACCAGATGAGATTTTTTTTAATGTGTTGAAGATGTGGAAAAGAAAATTATTCTCTTTCTCTTTGAAGAAAGGTACTGTTGGGAATAACTGATTCAGTAAATGTGCTGGCTGTTGCACTAAATTATAAGCTGGCAGTCCTCTGGATATTAAAAAATAAGTGATGTTGATCCATGTGAGCACTGCTAAGATGTTACTTAAAATCATTGTGTACACATATGGGGCAGAACTGGTCCAACAATGAGGCAAATTAAGTGGTCGCTTCAGGCGCAAAACATACGGGGGTGCAGTCGAGACTGCTTTTTCTGTTGATTTGTTGTAAAACATGATGTTTTGGTGCTTAATTTGTAAAATCTTAATGTAATTTGATGTTTAATAGGCTTTTCCTTAATCCCTCCTTATTATCCAACATTTTCGCTTATCCAACGCTTTTTTTTTTCAGTGATTGGTTGGGGGGGGGGGTTGTGTGTGCCAAAATTCTGTTCGCCTACACTTGAAAAATACCTAGGGCTGGCTCTGATATAGGGCACACCAATCATCCCAAGTTTTCACTCATCCAAGGTCCCTTCTTTAAGAAATCATGATCTCCTATATAATTTTCTGTCAATGTTCAGCAAACAATTTCAAAAGTTAAGTCCTGCACGTCTTGGCATCAAGACAAAACCAATCATTTAAGCATGCTGACTATCCAAAGCACAGTGGTGGGCAACATAAAACCTCACAGATACCCTTTGAATTTCAGACAGGCTTTTAAATTAGAAAGTTTTAAAAATCAAGTCAGGTGCTGTAGTTTTTAGCTTTGAATATATGTGAATTGATTTTAACTGTGAAACTTTTAATACTGTTATATTTAATTCTGTTTATATGTTTGCATATTTGTATATTTTAAATTGTGTGGTAATATTTTTAATGTAAGCTGCTTTAAATCCCCTTCAGGAGAGATGAAGTGGGGTATAAATAAACATAATAAACATAAACATAATAATAATAATAATAATAATAATAATAACAATAATAATAATTTACTACCTTTAGAGGAGAATTGCTCTCACAAGATCTCTTTAGGAAATGCAATTGTATTGTGAAATTATTGTATGTTCCATTTACATCTGACATAGATTGAAAATTTGGTTTTCCAGAAACCCGAAATGATCCCCACCCATTCCTTGCTGCCATTGCATTGTTGAAGTGTAGTACATGGGCAGAGGGGTGTGATCTACTGTGGGATCCAGGGAATGAAAAGGCCCATTCTGCTCACCAATACTTTCCATCCCTGATCTACAAGTGTATATATCCTGGTATATATGCACAGACTTCACAGGTGTTTCATTTCATATGAAAAATTACATTCACAGGATTTAGATATAGCTGTACGATTTTGTTCTTGAAGCCACACAACTGAGGTTATGCAGATTTTTTAGCATCCACAAGAACCCAGGTGGGTTTCACATGGATAGTGACCATTGCAATTTTTATCCTGGAGATCATCTACAGCTGTATAACTCTTCAGAAAAATACAGAGGCTGAAGAAAATGAAATCTCCACAGGATGTGACTGAAGCCTTGTGAACAATTTGTTTCTTGTTATTATGTGCACTATCCTGCAGAGTAAAATGTGGGGAATCTCAGAGAAAAGCTGTAAACATCAGGAGATGACAATGCCATATGAATCTATCTAGCTGTGAGTGAGTCTCTCTGATGTTAATTCAGTTTCTATTTCCAAAGAACTAGGATGTAGCTATAGAGCTTCCCGTTTGTCATTTAATCAAGAGATGTAAAGCTCAACTACCTGCTGCAATGCAAATTGAAACCAGGCTTTTGCTTCGCTTTCTGATATGAAAGCTGAGCCAAAACTTACTGGTCATTGCTTTTAGAACATTTAGATTAACAACATTTCAACCTTCATTTCCACAAGGAGTACATTTTTTAAAACACTCCTCTAATAAAAAAGACCAGGCTCCAAATATCACAATGTATAGAATTCTGTCTTTCTCTTATCTGTCACCCTCGTTTTACTATGTATGCTGTTGGCAGGTAAAGCTGAAACACTTGGATAAAATGACAAATATGTTGTTCTTAAATTGGAATATAAAGCATTTTATCTTTTGTTTCCTATATATGATTTTTTTTCATGTCAGGAGTGACTTGAGAAACTGCAAGTCGCTTCTGGTGTGAGAGAATTGGCCGTCTGCAAGGACGTTGCCCAGGTAACACCTGGATGTTTGATGTTTTACCATCCTGTGGGAGGCTTCTCTTATGTCTCTGCATGGGGAGCTAGAGCTGACAGATGGGAACTCACTCCGTTCCCTGGATTCAAACTGCCAACCTTTCAGTCAGCAGTCCTGCCAGCACAACAGTTTAACCCATTACACCACCAGGGGCTCCTCCTATATATAGTGAGTCCAACCCTATTTCTGAATGTATAAATAATGTACTCTGAGCCAATCAAAGCAATTAGCATGATACTAACTTTTAAAATAACTTTAAAAATTAAATTAGTGATCTCTTTCTTTAAACTATCCTCCTTCAAGACTTCTTTCTTAAATGTAACTGAGAATATGGTTGTTTTGGTTAGCTCTGCTCTCAGCCTCCACACAGCTGAATAAAATCCCACATTTTCTGCTTTGAACTGGAATATATGACAGTGTGGACTCAGATAGCCCCGTTCAAAGCAGATATTGTGGGATTTTCTGCCTTGATATTCTGGGTTATATGGCTGCAGAGCCGGCTCTAGGTATTTTTCAAGTGTAGGCGAACAGAATTTTGGCACCCCCCCCCCCACCCCAAACCAATCACTGAAAAATAAAAGCGTTGGATAATAAGGAGGGATTAAGGAAAAGCCTATTAAACATCAAATTACATTAAGATTTTACAAATTAAGCACCAAAACATCATGTTTTACAACAAATCAACAGAAAAAGCAGTTTCAACTGCGCCCCCGTATGTTTTGCACCCGAAGCGACCGCTTAATTCGCCTCATTGTTGGACTGGCTCTGTATGGCTGTGTGGAAGGGCCCATGACCTTTGTTGATTGTTTGAGAACAGAAGTCAGGTGAAAGATATGACGGAAGAGTTTGACTGAGGAAAATGCTTTCTGAATTCTACTTTTCCTTTTCCATTTATTCTTAAAATACCAGGAAGAACTTGACAAAAGGAAGTGTGGTTTATTCAATTTTACTGGGAAAAGCTGCTTTGTTTTTAATGAGTAAAGAAACATGAAAGCTTGGGGTCTTCTGTTTTCTTCATTTAGATTTGAGTAAAGAAATCCAAGGTCATGCTGGCCACATGACCTTGGAGGTGTCTATGGACAATGCCGGCTCTTCGGCTTGGAAATTGAGATGAGCACCAACCCCCAGAGTCAGACATAACTAGACTTAATGTCAGGGGAAAACCTTTACCTTTTACCTTAAAGAAATAGATTCTTGTCTCACTACCAAAGCTAAAACTCAACATTGCTAAATTAGTTGTGATAGCAGCCAATGGAATTGTAAAGGTTCACTGCATATATTTTGTAAGCATTGAAGCTCTAATTCATTGCTTCTCAATTTTTAGACCTCTAGATGTTCCTGAACTTCACATGGGACTTCATCACACTAGAGCATCTACCCACTTTAAATCTGGTTGCTTCCTCCTGCTGAATTCTGGAATTTGTAGTTTAGGGAGGAGCCTTTAATCTGCTCAGCCAGACAGGTCTTGGACCTCACTTACTACTTCATAAAACGGGCCGATTTGCCTGTTGTATGCTGCTTCCCCTCCGTTTTTGGCATGGGGCCCTTCACACGACGTACAGGCACTTCCAGTCAGGCTTCGTGCCAAAAAGGGAGAGGAAGCAGTGCACACTGCCATCGTGGCAACAAGGTAGCCTTCCTGTGTTGCCTTCCCAGCAATGGGGGGAAATGCTTCCCCTCAATGGATGAGGGGCAAGGTAAGGCGGGCAATGTGGAGAGTGGAGCAGTGGGTTCTCCACGCCCCCTGCCGGAAGTCCATGGATTCACCTCAATGTGGGGCAAATCCATGGGCCTTTTTGATGAGGTCCTAAACTACAAACCCCATAATTCTTCAGAAGGCAGCAACCAGATTTAAAGTGGATAGATGATTTGTGATGAAGTATCATGGATATGCAAAACCCTATTGAAACAAAGGATGTCTGATTCAAGAATATGTTAGAATATATCCAGTTGCACTGAAGGACCTAGAAAATGCCTAGAGAGGACAAATTTTGTTGGACATGGAACAATATTTCAAGTATGCAAAAACAACAATATATTGTTAGTCACTTTAGGCTGGGGAGACCAATGACCTTTTATGTGTTGCCCTACAATTCCCATCAGTCCCAGTCATCATAGTTAATGATTTCAGGAGGATAAAAATTTAATCCAACAAGATCTGCAGACACGGTGTCTCTACCTCTGTTCTAGATAACCAAAGAGACCAGCTGCATCTAAACACAGAAAGTGTACCAACTAAGTATGAAAATTGGAAGTAACTTGTGCTCAAATTGGATTGCAGTGTTAGTGTCTTCATGCATTCTGATGTTACAGTTGACTTCTCTGATTTTTAAAACAGAGCTCATATTAAGACTCAGAGAAGTTCCTCTTTGTTAACCAAAGCAGGTTTCTTTGTGGGTTTAATAGGATAGTCTGAGCAAACATTTTCTGTAAAACACAATATTCTAAACTTTACTGTTTGATCTAGTCCAATGGTTCGCAACCTGTGGGTCCCCAGATGTTTTGGCCTTCAGCTCCTAGAAATCCCAACAGCTGATAAACTGGCTTGGGTTTCTGGGAGTAGTCAGTCAAAAAACCTGGGGACCCATACGTTGCAAACTACTGATAGTACTCATAAAACTAGGCACAATATCAAATGTTTCCTTCTCAAATACTGCATTAATTCTACAGTGTACTGTAGATGCATCCTCACATGTGTGCCTCATTCTACTTAATGAGAGAGGCAGCTCTACTGCTCTTGGACGATATCATGGGCTTAAGCAATTCATGGGTGTAGGTATGTAGTATGGCTGGAATGGGACTGGAATCAAACACCCCTCCATGGCTTTTATGCTGGTGGCTGATGATGGTAAGTAAATTTGTTGCTTTGTGCATTGGGTTTTATAAATATTTAAATCAGAAGTGAATGGGACTCTCTACTTTATAGGCCATCATGCTGTCTCCAAAAGTTTGCTATAGAATTCATCAGACTAAGAAGGTTTTCTAACCTTTGGTTGCTTGAAATCAGAGAGCAATTTTTAAAATCACTTAATTAAATTTCTTTGAATCAGGCTGTCAGGATTTCCATCCCCCTCTCTCATGGCATATCTTTATCTCCAATGCATATTTTGGACCAAGCAAGGAAGTTCATATGCAATTAAGAAGACAAGAGCTAAAGTGAGCATTACTAAAGGATTTCAAGCGATTAATACATTCCGATAAGACAGCAGCTTTATGCTCAATATTCCCTTTCATTTTTTGACAGCGATTAATGCTAACGCCTACCAATCCAAACCTACAGAGATCTGCTCTACTAAAAAGAAATTAGTGTGCCATTCTGACAGGCACACAGGGACACTCACCTGTCCATTCACTGCATTTTCTGAAAAAAACAACTCTGTGTTCATTGACTCCATCTCTCTTTTCCCCAAAGTATAGCTTTTCAGAGTTCAAAGGTGAAGGAACAGCACAAGACCTTTGAAGCTTGATATTTCATGGATTATTTTGTGCTTTAAGAATGACTAGTTTTGTCATGGCTGTGGTTAAATGCTTAATATCATATATATGGGCCATTATTTGTCTCTAGGCAAACTTTAAGTAGAGTTGCCAAAGAAAACTGGAGAGAGTGTCTCTGCATTCAATGCTTGTGTAAAAGAGGCAATTTCAGCACCTGTTGCTTATTACCTCATTGTGGAAAAAACAGTTTTGTTGAAATTCCCTCTTCTACACAATTATTAAAGGCAGAGAAGCTTGGTGTACATAGTTATCTATAAGTCCCATTAAACTCAGCAAAATGAGTAAGTACTGCAGGACTGCATTGTGAAAAAGGTTGATAGGAATTTGTAATGAATGTTCACAAAAGGGTTATGAATTCATAGTGAAAAATAGACTTGGTGATACCAGAAGATCTCATGTGTAACCCCATATTCAGGCTTCTTCTACACTGCCATATAAAATCCAGATTATCTACTTTGAACTGGATTATATAGCAGTGTAGCCTCATATAATCCAATTCAAAGCAGATAATGTGAATTATCTGTTTTGATAATCTGGACTATGTGGCAGTGTAGAAGGGGTCCCATATAATCCAGCTCAAAGCAGATAATCCACATTATTTGGAGGTTGAACTGGATGGCCCACAAGGTCTCTTCCAACTCTGATTCTATGATCTGGGGTGAGATCCTGGGTTATAGGGCCGTGTAGATCCAGCCTTAGACATTGGTCATTTGCAAAAATGATAAATGGTCTTACAGTATATTTTATTCATGTTGGCAGTTCAGATTGTCTGCAATTTTTATTGACTAAATAAATTGGTTGATATTGTTTGATTTTCTGCTTGAACTATTTTGAACCTTTCTATTTCCCCTTCCACTGTGATGGCCTGTGGTTGTAAACAATAAAATTGAAGCTAAAGTTGATGAAACATGGTGAAACAGAAGCTTTCTTTCTCTTAGATCTAAACCAAAAGAACATCTGTTGGGAAAAGGGTGCTTTGCTTTGTCATTGTTGCCTGTTAGTCTCTTAAGGTCCTTTCAAAGGCTTGTTGTTCAAGCCTGTCACAATGCTTGCCTATTGTTTAATCCAGAAACAGTAAGTGAATATTCAAGTTGGGATGGAGGTCCTTGGCAGCAAGGAAATGATTAGAAGCAAGATAAAGTTACTTTTTTTCCAGGTCCTAAATATACTAAAAACAAATCCCGCCTGATCTTGGAAGATAAGCAGGGGCAGCCCTGGTTAGTACTTGGATGACAGGCTGTCAATGAATACCTGGTTTTACAAACTATCTTTAAGAGGAAGGAAGTGGCAAATCCACCTCTGAATATTCTTTGCCTTAGAAACCCCTGTGAAATTTTTGGGATCACCATAAGTCGCAGGGGACTTGAAGGTTTATTTTAACCTAACATGTTACTAACAATACAAGTAAAACACGTTTAATGTCATGCATCAGGCTTCTGTTAAAAATGCATCGGTCAATCTTGCTTACTCTAAGTATAAGCCATACTATAACTTTGATGACACACATGCTGAATAAAAAGTCGATTAGTAGTAGTTTTTCATATTAGTCGAGCTAAGTTAAGTATCAATTACCACAAATGGGTTTGAATTTGAAGTTTGTGTGTGTTTTTAATTAATACCACATTTTTTTCTTGGCCTTTAGGCATGGGACCCAAAGTGGCTTACAATGATTTAAAACATAAATGTGTCTAAAAGCTTGTTTTACTAAAGTTAAACAAATTAAACAATAATTCTATTAAAATATATAATTATAAATCACTTGAAACATAGTTAAGCCTAATTAAAAAAATAAAAGCACAGTGTGAAACTTTCAAACATGCTTGCACCACATGATTTAAGCACCAGAGACCTGACTAAATAAACATTTCTGCCTGATTCTGGATTGGGAGCCAAGTGGACTTCCCAGGTAAGGAGGTTTGATCGTCTGGGAGCAGCCATAGAGAAGGCTCTTTCCTTTGTTCTCATCCAATATGCTTGCAATGATGGTGTGATTAAGAGACAGCTTTCTTCTGAAGAGCTAAGACTCATCCTCATACAGCAGTGGTTCTCAACTTGTGGATCCCCAGATGTTTTGGTCTTCAACTCCCAGAAATCCTAACAGCTGGTAAACTTGCTGGGATTTCTGGGAGTTGTAGACCAAAACACCTGGGGACCCACAGGTTAAGAACCACTGTCGTATAGGGAGATACAATCTTTTAGATAGCATGGACCCAACCCATGTCAGTTTTAATGGTCTGTCCAGAAGTAAACTCGTAGCCAGTGACACTGTGTCAATAAAGAAACTACATGATGCCTGTCACCATTGATAGTCAGCAGCTCAGCCAGTTATTTGGGACCCAATGAAGTTTCTGAACAGTTTCCAAAAACAGCCCCAGGTTAAAAGTGATACAATAATTCAAATGGGTTGTAATCATAGCCACAACTGACATCTTTAGGAATGTCTGCAAGCTGGCACATAAATTTTAATTATGAAAATGTACCCCCTGTGTTATTATTTTAAAAATATTTTCACGCCGTGAATGGTGGAATCTGTGGATGCAGAGAAATGTACTCTTAACAGCATTTTGCTACAGATGCTTTATGGCAGCTCTCTTGAGTTCAAAAAATTTAGGAACACATGGATTTTAATTAATGTGTAATTTGCTCATTACTTTAAAGCAGCAGATGCCATTTCATCACATCAAGAAGTGAGATGAAAGACAAAAGAAGTGTTGAGTTTTTGGATCTTCTAGTTGAAGGTTTCTTCTATTAGCAATTCCAGTTTGAATATAAATTATCATCATAACAAAGCAAAAAAGTCTCAGAGTTGCCAGTGCCTAGACAGAAGGTTCCTGGTCACAATTTTCTCCGCCAGGGATGCATGAACATGTACAAATTGATCTCTTCTTTGGGTGATTTATTTTTATTTGATGATCCATAAGGAGATGTCTTGTTTTTATAATAAGACTTATTCAACTTCTTTTTTAAAGTGGGATTTTCCACACAGTTTTTGAAGCAGTTCTTCATTAAATATTGAAGTATCTCAAATAGTTTCTGCTGTTCCCACACTACAGTGACAGGCATCAGCTTTAAAAGGTGATGTCCCCTGAAAGCCCTGGTGCTGAAGTGAGCCTGGGAGAGGATTAATCTTTAGAAATACCAACATCACTTCTACACATGTCTGTAATCAGTGTGGGTGGGTGTTTGTTGTTTGTCATAGATCACTGATTAAATTCAGCTTTATGTGTAAGAAATGTTGTTTATTTCTAAGGCAAGGGAAAAAATAAGTCTACACGGTCTTCAGGAACTGTTAGCATAAAGATAATGTTTAATAAGGTGTGTTGTTGAAAGTGCTGTCTGTTGGAATCCTATTGGTCCCTAAAATCTGTTTCTGAACTGGCCACTACGAATGGAAATTACAGTGGAACTATTTTTCATTTCCTTTTATTTTTACATAGCATTATTAAAACACAACACTGTCAATTCTAATATTACTACGTTATTATAATTTTATCTGTTACGTATAATTATTTTAATGTATTCATAAATTACTCAACCACAATCTTTCCATGGGAACCCATGGATTTCTGACTAAATGGGATTTGTGGGAAAGGACACACACAATCCTGTGTGGAAATGTTTAAAACGTTTGAAAATACTATTCAAAGATCATCTGATGAGGTCCTTAGACTACATTAATTCCCTATTTTGATGGTTTATTCATTTGTCAAAAGCACACATTAACTATTTTTATATGAACTATTTTTAAACTATTTTTATTTATATGTAAATAATGATAAAACCATGTTGTATTGTAGTTTTAAGGTATTTAAATTGCATATTGTAATGTACAAATATTACTAGTTACCATCATAATATTAAATAACACTGCTTTTGTTTGCCACTTGGTGGCACTAGGAATAACATGAAAAATAAATTGAGACATGTAGAATAAACCACAGTAATACTATGTGTGCCCAATAACTATTTTACTGTGCTGTGAAAAGAAAAATAGCCAGTCTCTCCTATCCCTGTAAATGTTCAGGTTTGAACAAAAGTCTATAGAGGTACATACATTCCTTGCAGAATTTGGGCTGTAATGCTATATTCATTTCCCTTGTAGTTTGTTATTAAAAGGTATAAATACCTTTAAGGCATTAAATTATGTATTATCCTAGAAGATAATCAGTGCCAAACCTGGCTAGTAATTGGATGAGGATCATCTAGGAATACCTGATATTGTAAGCCAGTCCTTCTCAGGCTATGTGATGGGGGGAAAGGAGCAGTTCTGTTTTCCCAACATGTCTGGGATTGGCACCATATTATGCTTACTGGCTACAATTGCTTTTATTTTTCCTACAAACCTATTAGGGACCAGCAGCCAATTGCTATGGGACTGGCACTGGTCCAGGGACTGCCACTTTGAGTAGCAGTAGTGTTGGTTATACTTCAGCAATAGTAGAACCTATGGGTATTCAACACCCTATCAAATTCATGGGTTTGACAGAAGATTTGAGCCTTCTCCCCCATATAAACATGATTAAGCTATATAGGATCTATTTCTGAATCGATGTGCAGGATTGCAGTAGATGACACACCCACATCCTAAAATTAAGTTTCACTCTAACAGTGAAGGAAAGGATTGCGAGGTTAAATGGCCTCTAGTTTTATCAAAAGCCGGCATGTGGTACTGTTCTGGGTGTTGGACTAGGATTCTGGGCTCAATTCCCAACTTGGCTATGGAAACTCAAAGGCAAGTAACACTCTCTTGGATTCAGAGGAAGAGTAAGGCAAAATCTCTGAACAAATCTTGCCAAGAAAACCTCATGATAGAGTTGCACAAGGGTCTCTCTAAGTTGGAAACAAAGGCACAGTCAACAACATATTTTTCTAGTCTTACTCTCTTTAAAATCATGAAAGACTCCAAAATTGTTTTAAAGAAAATTGTTTCCAACTCACCCAAAGTTCGCAAAGCAAAACTTGTTTATCAGCTATAGCATCGGTTCTAGGCTGCATGTTTAATTTTTGATGTCTTTTTATCTGAAGAAACATCAGTGATTTTTTTGTCCTAGTGATCATAGTGTTATCTGTAAGGGATGATGTCCCCTTGGAAACTGGACTGTATTGAGTTTTACTGTTGATATGCTCAAATTATAGTTAATAGGAACATGGATAGAGGAGATGGTAGATTTCAATCTAAAATACCAATTAGAGACCTTGCAGTAGCTAAAAACCCTCATCATTTTTATCTCTGTGGAATTCTTACTTCACCTTTTGTGATATATTATAGCATGGTGTCTTGAGTTGGTTTAAACAGCTATTTTAATGTTTGTGTATATTTATAGTTATTTTATGGAATGCTTGCCATACAGATGTTGTGCTCTGCCCTGAGTCCTCTTCAGGGTGACATGGGTGAAATAGAAATGTTTTAAATAAATAAGTAATCTATTTTCAGTTCTTTTCATAGCCAGGAACATCAGGCCCTGGAATCCTGCATTTGTACATGTTTGTTTCTCAATTATATTTGTTAAGAAAATGAATAGGTAAACTCTCTGCATAAAAGGAAAACTTGATTCTCTTCCCTTTGTTTTCCCAGAGAGCTCCATTAGGACTTCTTCCAGCAAGGTTCTTCTACAAAGCATTCTCTTCAGTCTGGAAATATCTTCAGCCGCCACCACCCAGACAGCTGAGAACTGCAAAAGCTCTTGAACATGAAGGGGTAGAGTGACTGCCAGAGTGACAGAGATTCTTAGAGAAGCCATAAAGACAGTGGCATACTCTCTAACTTTTTACAGATGAACCTATGAAACAAGCAACACCAGAATGTGGCCAAGATGGCAAAAGTTATTAATAAAGAACAACTCACAAGGATGAAAGGCTGCAGCAGTTTTCTTTTGTTTTAGCCTACTGGGAAAG
This sequence comes from Anolis carolinensis, assembly GCF_035594765.1. Taxonomy (NCBI): domain Eukaryota; kingdom Metazoa; phylum Chordata; class Lepidosauria; order Squamata; family Anolidae; genus Anolis; species Anolis carolinensis. Next base: position 87,925,094 of record NC_085841.1, read on the forward strand.
GCAAAATTCTTGCCCCTCCTCTCCTCCTCCCCATTTTCAACCATAAAATAATAAAATAAACTAAAATGATATTACATTGTAGTGAGGAGTTAAAACAGAATGAAAAGATTTTAAAAAAATTAAAACTACTGTTGAAAACTTTCATGGCCAGAATCACTGGGTTGCTGTGGGTTTTTCGGGTTGTGTGGCCATGTTCCAGAAGCATTCTCTCCTGATGTTTTGGGAGAAAGAACTCTTGTCTGTTGGAGGCAAGTGCGAACTCTAAAATCAGGACAATAAACACTCTGAAAACAGGGGAATTCCAGACATGAAACAATCAGGGCCGGCTAACACCTCCCAATAAAGGTTTCCCCTAGGCAGGAATTAGCCAGGCAGGCCTTGAGCTGCAAGGCCATTAAATGCTAATCAAGGTGATTAATTACAACATTCACACTTGCCTGCAACAGACAAGAGTTCTTTCTCCCACCCTGGACCTTCCATAGATATATAGACCTCCCTTGCTTAGTTTCCAATTTACCTAATAACCTCTGAGGATGCCTGCCAGAGATGTGGGTGAAACATCAGGAGAGAATGCTTCTGGAACATGAACATACAGCCTGAAAAACCCACAGCAACCCAAAATTAAAACTATGTATTATTGTCATTTTAAAAAAAGAATGATATGAAGAATAAATTTACAAATGTGAGAAAACATGCATTAGGACCCTGTAGTGGTTGAAAAAGTTGAACGCAGATATGTTGAAGCAGATCAGATCAGTGGACATCTCATAGCCTCTAACTGTCCCAATATGGGAGGGACAGTCCTGATTAATCCTCTACCATCCCATCTTTCCAGCAGCTTGTAAAATGTCCCAGATTATCTCCTTTCACTGTACTTTCCTCCTTTGTTTTCATCTTACCTTAATTGCTGCACACTGTATTCAAAGTACAGGATTTTTTGCACTCCATTAACTCAAGAGGCAGAGTCTTGCCTTTCCTTTCCAGTAAATCTGGACAAAAATAAACTACTACAGCCACTGCTAGCTTGTGTGTTCTTCCTCATTAATAACTACAGTATTGCCATTTTGACTGTAATCTGACATTGCGTGACTATATGTGCCAGTTTTCAGCTGTGAGATCTTATAAGGCATGACATTTTGGAACCCATGTTTTTCTGTCCACCCTAATATCTCACCAATGAGGAGAAAACATACCAGCACCAGTGTCATTATTTCCTCTCACTGTAGATAACAGGAGGGCAAATAGAAAAAGTTGGATGCGGTTGACAAAAAAGCCCTTGCAGTTGTTCCATGATGCATTCTTTTCATTGCCACTGCAGTCTTGCTCAGCCCTATTACTGGCATATTAAAAAAAATGATATCAAGAATCAATGTATAAAAAATAGAAAGGTAAACAGCTCACCTGTTGTTCAGCTACCCATATGTATGTGTGCACAGTGAGTTATGAAGTGAAGTAAAAGCTGGATTTAGACTGAAGGTGAAGAACTTTTTATGACAGTTATTACAAAACTTGGTGTCAGTAAAATTGACATGGAAAAAAAGTGAAGATAGAGGTGTAATGAAAAATATGGGTTTGGGGGAGGATGAGCTGCTAGCAGGAAGTGTGGAAAGGGAGGCAAAATGAAGCAATCGTGACTCAGGCAAGATTTGAAGATAGATACCGTCTTCAAGGGGTGATTTCCAAGTAAAGGAAAAAGGTTGACAGTGAGAGAAGTTGTGAATTTTCTGTATTTTTATAGCTTGTAACTGCCTTTGCAGAACAGCTAAATGCTTATCTCAAGGCTACTCAGCAATTTAATGTTAGTGTGGAGGGTTTCTTCATAGTTGCCACTGCACTGGCTTTAATTATATCAAGCAGAAAAGAAGTCCACAGTGGCTAAACTTTTAACATTGGACTTTATCACCTGAGGCAGGCAAACCGGTAATGGCATCATCCTGCTAATGGTTTGACTTCTTCCTGTGATTATCTTATCTCCTAGCACTTCTGCTTCTTGCTGGTATGCTAGCAGCAAGGTGATGTCAGGGGTATAATTCTATTCCTTTTGCTCCAATTTTTTATTCCCAAGCTGTCAATTTCCTGTTTATTTTATATTTTATAGTTATACTATCTGTGCCCAGCCACGCGTTGCTGTGGCTTATAGGAATCATTTGTTGGCCAGGTGGAATAGCAGTGAATAGCCTTACAGCCTCAAAGCCTGGCTGTTTTCTTCTTATGCGAACCCTTGTTTGGTGAGCTGGAATACAATGGATTAGGCTTGCTGCTTGGAAGGCTGGGTACTTGCATTCTAGGGGAATGGTTTTTTTGGCTAATTTGAATTGCAATGAATAGCCTTGCTACTTTAAAGCCTGGCCGCTTTCTATATAGGGGCATCCTTTCTTGGGCAGGTTGAATGGGACAGAATAGTCTCGTGGCTTCAAAACCTCAGGGTTTTCTACCTAGGGGAAATCTTGATTGGCCAGGTTGAACAGAACTGAATAGTCTTGCTGCTTGCAAGCCTGGCCGCTTTCTACCTTGTGGAATTCTTGGTTGGCCAGGTAGAATAGCAATGAATAGTCTCAGTGCAGCAAGTATGAATGCTGCAGTTAGTCACCTTGATTAGCATTTAATGGCCTTGCAGCTTCAAAGCCTGTCTGTTTCCTGTCTGGGGGAATCCTTTGTTGGGAGGTGTTAGCTGGCTCTGGTTGTTTCCTTTCTGGAATTCCCGTTTTCAGAGTGTTGCTCTTTATTTACTGTCCTGTTTTTAGAGATTATATTGTTCTGTGTTATTATACCACAGTAATTATTATATATTATATTTATAATCTTATATTATCTGCTTAGAACTGGATTATATGAGGCCCCTTCTACACAACTGTAGAACTGGATTATATGACAGTGTGGACTCAAGATAATCCAGTTCAAAGTAGATACTGTGGATTATCCTGCCTTGGCATTGTGGATTATATAGGTGTGTGGTAGGCCCTGAGTCTACACTGCCATATAATCCAGTTCAAATCAGATTATCTGTATTTTATAAGCAGTGTGGAAGAGGCCTGAGTGAATAGGCCCTGAGCTCCATTGTAGCTGAGTAGGTTGCTAGGAGATGAAGTGGGCGGGGCCTACCCTTCTAACTAGCAGCAAAGGGAAAAACAGTTCTTCCTCTTGTTCTAATTTGGACTTTATTTTTCTAGGTGTTTTTGTTTGAGAGACATATTTTGGATGACTATGTCTTTTGTGGCCAAATTTGGTGTGATTTGATTCAGTGGTTTTGTTGTTTACTCCATAATAAAACGCGCATTACATTTATATATATATATAAAGATTTCCTTTTTTGTTTTTCAAAACTTTAATTGCAAAATTGCTCTAAAATTAAACCCATTTTTAAATAGAACAATTGTAGTGTGGGAAGGCAGGGTTATGAGAGTATGCAAAAGTACTATCACAGAACCACAAATGAATGACTCTGTGCAATTGCATGATTGGTGAGGAGGTGCAATATCGAAGGTGTTAAACTCATTTTTTATTTGCTACTAATGATAGTGGAACAGCAGGTTTATGTGATAAATTCTATAGTCAGCTCCAGCCAGGGCCATAGCCAGAATTTGGGGGGCGAGGGGCGGGGGGGAGGTCGAAACTTTTTTTTAGTGAATCATGAAGAGTAGTTGCATAACGCATAACGCAACTTTTTTTTGGGGGGGGGGAGGGTTGAACCCCTACCCCCCCCCCCCCCCCAAGGCTCCAGCCCTGGCTCCAGCTATCTTAGGCTGAACCCACACTGGCAAAATAATTTGTTCTTACCTCAGTCTGAGTCCAGTTTGTTTGAACACACTATGTTCCTCTGGTTTTGAAGTGAAACTACTGTAAATGCTGCAGGGCTTTAAAATAATTTTCATTTTTTTTTAAAAAAAATACAAACTTTTTTTACTCTGCTGTTTTGCAAACTATGTCTCGTACATGAATCAGGATCAGGGTGGGATGGTTGGAAGGTGGGAAAAATTAGTTGTTGGTAGTTATCACGGCATCCTTGTGTGGCATGTGTGATGTTGCCATTTTCCACCATTCAGTGTTTGTATGTAGACCTTGATGATCAGAGGTTCCCCATATCTGTTCTATAATTGTCAGATAAAGGGAGGGCTGGTCATTGATTCCTTACAAGGTGGACCATTGAGTACATTTCAAGAGGAAACGCTGCAGCTGAGTGGTAGCCTCATATGCTTTGCATTTAGGACAACCTGGTATTTTTTAGTAAGTCTGGGATGGGAAGGACTGCTGGTTGAGATCCTGTTACAGGAGGACTTTGTCTCTCCTTTGAGACTACCTGAGAAAAAGACATTATAGCATAAGCCTTTGTATGCTGTGTCTACTTCATCAGATCCATGTAGTAAAATGCCAATGGGCAGACATTTATACCCACGAATGAGCAGTATACGTGTGTGTGAATTGTAACAGAAATGCAAAAGGTGTGGGTATGTTGTTGTGGCAACAAATTTTATTTTAACAATGGTCATTGAGACAAAAGCGAGAGAAAGGATATTGCCTAACTGTTGACATCTTATCAGTGAGCTTTGAAGCTGTAAATCCAGCATATATGTATAGCTCACTCAGCAACCATGTGATGATCAAACTCTCAAAACCACCTTTTAAGATGTCACAGCTCCCTCACATAACCATTACAGGGTGGTTGAGTATGAGTGTGTGTTTGGGGTGAGGTGGAGTGTGCAGAGGCAGAGAACCAGTTATGTTCTTATTATAGGTGGATGTACAGCATTCACATATGAGCCCAGGACTTCTGTAGAGGAGTCCCTGAGGATGCCTGTTCCCATAGGTGGATGCTTCTTCACTACATTGCTCTTCATCAGTCAGGAAATGGCTATATTGGGGAGGTGTGCAGCTACTGAAAAAGAGATTGCATGGAAATGTGTAAGGCATGTAAAGGAATTGACACTTTGTATTGCAATCCATGATCATGTCCCAGTGTTGCTTTCTCCTAAAATGAACCTGGGTCTCTTTTTTAAAGTAATAACTACACACATTAAATAAACCTAGCATCACTACATCTTTTTAGTAAACATAATAAAAGAGAGAGAGAGAGAGAGAGAGAGAGAATAATGAAACCTTGGTTTGTACAAAATTGTGCTTTTATCTTAACAAGTGTCAATAAATAGTAACAGCTTGTTAGCTTTATACATCTGTATTGTTACACATTATAAAATCTGTTTTGTGTAGTCTAACCTGTGTTATTATTTAATTCCCAGCCCCCCTGTAAAGACTTTTGGGACAACTCTTTTCTAGCTGTCAGCTTGTAATGCTGTAAATATGAACTTGTTATCTATTTGTTCCATGGAGAACGACATCTTTCTTCAAGATAATGCACCATTAGTAGTCTCCTGCCTTACACATTTCCATGCAATCTCTTGTAATCTTGTAATCCGTGTTTGCAATGTACAGTTGCTTAGTATTTTGATCATAACCTGTGTGGAATCTGGTTGTGAGATTATTGTACATGGTTATGAAACAGGGTTTGGTATTGTGAATGAGCAGTGAAAAAACTTTCCCTCCACTGTTCTACTCACTGTTAATATTTTACATTTTCACAATCATAATCTTCCACATCATTGTGAAAATAACATACCGCATTGGGAATTTGTGGACATGTCTATGGTTGTATCCCAGTTTTTGTGTATATATGTGATTCTTCTCCCTTCTCTGTTTATTAATAAAGCATAAACTTGAATCAAGACATAGGAGAAACCTTAAAATGGTTTATCAATGCAAATCTCTATAAGGGGTCTGGGGCCAATGTCTTCTCTGGCTTGGCAAATGATTAGATTAATCCTTTCAGGAATGTTTGCGTTGGGCTGGGGCTGAGCTTGGCTGAGACCCAGCCAAGATCTAAAAAAGTTATACATTTATAGTTATAATTATTAGAGGAAGGGTGTTAATGTTTTTGATAACAATAGCACCAAAATTCTAAAGTCTGGATGGGCCCCTGGTTTCTAATATGATTTATGTGAACCACAGTCCATCTCCAGTTAGCTCATTAAAAAAATAAGTAGCAAATCCCAAGCGATCACTATTGTCTGTTCCTAATCTCATAAACCCACTGGAGCCTTTCTGCCTGATATGGACAACCAGTGGCCTCCATTTCCTCATCCATTTTATTGGCTTTTCTGGCTAGGGTAGATGGGAGTTGTAGGACAACATTCAGAGGGCTATAATTTGCCCAACCTAGTAAGACACATCGTAATTACATTTAGTGTCTTAATGGGAGGTAAACATAGTAGTATTGTCACTCTTTTGCATCACACCAAGGGATTGTGCGTTGAGATCAAATGGAGTTTGTTCAAGTCTTGGCCAATATGGAATAAACATACTGTTTTACTCAGCAGCTTCTGAATTCCAGACTCTCCTTAATTCTGTGACTTAGACAGACTTCCATTTATGAAAGCATTAATTGGCAAGCATTAAAGTTGTCATATTAAATGTCATGCTCCAGAAAACAAATGTTCAGCAAAATAAGAACGATACTAATATGTGGGAACCACAGATGGAAAATAACCATGAACTTTTGACTTTGTGTTGGTGTGTCTGGCAGCAGTAAATGTTTGAGGGAATCAGATTTTGAAGCCCTGTCACTTTAAGTTATAGTCAACAATAAACCGGCAGTTAAACGAGCCAAATGTTTAAAGACAAATGTGTTTCAAATTTTGGCATGTCCAATGTATGTCACTGAAACTAATAGGCAATAAAAATCTTCCACTACAGTTACCTTCTTTTAAAAAAAAATTAGTTGGAACACACACACCAGTAAATTGAGAGCAATTAATAAACAGCTGCAGATCTCTTTTGCACTGCTACTAATTGACAGCATATCTCCAGTGACTGAATTGGAGACAGCTTTTCTGCCAACCAGAACACTCCCCAAGTAGAAATGTGCTCAGAATATTTTGACTACCGCAAAAGGTGAGAAGGTGGTCTATCAATTTCCCCTTCTCTCTGAAGTCCCCAGTCATACCTTCCACAATACAGCGGGCCTTTAATATCGGCTATAATTTGGTTACAGCAAAATACGCGGATGCTCAAGTCTGATTATATACAATGTAAAAATAAAATGATGCCCCTTATATAAAATGACAAAATCAAGATTTGCTTTTGAGTTTATTTTAAAAAATATTTTAAGGCTGCAGATGATTTAATCCCTTAATGAGACTCTGTGGATGTGGAGGGCCAAATGTACTTTTGAAGACCCTCCAGCTCTATGAGGAAGCCTATCAAGGGATTGCATAGAAAAGGGGAACAGAGGACCACAACTGCCACTTCCATTTCATCAGCAAAATTCCTCTACTGGATGAGGAATTTCACTCAAGTGGAAGAAGCCCTTTGCCCAGCCACCCGCTTGTTCACTTGCTCACCTGCCTACCTCCTGCTTGCTCACTCAGTTGCCCGCCCACTTGCCTGTCCTCGCTCTCTTGTTGATTCACTCACCCATCCCCTGCCCACTCACTTGCCCCCCCACTCAACCCTGGGCTTGCCTCCGCCACTTGCCCCTCTCACTCCCCTGCTCGCCCCTCTGCTCACCTCTCCTGCTCGCCTCCCAAGTGCCCAACCCCCTCTTCCCCCCGGTTTAGTCACTTATTCTCTAAAATGCTCACAATCACTATTATAGGCAATAACTCATGGTCAAGTATAATTGTTTTCCAAGGGGAGAGCCTTCATGGTGGGTCTATAAATGACTGTAGAGATCTATTCTGTATCCTCATGGTCTTTGACAATGAGGATATACATTTCCTGATGGAAAGTGGTCCTGACAAGGATTTGCTTGATGTGTCTTCCTCTTGGTATGTTTCTCCCTTTCGCCCTAGATTCGTGCTTCTTCAAAATCCAAGGCAACCTGAATCTACTTGCTCCAAGTGCATGAATCCGCCATCTTTCTGTCCATTCCCCTTTCCTGGTTTTTTGGTGCACTAATGTTGCGGAGAAGCAATACTTGTACAAACACCCCCTCACTACACCAGAGAGATCTGTTACCAGATAGGAATATGCAGAGATGAGTGCTTTGTCACAGATGAAAATCAAGTTTTGACCTCTAAACAAACAAGCAAACACCATGGCCTTGAATACACTTAACAATTTAACCTGCAGTCTTAGGCAAACTTACCTAGAAGTAGAGTTTTGAGGTCCCCACACTCTCAGGGTCTGGTCCCCTTTCTTCAGTCCTCAAGATGAAGGGAGGACTCTCAGAACAAGAGTGTTGTCTTGAAAGACATGTGTAAAAGATGAGGAAATATTTTTTATTTGAATTGTGCCCTCTATGTTACTATGGTTGATAGTTAAGATATTGTGCTTAATGACATCACCAGGAGTTGTCCTTGTAACTTAACTTTTATTACATCAGTAGTGGCTGCTTCTTGTGACACGACAATTGATTGCAGAGCCGGTCCAACAATGAGGCAAATTAAGCAGTTGCTTCAGGCGCCAAACATACGGGGGCGCAGTTGAGACTGCTTTTTCTGTTGATTTGTTGTAAAACATGATGTTTTGGTGCTTAATTTGTAAAATCTTAATGTAATTTGATGTTTAATAGGCTTTTCCTTAATCCCTCCTTATTATCCAACATTTTCGCTTATCCAACGCTTTTATTTTTCAATGATTGTTTTTTTGGGGGGGGGGCACCAAAATTCTGTTCGCCTACACTTGAAAAATACCTAGGGCCGGCTCTGATTGATTGTCCATAGGTCACAGGTTTTGGTGCTGAATTCCCACAGCTTAGAATAGTGCTGTTCTGGCAACTTTGCCTATTGAATAAGCTCCAATCACCATGGGATTTACACACACACACACACACACACACATGCTAATAGCGACATATGTCTTCAAGAGCACACTGCTTGATTATTAATCCATTCCTACAAAGAAAACTAGCTGATTTTTGAAATAACTGTGTATATGCTCAATTGATTTCAACACAGATAAAATCATTGGCCAGACACCTTAAATAAAGGTTAGAAAAGCATTTAGCAAAAGAACTCTACACATATTGCCACATGTTGTGAACCTAATAGATTCAGACTCAGCAGGGAGTTCCACAAAACTGTGAGCACTACCAAGAAAATTGACCAAGGGAAAAAGTAATGCAATTCATACCCATTGAATTCAAATAGATCAATTGCTAAGGCTACAAGATTATGTGCAGTTTTTTAAAATAAAATGAATAGGCATGAAAAGCTGTTATTGTTCATAACACGCCCTTCCATGGGAAGGAGTGACTGCCTCTAATAATAATTGAAGATTTCCCTCTACAGGCAGTCCCTGAGTGACAAATGTCTGCCTTACAAATGAGTCATAGTTAAGAACAGGTGAGACAACTGGAAGTGGAACAAGAATCTACCCCTAGGAAGAGAAATTCACTCAAGAAAGAGTTATCATGGGGGAAAGATGCCTCCACTGAAGCTTTACCACCAATCCTTGTTTCCACAACAAGCCAAATTTTTCAAAATCCAATTGTCACAGGAACAGAAAGTGAAGTGAAATCTTCTGAACAGGGTGGCAGACAGCAAAAGAAACACCACAGGGGTGTTAACCCTTCCCCATGCTAACGAAAGCTGACATATATGCATTTTTGGCCAGAGTTACTTAAACATTGTACCTGATCAAACTTACAAACAAATTCAATTTAAGAACAAACCTAGAGAACCTACCTTGCTTATAACTTGGGCACTGACTGTAAAGGGGTTGAGAAAGGCGGGATATAAATATGGTAAATAAATAAATAAATAAATAGTAGCTTTGTGCGTGCCATTTGTCTCCGGGCACAGAGGATCATTTTCTCCCTCCTCCTGTCCCATAATCCAAACAGATCCCTCAATGCATCAATCTTATTCCTCAGTTTCATAAACTACCAGGTGTTACTGACTGGAGCTTTAAAGCTGGATTTTATCCAAGAATCTAGGACTCTATGACCTACCGTTGAATAATGTAAAGGCATGTAATTTCGTTGTGCAATAGCACAACGACAAATAAAGCTATTCTATTCTAATAAGGTGTGTTCCAAGTAGGTTTCACTGTGCTGTTGTGAACCCATCTGTGGTGACTTCAATCCGATGTTTTGTCAGTTTGTCTAGAATTGTTCCTACCTCAACTATCATCACTGGGACCACAGATGTTTCCCCATAAGCAATGAAATCCTATATTGTAGTTCTTGGTATTTCTTAATCTGCCCCTCTTTCCCCCTTAAATTGTTACCTCTGCAATCGAAACTTTCTTTTTTTCTCACCTGCAACCATACCCAGCATATTATGTTCTAATTGATCATCATATTACATTTTAAATATCCCATAAGTCTACTTCACAATTTTTGACAATTTTTCAACTTATAATGTCACTCATATTTTTGAATAGGTTTTAATGAAGCAATAAAGCCATTTTGTCACTGTGTTTCTTATATGTTTAAGTAATTCTCTGTATAAACTATGTGATCTTGTTGTATAAACAAATAAAGTAATAGTTAACAATTCCATCATTTCATTCCCACAAATTCTGTCTATATACACCTAGTAACATTTGTTTTGCTCTCTTTGAGAAGGATTTCCCCTTTCTTCAAGAGTTTGCTTTACTTGACATAAATGTGATCACTAATTTTATGCATTCTTGAACATTGGCCTGGTATATAAGTTCAAAATTCTTTGTTTCATACTTTAGTTCAGCTTAGGTGACAGATTTGCTATTCAATCTACATCTGATCTACATCAGAAGATGTCTGGCTTTAATCTTGTTTGGCCTAAATTTAAGAAAGTATAAGTTGCATGACCTATAAATCTAAGTAAAACTACACTTTCTCAGCTGATCCCCAAAACAGACTCTTCCTTATGAACATAAGGAAGGACTTTGCTGTATCAGTTAAAGATCTGTCTAATTCTGATACAATAGGCTGCACTCTGCAAAAGCTCATGGCAAAAAAACCCCTTGATTGTGCTACAAATAGTTTTTGTTGTTTATTCTTTGCAAGAATTTCTATAATGAACAGACACTTATGGCATGCAGTAATTTGGCCAGTGCGGTCCATAGAGGATCACCTTCTCCTTCATCCCTCATCAAGTTTTGGCAGAGTGAAAATACACATTGAAAGCATACAGTGAAACCATGTGGAAAGGTAAGTCTGATTACTAATGCAGAGTCTCATCTGACTAATATCATATGTAAAGAACCTGCTAGTTGTGCTTTCTTTTTGGTCCTAATTTTTAAACTGGTATATATTTAATCTAGTTGGATTCTTATTGAAATTTTTTTAAAGTTTCTAACAATCACCTTATTTTGTCTATTCATACAAATTATTTTGTAGCTCAGATAAGCCCAGTAGCAAGACTTAGTACTTAACACAGGATGTATGATTGCTTAGCATTGCTTAGAAATTTCACATGCAAGGCTCATTAAAAAGACATTGGCATGAAAAGTATAGCTGTCTAGGGAGGAAGATGTTAATTAAAAACAGAATGATTCTGTTTGTGAAAAGTCTCCAAGCACCGAAATTCATTTTCATAAATTGCTCAGCTACTCTACCATCCAAAAATATACTTTTTTGATTGCAACCCTATTAATAATGTAATCCTATGCATGTCTACTCAGAGATAAGTTCAATTAAGAGTGAATAGAACTGCTGCCTAACTTTATAGAATCACAATATTTTTAAAATGTCTTTTTAATTAAAGAATTTGCTTTCAGAATCAAAAGAAAATGTAATATTATTCTTTGTTGTGTTATTTTGTGATTCTTGTTTATTTATTCAGGCTCAATGCACACAACTCCTGGACAGGTGTATGAAATAGGATTATACAGTGTTCCTTCACTACTTCGCGATTCACTTTTCACGGATTCGCTGTTTTGCGATTTTTCAATAAACTCTAAAAGACTATTATAAATAATAAAAAATTATAATTTACAGCCTAAGGAAGGGAGGAAGGAGAAGCCAAAGGGAGAGAAAAGGCGCCCAAGCGGCAATGGGAGGAGAAGGAGCCGATTTATCAACACACGATTGGTTGATAAAGACTTAAAATAGTGTATAACTACTAAAATAATGTATAAATATTAAAATCCACTTCGTGGATTTTCACTTATTGCGGGTGGTCCTGGAACCTAACCCCCGCAATAAGTGAGGGAACACTGTATATTCCTCTACAGTGTGGACTTGGAAGTGGTTTTCACTTAGTTCAGGAGAAAGAAGAAAGGTAGACTTAAGGTAGTAGTAGTCCCAATCTATAGCAAAGAGTGATGGTTGAGACCTTGAAGGGGGCTGTGAGGTTTCTAGATATGGGGTTAAAATTAATCTGTAGGAATGCGGTCATATTTAAATCAAATAAAAACTTTTCTAAAAATAGAAATTCTTCATGACAATCCTTTGAGAACGACACTCCACTGTTGAGTTATCCAACAAGATGTCCCTTTTCCTCGCTGCCTGCCCAGTTGCAGTTTGGATGACTTTTGGACATCCTCTGAAATATCAATTGGCCATGGGTGTGTTTAAGCTGTTGCTGTTGCCGAGCTGTTGTGGTACTAAGGAATTGGACACTGTGCAAAGCGATACTAGATACCTTCTCCTGCAAGGTATATTTATGCATTTATTTATTTACTTCATATATATCCCGGCCTTCTCACTCCATTGAGCAGCCGGGCATTATTTCCTGGAGGTTAGACTGGTTGGATCTTCTTGCGGTCCAAGGCACTCTCAGAATTTTCTTCCAACACCACAGTGTAGTGTCTCAGAGACCCCCGAGTCATGAAACCATCGCCATTACGGAGCAGACCGAAGAAGAGATGGGGTTTCTGCCATTTCCGCACGATTTCAGATGTCCCCTGTTGACAGTTTTAGCCCACAGTTAATTAAAAAGGGCCTTGACTCACAGCCCGGTTCTCCAGAGAACGCTATGTTTGACCGCAAATTGTTTTGGGAAACTTCGCGCGCAGAGAAGCAGATTTTGAGGAGAAGCGCTCCATTAGCAGAGAGAGCAAGCGTTAATTAAGCCGGTTCCCTTGAGAGTTCTCAGGGAGGATTGCATCTGGCAAGTTGTTGACTTTAGTCATTTTCCCTTGGGAAAGAGTTCAGACACCTGGCTGGAGAGGAGAGCAAAGTCCCATAAAAGTTCTGGGCGCCAACTGGCCTTTGTGGTGTTCAACGTGTCAGTTGAAGAATTCACATCGTCTCTAGTCCCGCAGCGTGCTACTCTCGAGTAGACCGGCGTTGCATCTCGTCTCCCTGTCAAGCCTGGACAGCGTCTCAGCTTTACCCCGACTAACTTTGCCTTGCCTTGCATCCTAGCCTTGGATTCGAGCCCTGGAACTCTTTGACAGATCTTGCCTTAATCCCCACTCAAACAGCCTAAAGGTTTGAGTGTGTTTCGGTTATTGGATTTAAAACTTTGAACTCTAATACTGGACATCTGCTTTCATATTACTGGACTATATTTGACCTTTCCTGAAAGGTCAATTGCTGGACTATATACTCTGCTTATTTTTAGTTGTCTCCTTTATTTCCTTAATAAAGATATTAGATTGTTTATTGGCCTTCATGTCTGATTCCCAGTGCTCACGCCGCCTGAGGTGTCACACACAGTTCAAAAGCATCTATCTTCCTTCACTCAGCCTTCCTTATGGTTCAGCTCTCACATCTATAGGTTACTGTGGGGAATACCATTGCTTTAACTATGTGGACCTTCATTGCCAGTGTGATGTTTCTACTCTTCACTAATGGTCATTGCCCTCCTCCTAAGAAGTAAACGTCTTCTGATTTCCTAGCTGCAGTCTGCGTCTGCAGTAATCTTTGCACCTAGAAATATAAAGTCGGTCACTTCCTCCACATTTTCTCCCTCTATTTGCCATTTATCAATCAGTCTGGTTGCTATAATCTTGGTTTTCTTGATATTTAACTGGAACCCAGCTTTTGCACTTTCTTCTTTCACCTTGGTGATATAAGGCTCCTCTGCTCCTCCTTGCTTTCAGCCATCAAAGTGCTCTGCTATGGCTGATTTCTCTGGTTGAGTTAGTCTGCAGTGCATTTCATGTTCTTTGACTCGTGTTTGGGCACTGCGTTTGGTGGTCCCTATGTAGGCTTGGCCACAGCTGCATGGTATATGGTAGACTCCTGCAGAGGTGAGAGGATCCCTCTTGTCCTTCGCTGACCATAGCATTTGTTGGATTTTCATACCTGGTATGTTGCAGGAGTATATTTACTCAAGTTTAATATGCTGTTACGCAATTATCATGGATGGATATTTTGTCCAATATGGAATGGCCATCTTCAGTTTAATGTTTTGAATAATATGTTGCAATGCAGCCAACCAGGAAAAAAATGACCACTGGGTAGTTCAACATCACATGTCACAGAAAGGCATCATTCAGCTGCCTTGGCTTACCTTTTTCTAAAAAGATATAGGAGTGTTTAATATACCCAGTTTTTTGCAGTTTTTTTTAACTGAACCAAATGAAGTTTCAAATCTAATGTGATCTTTAATTTTGAGGCTAGGACCATTTTTCATTAGCTGATTTGCCCAGGACAAATCATGAAAATAATTCCTTCTGCCACCCAGTTCTAACTCCATTGATCTCAAATGTAGTATTTTTCAACAAAACATTAAACTATTGTTAGCTTCAGTTTCTCTGAGGACAGTTAGTGCTTCCAGTAGAGAGATGCAATAAGACCCACTGTGTAAAACTCATTACTGTGTTTTTACAAAAGGATTGGTGAGTTTTCCACTGAACAGAAACAGATTGGAACATTTTTATTGAAGGGGAAGTGTAGATCCTCAATTGGAGAACTAATCTTTATTACTCTTCTTTTGTCTGCTGTCTTATTACCAGTGAGCTCAGAATCACTCAGTGGGAAGGGTGGCCTGTGTGTGTATTTGCCTTCAAACTGTCCATCAACTTATGGCAACCCCATGGATGTCATAGGGTTTTCTTTGGCAAGGAAAATTCAGAGATGGTTTTGCCAGTTCTTTCTTCTGAAATGTAGCCTACAGCACTTGGTATTCATTGGCAGGTTCCTATCCAAGTTATAGTTTCCAAGAGTAGACAGGATCTGATGCCTTTGAAGTTTTTAAAGGTAACGGTTTTCCCCTGACATTAAGTCTAGTTGTGCCCGACTCTGGGGGTTTTGTGCTCATCTCCATTTCTTAGCCGAAGATACGGTGTTGTCTGTATACGCCTCCAAGGTCCTGTGGCCGGCATGACTGCATGGAGCTTCGTTGCCTTCCTGCTGGAATGGTACCTAATGATCTACTCACATTTGCATGTTTTAAAACTTCTAGGTTGGCAGAAGCTGGGGCTAACAGCAGGAGCTCATCCTGCTATCCGATTTCGAACCACCAACCTTTTGGACAGCAAGTTCAGCAGCTCAGGAGTTTAACCCACTGCACCAATGGGTTAGTATTTAGAGCCTACTAAACTTTGTGTGATTGCCAGTGCAAATTCTTTTTCTATCCTACTTCAAGACCAATATGGGTCACATGATTCTTACCCCCATTCTTCCTCTACATGATTATTTTACCTATCCTTGCCTGATGAAGAGACCTGTGGTTTCACAAGTTTGTACAGTGAATCAGTGCCTTGTTTCCATTGATTTGTTATGACTATGATGTGACTGTGAAATTTCCCCCAACGGGTTCTTCCTCTTCACCTTCTTAAACATGGAATGTATTTTACATGACATCTTCTACACTCAGCACAATAAATTAAAACAAGATCATCTAATTTCTTTTTCTTTCTTGTATCTAATTGTTAATCTTGCAGGTTTTGTTGTATTTGTTCACTTCTAGGTGGCTTCCCTTCTTTGTACTTGTTGGATTTAATCGTACTGAAGGATCACAAGGGAGCCAAGCTGCTACAATAATTATGCTTCCTATGATAATGGCTTGCTCACAGTTCTGATCTTGAATAATAAATTCCTTTTGCCTATAAATGTCATTTGTGTAATTATGAAGTGCCTCCTTCTCTTCTTGGGGAGGAATGCATTCATTAGATTCTAAACTTAGGACTGCATAAGTTAAAAAGAACTTTCTCCATCTTATTTTTGTTTGAACATTAATTAAATTAATATTTCATGTAATTAAAAGGATAGGGCTTGACCTTTACATTCAAAAAGTGTTGTACTTGTTATGGCTGAATTTATAGCCCACAGTCCTACAAAATGGTTAGTCATGCATCACATCAATCATTTAAATCCCAGAATCCTTTGTCTGAATAGCAAATAATGCAGCACATTGGGAGTTTCAGACCAACAGCTGAATTCTCCCAACATGCTTTATACACTCACTTGGGAACGATTTCCATTGTCCTCAGTTGATCTTATATCTGACCAGATTTCCCTTCAATTGTTTTGTACATCTTTGGTAAATTATAATCATGAGATTTTTCTAGATTTTTATAGATGTAGGATTAATCTGGCCCCCTGGTGGCATAGCAGATTAGACCACTGAGCTGTTGAACTTTCTGACTGAAAAGTCGGCGGTTTGAATCTGGGGAGCGGGGTGAGCTCCCGCTGTTAGGCCAAGTTTCTGCTAACTTAGCAGTTCGAAAACATGCAAATGTGAGTAGATCAATAAGTACCACTTCAGTCGCAAGGTAACGACACTCTATGCAGTCATGCTGGCCACATGACCTAGGGGGCATCTACGGACAATGCCATCTCTTTGGCTTAGAAATGGAGATGAGCACCAACCCCAAGAGTCGGACATGACTAGACTTAATGTCAGGGAAAACCTTTACCTTTACCTAGGATTGATATAGTTCTCAAGATCTATTTTGATTTTTAACCCCCCCCCCCCCCCAAAAAAAAACTTGGAACAACCAATTTTACCAACTGAAGTCAAGCTGTTGCTGTTGTTAAATCAGGGGAGATTACAACCCCCCCTAAACCAATTGTAAAAGATTTGAAAATTCTTCCCAAGCCACTTTTTGCTCCAACTCATCCCTGTTTCATGTACTTAAAGGATTGTGTTTGAGTTGACTGCCAAATGCTAGCTTGTTGCGATCGTTACACAGTTTTAGTGAATTCAAATATACCTCTTTTTCATTTTTCTGAACAAATCATTCTATACCATTCAGGGATGTTAAAATTTGTTTTGCTCTTACAGCATTTCCTCCTACTCATAGCAAAACTATAAGAATTTTTTTAAAGGTTTAAAAGCCAGAGGTTCCCCAACCTTGATATGAACATCACCAATGGAGATACATTTGAGGCCAATTTTTCTTTATTTTGCCAAGCATTCGTAAGTATCATTCTATAAGCATTTTCCTGAAAACCTATTGCTTTAGAATTGCATTACTCTTAGGAGGCTAGCATTGAATTTCTGATCTCATCCTCTGTTTTCTGCTTCTTCAGGTCCATAAGTGCACATATTCCAAATGCTTTAGTAGATGAGTAGTGGTTTTAGTAATATGAGTTGAATGTATAGATAGAGTGTATCTTATGAAAGTGGAGCCCCCGGTGGTGCAATGGGTTAAACACTTGTGCTGGCAGGACTTCTGACCGAATCCAGGGAGCAGGGTGAGCTTCCATCTACCAGCTCTAGATCCCCATGCGGGGACATGAGAGAAGCCTCCTCATAGGATCGTAAAACATCAAAACATCCAGCTGTCCCCTGGGCAACCTCCTTGCAGACGGCTAATTCTCTCACACCAGAAGCATTTGCAGTTTCTCAAGTTGCTCCTGACACGAAAAAAAAAAATCTTATAAAAGGGAAGAGACATGCAGGGACTCAGTTAAAATATAGCAACAGACAAAATAGTTGAAATAATATTTTCCTTTATCTATTTTGTTAGTTGTAGTTTTTGCTATATATTTAGGTAGTTTAGATATGTGTTTATGTAATGTGGTAGGTTTTTTGCGTAGTTTTTGTGATTTGTAGTTTATTGTTTGTTTTCAGTCATATATTATTCAAATTTTATTTCATACATTTTATTCAATAGAATGATATCTTAAAGTGCAAAAGTAGTTTGTCCTCAAACAACTCAGTAGGGAGGAGATGAGGAGAAGGAGCAAATCTTGTTCTTCCCAGAAGGCTCAGGAAAAAGCAAACCTCCTCAGCCTTTTCCTGATTTGCTCTTCGTCATTTATAACAGTTTCTCATGCTCTGATGTTACTTGATCCCACAAATCCCGATTTTCATGTGAACTGTTGGAGGGTGTGTAAGCGAACAAGATTTTTGAAATGGAGGCAACAGCTTGATATATAAGGGCCTGCGGTGGTGCAATGTGTTAAACTTTTGAACTGCTGAACTGCTGAACTGAAGGTTGACCGTTTGAATCCATGGAATGGGGTGAGCTCCTGCTGTTATCCCTGGCTCCTACCAACCTAGCAGTTTGAAAACATGCAAATGTGAGTAGATAAATAGGTACCCGCTTTGGCGGGAAAGGCAAAAAGACGCTCCAAGCTGTCATGCTGGCCACACAACCAGGAGGTGACAACACAGACTCCTTGGCTTGGAAACAGAGAAGAGCAGCTCCCTCCGAACCAGAGATGAGCACCGTCTCTAGAGCCAGAAATGAAAGGAAAAGCCTTTGCCTTTGTTTGTATATGTGTGTCTCATTGTATTGTAACAAGGCATTGAATGTTTGCCTGTATCTGTTTATATATACTGGAATCCGCTCTGAGTCCCTTGAGAGAGAAGGGCAGTATATAAATAAATTATTATTATTATTATTATTATTATTATTGTTGTTGTTGTTGTTGTTGTTGTCTGTCAATTCTTTTGTATGTTTGTTTGAGGTCCTTGCATTCTTTCTGGTTTTCGTTCTTTCCCATAAAAATCACCGACAGGTCTGATAACCAGCAAGTGGCATGGTAGAACAAATGGAGAGCTCACAAGACCACTTTTTAAGCTCAACCCACATTTCAGGCTTTTCAAAACCTCCTTTAATCTTCTGTGTGCTCTGAAGAGTAGCACTTGAGAAAGCTGGAACTGCTTCCATCTTGATTTCCCCAGAATGCCTCAAAATAGAAGGTCAGAGTATGAAAAATACAGTTCACGGCCACGTCCATTTTTGAATTGGAGCCATTAAAGTGAAAAACATGAGAGGTTCTCCAGGGTTATGCATGAGCAATATAACATCAGGTCACTCATTTTATAGCCCATTCTTCTAAAATATGGTATGCTGCCACAAAAAACAAAAAACAAAAACAAAAAAAACAGGATGATTAAGACGGTGTTAAAGCAAGAGCAAGCAGCAGGCTGGAGTCAGTAGCAGTTCTTCTGCGTCAAATTCTTTTTGTAGCCCTTTACCTTCTACTGAGTTTGAGGGAGAAGGTTAGTGCCTGCATATGATGTTGCAAGATAACCATTTTAATATACATGAGAGAGTGAAGCGAGACAGAGACCAAAGCAGTCCTGTCAGTTTATATCTGCCTTTGAATTTTTAATTATGCTGTCCATCACATTTGACAGGCTATAACCTGGAAAATCAGATAATATGCATAATGTCACAGAAAGCTCTGAAAATGTCAAAACATAGCACTGCCACAGAGTTGGTTTCTGCCATATGTTGGAGAGGAGGGCAGTGTCTCCATGGCAAACAGCCTATTGTGTAAATATATAGTTTTATGAACCCCAGAGGAAGGACAGAGAAGGAGAACAGGAAAGCAAAAGCTGTAATCTGGAGCACACGTACTCAACAGAGAAATATGAATAAATATGAATAAAACTACACCACATCTCAAGGAACAAGGTTAGTTAAAATTTCATGTTATAAACCAACACCATGAATAGAAGAGAATTCATTTCAGCAGAAGCCAGCCTTCCTTCCTTCCTTCCTTCCTTCCTTCCTTCCTTCCTTCCTTCCTTCCTTCCTTCCTTCCTTCCTTCCTTCCTTCCTTCCTTCCTTCCTTCCTTCCTTCCTTCCCTGATTATAGGGGGATTTGTTTGGGATGTGTGTATTAAGGAATTATAATAAAGAAATAAGGTCCATGATACTTGTTTCCATAAATATATATAGGGCAGCAACATTCCCAGATCAGAGGAAATTTGAGACATTTTGGCCTCCTGGAATCTTTAGAAAGAAAAGTAGCAATGCACTGGATGCTTCCACAAACAGCCAGAATTTTTCAAACTTCACGTATATTGTTGGAAACACAGCAGTGAAATGCTGCACAATCTGAAAAGACTTATCTGAAAACCAAGTGGAAACACTAAAAAAATCTAGTTTTACTTTGTATTATCGACTCTTGATAATTCTGTGTGGTGCCAGGTGAGTAGTTTTAAAACACACTTTTCAAGATATCACATTTTAATTTGAACTCTTTCTTTCCTCTGAAAAGATGTCAGACAGGAGGGAATCCTTTCAGATCCCACCAATTATATACTGTGTGTGTGATTGCGATGGAATGGTATGAGGTGAGGCAGGGAAATGGTAAATGCTATTTCCACTGCTGAGGGGAATTTTGATCTTTTATTCCCTCTAGATTATAAATATCACCTTTATATGAGGGGAAGGGTTACAGGGGGTGATCTATGTTTCAAGATCCCAGCCTCTGTTTTTGTATTTAGGGATTTATTTAGATGTTGTGGTTCCCTTTCTGAGGTAAATATGTCTGTTATTCTTCCCCCAATTAGGTGATTTATTCAATTAACTGCCACCAACGTGAGGTTTTTGAATTAATACTGATGAAACTTGGCTCCACAGACGTAAATGGAATGAGATGAGACAGATGTTAACAAATAACAACAAATTTATTTTGTACAAGGCTTAGTTGCGGGTTTGGTTGATTAACTTATATAGCTTTAAATATACAAGTGGTTTAATAACTCTATAACTACCTAACAGTAGACTTTGGTGTAAATCTTCTTTCACTCTCTTACTGATGTTACCAAATTGTAGCGAACCCTAACCTCAGTCGCGTTCCTTCGTGGACAATGTCCCCACTACAATAAAACTAATAATTTGATCCAAAACCGATCAAATCCCAGATTACTAGACTTTTCTCCACTAGAGAACTTACTAGATTCCCTTTAGTCTGCTCTGACTAAAGGTTTCTGTGCCAGGCCTATCTTTTCAGCACTTCCTGACTGAACAAGCCTCCAGCCATGCACACACACCCCCTCTCCTTCTCTCCCACACACTCTCCCCTCTCAACTCCCAACTCTCAACTAAACTGGCTTCCCTTCTTTTTTTAAAAACCGCTCTCCTTTCCTTGGCTCCGCCCACTTCTCTCTCTCATGAGCTAACCAGCTTCGTCTCCATGGCAACCCAACCACTGTGGAATGAAACAAAATGTCCGCTGCTTTACTCATGTTTCAAGATGGCTACTGTTAACTAAAACATAAATACACACTCCAACAGACAAAAATTAAACACAATAACTATGACTTCTCCACACCTCCATGTAAAAAAAAAAGAAATACAAGAAATACAAAAGTAATTACATTTGGATTTTACAACAGTCTTACTTAGTTCTTTCCCACACTGCCTGTTTGCCCACCTTTCCCCTATTGTATTTTCAAGCTTTAGACTTAGTGAATTTGCATTCAGTCCCAAAAGTGTTGTCGACCGCGTTTTAGGGGATCGGGCCCTTAAGGAGAGACCCGACCCGGTCCTGAGAGAACGGACCTTGGCGGAGCCAATAGGAAAATATGAGCCGCAATACAGCCTGAAGCCGAAATGAAGAAGGTCCGCCAAAGTTGAAGGAAAATTCCGCCAAGGAGTCTTTATTGAGCAATTCAGCTGCAGAGGACTCTAGTAGTGATCATTCAGTCTACTAGGGTACCACATAATCAAAATAAAGCCATATTTATACAAAGTTTCAGTCTGACAGCCCTTTGAATTTCCCGCCCCGCTCCCCCGCCCATCTGATCGCTGATAGGCTAGAAGGTTGAACGAGGCGGGCTTTCGTTTCCCGCCTTGCTCTGTTGGCCCAATAGGGAGCTGCTTTTTGTCTCTACTCGAGCCAATCAGGAAGGAGAAGGCGGGAGTTATTGAAACAATGAAGTGACAGGGCAGGAAAGATCGGATTAATTCCTGCTAGGCCGATTTCTAAAGGGATTAATGGCCGCAATCAAGGATGTCCGGGTTTCTGTCACGTATACAGATTTTAGATATGCCTTGGGGTGTCAGAGGTGGAAGTAGAGATGGGTGGTGATGAGCCATAATTGACAGGCTCTGCAGGGCGCCTTCCTGAGGTGTCCTGGATTTTCCTTTGGATGAGATATGACAATGTTTGCCTTGGGGGCGAATCACCTTTAGGTCAATACTCCGAATTCGGCGACTCAAGCCCTATATTGTCCATGCAATCTGAATTTGATTGGGTTTAGCGGTGGCAGATTATCCTTTTGTTTTTGGGAAGGGAAGCCTGGGTCATAGGAAATGGGATAGGTTCTGGGGTTCAGGTTGAGTTCAAAATATTTCCTATTTGATTTCATGACTTGACATTTATATGAAATAAAATGAAAAATAAAATAAAGTTGGGATATAAACCCTGCTGGGAAAAATACATATTTTCCAGGGATCCCAAAGAGTACAAATACATATAGGCAGATAGATAGATTTCATGGAAATAAGGGAGAATCCATAAAGGTGAGTTACATTGCATAAAGGGGAATCATGAATGATATAAACAATTGAAAACATTTGATAAGAACGAAGTTCATAACATCTGGGGAACCCAATATGGAAATTCATAAAAGTGGAGTTTTAGCAGCATGATTTTACAATCCATGAAGTTGTTATCTCTTGCCTCAGAGTGCAGGGATAATCCACAGTAAACTCCAGTAAAAAGTCTCAATCACCTTCTACTATAAATTATGAAATATAGAACATAAAGTCTTGATTTTTGAACTATCTTTTACAAAGTCCTGGGGGGGGGGGTCACCTCGATCACATTTTCCCCCCTTCGGGGCTTGGAAATGGCTATGAACATTTCCCAAAGCCCCGACATTTCACTGCATGCAGGGCCTCTGCCTTGGTAGATCAGATTGTGACTTTTGTTGGAGGGCAGGAGCTTGAAGAGGTGAAAGCTGAGGCTCAGTCAGTGGTGGGTGATCCCATGGTGTTGAAGCAGATGTCCCTTGGTCTGGAGTCATGGGAAATGGAGCATGAAGGTGGAGGTGGTGAGGGCTGGGGATGATGGAGGCTGTGATGCAGTACTCCCATTTGGCTGCCTTTTCTTGGCTGCAGCTTGGGCCCCCCTTTGTAGTTGGCAGCTGGGGGCAACTGGGCACAGCTTCTGCGCCTCACAGCACGGCGCCTCCTGGTGACTGCAGGCAGGTCCAGCACTCCAACAGAGGAGACGGAAAGGAGAGAGTGCCTAGGGAAACTAAGGACAGATTATAAGCCCCCCCTCCCTCCCGTGGTGGGGTTAGTCAGGGAAGTCATACCTTGTGAGGGCTCCAGCAGTCCTGGGGTCCTTCTTTGGCACAGCTCTGGTGAGGGCGGAACATCCTTCCCTCATGGTGGTCACTGGTAGAATCCTGTTCACTTCTTCTGGGACATCTTCTGCCATGGCGGCCAATTCTGTCCCCTGGTGATGTCATGAGGGCCTCCTTGGCAGCGTCAAAGGCAGACCTGCACTCAGTAGCCCTTTGCCAGGGCAGAACCAGGCCAGCTGGAGGGCACCATACGGTGGTCTGGCCATAAAAGCCTGCCATGTGCAAGAATCCTTTCAGCAGTGTCTTAGTCTCTAGCCCCTGAGCCAGGCAGATGGGGCTGCTTCCCCCGTAGGGGTCTCAGATCAGCCACAGGTGGGGCTGTCTCTTCTGGGTGACTGGGGGTCCGGGCTTACCCTCACAGGACCATCTCCAATGGCCTCCGGGTTCTAGCTGCTGCATGAAATCCACAGCGCACTCCGAGAGCCCCTACCCAGGTCTTAGAACTGTTCATGGTGGCAGGTATGGATTATGGGTCTTGCAGTCTGGTCTGATGTCCTCAGTCAGGTGGTTGGGTCCGGTCCTCTGGATCTCTTCAGCTGTGCCTGGAAGGTCCCCTGGACTCTAATGCCCTCCTCATATTTAAAGGCAGTTAGAGGGATTTTTAAAACATTCACACGCATGCACTCAGGGAAAGGGAGGGAGAAGGACCCGAAAGGAAGAAAGGAGATTGTTGGGGAACTGTGGAGAGTGAAAGAGTGCCTTTACTATAAAAGTAAACCAGGATTTTGACTGTATGTTTATAAGGAGAAATAGGGGTGCTGGGAGTCCCCTTCACAGGGGAAGGAAGGGGGGGGGGGGAGAAAGCTTTGAAAAAGGAGAATGTTGAAGTGCATTTTGGCCTAGGAAAACAAGAAGTGGAAGAGAGAGAGAGAGAAAAAAACTCACATATAGAAAAATACATCCATTCTTCCACCCCCCCTTTCTCCCTAAGATAAGGGAGGTTTGAGGAGAGAGAGAGAAGAAAAAGTTAAAACCACAGAAGCAGCAGGATTTCTCTGGGGGGGGCCACAAAATATTAGGGCTTGAACCTTTGAAAATAGGGAGGTGAGATGGCACAGAAGAAAAGGGAGAGAGAGAGAGCATAGCACTAAGCTAGTCCATTCCAGCCCTCCTTCCCAGAAAACTATATATCACTGGTGGCTTTTAAGGCAAAGGGGTGAGTAGAGAAGAGTTTACAGCCCACACATTACATAAACACACAAAATCTAATCAACACTTTTCTGGGAGTCCCCCTCCCCCACCCAAATCCTTTGCCATGCTTCCCAGATGGGAGAGAAAGAAAAGGGGAAATTAAGAAACAGAAAGGAATGCCCCCTTCCCCCCATTTGTAAGGACCAAAGGAAATATAAGACAACACTGAGGTAAAATCTTAGGGATAGTGTCTAGAAAATGGGAACAAAGGGAAATAAGGGATTTTAAAAGGTGAGAAGAGAGGAAGGAGAGGAGAAATGGATTTGAGATTTGAGAGAGAGAGAGATTTTCACTCAGGCCGGGGAAGAGAGAGAGAGAGAAAAGAAAAAAAGGGTACAATTTGAGGGTAGGCAAGGCAGAATATCAAGTTGGAGAAGGTTTGATTTGAAAGAAGGAAGGGATCCTTGGAGAACTATAGATCTTGGTGGGAGGCTTCAGGACTGAATCTTCTCCCCCCTTTGCCCCTCCAAAAAACAGGAAGAGAAAAAAAAGTGTCCTCTTTGCACAATCTCCCCGCGGCCCCTCCTTCTCCTCTCTCTCCAAGAGAGGAATGAGCGCAGAGAGAGAGCCAGGTGGGGGCAAGAGAAGGAGGGGGGGTGGTGGGGTGATTCTTCCCATCTGAGGAAAACTCAGAATGTGGCAGGAGTTGAGTGGCAGGGGCAGATACAATTTGGGGGGGGGCATCAGGCTTCAATGGAACGGCTGGGATGGGGGTTGAGAGAGAATAGAAGGCTGGAGAGTGGAGGGGGAATGAGGCTGAGAGAGAGTAGAAGGTTGGGGAGTGGAGGGGTTTTGCAGGGTTGCCCAAAGGGATTGGGTGAAGAAAAAAAGAGAAAAAGGGAAAGGAGTCTTTGGGGACACAGGATCCTTTAGTTTGAGCTAATTTCAAGATGTGACCTGACGATTTTGAAAGAATGCCAGATCAAAGGTCCCACTTGCAAATTGTAACCAACAAAAATGCAAATTGATAGTCCAAAAATTTATGTTCCTCTGGGGTCTTTGGGGAGTTTCTGGAGCTATGGGTAATGTTTTGAAAACAAACAGAAAAGAAGAGGGAAAAAAAGGGGATTGAACTGTGACTCAAAAAAAAAACAGATAGCTTTTTAAAAGGAGGGAGAGAGGGGAAAATAATTCTTTGGAAAACTATTGACCCAATATTCAGGTTTCAGATAAAACAGAGGATGGCAATGGATGTTTTATGGTCTCTGGACAATCAGTTCCCCCTTTTCCACTGTCCCCCCTCCTTCCCCTGATGGTCCTCATCTCCCCACGGCCCCTCCTTTCCCCCTGTTCCTCTTGACAAAAGGACGAGCAAGAGGAAGAGAGAGATTAAGGGAGGGGGGCCGCAAGGGGGGAGGAGTTTTGGGGTGGAATGGGAGAAGGCTTGAGAGAGTGTGACTTGAGAAGAGGAACAGTGTTTTGGATCAGGTGTGTTTCGGGGTGAGAGGGGAGGGGGCTGGGAGCCCTCCTCCACGTTAGACTGGGCTGAACTCTCTGGAGGGGAATTTCTTGGGGGGGGGATCCCTGAAGTAAGGGTTCCCTTGGAAGGCCAATTTGGGAGTCCTGGATCAGTGTAGGACTCAGGGTGAGGAGAAAAAGTAGGGATAGGGATGGGGCAGAGGGCCTGGGCTGATGGGATGGGGGAGAAGGCAAGCAAATGTGTCCAGAAAATCCTCTGGAGGAGGGGGTAAGGGGAAAGGGTCTAGAGAGGAATCTTTGGGGGGGTTGTTTTTGGAGCCCAAATCTCTGCATGGGAAGACGTGGACCCCCTCCCCCCTCCAATTCTCTCCCTGGCTTAGGGCCATGAACATCGCGGCATAAGCAAGCTGGAACCACCTGCCCTCCCCATGGCCTTGGGGCGAGTCACCTTTAGGTCAACACTCCGAATTCGGTGACTCAAGGGGGGGGCAAGGTGTTCCCCCTTCAAGGGCCACAAGGGGCCACTTATGCGCGCTGAGTTAGCCCAACCTGGCCTGCACCATGTTTTTCGATGCAAGCCCACCCCAATTGGCCAGGATCTTACCCAATGGAGAATCCCTGGGGATGTCTGCTGGGGTGGGACACCCTAGACATGCTGAACAAACACCCATCCTTAGCTCAGCCCCTGCCTACACCGACAGTTAATGGAGTAACGACTCACCCAACTGGCAGGATGCAGCTCGTCCTTTCAATAGTCCCCTCCACCAAGGCTGGATGGCTAGCGTCCGTAGAATCCATAGGTGACCCGGGAGCACAACCGTTCCCCTACCCTACGATCCTTGAACCTGCAATCTGCAAGCTAGACTGCTCTCACATGCTTTCAGGTGCCAGATGTTCCCGCGTTTCACCAGGATTTGTTACCGAGCCCTGATCCGAAGTGCAATACCTCCAGAGCTCCTCCCACCTGGGTCTTAACAACGGAACCGGTTCCTTTTCAGGGCGTCCCCTGTTTCACGTTGGTGCCTTTCCTTCGAGGAGCTAAAAATCTGCTTCCTCCTATCTGGCTCCTTTGTTCAGTACCCTGAATCAGATCTAGAGAGAGAAAGGGACTGCCAGAGAAATTTGGATGTGAAATGAGGTCAAATTGTTGGTCGGAGGGCCCTCCTTGCAGCCGTTTCTCTCCCCAACCTGTTCCAGAATATCTGGACCAAGGTCGCCGCTTGGAATTTTAGCCTAAAAATTGATTTTTTGGAACTTCCAAGCAAGTCCCATCGTGGTAAAGCCAAATTATGTTGTCGACCGCGTTTTAGGGGATCGGGCCCTTAAGGAGAGACCCGACCCGGTCCTGAGAGAACGGACCTTGGCGGAGCCAATAGGAAAATATGAGCCGCAATACAACCTGAAGCCGAAATGAAGAAGGTCCGCCAAAGTTGAAGGAAAATTCCGCCAAGGAGTCTTTATTGAGCAATTCAGCTGCAGAGGACTCTAGTAGTGATCATTCAGTCTACTAGGGTACCACATAATCAAAATAAAGCCATATTTATACAAAGTTTCAGTCTGACAGCCCTTTGAATTTCCCGCCCCGCTCCCCCGCCCATCTGATCGCTGATAGGCTAGAAGGTTGAACGAGGCGGGCTTTCGTTTCCTGCCTTGCTCTGTTGGCCCAATAGGGAGCTGCTTTTTGTCTCTACTCGAGCCAATCAGGAAGGAGAAGGCGGGAGTTATTGAAACAATGAAGTGACAGGGCAGGAAAGATCGGATTAATTCCTGCTAGGCCGATTTCTAAAGGGATTAATGGCCGCAATCAAGGATGTCCGGGTTTCTGTCACGTATACAGATTTTAGATATGCCTTGGGGTGTCAGAGGTGGAAGTAGAGATGGGTGGTGATGAGCCATAATTGACAGGCTCTGCAGGGCGCCTTCCTGAGGTGTCCTGGATTTTCCTTTGGATGAGATATGACAATGTTTGCCTTGGGGGCGAATCACCTTTAGGTCAATACTCCGAATTCGGCGACTCAAGCCCTATATTGTCCATGCAATCTGAATTTGATTGGGTTTAGCGGTGGCAGATTATCCTTTTGTTTTTGGGAAGGGAAGCCTGGGTCATAGGAAATGGGATAGGTTCTGGGGTTCAGGTTGAGTTCAAAATATTTCCTATTTGATTTCATGACTTGACATTTATATGAAATAAAATGAAAAATAAAATAAAGTTGGGATATAAACCCTGCTGGGAAAAATACATATTTTCCAGGGATCCCAAAGAGTACAAATACATATAGGCAGATAGATAGATTTCATGGAAATAAGGGAGAATCCATAAAGGTGAGTTACATTGCATAAAGGGGAATCATGAATGATATAAACAATTGAAAACATTTGATAAGAACGAAGTTCATAACATCTGGGGAACCCAATATGGAAATTCATAAAAGTGGAGTTTTAGCAGCATGATTTTACAATCCATGAAGTTGTTATCTCTTGCCTCAGAGTGCAGGGATAATCCACAGTAAACTCCAGTAAAAAGTCTCAATCACCTTCTACTATAAATTATGAAATATAGAACATAAAGTCTTGATTTTTGAACTATCTTTTACAAAGTCCTGGGGGGGGGGGGGGTCACCTCGATCACAAAAGCTACATTCTTCCACTAATATCTTTAAAAATAAAATATGGAGTAATCCTCACATTCAGCTGTTTCATGATACCACTTGAAAGTTCTCCTTTTTTCAATTTTGTTGCTACCTAGACGCAGTTTCAGTAATATTTTGGAAAAAATAAAAATTAAATGGGTGTTGACCATCTCCTTGCTGGGTGGATATTGGGACCTCTGATCTTGGTCCAAGGAGGTAAGTTTCCCAAACCTTTGACAGGAAATGCTCAAAGATGAATTCTACAATAGTGACAAAATCAAGCTTTTCTTGTTTATAATGGTATTTTAATTATCATTTAATTAATAATTATTAAGGGATGCTTTGCTTGTGCTTTTGGTGCACAAAGGCAGAAGGGGGTTGGACTAAATGGCCCAAGGGGTCTCTTCCAACCCTCTTTATTATTTTTATTAGGAGTATGATTATTAACATTGAGGCTGTATTTGTTCCTGTTTTGTTTTTTTACTTCAGAATAAAAAAACTATGAACACTGCATATATCTTAACTATAGTCCGGCCCTCCAATGGTCTGAGGGACCGTGAACTGCCCCCCTGTTTAAAAAGTTTGGGGACCCCTGCTCTTGGGTGTATTTATTTGTCTAACTTGCATAAAAAGCCCAAAACATTAAAGCTAGACTTGCATACTTTGGACATATCATTTAATGACATGACTCATAGGAAAAGATAGTAATGCTTACTAAATCTGAAGGCAGTAATAAAGAAAAAGACTACATTATAGGCGGACTGACTCCATCAAGGAAGCCATGGTCCTAAGTTTGAAAGATCTGAGCAGAGCTGTTAATAATATGATCTTTTGGAGATCTCTCATTCCTAGGTTTCCCATAAATCAAAGCCAACTTGGGAGCACATAGCAGCAGCAATATATTAAACAACTGAAGCCTTATAAGAAAAAAAGAACATTTAAAACAGCAGAAAGCAATTTCTCTATCTTTTGGGCAAATGATATAGATATTTATCAGCTTCTTAGATTGTTCTCTTTACATTCATTATACTATATTGGAGCAATACAATGGACACTTTGTGAATAAACTGTTAACCATACCATCCAACTGTTAACCATACCATCCAAGTTTTGTAGAGAAAATAACAAAATGTTGTTTAATAATCACAAAAAGTTATGTAGTATTCAATGCAGTTTACTATAGTTTAGCTGTACATAGCTTGAAATTTCCCATAGTGAATTTCTAAATCAAGTGATCAGAGTTCAAAATCTCACACCTGGCAAAGTATCACTTAATATCCTCACCATTTGAATATAACCCCCTTTTAAGTAGTGCTTATGCTAATAACAG
This sequence comes from Anolis carolinensis, assembly GCF_035594765.1. Lineage (NCBI taxonomy): Eukaryota > Metazoa > Chordata > Lepidosauria > Squamata > Anolidae > Anolis > Anolis carolinensis. The sequence continues at coordinate 87,955,045 of NC_085841.1, forward strand.
TTTTAATGAAGCAGCAATCATTGCAATTCACTATCATTAGAGTGAATCCATTTAGGATCATTTATGTTCTGACATACCGAATAAGCTTATTCATCTATTTTGAGCCTCTTGTGATATGGTTCTCTACATGCTTGAGTTTTGGATAGGTCTCAATGGGATCCACGACAGATATCAATGCAGAGATATAAATAGACCATGGGATGATCCAGAAGTAGTTAATGGTATTTTATTACTGGAGTTATGACCCCAGGTAACAAAAATATACATGGATATCAATGCTTCATTTGCTGCATATTTGTTTCAATATGCCACACTGCCAAACATAGCCTTTTCATATCAGTGATGGGCATAAAACTAACACTTAAGAAATGATGTTTTGGTACTTGAAACATAGTCATCTTTGCTTGCCTGCATATAATTTCATAAGAATTCCATTTGATAGGAAAATCACTCATACCATTCTTCTAAATTATCTATATTCAGACATTAAACAGTTGGAGCCAGAAGAAATCCACAAACCGGCTAACATTCAAGTTGCCTAGTGCCTCTGGTATCTTTGCCAAATGCAATTTTACTTATCAAGCAAAAACACCTGAAAAAGACGACTAACAACATGCAGAAGTGACTTGGCCAGAAAAGTGTCTATATTTGAAGTCCAAGAGTGAAATTGACATGGCCAAATGTATAATTATACATTGTCTGTGTTTGCATATTAACTTTCTTTCTGTGGATAGAACTGAGCTTTCCTTTATTGTTTCCCTCTTGCCACTGAAAGCCTCCTGCTACTGAACCTCTTGCCACTGAAAAGGTCAAGAACCAGGAGTCTTTTTGGCAAGGCAAAGTTTATATCACGAGAAGTTTCAGATGGAGGTGGAAATAAATAGCACTCCCCTCCACCCATCTGGTAAATTTGCTTTGCACTGCTTTCCTTAAGATCTATGGCAATTCTTGTGTAAACCATTTCAACATGCTCAGCACCTAAGAATTCTTCACTAAAGTGCTTGATGGCTTTGGGGCATGAATTGGTAATCATATAAAGCAGGAGTGAGCAACTGCAGAAGGCTAAGGGGCTGTGCAAACTCCTCTCCTGGTTCCCTCTGGACAAAAATGGTTTTTAATCCCCAAATGTTCCAAAGGTAACAGATATTTTACCATGTTTTAGGTTAATCTCTGGGGCATTTGTAGTACAGGAGGAGACTTTTAAAGAAAAAGGTGTGAGAAGGATTTTTAAAAAGCTTTTCTGGGTCTAAATTGTCCAGGGGTGGGGAGCATATGGACTCAGAGGACATTGTGGGGTATTTAGTTTTACTCCAGGCTATCATAGGAACAAAAATGGTTCTTTGGTACAGAGTTCCCTCCTTGATTTAGGGTTGCCAAACAGAAATCCTAAAACAGCTTTTTAAAAGATTATGCAGAGGAGGGGATTTCAGCAGGTATTGCTTATCCCATGACCAAGTAACAACAAGCAACTGATGAAATAACCTTCTCTACACATTAACAGTACAGGAGCTATCTCTAGTTTTCACTCTAAAAACTTTAACCCTAATATAAGGAAAGGGAAAAGGAGAGCATGGGTGAGAAAATGACACCCACAGTCATCAGCCAGCATGGCCATTAGCAACACTGGCTGGTGCATTTTAGGAGGATTTGTTTCTGAAAAGTTACATTTCCAAAGTCTGACCTTATGGAGAAAATTCTGCAAGGGTGTCGGTGCTGCAATTTGACTGTGAAAAAACAATGTTACCTCGGGAGAGCAACAACAGTTACAGTAGCCTTCAGACTAGTTGATTTTTGGACACACACCCTTAAGAAAATAAAGTAGCTGGAGAAAGCATCTCAGCAGAATGCCTTTCTGTAAGGAGCCAATTTAAAAAGGAAGAAACTATAATTTATTGAAATTTATTTTGGAAGAAATGTAATTGATCAAGAAATAAGTGTTGGAAATGCCTGGAGAAAATCCCATGACTTTGTACTGTCAAGTAATAATAATTTTTATAATAATTTTATTCTTATACCCGCTCCATCTCCCCGAAGGGACTCGGGGCAGCTTACATGAGGCCAAACCCAGTCATCAACAGTATAAAACAAGCAATAAAACAAATCAAACAGAATAAAACAAGTTAAAAACACATACAATACATAGTGATAAAATCATGGATAAAATCTGTAAGAAACAGGGCCAAAGTGCTAGTTATTTCGCTTTCCTCAAGGAGGAGTGGTACAACCAAACTTTGTCTTGTTCTTTAGAACCCAATGCAAATTCCATTTAAAAATTAGCCATAGTTTTGGAGGGAAGAAAGTTTTCCCTTTTTGACATGATACAGGGATGACTTGATGGCCAATAATAACAATAGTAAGAATAGCATGTGATTATGTTTTAAACAATGCAAATAACATGCAACAAAGCACAACAAGCTGATGAAGAATTGCAATGAGAAATAGAGACAATGGAAAGTAGCTCCCCATATCTAGTCTGCTTTGGAGACTTTAAATGATAGACACAGATGATCTCAAAGAGGAACCTTTAATTAGGAATCTATATATCACACTGTGAAATGCTCTTCAAATAACAGATTTCTTTTCAGCTTAATATAGAAGATAACAGGAGACTTGTCTCGAAGTACTCTTGAATTAAGATTAGTCAAGGATTTCTAGAGGTTGCGATTCGGGAGCTATTCCGATGAGTTCTTAATTACATTAGCATATTGTCCAGCCTAGTGTAATTTGAGGCTACAGTCCTTGCCTAGGAATAGAATATGTGTTATCATTCTGCTTTCCAGACTGGAAAGCTTGTAAAACTTTAAACTGTATACATATTAAATGTGTAAAAATGCTTCTGTCGAAAAGAATGGTAAACATCAGTACAACCAAATTTAGCAACTTTATTACACCAAAACAGATGGCTTACTAAAAAACTCCGAATTGCTTCTTACCTGAAACAAGAGCTGTTCATTGCATGAGCCGCTAGAATCCAGCACTGGCAGGGCTCCCATTTAATTCAGAGCAGTTGCAAGAGGAACAGTGGTGAAAATCAGAATTAATTTAGTATAGTCTAGATTGGCCACGCTGGTTGGGGACAATGGTTGTAGTATTCCAACATGTTTGAATTTTGCCAATCAAACTGCAATCATTACAAGGATATAAATAGGAAGGGGGTGAAGCCCATTGTACCTGCTTGAACAGAGCTTGTTAAATATGCACTTGTTGCCTTGATCAGTGTATTAGAATGAAATTGGTAACAGATTGACATACGGATGTACGTGTATGTTCAAATGCTGGAACCCTGGAACCTGCATAATCAGTGCTATTTTGAAGGGCAGCACAAAAAAAAAGCAACAAGTGGCACACAAAACCAATGAAGATAATGCCAACCCACCTTTATTACAAGGACTTATTCCAAACGGCACTTCTACTTCTCATGTTGGGCTTGGGGATTACAGCAACTGAGGTAACATTTGGAAGGCTCTGTATTTTATTATCAAACCAGCAGTAGGGAATACTACTTGCACAATTCAAACTGTGTAACATTAATTGTTGGAGCAGTGAGTGCTTAGTTTAAAAAGTCACTGGAAAAGATTTGACTGCATGCAGGAATGGTAGCTGGCAAGTGCATTTTTAAAAGAGAAGTTCTTCCATCTATAGAAAATCAGCAGGAGCATGTTTCGAACCAAAGCTTTAGTGATGTCATAAAACCTCAATTGGAAAATTCCTATTGAGTTCTACAACTGCAGAAAAATAGTGTCCCTCAGAGCCATTGCACAAGGTTGTATGGCACACACTGCGATGGACAGCATTTCAAAATGTCAGGGAGGATTTGAGGATTAGAAATGTTATGCTCACCCCATTCTCCAGCAGCATTCTTGTTGCCAAGAAAGCTGGAGCAAGCAGCGTATGGAGGCTATAACAGCTGGCATTTCTTTCACATCAATATCATTCTCACAAATGAGGACTAATATGAACAGACTTTTTTAAAGTCAGAGACAGGCAACTCTGAAGTGCCTGTAATAACTTTGCCTCAGAAGTATTAAAAAGGCTAAACTATATTAACATTCTCATATGTTGAGGGTTTTTTTTTTTTAAGAATAGCTGCAGCCTGAAAATATTGTTTGATGCAGGGATTGTCAGATCTGGATCCACAAGTAATGAAAATGCTAATGAGGTCTGTACTAAAGAAGTTTTTTCCCAATGTAAACACAGCTATGACTGGTAATCTTTGAGAAATGTTTTTCCCCTTAACCTTCACCAAAAGAAGACATGAGTCAGTGATGCAATGTGGTAGCCAAACCCCTCAAACGTTAGTGCAGTTGATGTTGTGCTTTGATTCAATCTTACTAGGAACAAACATGTCTAATGGAAGTCAACTAAGATGACAAAAGCTCTGGAAAATTTGGAAAAGCTTAGGCACTGCTATGTTTGGGTTGGGGAAAAGAAAGTTGAGAGGTGAAATAATAGCCATCTTAACATGTCACAAAGGAAATGGAACAAGCTTGTTTCCTGCTGCTCCAGAGACAAGAACATGAACCAATGGATTCATTTATAAGAAAAGAGATTCCACCTAAATGTTATGAAATATGTCTTTATTGTAAAAGCTGATTAGCAATGGAATGGATGCTTTGGAGCAGGGGTCCTCAAACTTTTAAAGCAGAGGGCCGGTCCACAATCCTTCAGTCTGTGGAGGGGCCGAATTATCATTTGGGGGGAAAAAAACGAACAAATTCCTGTCTTATTTATAGTGCAAAACAACAACAATGAAAGAATAATACAATATTTAAAAATCAAAACAATTGTAACCAACATAAACCTATCAGGATTTCAATGGGAAGTGTGGGCCTGCTTCTGGCCAATGAGATAGTCAAGTTAATTAGGATTGTTGTTGTGTGCCTTCAAGTCATTTCAGACTTTGGTTGAGCCTAAGTCTAAAATTATTTATTTATTCATTTACTACATTTATTTATTACATTTATATCCCGCCCTTCTCATCCTGAAGGAGACTCTGAGCAGCTGTATGCACATACAATATATTATATTATTAGCATAGCACAATATTAGCATTATATATTACTATATTGAACTATTCCACTATACTGTAATATTATATGTAATATATATCATATAATTAATATTATATGGTATTATTAGTATTCTATTGTATAACATTATATTATTATAATATTATATGTATATACAATATATTATATTATTTAAAATGATATAAAATATTATAAAACTGAGGGCGGGGGCCAGGTAAATGACCTTGGAGGGCCGCATCCGGCCCCCGGGCCTTAGTTTGGGGACCCCTGCTTTGGAGGGTGACAGATTCCCAAACTTTCAAAGTGTTGGATAAACATCTTTCAGTAGTGTTTAAATTATGTGTTGCTGCATGGCAAAGGTATAGACTAGATGGTACTTTTGGTACCTTTATGCAGATTCTATAACTCTCTGAGTCTATGAAAATGAGGATAATTTGAGTGGTAGTAGAAGAGATACAGAGTCCATTTTTCAATGGAGTCAAAAATATATTGCCCCAAAGCCTACTTTAAGAATTTTTCTTATGATTATTTTGTTAGCTAGAATTGCCAAAACCTGTCTATGTGCTTCAGCCTGGTATTATTGTCCAGAGTAATTTGTTTGGCGAACACATTGTCACCTCATGGATTGTGGCAAGATTAACAATAAAGCTGTGACATGTTTAAATTTCATACAGTTGCCTGGGTAGATGTGGCAGGAAAAGAGCAATTATGTGTTGCTGCATTAAAACCCTTTGTGAGAGTCTCACAACTGATGAGAGGTTGGATGTAATCTGAATCGCCAGTGATGGGACAAGGACACCTATGCCTTCCAATGAACTACAGATTAAAGCTTGAAGCCCTGAAGGACTAATAAATGCTTCATAATCACAAGTCTGTTAGGCAATTCATTTCTGTGCTGTCTTCTTCTAGCATTTTTTTTTAAAAGCAGCACTCTATGAGATTTCACTTTGTGTTGGTGGAATATAAGGGGGGCAATAACTACGTATTCCTGCTTCCCTCCTGGTATGAAACAAGAGCTGATCAGGGACATGGACCTTGGCAGCCTCTTGGTTGTGCTGGGAAATGGTTTTGTGGATACTTATTTCAGCAAGATCTGCAAAAGGTTCATGTGTATGTTACCAATAGGATGCCTGCCTAGTCTTACCAAGGTAATTCTCCTTGGGCAAAATGAAGGTAACTGAAATAGCCTTGATTTCAGTGGGAAGGTTAGGCTTGAAATGGGCAAAAAACATCCTATGGAAATCTGTGGGTTTAGAACAATGGTTCTCAACCTGTGGGTCCCCAGATGTTTTGGCCTTCAACTCCCAGGAATCCTAACAGCTGGTAAACTGGCTGGGATTTCTGGGAGTTGTAGGCCAAAACACCTGGGGACCCACCGGTTGAGAACCACTGGTTTAGAAGAAGCTAACATTGGCCATTTTTAGTCCCATTTGAGAGAAAAGTGGAATTTCAACCAATCAATCAAACAAATATATCCCATTAAGTTCAAAAGTTGATTGGACATATGAATTAATTCAGTTTTGTGATGAATAACCTTTGAGCAGTTAACGAATCCTTCTAATATTATACTGCTTCCTTCCTTTCACAAAAGCAGGATAATTTCTATGTGAATGGGATGGTGAGCCCACCCCTGGTTTGAGTCTGAACACTGAAAGATCTATTAAGACGGACATCCTTAAATTCTGGCCCTCCAGCTGTTTAGGCCTCCAACTCCCAGAATTCCTGACCATTGAACAAACTAGCTAGGGCTTCTTGGAGTTGGAGGCCCAGACAGCTGGAGGGCTGGAGTTTGGGGGTGCCTGTATTAAGGCGTGGAACCCTATCATTAAATAAGCTCAGCACATTGGACAGCTCCTTTCACATTTGGCCTAAACACCCAGCTTCCATTACACCAAGAATATTTACTATGTTTAAAGAATCAGGCAAGGTATGAGGTCATCCTTTATAATGCATTTTATAAAGGACCTTTTGTGAAATTTAACCAATAAGCCTAATAATACAAAAGCACACATCTCTCCTTAAGCCATTTTCTGGTTCCTTTTCCAAAAGGCATTTGATCTGATGGAGCATTCAAAAATCACAGCATGTAGATGAGGCACAGAATTCAACTTCCTGGAAACCTTTGCTTTGTTATTACCATTTTCTAAAGAAGCAAATTTTTAGGGCTCATAGTTATGAAAATATGCTTCACAGTATGTGGCAACAGGATTGTACTTTTAAAGTTTCATTTACATTTGTTCCATTTCACATAGCCTTAATTTAAAGGTCAAAACAGACTTTAAAGAAAATGCATATTTTCTGAGATTAGCCTAATTTCTTTCCCACAATGGGAATTCCTCATAGCAACAATCAGAAATGCAAGTTAAACACATTATAACCTTCAAGCAACCAATCACAGAACAAAGCATCTCAAATGCAAAATTCACAGTTGAAGACAATAATGTGACATGACAGATTCCTCACACTACTTTAGGGAGTACTGCTTCTAAATATGCATAAATATACTGTAAATCTTAAAGCTTACTTTCATATTGAATTTTATATTGTCACACTAAAAATCACTCTGCTTACTACTGTTGGCATACTGTTTGGCATACTGTTCTGTGTGATGGATTAAGACTACAAAAAATCATCTATACTTGACTATTGAAACCCACTGGATTACCTTGGGTAATTGACACTCTCTCAGCCTCAGAAGAAGGCAAACCATCTGTAACACCATGATAGGTTCGCTATAGGATGACCATACGTTGGCAATAATTTCAAGGCACAATGCAAACAAACAAACAAACAACATCTACTTATAGTCTAAGTGATTGCCATTCAAATGTCTTTAAAACCGCAGAGTTTCTACCATCAATCTAAGACATCATGTGCCAAAAAGTACTATAGCTTCCATTTAATTTGTGAATACTTCATCTGATAGTAAACACTAAGAACCTTACAATCTTTGTGATCATGGAGAAAAGGAGTACTGAAAGCAGACATGTATAGTGAATTAGAGGTGTTGCAGTGTATTTGTCTTTCATTGCAATAATCTTTTGATAAACCCGAAAGTGAGGAATTGCTATAATTGTGTTATCATATTACCAACGATTATACCTTGTTTCCTTGTCTAAAGCTCATTCTGTTCTTTCTTTTCTGCTTTCCAACTCATTTGTTGAAGAGCGGGAAACGCTGTGGGGATTAAATGGTAAAAGCTAGAACACTTTGTAATGCAAAGCCTTGACAAAGTATAAATACTCTCTGAGGTCTCAGGGAATAGCCATGCTTCACCAGATCTTCTGGCAGAAAGGCAAATGCAAGGGTCAGCTGCACCAGAGCAATTTTTTTTTTTTGCTTTTTGATATGTGACATGACCTACTCACCCAAAGCCAGGAGGACATAAATCTCTATCAATTCCCAGATGGCCTCACAACCTCTGAGGATGCCTGCCATAGATGTGGGCGAAACGTCAGGAGAGAATACTTCTAGAACATGGCCATACAGCCTGGAAAACATACAACAACCCTGTGATCCCAACCATGAAAGCCTTCGACAACACATAACCTGGATATGTTGATGCTCATTGAATATTAATTGTTATTATTATTAACTTTATTTATACCCTGCCTTTCTCTCTGTGGTAACTCAAGGTGGCTAACAATCCCACACTTTAGTCATGTTTTAAAAGCGCAATACAAAACAATTAAATAGTACAGTGTGGTTTTATATTCAATATTCAATTCAGCATATTACCCTTTCTGAGTGATTAAAATGGTAGCTTGTGTGTCCAGCAAGTGGATATGTAGTTAAAATATGGATATGTTTTCTTCTAGCTAAAATATTATTGTGGTGGTGGAAGGGTCTCATTTTATCATCCAGAAGCCCAAAATAGCTGTAATGTTTGTGAAATGCATTCGCTTATTTAAAGTGCCTAGCATTCTGCTTGCGGCCCAATAACAGCTGTAGAAAAAATATCAGAATTGAGACAGATGGGACAAGGGCTTAACTATTTTCTAAAACTGTGGTCCTAGTGAAAATTGCTTTCCCCATGCCACTCAACGTTGCTATTATTAGCATGTGCGTAATACACCAATCATTCCATGGGTTTATGAAGGATCAGGCTGGGTTCCGATGATGAACAGAGAGCATAGGGTTCATTTGCAAGGTTCTCTCCCAGCATCTCCATCTCTTCATCTCTGTATAAACTGTAGATAATCTGGTTGGTTGTTTTCAATTCTTTAGCTGACCTGGAAACAATCCAAATGAGCTTATGTCAGCTAAACTGAGAGAAATGAATAGAGTGACAGATTAAGTTGTGTGATGTAAACAGCTCAGCTACAGCCGCAATATTAAGATGAAATCCAAACCAGCTGGACTTGCTTCAGGCTACTACGAATACAGGCCAAAGTAAAAGCGGAAGGGATTTCATACAGAAAGCTGTATGAAACCAACAAGCAGTGGAGTCATCAAGGGAGGGGGCAAAATAAAGGCATTTTGCAATTCCAACAAAATTGTTTTTTGGTTCCAACATTTTAGCATTGCAGAAACTTGAAAATTTAATTGAGCAATTAGAAATACAGTGCAGCTATCTAAACTAAAGAAACAGGCAAAGTTACCGAGGGAATGGGAACATGGCAAATACCTAAGTTTTAATTGTGGGTGATTCTCAGTGTCTCATTCTTTACAACACTAGAACTTTAGGGACTGAAGGAAGATTTCATTGAGAGTGGGCACAATTCTTATTTGAGGGAAAATGACCTTGCCCTGCCATGGCTACATCCTTACCAAGGAAATAAAAAGAAAGAAAAATATGAGGCCACAATAAATATGTTCTGTATAACCTATGGCTGTCTCACGTAATCACAACTAACTTTTACAATTGTGCTTCTGACAGCACAAACACCAAAAGTTCTCCTATGTTTAAAGAAGTGCAGTCCCACCAGTACAGCCAATTTTGTGTTGCCATAGAATGGGAGATGAGCAGAGAAGCAACCAGCAATTTCCCTATCTGCAGGGGTGCTTTTAGTGGACACTGGACAGCATTGGGAGACATAGCTGCAGAAATGTTGCTACATCTCTATGGCTATGTCTCTCAATGTGGGATCATAAATCCATATTATTTTTAGCACTGAACTTAGAAAAGATTTTTTGAATGACAATTCCCAGAATTCCTTAACCCACACAATTATTATTATTATTTTATTGTATGACACAGCAAACAAGATAGACATGCTGGATTTCATATCACAAAATCACAAGTCAAACACTTCCCAAGTGTCTAGGACTGTGTGATGTTTTTTCGGATGATGCGTGCAGATCCCAGTAGGGTGGCCTTTTGCAGTTGACAGATCGTAATTTTGTCAATGTCTATTGTTTCCAAATGCCGGCTGAGATCTTTTGGCACAGCACCCAGTGTGCCCACCACCACCGGGACCACCTGCACTGGTTTCTGCCAGAGTCTTTGAAGTTCAATCTTGAGGTCCTGATAGCGGCTGAGTTTTTCCTGTTGTTTTTTGTCAATGTGACTGTCACCTGGGATGGCGACATCAATGATCCAAACCTTTTTCTTTTCCAACAACTGTGATGTCTGGTGTGTTGTGTTCCAGAACTTTGTCAGTCTGGATTCGGAAGTCCCACAGTATCTTTGCGTGTTCATTTTCCATTACCTTTGCAGGTTTGTGATCCCACCAGTTCTTTACTGCAGGGAGGTGGTATTTGAGGCATAAGTTCCAATGAATCATTTGGGCCACATAGTTGTGCCTCTGTTTATAGTCTGCCTGTGCAATTTTCTTACAGCAGCTGAGGATATGATCAATGGTTTCGTCGGTTTCCTTGCACAGTCTGCATTTTGGGTCATCAGCTGATTTTTCGATCTTGGCCTTAATTGCATTTGTCCTGATAGCTTGCTCCTGGGCTGCAAGGATCAGGCCTTCTGTCTCCTTCTTCAGGGTCCCATTCGTGAGCCAGAGCCAGGTCTTCTCCTTATAAGCTTTCCCTTCAATTTTGTCAAGGAACTTTCCATGCAATGTTTTATTGTGCCAGTTGTCAGCTCTAGTTTGTAGTGCGGTTTTCTTGTACTGATTCATTGTCTGCTGTGCTTTGAGGAGTTTCTGATTTTTGACTTCAATCAAAGCAGGTTCTTCACTTTGCTTTACATATTCTGCCAGGGCATGTTCTTCTTCTTTGACTGCTTGTTTTACTTGTAAGAGTCCTCTGTCCCCTGATCTTCTAGGCAGATATAGCCAGTCAACATCACTGCGAGGGTGCAGGGAATGATGAATGGTCACAAGTTTTCTTGTTTTTCTGTCCAAATTGTCCAGTTCTGCCTGTGTTCAATTTATAATGCCAGCAGTATATCTTATGACAGGTATGGCCCAGGTGTTTATGGCCTTGATGGTGTTGCCTCCATTAAGCTTGCTTTTGAGAATTTTTCTGACCTTTTGTGTGTATTCTTTGCTGACCACAGTTTTCACATGTTCATGCTTGATGTTGTTCAGCTGTAATATGCACAGATATTTATAGGCCTCTGGCTGGTGACACTTTACTGTTTGGCCATTAGGCATATTTATGCCCTCACTTTCAATGATTTTTCCCTTCTTCAATGCCACTGTCGAACATTTGTCCAAACCAAACTCCATGCTGATAGTGCTAAAAATTCGGACAGTGTTGGTCAGAGACTGGATTTCAGTTTCCGTTTTCCCATATAGCTTCAGGTCATCCATGTACATCAGATGTGAAATTTTGTGAGATTTCTTAGATGTTTGATAGTTGAGATTTGTTTTTTGTAAGTTTGTTGACAGAGGGATCATGGCAATAATGAAAAGCAGAGGGGACAATGAATGCCACCTTGATGTGGTGAGTGGGCTTAACCACTCCAATGATGACTGAGGGCTGTGCTGGTGCTAGTGTAACTACCGGCAGGTCCAACCAAGCCAGAGAGGCCTCAGCTGAGGAATGGAACTAAGTGCACCTAATCAATTACCATTATGGAGAATCAAACCAAAACGAAGTCTATACTGGCTCAGTTGTCACCCAGGATAAAAAGGACCGCGGTGAATGCTGCTGATTCTGGACATCCATCGACAAGTGAGCTACAGAATCAAAATACAAACGAACAGTCACAGAAGCGGCAAAAATATACAATGCCAGAAAACTGCACAATTATTATTATTATTATTATTATTATTATTATTATTATTATTATTATGTTTAATGCTTTATCTCTCTTGAAGGAACTCAAAGCGGCTTATAATTAAAAGTATGACCACATAATTAAAAATATACAAATATGCAAAGATTAAAACAGAATTAAACATAACAGTATTAAAATTCACAGTTAAAATCCATTCAAACATACTCAAAGCTAAAAGTCCATGGCTATCATGTTATCTAAACTCTTTAAAAATAGGGGATTATAGTTGTTTTAGCCCCTAAAAGTGACTTATCCAAGCTCTATTAGAAAGAGACAGAAAATACAAAATATGTGATAAGGTCCTTGGAAAGCAATTTGTGTTTCTCTGAGGGTTCTGTGGAATTTGTTAAAAAGTGAATATGGGGTATTTCTGCTGCTGTGATACAGCAGCAACTTCAATTGAAGATCTCACAAAACAGACATAGGTACATGTTGTCCACCTCTGATATAGCCCAATATCATGACCTCTCTGATTAGTAGCAGAATCTCAGTCACCACTCATGAAATATCATTTGAAAACTTACACTGTTTTATGTTTTGCTTGAAAAATCCTACATGCATTTTAATTATATCTATTAATAAATGTACTAATGCCACGTTCATTCTCCCACCTTCTAATCTTTTTGAACAAAACCATCTCCATTCTCATGAAAAAAATGTTTAAGCAAATGTATTTTTGTGGCAAACCCCACTTGTTTCTTATGGATCTAAGATTCTAAAACCAATGATGGTATGTCACAATGAAAATGAAGGACAGGGAACCTTTGATAATATTTCATGAACTGATTTATGATCAAAACAAGGTAGATGTTAAAGTGGCAATGAGAAGCTACCAAAAACTATTTTATCTCCTAAAACTAATAATTCCCATTTATGGCTGTATCTCTGTTTTGGTAAGTAATATAATAAATAAAAAACTTTATTTCTAGACCACCCTATCTCCTTGAAGGGACTCAGTGTGGTTTGCACACAAAACGAAGGCAAACATTCAATACCCTAAATAAATATAAACACATCAAAAATACAGACAAATAAACAATAATAACAACAAAAATATAACAAAAGAATTAAGCACCTAAATGAAAACTGAATTAAAATGATTCAATAGGACATAATAACACTAATAGCATGAGTTAACATTAAGACATGTACCCTATAAGACAATTAAAATACATTAGAAATGGCTATCACAGGTGTTCACTTAAAATGTATCTTAGTAGCCATGAGATAAAACTAAGTTATCCAGCGTTGTGATGAAATTCATTTAAAATGTCCTAGTACTCCTCCTCTCTATACACTAAAGTGCATAGATGCATTTTCAGGATTTTTTTTTTAAGAAGAGGAATGTGGGGGGCATTTTTGTTTCTTTAGGGAGGGAATTCCAGAGATGGAGGTTGATGATGAAGAAGACCCCCTCTTTCATTCCCACCAGCCGCACTTGAGACGGAGGTAGGACTGAGAGCAGGGCCTCCTCTGCTGACCGCAGTGCATGAAATGGCCTATATGGTGAGATGCGATCAGACAAATAGTCTAGACCCAAACAATTTAAGGCTTTATAGGTAACAACCAGCACTTTGTATTTAGCCTGAAAGCAGACAGGCAATCAGTGGAGTTGCTGTAACACTGGCATGGTTCCCTCTCTGTACGGGGTCCCAGTTAGTAACCTGGCTGATGATCTTTGGACTAGTTATAGTTTCCAAACTATTTTCAAGGTTAACCCCACATAGAGAGCATTGCAGTAGCCCAAACAGGATGTGACTAAAGTGTGGACTACCATGGCCAAGCCTGGAGTCTCAAGGTATGGACGCAGCTGGCGCACACATTTTAACTGTGTGAAGGCGCTCCCGGCCACTGCTGACATTTGGAGTTCCAGGGTCAGTGATGAGTCCAGGATCACCCCCATACTGTGCACCTGTGTCTTCAGGGGGAGTGTGGCCCCATCCAAAACAGGTTGTAATCCCATACCCTGATCTGCCTTACGACTGACCAGGAGTATCTCTGTCTTGCCTGGATTTAGTTTCAGCTTGTTGCCCTCGTCCAGCCCATTACTGATGGCAGGCACCAGGACCACAACTGCATCCTTGGCTTTTGGTGGAAAAGAGTAATAGAGTTGGGTGTTGTCTGCATAAATTTGACACTGAACTCCAAAGCTCTGGATGATCTCTCCCAGTGGTTTCAAGTAGAAAATCATTTTTCTATCCAAGCATCCTGATTTGTGGTTTTTATTCTAAGCCAAAATTTCTTGTTTCTATGCAGCAGCAATAGCATGCAGGGGCAAGATACTGTCACAGACTCAAATGGTTCTATTATTTTATCTCAGCTTTTATCACTGTTATTCAAACCTGCACATTTTTAATACTCTTTTTAACTCACATATTCTACATTGGGTCTTAACTCTGCTTTTACAATTGTATTTTAATGCTCAAACTTATGTTTTACTTATCTTTTATTTTGTTTAAATGCTGGTCATTGACCTATATATACAGCTGTAATTGGAAACATCAAATGCAAAAATATATATTCTGCATATTTGTGCTGATTGCTCTTATTTGGATGTACAGGTGAACAAAGGAAATTTAATTTGCTTTCCTATAAGTTGTGGGAAAACCTTTCCTGAAGGTGAGGCCTAGCTCTCCAGTCTGATTCCACCCAGTCTGAAATGTTTGTTCCTTCTCTTCTTATTCACTCCTTTCCTTTAAAGTGTGCCTCTGTTTGCTTTGCTATTGATTGGCAATCTCATTTATCTGGAACATTTTCTTCAAACCGTTTGAAAGGTGTAGTGGGATTGACAATGGGCAGCTCTATTTTTTGCACAATGCTTTGCCAAATGTGATTGAATGTGGCATTTTGGACCAGCGATGTGTTTTTTTACCTCCTCACAAATATTTCTCTCTTTGACTAATGCTTATAAACAGTGGTCACAAAGCTCCTGACTGTGAAACATGTAAAGGTGGGATGCTATAGCACTGGCAGATGGTAGTTCTCATGTTGGCAAAGCAGTAAATATACTCAAGATTTTGGACCAAACTTTGAAGCTAGTCTCCATGCTGCCCTATCCCCAAAGGAGAGTCCCCAAAATAGTCTCAACGTTTTGGATAGCTTCTTAAAATATGGAATGGATCCACTGCCCCACTGACATGAAACTCACCAGCTGCCACTGTTGCCTAGTGATCTCTCTGTGTTTGCATCTTTCTTTCTTTCTGGAACAGCTTCTATGATTTGTAACAGTATTTTGACTTGATGAAGTTGGCAGATGATTCTCCCCTCATTACTTGTCACCATATCAACACATGTTTTGCTTGATTAATTACTGTGGCTGCTCTGAAAGGCCAGTGAAACAGACAAAATGTTGGCACCAGAAGCAAATATTTTATTGAATAACAACTGGGAAAAATAAAGGGAATCTGTGTGTGCATGCGCCTGCAAACCAGTTGACTTATGGCAACCCCATGAATGGTATAGGGCTTTCTTTCGACTTCTTCACACGGACAACACCCCATCCCACCCCCATGTCATTTAGCCAGCCTCCGTGGCAAAACAGCAGGGACTTGGGGAAACTCTGTCACCCTGTGTGCCACTCTCAAGTGGTGCCTCTGAAGTTGTGCTGGCTTTATTGGAGCCAGCACAACACAGGAGCCATCCCATGTTAGGAGGGAAGTGAACTACGATGGTTCCACTCTGGTTGGGGGCAAGGCTTCAACAGGAAGTCCAACAACATTGTGTGATGGGCAGCATGCTCATCTGTCACTGGACTCTTCCTTTAGCATCCTAGGATGCTAAAAAAGGTATGTGTGGTGAGGTCCTTAGGCAAGGAATATTCAGAGATCCTTTGGATTTCTCTCTTACATAGCCCCTTGACAATTTCCTGGTCTGGATCCACTACTTTCTGGCCCCATCTGCACTGCCATATAAAATCCAGATTATCTGCTTTGAACTGGATTATATAGCAGTGTAGACTCATATAATCCAGTTCAAAGCAGATAATCTAGATTGTGTAATTTTATAATCTGGATTATATGGCAGTGTCGATCCAGGCTCTGTTTCAATTTAAAAACACACCACCTTTTGTCATTTTGATTTGATTTTTCTTCTAGTTTGTAAAAGTGTTTTGGTGACATCAGGGCCAGCCTTAGTATTTCATGATGAAGTGTGGGATATAGATATTTAAATAAACAAATAGTTGGGTTGTTGTATGTCTTTCGGGCTGTGTGGCCATGTTCCAGAAGTATTCTCTCCTGACGTTTCGCCCACATCTATGGCAGGCATCCTCAGAGGTTGTGAGGCCATGAAAGCCTTCGACAACACATTGAACAAATAGTTCTCCAATGTATTATTTTATTGTTGCTGCTAAGTCAATGGAGAAATGTTTTGCCTATTTTTCTACCTCATCTGCTAAAATAACTTGGCTAGTTTTGGATAACATCTATCTTGAGTTGGGTGGGTGAGTATGCAGCTTGTTATTCCTCAGACAGCAAAATCTATTGGGGCAGCCTTTATTGTTAAATCCACAGGAGCAGCAGAAAAAGAGCTCTCCTTCAACAGCTTCTGGATACCATTTTGATTTTCCCATGATTCTCCAGCCCAACAAACATCTGTTTAAAATGTGGCCCCTCCAGATCCAGATTTTCAAATGCAAAATGGTAACCATGGATCTTTCTCCTGAGTTTTTTTTTGTGAGCCAGGATTTGATTTGATTCTGTTTATAATAATGATAAGTAATGCATATTTTGTAAGTTAACATTTACAAAGAAGAAATGCAAATAGGCCGATTACTGTATAATTATTTGAAATAGATTAACCAGTTTCGTAATCCCAAATGGTGGAACGTTGACTTAGGCAAGG
Organism: Anolis carolinensis; assembly: GCF_035594765.1. NCBI lineage: Eukaryota > Metazoa > Chordata > Lepidosauria > Squamata > Anolidae > Anolis > Anolis carolinensis. The sequence goes on from NC_085841.1 coordinate 87,972,094, forward strand.
GCTATTTGTACATAGATGGATGAGAGTAAGATTCAACATTTAATCCAATAAAATCTACAAATAGCAAGACTTTTATTGGGCCAGTTCAAAAGCACAAAATAGATCATGCATCCTTTCAAAGCTTCACAGGCTTTTTCACCAGACAAAGTTGTTAAAAATGATACAAGAAAAAAAATTGTGACAAGTTTAGTCACAGATTTACATTCTGTCTCAAGTGTTGTTCTGTTCTTCGTTAAGAGGGATTTCATTGCAGGCCAAGGCCAATCTCGATTATTGGCCAGGTGAAGATTAAGGAGAAAGGGTAATAAAAGGCAATACTATATCACCTCCATTAGCAACAGAAAAGTAACTTCCCTTGAGATCCAGCTGTCCTTGTCAGCAACAGAAAAGTAACTCAACAGATGGCTATCTCTGAATATATTCAACAGTTAACCCATGTGCTAGGGACATTGTACTTGCTATCTGCTGTAACCACAAGTTTCAAATATTTTCTCCAGAGACATAAACTGGCCTTTCCCTCTTCAGTTTTATTATTCTTAAGCATTACCAGTTTTCAATATAAGCAGGCTTATCTAGTCTTATTTTTGTGTTTGAGAGAAGCAGGAAGGAACATAGCATCTTGTCAAAATGAAAGCGGATGAGCCATAATCCAAACCCCAGACAGAAGACTCCAAAGTGACCATGTTAAAATGACCGTGATTCTGCTGGTATTTACATGGATACAACTCTTCGGTAATTAGTTCAAAGTCAACACAGTTTTGTTAGTAGACTGGAACCTACATGTCTCGCATTTGTTTGGGTCCCAGAGAATGTCATATCAAAGTCCTGACCTTTCCTCTGAAAAATATATCTCAAAAGGCAGTTTAGCATTCAGCCTGCATAATGCTTTATTGGGACCACTGTAAAACGATTGAAAATATTTTTTTTCAATGTTAGGATGAGCTTGGAAGAAACTATTTTATTCCTCTGAGAGTCATCAGTATACTAGCATAAGAAAAAAGAGCATTTACAAAACAGAAAAAAATATTTACTGTTATAATAAATGTATTTATGAGGAACAGAATGTGTCTTCCTATGTATTTTATTAAAATATTTCCATTACACAAACTTACTTCTTCCTTTTATTAATAAATCCCTCGTCTGAAATTTGGATATTTATGTGGTATTTCTTTCTCAAGATTTTCATGGCCTTTCACTAATGGATATTTGTCCACTTAATACTTCAAACTGGGTTTCAAAATAAACTAGAAGCCTATGAAGATTGTAAAATATCAAAATCAAGTAATCCCACAAAACAAAATTATAGCTGACACAGAGAACTTTTTTCAGCCCCAGGATCCAAATTCTAGTTAGGATATGATACTAGCGGCCGTGTCCCAAAAGTAAGTAGAGCTAAGGCACAGCATAGATCCACAGAAAAATGAACAGGATATAGATATAATAGGGTATCTGTTTAGCATCCTGAGCCATAGTTAGCTCTCACATTCACCCTATGTTTTATATGGTTCAGAGCAGAGGCGGTTCAACCACCAGGCCAACTAGGCAGTTGCCTGTGGCGCCATCTTGTTGGGGGCGCCATCGAGGCAACTCCTGTGTCCCGCGGCTTGCCTCCGCAAGGTATTGAACTGCTTTTTCTGTTGATTTGTTGTAAAACATGATGTTTTGGTGCATAATTTGTAAAATCTTAATGTAATTTGATGTTTAATAGGCTTTTCCTTAATCCCTCCTTATTATCAAACATTTTCACTTATCCAACGCTTTTATTTTTCAGTGATTGGTTTTGGGGGGGGGGGCGCCAATATTCTGTTCGCCTACACTTGAAAAATACCTAGGGCCGGCTCTGGTTCAGAGATGCATAACACAATAAATCGGCATTTACTAGTTGACCAAGCAGCCATTCTAGATTTGTTCTAGCTAGAATAATCTATCACAATCACTATAATTTCCATTCTCTTCATCTCCCTGTTTCTCAAAATTGGGCAAATACTATTACATGTTTGAAAGCTATTGGCAGCCCTAACTACAGTAGATCAATTGTATCAATGGAATTTGTATAAGTATTGATTTACTTTTTAGCAACTGGTTTAATAGATCTATGCAAGCTGGAAGTCCTCCCTTTCCCTGCAAACGCAGACAAGAAAGGTAATATTGTGGGGATTATAGTGAATTGCAGCTGTGATGAATAACTGCACTGACCATCCAGAGACCTCAGCTAACAATGCCTTTTGGTTTTATTGCTGCATCTAACTCAACACCTTCATATGATCAATAAACATTTGTTTTGTTGCACCTGTGATTCCATTTCATTTTGACAGACCCTTGTTTGTTTGTTTATTGCGCTTTAGTTAGCCTGGGAACAGAGTGAATCAGGGCACTGGAATCATTACAGCCTGTCTGCTTATGAGAAATCCTCAGTGAGAGCACCTCCTGGACTGTAAACTACAACTCCAGCCCATCAACAACTTTCCAGGCTTCAAAACAGAACTCAGTCTCAGTCAACAACTCTCTGAGATGCAAACCAGAGATCAGATCCAGGCAGGATTTAAACAGTTTCTTATTTCCAATTGCTAATTGGAGAAAGCAAAGGAAGCATGCAGACTGGGTGGATTATGCAAAGAAACGGATGCACAAGATGGTAATTTCTTATCCCCATTTCAGTCAATAGTTAAAACTATGTCTGGGCTGTACATGTGGTTTTAGAACAGGGAATTACACATACAACACCAATTGTAATGATCTCACTCCTTTTGCATTAGTGCTGTCACCCCACCTGGGTCTCCTGAGATGTATTACCTGTTATGCCTGTTATTCAACCCAGGGAGCAGTTGCCTTGGAACTGAGCTCCCACCAGTACCCAAGCAACCACAGTTTGAAACTGAACTTCAGATTGTCCTCCAAGGAGCATAGTCATATTGGTGATGGGAGTTGTAGTTGAACATATTAGGAGGGTGTTGTGTTGGAGAGTGGCTGCAACAAATAGTTTATATTTTTCTTTAAGTTCACTGGTTTTAGGCTTGCTTTTCTAAAATGTGTGCAGATCATGTGAGTGCAGTAATTCTGGCATTCTTGTAATATTAGATACATTTTAATTTACAGCAGAGGTGAAAAATGTGCAACCTTCTAAATGTTGTTAAATTGCAGTTTCTAGAATTTTCCCACATTTGCTATGACAGTTAGGGCTGCTGGGAGTAGCAATTCAGCAACATCTGGAGGGTCACAATTGCCCAGCTCTGTTGTTGGCACCCAGTTAAAGTGGAAGACATACGAGAATACTGTTCCAATTAGACAGCTTCATATTATCCACTGTCCAGATTTGGTTTTGACAATCTGATTAATTTTCTGTTCTCTCACTTTTTCAGCTGTTTA